>NC_030112.2:0-1200000 GCF_900002335.3 Plasmodium chabaudi chabaudi
AAACCCTAAACCACAAACCCTAAACCACAAACCCTAAACCACAAAACCCTAAACCACAAACCTAAACACAAACCCTAGTACAACGCATAACATATAAAATATTATTGTATTAGAAAAATTCAAAACAAAATATTTTTCGTGCTCTATAATTTTTGACGTTATTTTCCTTCCCTTACAATGAGTTCATTTAAATAATTATATAAATTTATTTTTTTGTTTTATTATTTTTGAATAATTTTTTATTTTTGAATAATTTTTTATTTTTGAATAATTATTAATTTTTTGAATAATTATTAATTTTTTATATATTCCTTGGATATTATTTTGCTCCTATTATATATCTAATTATATAACGTATTTTTACACTTTTTAAATTAATATTTTACTTATCAAATCCAAAATGAATAAAGTATATATTAAGATTGCTTTAGCACTTTTAAGCCTCGCAGGATATATGGAAAATGTAGCATTCGCAAGCGAAACCGCTACAAATAGTGATATCCATTCCTCTGCCCTCCACCAAAATGATGAGTATGAAAAAATGAAAAAATATATACATATAATATAAATATACACATTCGTCAACCATATCCATTCATAATCATTAAATAATCGAAATTCCATTTTATAAATTCATTTCTTTTTCTTTACCCATTAAAAATTATCGCACTTTCACCAATAATATTTCTAACGCAAGATCTGAGCAATACAAAGACCTCACATGTGAAGACATTGATGAATCTTTACTAGCAATAGAACATATAAGCGATACTTCAGAACTTTTACTAAAACTTACTGAGAATATGGACGGTTACTCGCTCGATTCTACAGAAAATGAAAACAAACATATATATTCTAAGAAAATTGGAAATATAGATATTGGAAGGCTTCATGTTACTATTCCATCTTCCTCTAAGGTACCAAATACCAAACAACATTTAACATATAAAAATAACTTAAAATTAAATAATCATTATCATATTTATCCATATGTTTTTTTTCATTAGTATGCTTCTGTATTAAGGAGTCTCTGGGATTACAATGACCCCAAAAAAACAAATAACAAGTTTATTAGTGGTAAATAAAAAATAATCAATAAATTTAATGTGTTGCTATCACTATTTACGCATATTTCGATTTACTATTCATTGTCTGTTATTTTCATTAATATTTTCTTATATTCATAATATTTCATTTATATATCCAAAATAATCATTTTTTTAGGAAATGTTGTTCGTGTATACTGCAAATATGCAATCATGTTTGAAAAACAAAACATAGATCCTATTTATAAATCCCTCGTAAAAAAATATGCTTTAGGCGCAAGTGTTAAGGTAAGACATTTTTTCCATTATTCCTATAAAAATTCTGTTATATTATTATACAAGAATTTCCTCAATACATATGTTTTTTTACTCATTAATTTTGTAGCAATCAAATGACGCAACTGTAATTGTTTGTCCTTCAAGAATTCTAAATTATCTCGGTGAAATCAATGATGAACCTAATATGAAAGAAATATTAGAAAATACACAATCAATCGAAAAAGACATTAATGCTGAGGAAGCATTAACCAACTTGAACAATAACATAGCCGGATTTGTAATTAAAAAACACGACGATAGTGTTGAAGTTACTTATATCAACGCTGTAACCAATCTCAAAAAATAATAACATAATCATTTTTTTTCATTTTTCCATTTTAACGTTTATCAAAAATTTATTTTCTCTATAAATCATATATTTTATCATATTCCCACACAAAATATTGAGATATTTTATATATTTATCCATTTTTTTTCGTAGATTTATGAGCATGACAATTCCGCCATGGATAAAAAAGAAAGAGAAATTACATATACGAATATTCTAAGCTTGGCACAACACATTTGATCTAGTAAACAACAATATCCCACAAGTAAAACCCTTTCAACAGATTAATATTGTGATACATGTAATAATAAAATGAATTTATCTTTATGTGTAATGTCCATTTAAGTTACCATCAAAACATTCTGACCATCTTAATGATTATTAAGTATGTAATTTTTTGTTCCTTTTGAATTAAATATATTGTATGTGTATAATTTCGTGAAGAAATCAAATAATTAATGCTATAATTCAGTTACGTTTTCTGTGTGATTTCCCTTTATATTAATTCGATCATTTTTTTTGCGTTAAAAATTTGTCTTTCGTACTTTTATTATTATCATAAAACTTAAAATTTGTTACTAATTAATTGTCTATAAATATATAAATATCATAAAATATATCGATCATTATCCTCAAATTAATATACTTATCATTTACTTTTTTCTTTATTATTTATATTTTAGTCCTTAAGGTTTGTCTTTGAAACTGTTTGCAGAATACAATTAATCAATACTAATGTACATATTAAAAAATACAAATCCTATAACTTTTAATAATTTATTTCTTATAAACATTAAAAGCAATTCGTTAAACTAATAAATATTGTCAAATTATTCAAATTTATACAAAATTAAATATGTGGGGTACTTAATCCTAACCCATATGTGCATTTCACAAACACAACCTTAACCCTGATCCACTACATAAAATCATATAAAAATTATACAAAAAACATGCAAAATTATGCAGGAGTGCAATAATTTACACATATAGCTTTATATTTTATTGATTATGTTATTTAAATATTCTTATAAACTCTAAATTTATGTTCCAAAATATGGTCAAAAATTACTTATTTCCAAATAAACTGTTTCTTAGCATATATCAATCATTATTAAGATTCCTGAAATAATCACTACTATTCGAATCATACATAACTGGCCATTTTCTTCTTTATTTTTTTTACTTTTTCTCTTAAATATTGTCTATGACGCCGTTTATCAAATCCAAATAACGAATACTAATATAAAATGTTAAGAAGCATATGATGTTTGTTAAAGTTTGCATATATTTAATGAAAATGATTTTTAAATATTATATTTATAAATTCCTTATTATTTACCTTATAAGAAATTCCCAAGAAAATTGGTATTGCGAATACCAATAAGGCTGGAATTAATTTGCTTGCTACTGAAGAACTTGATGTTGTAACTTCAGAACTTTGTGCAAAATTTTGTACAGACCTTTTTTTGGGTGTTATTTTTGGAAGGGATGGAAAATTGCTAGATTGACCATTATCACATTTATTTTTTAAATTAACATAATCATCTGATAATGTAAACAATACTTTATAATAGGGATCATCTTCAGTAATATCAGAATTCCTATTAAGTTTTTCAAAATGTTCAGAAAATTCTTTAGCTTTTTCCAAACATGCTGTGCAATCTTTACTACTTCCATTACATTCATAATACATTTTACATAATAATTCACATGCTTCATAAAATTTAGACATATTGCTAATATCAATAGTATTCGAACATATTTTATTATTTATAAGATCCTTATAACTATTATAAGCTTTAGCACCATTTTCTTCCGAAAAATGCTTCTCAATTCCCTTTATATATTTATTATAAAATTTATTTAAATTGCTAAATTTATGCGTCTCTTGATTAATTTTATAACATAACCATAAAATAGCGTATTCAGCAAGTTTATCATCTTCTAAAACATCCTCCTCATCATCATCATCATTCTTAAATAAAGTTAGTAATGCTATAAAAGCAGAGGCAACTACTTGTTCATAATGAACACATTCTTGGTTATTCAGATGATTTGGGATAGGGCAATAAGCTTTCAATGACTTATCATAATTAATATTTGTGTTTGAACCATCTTTTTCCACATTAAATAATTCATTGGCCGACTTAATTGCTTCACACTACGAATATATTTTATGAATTAAACAAAAAAACGTATTAATATAAATATTAATCAAATGAAAATTAATATAATTTATAGGTGATCCAGCATATGAATTCACGCAAAAAACATATTTTATTTAAAAAAATTATATACCACTTTCTTAGACATTATAATAAAATTCTGTTATAATTTGGAGATTATGTGGGATGATATTATTTATATATATTGCATAAAATATATGGTGTATTTACTTAAGATATTTACATAGCAATTATCATTCGTTAAACATATTATATTTGTTTTATGGCAATCAGGCAAATTACCTTAAATAGAGTGTTGCCATATGTATATATAATGCATTTTATACAAAAAAATGATATTCTTATTAACATTTGGTATAATTTATTATAAAAATGTACATACTTTACAATTAATTTAAAGCATATTTCCTTGTATTGGTGTTTTAACATAATAAACGAATATATTTATATCTTATGTTTTAATGATTATCCTTCTAAAACTTAAGTATGATATAAGTCTAAAAAATTAAAAATTCGATTATTACGATATCCTTAAAAGTATATAAATAGTCGTTTTTTTAAATATGTTAAATATTTATATGCTTGTTTCTTATAATATATAATATAGTTTTTTCTAAAATTGTAGTATTTTCAAATTAAGTCACATGCTCCATTTTCTATGCAAATCACATAAAATTAAATTATTTTTATTTAATATAGATAAATTCATAATCCATTTTAATGTGTTCAGTAACTTTATTATTATTCCTACGTACATCAATTTAGAAATATACCTTATTGGGTTATTTTATAATATATTTTGAGCATCTTTTCTATGGTTTAAAACAACGATTAGCACGGCCCCCGTGTTTATTGAGTTATTTATAAGCTTAAATAAGTCTTAAATTCAAATTATTTTTAAAATAATGCATAGTAAATATTAAATGTATAATAAATAAATAACTATTGATACAAATTTTAAGTGCAATATAAAACTGTGTGTAATTATGTTGTTATATTATATTTTAAGAGGCGAAAGATAAAATATATTTGTTCTTTTAATATATAAATTTAGATAAATGTTCGCTAAATTCTTTGGAGTGTTCATTTTATCTTATATATTCTATTGTTATATTTATCAATGTATATACATTCAAGGAATTCATTAAAAATTCTATATTTTGTTATTCTATGATAAAATAATGCTATTTTATATTAAAAAATGATGATTTATTAAGCACTGATAATATAATACATGCTAATATGGAATTATAAAAAGACATTTAACATGAGTTGATACTTTAACCCATTCTCCATCGATCCAGTTTTTTAGAATATAAAACCATATATCCCAACTTTATCTTTAACAAAATATGTAACGTTTATGCCTTTATAATGCACTATTATATGTCATTGATTAATACTCATTCAATAAAACAAATATTTATATATTTCTGTTAGAAAATACTATCATATAGTTTTATAATTTTTTATTGAATATTTATAGAAAACAATTGTATGCAACATATAACAGGGGTTTATAGGGGCATTTTTTTCAAATTTTATTATTAATTTTTTCAATAATATATAATTTTATAAAATGTATATTTTATATTCATTCACTATGTTAGTAATGTTTTTATTCTTAGAGTTATATAAATAAATTTATAATTGGAAATTAAGTGAACCATCCCAACAACATCATCATTATATATATAATAATAGTTGATCATTTAGTACTATAATTATATAAATACTTTTTTAATTATACATATGAACATATTTGTCTATAATAATAAATGAATTTATATATTTATAGTTTTAATACTTATATTGAGTTTTAAATTAAAATTCATGGAGTTTTAACCCCAAAATAAAGCATTTTATATTTATCGTATAAATAATCGTTTTTTCTTTTATAAACAAAAAAAATAAAAAAAATAAATGATACAGGATTATCCTGTATGTGTTTGTATATATTTAATAATCCCATTTTTCATCAATGTAATTTATAATTATTCCGATTGGTTCTTTTCGATGAATACATTTGTAACGCCATTTTAGGCTTTCTTTTGATCACTCAAATTTATAATCTTTTTCATGGCTTTTCTTTTCGCCTTTTTTCGCCATACGGGTGTTAAATACTAACATAAAAACAAAAATATATAATTATTTGCCTTTTTATACACTCAAAAAATATGTTTTAATGTATATTTTTTAAATTTATATTTTTGAATTGTCGTAATATTTACCTTATATGAAATTCCTAAAATAATGGGTATTAAAATAAATGGAATTGCAATATAGGGTAGCTTATTTCCATTATTTATGCTTGTGGGAGTTACTGGTGGACTTGGTAAACTAACTACGGCGGGCGTAACAATTTTTGAACCACCACTCGAATTATTCTGTGCATCAACAATGTCTTTATACTGTATATTTTTTTTAGAACACTCCACATTACATTCGAATAATCCTTCTGTGAGCTTCAATTCAGGAATGTTATTATATTTTCCTCTAATTTTTTCATAATCTTTTTTTAAATTTGACAATACACGACAATATGGATTACAAACCTCTCTCCAGGGGAATTGCATAATACATGCGCGATACAAATCAACACATTTTTTAGCACTCTCTTGACAGTCATTGGAGTTTGAAGAGACTTTACATTTATTAATTGTTTCACATATTCCTTTAAGGAAATTATAAAGATTGTTCATGTATATATAATGAAATCTTATCGTACTTTTTTTGTCATCTACGGTTATACCAAGTTCATTATACCACTCATTTTGTTTAAGTATGTCATCAATAGTAGTTCTTATAAAGTCTATCTTCGGATTTTGCTTAATTTTATAACTAAGCCATAAAATAGCGTATTGGTAAAGTTTATCACCCTCTGGATTTTCACCATCAATGCTCTTAAAATTGTTTAGCAATGCCATAAAAGCAGAGCCAAGTTTTAAATCATCACTTTCACATTGTCCATTTCCATCCTTATCCTTGATAGGACAATAAGCTTTGAGTATACCATCATTAAAGTTATAGTTTTGAGATGTTGAATCAAAGACAACATTTTCATCGGCAAATTTAATTGCTCCACACTACGAATATATTTACGAATTAAAGAAAAGAATGTATTAATATAAATGTTATTAAAATGCAAATTAATATAATTTATAGGCGATTCAGCATATTAATCACATGTGAAGACATATTATATTTAACAAATTTATATACCAATTCCTCAGACATTATAATGGAATTTAATTATAAATATTACACCTAAACAAATATGTGTTACTTGTAAATATATATGTGATTAAAAGGGACTATTAAATTTCTTTATGTCTATTTAGCTAAATTCCCTTAATATGTAATATGTTCAAGCATGCTTAATCATATAATAGAAAAAATAAACAAATATATAATATTTTTGTTAATATTCAGATTAGTCTATTACACAATTTTTATAACCTTGTAATAGTTTAAATAAAGTATATCTCCTAATTATTATACGTTTTCACATAGAAAATAAAAATGTGTTTTTTCGTTTTTATAATAAATTAATTTAAAAAAATGTATTAGTATAAATATTTAAAGAACCCAAAATAAATTGATACCCGAATTGTTCAAAACATATTTATGTCTCATCATTAGACACCCTTAATGCACTTATATAAGTTATTATTCCTCATGACATATTGATCTTTAATATGATTTCCAATAAATGAAAAGACAATTTTATGTTTAATTGTAATATTTAATAAACACTTTGATAATAATTTTTCTAATTAAATGATATATTGGGTGCATTTATATTTAATCAATATATATATTATAAGCTCATTTTTAAATGTACAATAACCTTACTTATTTCCTAGTATTTCCTTATATATAAATAGAATTAATCAATAGTTTTGGGTGCATATATTATTTAATTTTTAAAATTTAAAAAACACAATATGCAAATTAGATTAATCGACCTATTACAATTAAAATATATCATGGAAATTGATTCGTTTTGGGTAATAGTTAGTATATATAAAGTGTATATTATATTTTCATCCTTATGATCTATTTAACATATAAATGATCAAGAAATATATTTTAAATATTAAATCAAATAAATGTAATTTAAATATATTAATTTTTAATTTTAGAATTGTATTCGTACTTTTTTTAGAATAATGAATTAATTTGAGAAGTAATATGAGTTACCATTTTAAGTATACATTTATATTTATAACTCAAAATATATTACGTATTGAATATTTTTTAATATCATATTAGTTCGTTTATAATGTAAAAATATTATTTTTAATGAATAATATGGAATTATTATTAGTTTGCTTGGTATCGTTAATTCTTATATTAGTACATTAAAAGTATACTTAGCTAAAACTTATAATATTTCATACGATCTTTTGTACGTACAATTATAATCTTATCATATATTTAAGAATATATATAATGAATTTATACCCATATAGCGTACCAAATAAACATAATATGTTCATTCGTATTTAATCATGTATTAATCAATATTGTGGTTGTTATCACTAATGGCGCACCAATGCATATTACTATGAGGTAAGTAATGCACTCAAGAGGAATACTTTAAATCAATTAGTAATTTTCCTTGTTTTATTGTTTTAAAGTATAACATTTTATAGCATATATAATATTTCGTAATAGCAATATATTTTAAATATAAATTTACAAGTTTGTATATATATAATAAATTAATAAAAATGTTATTAGTTCAAACAAAATTAATTATTATGTACCTTTTCGATAAAATTAATATTTAATTATATGATGTTTTCACAATAAAACAATATTTCAATATTAACATTAGTAGAGTATTCTATTATATGTATAGGCATATAATAAAGATAATCTATCTATCATATTATTTATAATTATTATAACAAAATATAATACGAAATTGTATTAACTACTTTAAATATAATATATTTATACCCCAAAACTATAAATTAAAAAATGAATAGTGATTAATCTATTATTATACCTTATAATAAATAAATTAAAGCGTATAAAACAACATCTATTAATACTAATTAATTTTAATACAAATGTAAAAAAAATACAAACAGAGAATAATAACTACAATTAAAACCTCAAAAAATATTTATATATAGTGCAACTTTTATGTATACTAAAAACATTAGAAGTACAATAATATTTTATAGACAATGTTATATTGTCGATTCTCGATCGATATCCCATGCATCTATATTTTATTATTATATAATAGTAGTTTGTTTAATTAATGTTAAAGACACATGTGTTAATCTGAATATATATTTTAATGCAGAGGAATATTCAAAATGAATTTTATTATAATTAATATCCAACCTCATATATAATGCTATGATTACATCTCAGTTGGCTTAATATAATTTAAATTAAAGTAATGGTGACACAAATGATAAGTTTCACTAAATAGCATTTCCATCAAATAAAGAAGCATACTACGTTATACATAATTCAATATAGCCGCAGATCAACACGTTTTATATAATAAAAAAATATTATATAACATAATACGGCTTCATATAAATCCAGTATCTATATTAATATATGCAATATAGACATTTTATTTTAATCATATTAAATCAATATTAACACTCAATTATAATATTATACTTGATGGAAATATTTGCTATGCGATCCCTTTCATATTAATGGCTATGCCCCTTTGAGGGCACATATTTAGACATAATCTCGAGATTAAACATACGGGGATGGTGTATATGTTTAATCAACATTTACAATCCCCAATATTATCAAATTATAAAAAAATAAATTACAATATGCCCTGAGTCCTACCTCAAAACGAAGACTCAGTAAACGAAACAATAAACCATAATGCATAACCTTGACCCATAAAACATAAACACCTCGGTATCAAGAATATTAGAATCGAAAAAAATTTAATTATATATATTTTTTTGATTTTGCAACTTTATGTTTCATTATTTTATTTGTATTTTTTTAAATCATTTTTATATAAACAATAAATATTATTAAAAATTATACAAATTAAATGTAATGTAGTACATAACCCTAACCCATAACATAAAAATTATATAAAAATATGTAAAAACAATACAAACATGCAATAATATGCATATTAATTTTATATTTTATTGATTTATTATTCAATTACTCTTATAGACACAAAAATTATATATTTCCAATAGACATATTCTTAACATATATCAATCATTATTATTCTTCCTGGAATAATCGTTAATCTTCGAATCATATATTAAGTTCCATTTTTTTCTTTATTTTTTTTAATTTTTTTCTTATATATTGTCTTTGGAATAGTTTATCAATTCCAAATAATGAATACTAATATAAAATGTTAAGAAACATATGATGTTTGTTAAAGTTTGCATATATTTAATGAAAATCATTTTTAATATTATATTTATAAATTCCTTATTATTTACCTTATAAGCAATTCCCAAGAAAATTGGTATTGCAAATGTCAGTAAAACTGGAATTAATTTGCTTGCTACCGACGAACTTGATGATGCAAATTCAGAAACATGCTGAGAATTACCTGCATGGCCTTGTAGAGAGCTATGTACCGAGCCGTCTACATTATCTTGCGCACGATTTTCTCCAGATTTTTCTAGAGAATTATGTGGAGAACCTTTTGGGGGATTTATCTCTGGAAAATCGGGAATATTACTACATTCACTGCAATTATTAGCATAATGATCTTTTAAACAATTATAATCATTTGACAATATAGATAACATTTTACTATATGAGTTATTTACAGTAATACTAGGATCTTTATTAAATTCTTCAATTTTTTGAACAAATTTTTCAGCATTTTGAGAACAGTTTGTGCATTTTTTATCGTTTTCATTATATACAGTATACATGTTACATAAAATTTCAAATGCTTCATAAATATTAGATGTATCCTTAATATTAATATCCATCGAATTTATCTTATTATCTAAATGATCCTTATAATCTACATCGTCCTTGTTATTTTTAATATGTTTTGTATAAAAATCTTTTAATGTGGTGAATTCTCCATTTAAAATTTGATTTATTTTATAACCTAACCATAAAATACCATATTCAGCATATTTTTCATTTTCATCGTCAGAACATTTACCTTCACAAAGATTCTCGAACGATATTAACAACCATATAAACCCAGCACTAATTTTATCGCAAATTGTCTCACATTGTCTCTCCCCATTTTTCTTAGGGCAATAATCAATGAGTACTCTGTCAGTAGAACTACTACCTCCTGTAGATATTATACCTATTGGTAAACTATCGTCAACCTTTTTAATTTCTTTATACTACGAACCCATTTTACAAAATAAAGAGAAAAAATGTATCAATGTAAGTGTTACTAAAATGAAAAATAATATAATTTATAGAAGGTTCAACATATGAATCACATGTGAAGAACATATTTTATTAAAAAAATTGCATACCACTTCCTCAGACATAATGAATCCTTTTTATAATTTGGATGTTATGTTGGATGATAATGTTTATATATATTGCATAAATATATGTTGTATATACTTAATCTCTCTAAATAACAATGATATTTCGTTAAGCATACTATATTTATTTTATGACAATTAGCTAAACCACCTTAAATATATGGTTACTTAATACACTTCTGATTAAATATATATATGATGTATTTTATACAAAAAAATACTATTCCTACTAACATTTGGTATAATTTATTATAAAAATAAATATACTTTTACAATTAATTTAAATCATATTTTCTTGTATTGATATGTGAGCATATAAAAGAAATATATTTATATCTTATGTTTTAGTGATTATCATTCTAAAACCTAAATGCTGTATAAGTCTAAAAAATTAAAAACTCTATTATTAGTATAATCCTTAAGTATATAAATAGTTATTTAATAAGATATATTAATTATTTATATACTTGTTTCTTATAATATATAATATAGTATTTTCTATATTATAACATTTACAAATTAAGTTGCATGCTCCATTTTCTATACAAATTACATAAATTAATATTATTTTTATTTAATATAGATAAATTCATCATCCATTTTAATGAGACCAATAACTTTATTTTTAATCCATATACTTCAATTTAAAAAATACCTTATTGGGTTACTTTATAATAACTTTGAGCATTTTTTCTATGGCTTAAAACAACAATTAGCACTGGACCCATATATATTGAGTTATTTATAAGCTTAATATCTCTTTGAATCAATATTCTTTAAAATAATACTTAGTAAATATTAAATTATAACTCATAAATATGTATTAGTGTAAATTTTCAAGTATAACATAAAAATACGTGCAATTCGATTGTTATATTACACTTTAAGAGGAGAAAAATATAATATCTTGGTCTTTTAATATATAAATTTATATAAATATTCTATATTTTTCATTTCTATTTTATATAATATATTACTATAGCTATCAATGAATATGCATTCAAATAATTTATTAAAATTGTGTGATAAATAATGCTATTTCAGATTAAAAAATGATGATTCATTAAACACTAATCATATAATACATGCTGATGTGGAATGATAATAAGACATTTAACATTAATTGGGTCTTTACAATTTTTTCTATTTACCCAGGTTTTTATAATATAAAATCCCATATCCCAAATTGTATCTTTAATAAAATATAAGCATTGGTACCTTTATAATGCACTATTGTATATCATTGATTTATCATTCATTCAATAAAGCAAATATTTATATATCCCGGTTAGAAAATACCATTATATTTTTATATAAATTTTTACTGAATATTTATAGAAAACAATTGTATGCAACATATGACAGGGTTTATAGGGGAATTTTTTTAAAAAATTTTATTAATTTTTACAATAATATATGATTTTATAAAAAATATTTTTTAATCATTCATTATGTTAATAATGTTTTATTCTTAGAATTATATAAATAAATTTGTAATTGAAAATTAAGTGAACCATTCCAACAGCACCCTCATTATGTATACAATAATACTTGATCATTTAATATTATAATTATATAAACATATTTTTTAGTTATACATATGAGTTTGTTTACCTATAATAATAGTAATAAACGAATTTACATATTTATCATTTTTAATACTTATATTGAGCTTTAAATTCAAATTTATGTAATTTGAACCCCACAATACAGTTATTAATTCGATTTATCATATAAATAATCGTCTTTTCTTTTATAAACAAAAAAAATAAAAAATAAATTAATAAATGATACAGGATTATCCTGGAAATAGTTGTATATATTTAATAATTCCATTTTCTCATAAACTCAACAGCTTCTTCCTTATCTCCATCATTTTATTCATTAATCATCGGTTTCAGGATGTACTGAGGAAGAAAATCATTTTAAGTGTCCTTTTGGTTGAAATTATAATAAATTATTTACTTGGTATCCCATTCTACATCAGTTTCTCACATTAAATATTATAATTATTTAAATCAACGCCTATTCTATAATAAAATCGATACTATAGAATCACCTTTATATATCGATTCCAATATTTTTTCGATTGTCCCATAAGCTATTAACCTCAAATTAACAATAAAATACAAAAAGTACATAATGTAGTTCAACACATTCCCATTAAGTTATATTAATACGAAATCCAATTATTATAATTTTTCCTATACATATTTAAAACAATTCTTTAAAATAATAAAAGTTATCAAATTGTTAAAAATTATGAAAAATTATATGTAATGTGGTATTTAATCCTAACCCATATGTGTATTTCGCAAACACAACCTTAACCCTGATCCACTACATAAAATCATATAAAAATTATACAAAAATTATGCAAAAGTACAATAATTTACACATATAGATTTATATTTTGTTGATTATATTATTTAAATTCTTTTATAAACCCCAAATTATGGTCAAAAATTATGCTTTTCCAAATAGACAGCTTCTTAACATATATCAATCGTTATTACTGTTCCTGAAACAATCACTACTATTCGAATCATATGTTAATGGTTCATCTTATTCTTTATTTTTTAGCTTTTCTCTTGAATATTTTCTTCTAAATCGCTTATCAAATCCAAATAATGAATACTAATATAAAAATGGTAAACGTATCACATATTTTTTGATTATCACATATAAGCAATCACGAACATAATTTTTAAATTCCTTATTATTTACCTTATAAGCAATTCCCAAGAAAACAGGTATTGCAAATATCAATAAGGTTGGAATTAATTTGCTTGCTATCGACGAACTTGATGATGTATCTTCAGAGATATGCGCAGAAAGTTGTGTTGTTTTTGTCGTTGGAAGAGGTGGAAAATTGCTATGTTGACCATTATTACACTTCTTTATTAAATTGTCGTAACCATTTGATAATATAGGCAATATTTGCTTATACGAACTATCATCAGTATCGACATTATTATCATTAAGGAATTTTTGATATTCATCAACAAAATTTTGGGCATCTTTCAAGCAGTTTGTGTAATTTGACTCGTTTTTATCAAGTTCATTATACATGTTACATAATGATTTAAATATATCATAAAATTTAGGTATAATGCTCTTATTCATATTCATCAAATCAATTTTTTTATCTACGATTCCCTTATAGTTACTATCACTGGCACTAGATACATGACTAGTATAGTTCGTATTTGTTTCTATATGATTAGTATAGAAATTTTTTAATGTGTGGATTCCTTCATTTGGCATTTGATTTAGTATATAACTTAACCATAAAATAGCATATCCAGCATATTGGTCTTTTTCATTTTGAGAACATTCATCATCGTCACAAATATGCTCGAACATCACTAGCAACCATATAAACCCAGCACTTATTTTATCGTTATTTGTTTCGCATTGCCCCTTTTTCCCATTTTTCATAGGGCAATAATCACTGTATAATGTGTCATCAGAACAAACGCCTGTATATATTGTGTCTATTTGTAAACAATCGTCAATCTTTTTAATATCTTTACACTACGAATATATTTTACAAATTAACCAAAAAAATGTATTAACGTAAATACTTATCAAATGAATATTAATGTAATTTATAGGCGATACAACATATAAATCACATGCGGAGAACATATTTTATTTAAAAAATTGTATACCACATACTTAAGATTATCACTTGAATTTTCCATAATTTGGATATTATGAGGGATAATAATATTTATATATATTACGTAAATATTTGTTGTATCTATTTAAGCTCTTTGCATACCAATTATATTTCGTTAAACATGTTATACTTATTTATGGCAATTATCTAAATTACCTTAAATGGAGAGTTACTTAATATACTTTTGCAATATGTATATATGATACATTTATACAAAAAATGCTATTATTATTATAATCCTTAATAATATAAAAATAGTTATTTAATACGATATATTACAGTTTTATATAGTTGTTTCTTATAATATAGGTTTTTCTAAAGTTATAGTATTTTTAAATTAACTTGTGTTACTTACATATATTTGAAAATTACGTAAAATTATATTATTTTTATTTAATATAAATAAATTGATAATCCATTTTAATGTGTTCAATAACTTTATTATTATTCCTACGTACATCAATTTAGAAATATACCTTATTGGGTTATTTTATAATTTATTTTGAGCATCTTTTATACGGTTTAAAACAATAATTACCACTGTACCTGTGCTTATTGACCTATTTATAAGCTTAAATAAGTTTTTAAATCAGATTATTTTTAAAATAATACTTAGTAAATATTAAACATATAACACAAATAAATGTTGATGCAAATTTTAAAGCATAATAGAAATTTATGTGCAATTAGGTTGTTATATTGCACTTGAAGAGGAAAAACATATGACATATTTTCTCTTTTAATATATAAATATTTGGTAAATGATCTTTATTGCTCATTATATCTCATATATTCTATTGTTATAGTTATCAATGAATATGCATTCAAATAATTTATTAAAATTGTGTGATAAATAATGCTATTTCAGATTAAAAAATGATGATTCATTAAACACTAATCATATAATACATGCGAATGTGGACTAATAAAAAGACATTTAACTTTAATTGAGTCTTTAGCCCTTTCTTCAGTATCCAGCTTTTTAGAATATTAAATCACATATCCCAAATTATATCTTTAGCAAAATATATAACGTTAACAGCTTTATAATGCACCAATATATTTCACTGATTTATTATTCATTCAATAACCATATATTTATATATCTATGTTTGAAAATACCATTATATTTTTATACTGAATTTTTATAGAAACAATTGTATATAGCATATAATATATATTTAGTGGGGTATTGTTTATATTTTTTTAATTTTTATTATGAATTTTTTCAATATAATTGGTTTTATAAAATATATATTTTTTAGTCATTCATTTTGTTAGTAATGTTTTATTTTTAAAATTATATAAGTAAATTTAAAATTAAAAGAACCACTTTAACAACATCATATTTATACAGATTATAATAATATATAATTTCGTATTATAATTATATAAATATATTTTTTAATTATACTTATGAGTTTATTTACATATAATAATAGCAATAAATAAATTCACTTATTTATCATTTTTAATACTTATATTGAATTTTAAAATCGGGTTCATGGAATTTGAACCTCAAAATAAAAGTTATTAATTAAATTTATCATTTCAAAAAATCGTCTTTTCTTTTATAAAACAAAAAAAATATAAATAAATAAATAAATTAATTAATAAATGGAACAAAATTATCCTGAATGTTTTTGTATATGCATAATAGTCCTATTTTCCCCTCAAATCAACTTCTTTATTATCCCCATTATTTTCTTCATTTATTGCACAGTTCAGGAGGTACTAAGGAAGAAAATTGTTTTAGATTCCACTTTGGCTTAAACAATAGTAAATTATTTTCTTATATTTCCCTTCCTTCTCCACCATTTTCTCATATTAAATATTATAATTATTTAAATCAACGTTGTCTTATAGAACCCAATCGAGACTTTGGAATCATCTGCCTATATCGATTCCGATATTTGATCAATTGCCCCATAAAACGATTAATCCAATTTTAACAATAAAATACAAAAAATGCATAGTATATTTCACATAATTATCATTAACTTATATTAACACGAAATGAAAATCATATAATTTATCAAGTATGCTACTTTATTCGGTCCTTTTCATAGTGATCTTCATCCCCATTTATTTTCTTACATATTTAGACTTATTATAAATGCTAAAAGCTACAAAATATTTTATACATATTTTTAATAATTTATTTCCTATACATATTTTTAATAATTTATTTCCTATACATATTTAAAACAATTACTTAAACTAATATATTATCAAATTATACAGAATTAAACATAATTTAACACTTAACTATAACCCGAATATGGGTTCCACAAACACAACTTTAGCCCTGATTCACAACATAAAAACATACAAAAAATATATAATAAATATGCATATATAACTTTATATTATATTGATTACATTATTTAAATATTCTTATAAACCCCAAATTTATGTTCCAAATTATGGTCAAAAATTGATTATTTCCAAATAGTCAGCCTTAACATATATCAATAATTATTACTATTCCTGGAATAATCACTCTCGTCGAATAATATATAATTATACTCTTTACTCTTTATTTTTTTTCGTTTTTCTCTTAAATATTGTTTTTGAGATCGTTTACCAAATCCAAATAATGAATGCTAATATAAAAATGGTAATCGTATATACATTTTTTGATAATCCCATATAAAGAATTACAAAAATAAATTTTAAAGATTATATTTTTAAATTCCTTTTTATTTACCTTATAAGCAAATCCCAAGAAAATAGGTATTGCAACAAATATAAATGTAATTGGAATTAACGTAACTTTTATTGAAAAACTTCGTGGATAAACTGGGAGGGATGGAAAATTGGTACATTTTTTTTGTAAATTGTTATAATCATCTGATAATGTATACAATATTTGACTAAATGGACTGTCTTCAGTATCATTATTATTATTAAAGAGTATTTCATATTTTTCAGCAAACGTTTTGGCATAATCCAAATTTTTTGTGCAAAATGATTTTTCATCACTAATTTGATCATACAAATAATATAATATATTAAATGGGGCTTCAAGTTTAAATATTTCATTAATATCCATATCCATCAAATCTTTTTTTTTATCTATAATTGCCTTATAAGTCAGATTACCACCATTTATATTCTTATTATAACAGTCATTTGTTTCTATATAACTATTATAAAAATCACTTAATTTTTTGATTCTATTATTTTCCTTTATTTTTAGTTTATAACTTAACCATAAAATAGCGTATTCGGCAAGTTTATCATAATCTAAAACATTCTTACCCTTTAAATTATTTATCAAATGAATAACACCAGAACTAGTCATTTCATAATAACCACTACATTTATCTTTTTCTAGTTGTTTATCGCCGTAATAACAATAATTGTGGATTGCTTCATTAATTACTTTAGTTTTTGCTCCATCATTTTCATCCTCATTAAAATAGTTACTGATCGTAACAAATTCTTTATACTACAAATATATTTTATGAATTAAACAAAAAAACGTATTAATATAAATATTAATCAAATGAAAATCAATATAATTTATGGACGATACAACATATAAAACACATGCGAAGATAATATTTTATTTAAAAATTGTATACCACATCCTCAATCTTATAACTTGGGTTTCTCATAATTTGGAGATTATGAGGGATAATAATATTTATATATATTACGTAAATATTTGTTGTATCTATTTAAGCTCTTTACATAGTAATTATATTTCGTTAAACATGTTATACTTATTTATGGCAATTATCTAAATAACCTTAAATGGATAGTTGCTTAATATACTTTTACCATATGTATATATGATACATTTATACAAAAAATGCTATTATTACTATAATCCTTAAAAATACATAAATAGTTATTTAATAAGATATATTACATTTTTATATACTTGTTTCTAAGATTATAGTATTTTTAAATTAAGTTACATACTCAATTTTCTATTCAAATTAGATAAATTTATATTATTTGTTTAATATAGATAAACTCATAACCAATTTTAATAAATCCAATAACATTATTTTTATTCCTATATACTCAATTTAAAAATATATCTTATTTGGTAATTTTATAATATATTTTACGCACCTTTTATACTATTTAAAACGAAAATTAGCACTAAACCCGTATTTGTTGAGCTATTTATAATCTTAATTAATTCTTTGAATGCATATTGTTTTTAAAATAATACTTAGCAAATATTAGTTTATAACACATAAATAACTATTGATGCAAGTTTAAAGTATAATTGAAAACTAAGTGTAATTAGGCTGTTATGTTACCCTTTGTTAGGGGAGAGATAAAAGATATATTTGCTCTTTTAATATATAAATATTAGCTAAATGCTTTGTATTGTTCATTTCTATCTTATTTATTATAATTTTCTAATTGTCAATGTATATACATTCAAATAATTTATTAAAAAATTTATATTTTATTAATTATATGATAAAATATTGCTATTTTAGATTAAAAAAGGATGAATTACAAACACTAATAATATAATGCCCTCTAATGTGTAATAATAAAAATGAATTGATAAAACTGAATCTTTAACTGTTTCCCATCAATCAAGTTTTTTAGAATATAAAACCACATATCCCCAACTGTATCTTTAATAAAATATATAACATTGATGCCTTTATAATGCACTGTTATATCCCATTGATTTATCATTAATTCAATAAAAAATATATTTATATATCTCTGTTATAAAATACATTATATTATTATATAATTTTTTACTAAATATGCATAAAAAAACATTCTATATCGAAATGCATGAAGAGATATAAAGGGACACTTTTTATATTTTTTTAAAAACTTTATTATGAAATATTTCAATATTTATTGATTTAAAAAAAATATATATTTTTTAGTCATTCATTATGTTAGTGATATTTTTATTTTTAAAATTATATAAATATATTTAAAATTGAAAATTAAGTAAACCATTCCAGCAGCATCATACTCATAATATTATAATAATATCTAATTTCGTATTATAGTTACATAAATATATTTTTTAATTATGCTTATGACTTTAGTTACCTATAATAATAAATGAATTTACATATTTATCACTTTAATACTTATATTGAGTTTTAAAATAGATTCATAAATTCTGAACCTCAAAATAAAAGTTATTAATCAAGTTTATCATTTAAAACGATCGTTTTTTTTTATAAACAAAAAAATCACCAAAAAATAAATTAATGAGCGATGGATAATTATCCTTCGTATGTTTGTATATATTTAATAATTCCATTTTCTCATAAACTCAACAACTTCTTTATTATCTCCATTACTTTCTTCATTTATCATCGGGCTCAAGAGGTACTGAGGAAGGAAATCGCTCTAAATGTCTTTTGATTGAAATTATAATAAATTATTGTTTTTTATTCCAATTTTTCTCCCTCAGTTTCTCATATTAAATATTATAATTATTTAAATCAACGTCTCTTCTATAACTATATCGATACTTTGGATTCATCTTTCTATATCGATTCCAATATTTGATCGATTGTCCCATAAGCCATTATCATTAAGTTATATTAACACGAAATCCAATTCTTGTGATTTTTTCTATACATATTTTAATAATTTATTTCCTATATATATTTAAAACAATTACTTAAACTAATATATTATCAAATTACGCAAAATTTAATGCAATGCGGTATATAATCCTAATCCATATATGGGTTCCATAAACACAACCTCAACCCTGATCCACAACATAAAAATATGCAAACATACAATAAATATACATAAATATTTTATTTATTATATTATTTAAAAATTCTTATAAACCCCAAAATTATGTTCCAAAATTATGGTCAAAAATTATTTATTTCCAAATAGTCAGCCTTAACATATATCAATAATTATTACTATTCCTGGAATAATCACTCTCTTCGAATTATATATAATTATACTCTTTCCTCTTTATTTTTTTTCGTTTTTCTCTTAAATATTGTATATGAAGTCGTTTATCGAATCCTAATAATGAATACTAATATAAAATGTTAAGAAGCATATGATGTTTGTTAAAGTTTGCATATATTTAATGAAAATCATTTTTAATATTATATTTATAAATTCCTTATTATTTACCTTATAAGCAATTCCCAAGAAAATTGGTATTGCAAATGCCAATAAAACTGGAATTAATTTACTTGTTATCGACGAAAATTGTAGAGTTTTTATCTTTGAAAGAGTTGGAAGATTGGTATAACCACTACATTTTTCAACAAAATAATTTTTAAAATCATCATAATCAGTTGATAAAGTGTACAATATTTTTCTATACGAATTGTTTCCAGTAATATCAGAATTTCCATTAAGTTTTTCAAAATTTTCAACAAGTTTGTTAGCTTTTCTGAAATAATTTTCACAATCTTGATTCTTTTTATCAAGTTCAGTATACATATCACATAATGATTTAAATGCATCATAAAATTGAGATATTTCTTTAATACCAATATTCATCAAATCATGTTTTCTATCTATAATATCCTTATAAGTCTTACTAGATTTAGTTATTTTCACATTATAATACTCATTTTTTTCTATATGCTCAGTATAAAAATCATTTAATGTGTTTATTCCTTTTTGTGGGTATTTATTTAGTTTATAACTTAACCATAAAATAGCGTATTCGGCAAGTTTATCATTTTTTAAATAATCTCCGTAATCATAACTAGTTTCTAACGATTTTAGTAAAAATAAAACAGAAGAGCTAACCATTTCGGCATAACTAAAACATACTCCTGTCCCACCCTCCTTAGCATTACAATAAGCCTTCAATGCATGGTTAGGGGTAAAATATACTCCTGAATCTTCCTCCTTCACAACAATAAATTTCTCGATCGCTTTAATTGCGTTACACTATGAAAATATTATAAAAATTAATAAAATACGTATTAGTATAAATGTTACTGAAATGAAAATTAATATAATTTATATGCAATGCAACATCCAAATAATATAAGAAAAAGTATATATACCACTCCAGAAGCCATTATAATGAAATTTGTTATAATTTGGAGATTATGTTGGACGATAATATTTATATATATTGCATAAAATATTTGTTGTATCTACTAATCTCTTTACATAGCAATTATATTTCGTTAAACATATTATACTTATGGCAATTAGCTAAATTACCTTAAATAGGGGTTGCTTAATATACTTTTGTCATATGTATATATGATGCATTTTGTACAAAAAATGCTGTTATTACTACAATCCTTAAAAGTATATAAATCGTTATTTAATATGATAAATTTCATTTTATGTACTTGCTTCTTATAATATATAATGCAGTTTTTTCTAAAATTATTGTATTTTCAAATTAAGTTGCATTTTTCCATTTCTAATTGCATATACATAAATATATATAAATTCGTGATCCATTTTAATAAATCCAATAACTTGGCTTTTATTCCTATGTACACCAATTTAGGAAATACTCTATGGGTTCTTTTATAATATATTTTGACCATCTTTCTATGATTTAACACAACAATTAACAATGAGCCATATTTATTGAGCTAATTATAAGCTTAAATATGTCACTTTATATAATATTGTTTTAGAATAATAATTAGTATATATCACATTTTTCTTTCTTATTAACTATGTGATATGTAAATATATAATAAACGAGGTTTTATGTTATCAAAATGAGTTTAATAAAAATGTTTTCATATAAATCATTTTAAACCAATGGTTTGTTTAATTTATAATTTTACTCATACTTTGGTTGGAATGATCAATTAATTTTGGAGAAGTGCAACATAATTTACATTTTATATACCCAAATTTTATTAGAACCTAAACATATATTATGATTACATATTTTATAATAAAAAGTATTTAGTTTTAGATATAAAAACTATACTTTTGAGGATAACAATTATTATTATTTTTATTGGCATCGTTAATTCTAATATTAACACATTAAAAAAAATACTAAATTAAAATTGTAATATTTCATTTGATGTTTTATGTATACAATTTTAATTTCATCATACCTTTAAGAATATATATAATAAATTTATATCTATATTGTGTATCAAATAAACATAATATATTAATCTAATATTGTTATTGTTGTTTTGGCTATACCATTGTATACTACAGTGGTACAACTAATGCACTTAATAGGAGCACTTTAAATCAATGTATAATATTTCTGTATTTTATCGCTTCAATGTGCAACATTTTATAATATATATGTATTGTTTCGTAATAACAATATATTTAAATTATATATTTATAAGTTTGTGTATATATAATAACCTAATATAAATATTATTAGCTCAAAGAAATTTAATTATTATATTCCTTTTCGACAAAATTAATATTAATATTAATATTTAACTATATGAAGTTTTCACAATAAATCAATATTTCAATATTATTGATAGAATATATTACTAGCTTATATATATAAACATATAATAATAAGTCTATTCTATCTATAATATTATTTATAATTACTATAAAATTATTAGAACAAAATATTATATAAATTTTTTTAATATACTTATATTTTATTTTTTAACTATTTTAAAATATAATTTATTTATACATCAAAGCTATATAGTTTAAAAATTAATAATGATTAATATAATATTATCCTTTATATTAAATAAATTAATGTATATAGAATTATTCCTATTATTTGAATTTGAAACATTAACATAAAATGATATATATAACTGAAAGTTAAAAGGACAGTATCCATATATATAGTGAATTTTTTATGTATTATTAAAAATGTTAGATGCATAATATGCCTTTTATAGGTAACGTTGTATTGTCGAACCTCGATCGATTGTTTATGAATCTATATTTTATTATTATATATTAGTAGTTTATTTAATTAATGCTACAAACACATATATTTATCTGAATATATATTGTAATATAGAGGAATATTCAAAATGTTTTTTATTATAATCTATAGATGCCTATTCAGTTTTATTATTACTGTTTTGTTTGGGAACTTTATAATTGAAATTAAAATAAATATGATACAAATAATAAATTTTTCTAATATGTTTCATCAAATAAAGAAACATAATGTGCTATTCATGATTCAATATCGCCCCTGATTAACAAGACTTATATAATAAATAATAAGGATTCTTATATATAGTTAGCAAAAAATTAGCAATAAAATATAAAATGTGAAGTTATAATATTGCCACATTTAATATATACGAACGAATTCGATGAAAGTATTATAACGTATGAAAAATATGTTATGCGCCTCCTTTCATATTAATGGATAGTGTCTTTTTTGGTTCCATATTTGAATTTCATTTCGAGATTAAACTACGGGAATGGAACATATATTTAATCAACATTTTCATATCAATAAATATGACCAAATTATAAAAAATTAAATTACAACATCCCCGAACTCTAACTCAAAATACAAATTCAGTTAATAAACAATAACCCATATTACATAACCTTGACCCATAATGCAAATGATCCCTAAACCTGAGCCCTGGTACCCAATATAAATAAAATTCAACAAAGCGACATTATATATAACGCAATAAAAATTTATAAAAGCATTTTTCATAATGTCTAAAAAATCATATATTAATAAAAAATTATATTATAAAAAATTATTTCATTTCCATAAAAAATTCGCTTTTTTTTTTATTTCATTATTTTATATAGTTGTTAAAATTTTAATTTATATTAATAGAAATTGTTTCACATCTTTTATTTGTTTGCCATAAAGATATAATATTAAATTATCATTCATCAATTAATAAGATTTATGGTTGATACATATTATATTTTAAAACAGTTAAAATATCATATTATGATATATATAATTTAAATAACACTAAGCTTTCCATGTAAAAAAACGGCATAAAAAATATATAATATAGCAGTATTTTTTTCTTAAAATATAATAAAAATGCTTTTTCGTATTTTCATTTAATTTTTAATTAAATTAATTTATATAAAAACAAAAATATAATAATTTTTTAATTATAAAAAATATTTTATAAAACTATAAATAAGATTTAATAGAATTAATCTTGTTCAAATAATAAAACATAATAATTAAACATTGTTTTATGTAATAATTATATATGCTTTTTATTTTATTTTTTTTTGTAATATAAATTTTTAATCTTTTACCGTTTTGTAGTTCTCTCAAAATGTTTGCATAAGTCTATATATATGTTATGTGTAATATTAACTTCAGGTTATTAAAATATATATATTGTTTTTTATTTTGTTACTAGTATATATATAAGTCATTGCATTTGAAGTGAATATCCATATAATAGGATCACGTAATCTTATATTTAAATTGTTAATAATACAAAATATGTTTTATATATGTATAATTTCAAATAAGTAATATTGAAGATGAATGTAATGTCAGTAAGCCTAATTTCCTTAATAATATTTAATGTTGTTTTAGCAAAAAACACTTCTTATTCAGGGACCCCCACGAATTCCGTAATATACGAAAACCTGACAAAAATACATCATATTGTATTATATGTCTGTACTAATTTATTTAATTAATCTTGTACAAAAATATAATAATAAATTAACATAAAAATATCTGATATATTTTTAATTTTGTTATTTTTTTAGTGTTCATTATTGGAAGAAAAAACAAAAAAAACCCATAAGACGACAGAAGAATCAGTTAATGTTAGAGGTAAGGGACCATATGAAGAAGACTATGAAGAAGGCTATGAAGAAAACTATGAAGATATGATAAAGGATATTTTTATGCCTCTTAAGAACAATCATCAACACAGCCAAAATAATTCACATAAACAAGATGAAGCCCCTCCTCCAGTATCTAAGGGGCCTAAAAAACAAAAATTTACAGAAAAACGACAATTACGTACATTAAATGAAAATAAAGAAATATGTCAAAAACCCAAGGACTTATTGTGTGTCGATCCAGAAAAAGATACAAAAATTGAATCAAAAACTAAATCAAAAACTAAATCAAAAACTGAATCAAAAACTGAATCAAAAATTGAATCAAAAACTGAATCAAAAACGGAATCAAAAACGGAATCAAAAATTGAATCAAAAACTGAATCAAAAACGGAATCAAAAACTGAATCAAAAACGGAATCAAAAATTGAATCAAAAACTGAATCAAAAACTGAATCCAAAAAAACGTATTCTACGTAAGAAAATACATCAATATATATATTACATATTTCATTATGAAAATATTAAATATGTTCCTATGCAACACCTTTATTTTTGTACGCATAAAAAATATGTCCATTTTTATCAATGATAGTTCAGAAGAAATATATGAACAAAACGAGCACCTATTATGTACCAATCCAAAAGAAACTAAAGAAGCGATCGAATTTATGGACGAAGCTGTAATGCATTTAGTGCATCATGCAACAAATGAAGATGATTATATATTTGATGCGCAAAATTGTTATGATAATATGTTTTATTATAAAAAAAAATATAAAGGAAAAATAAATTTTGAAAAAATTATATGTATAAGTAATAGTCCGAATAAGGTATTAACTAACGAACAATATTAAAAGTTATAAAATAAATTAAAATTAATAAATGATTATGATTTACATACATATATTTCTCTTTGTTTCCATTAGTATGATACAAAAATAAACAAGTTATGGGATCCCCAAAATCCTGGTTTGTTTAATCATTTCTCTTTTAAAGGTATACAAAAAATAAATAATTAGCCAAATTAGCATATTATTGTTACTGTTTATTCGACATTTCGTGATTTATTGCTTCCCATATTTTCAAACTTATAATATTTTAATTTCATATATGCAATTTTATAATATTATTTTTTTAGTAAAAATTGTCCGTGTGTACAATCCAGATTTAGTAATGATACAAAAACGTTTCAAAGATTCGATCTGTGGTCGTTGGAAGTATTTTAATGCTTTAGTCAAAAAAACTCAAGTAAGGAAGCTTTCCTCTTTTGATCTGCCATAAATCGTATTTCTCATATTATGATACGTAATTTATTCAAATACACTTTTATTAATTTTGTAGCTATCAGAAGACACAACTGTAATTGCTATGTCTTCAGCAAATATAAATGATCACAACCCTTCCAAGAAAGAATATAAAAACACAATCGTAGAAAGCGCAAATTTATTCAAAACTGATATAGAATCTGAAGATGATATTAGAAACGGAAAATTAAAAAAAACATTTGTTAACATAGCTGGATACCTTATTAAAAAAACAAATAAATCTGTTACCACCACTTTTGTCACATCTGTAAGCGATATACAAATTTTAATAATATAATAATTTATTTCACAATTGCTAAAAAAATAATGTTTTAAATAAATGTGCATATATATAATATATAATATCTTATGCAAAAAATTTTTATGTTATATATTTTATCTATTTCTGCTTTTTCTTAGATTAATGGATATTCTCAATTTTAACAAAAATAAATTGTTGGAAAAGCTTTATATTCTTTTTTCCTTTATACATATTTTTCAGTATCTCAATATTAGAAAATGTGTATTAATAAAATGATTTATTTCCATGCACAATTGTTGCTTTAAGTTACTATCATATGTTGTTTTTTTATTTTATGAATGCTTTCTTTGTATATTATTTGTTTGCCTTTTTAATATTTAAAGCTTGTATATATATATTATTAGTTCCAACGGAATTAATTATTATTTGCAGTTTCGATAAATTAATATTTAATTATATGAAGCTTCCAAAATAAAACAATATTTCAATATTAGTTATTAGTAAAATATTTTATTAGATTATATGTATAGTCATATAATAATTATAGTTCTATTTATCATATTATTTATAATTATTAGAACATAATATGATATGAAATTTTATTAACATACTTATGTTTTATTTTTTACTGTTTAAAAATTTAATTTATTTATGCCTCAAAATTATAAAACTTGAACAAATGTTGTATATATAGTTCGATTGTATTGTATTATTAAAAATGATAGATGCATAATAATATTTTATAGACAATGTTGTATTGTTGGTTCTTGATCAATATTCCATGCATCTATATTTTATGACTGTATAATGTATATTGGTAATATGCTAATCTGAATATATATTATAATGTAAAGGAATATTCAAAATAAACCTAATTATAATTCATACCCTCATATAATCATAACATGCTCATTTTATGAATATTTTTATTTAACATAACCTCTTATTTATACGCTTCTATATTTTAATTAAATTCTAATTTCCCCGATAAAACAGTAATAAAAAATTTATATATGAAGTCATAATCAAATTCATTTTGAGTAATTGTCTATGCTATAATATGGACAGATGAATACACATATTTATAATATTAATGAAATAAATATGTATATAATTTAATATACGATTATAAATTGCAGATACACAAAATATAAATCGAAATTCGACAAATCGATGTTATTTATAACAAAATACAGATTTGTGAAAGAATTTTTTATAATGTCAAAAAAAACATATATTAATAAAAAATTATACTATAAAAAATTATTTCTTTTCCAAAAAAAATTAACTTTTTTTTTTTATTTCATTATTTTATATTGTTGTTAAAATTTTAATTTGTATTAATAGAAATTTTTTGCATACTTTTACTTATTTGCCATCAAAATATAAGATTTATGGTTGGAATGTATTATATTTTAAAACAAAATGAAATTGCCATGATCACTAAATAGTTAACATTTAAATATCCAACAAAATTAATAATGTAGAGAATACAAACACGCCACTAAATTTTATATTATATATGTATTATTAGCATTTAATAATATTTTAAAAAATAATTATATTTAAAAATCGGATAACTGGATGACATAAAAAAATAAATAAACAACTAAATAACAACTAAATAAAAAAATAAATAAAATTTTAAAATTATTACATTTTTTAAATAAATATTAGTTTTTTATACTTTATTGGAGAAAATTATTTATTCTATTTTTCGACCTGTTAATTTTTAATTAAAAAACATACTAATATAGATTTTAATATTTTGTTTGTAAAGTTCAAAATGAATAAATTTTATATTCAAATATCTTTATTTCTTTTAAGCATTTTCGCATATGCGAATAATGAAGCCCTTGCAGCTGAGTATGATCCAAGGCAACCTACAAACTTAAGAACTCGTTATCCTACGTAAGAAAATGCAGCAATATATACATATTACATGTTTCATTATGAAAATAATAAATATACACCTGTAAAACAATGTTATAATATAATACAACTTTATTTTTGTAAACATTAAAAATATTTTAATTTTTATCAATGACAGTTCAGGAAAAATACATGAAAAAAATAGCCACCAATCGAGTAGTTATCACGATTATATATCAGAGATCGAAATTATGGACGAAGCTGTAAAACATTTAGAATACCATGCTACAAACAAAAATGGTTATGAAGTATATCTACAAAATCCAAATGATAGTATATCTTATTATGTAAAAAAATTTAACGACCAGACAGATATTCTAAAAGTTAATTTAAATATTTATTCTGCCAATCAGGTATCAATTAACGAACAATATTAAGTTATAAACCAAATTAAAATTTAAAAATTATTATAATTTATATACATATATTTCTCTTTGTTTCCATTAGTATGATGGCATAGTAAACAGGATATGGGATCCCAAAAGCCCCAATTTTTTCAATAAAGGCAATGTGGAAAGTATGCAAAACATAAGCAATTAGTCAAATTAACATATTATTGTTACTATTTATTCGATATTACGTGATTTATTGTTTCCATTATTATATGATACTATTTATTGCTTTTAATATCTTCAAATTCATAATATTTTATTTTACATAATGTCAAATTATTTTTTTTGAATAGTTATCCATGAGTACAATCCAAATTTAGTATTGATACGTCAATTTTGCGAACAAGATTCTAAATACTATCATAAATATTTTTATGCTTTAGTCAAAAAAGCTCAAGTAAGGAAACCTTTTCTTTTCTGTTTCGTAATAAATCATATTTCTCATATTATTTACAATAATTTATGCAATATATTTTTATTAATTGTGTAGATATCAAAAGACAAAGCTATAATTGCCATGACTTCAGTAGATATATTTGATGCGAACCCTTCCAGCAAAGAACCTAAAAATCCAATAGTAAAAAAAGCAGATTTATTCCATGGTTACGTATATCCTGAATATTATATTCTATGTAAAGAATGTAAAAAAATATATGTGAACTTAGCTGGATACCTCATTGAAAAAAAAGGCGATGATCTTGAAATCACCTATATCGAATCGGTAAGCGATATACCAATTTTAATAATATAACAATTTATTTCACAATTGTTAAAAAAAATACTGTTTTAAATAAATATACATATTTATAATATATGCTATATTTTGAAAATTTTTAACGTTTTACATATTTATCAATTTATATTTTTTTTCTTAGATCGAAGGACATTCTTCCATTTAACAAAAATCCATTAATAGAAAAGCTTTAAATTATTTTTTCCTTAATATATAAACATAAATTTCATATATATTTTTAAGAACCATAATATTAGAAGATTTGCGTTAATAATACGATTTGCTTTCATTATAATAATGATTTATGCATATAATTTGTTTATGTCGTTTAATATTAGGATGCATCTATATGTATTAATTTTGTGAATATTACAAACATTTGTATTATAATTTATGAAAATATTTATTTATGCCATATTTTTATATTATTATGATAATTCACTTTGTGTACTCAAAATCGATAAGTTGTTTTGTCTTTTACTATTTTTGTGATTTTAACTGTTCTTGTAAAACAAATCATTTTCATTAGGAATTCTATATTTTATTAATTCGATGATAAAATAATACTATTTTAAGTTAAAGTCGATTCAGTAAACACTGATATTTTAATACATGATAATATGGAATGATAAAAAGACATCTAACATGAATTTAGTTATTAACGTTTTCTTCAATCATTCGGTTATTTAGATACAAAACCACATATACCAAATTATGTCTTTAACAAATATATATCCTTGATACCTTTACGATACATTATTATATGCCATTAATTTGTTATTCATTCAATAAAACAAATATATATAGAAAACAATTGTATGTAGCATATAGGCTATATGAGGTTATTCTTTACATTTTAACAAAATAGAGCATTTTTACAATAATAAATGATTCATTATATAAAAAAATTATTTTTATTAAAAGGTTTTATATATTATTAGCTACTGTTATTCATAAAAGTTTGGAAAAATCAATAACCAGGTACTAATAATCCATGAAAATAACAAATGATAATGTTATGTTCAACTATTACATAAAAATACATATTTTATTTATTTATTGAACATAATAATTTATAAAAACAACTGATTTACTTATTTATTATTGCTATATATTTATATGGACTTTTAAATATAGAACCATGAATACTTGAACATTGGTTATTTTACAAAAATTGTAAGACATAATATATATTAAAAATGATCAATTATGTATTTTATAAATACGCATATAAAATAAAACATATGTATATAATATAAAATTATACACATACAAATAATAAATACTATGATTATAGCAAATGCATCAATCTTATTTCAATTATTAATTAATTTTTGGAGATTCTTTCACAAATAGATACTATAAATAACAAAAACATTCATATAAATATATATATTAGCGTTTTATTCAAATGTATAATCAAAATATATTATATTTATTTTAATAATTACATAACAAATTATAAATTAAAAATATGAACTCGTATATGTAGAAATACAGATAATTCATTCGTCAAGAAGTATCACATGCCAAACATTTTAGTTTAAGCGATAATTAAAAATCGGTCTTTTGTTCGGTTTTTAGTTCGATATCATTTGAATATAATTATTATATGAAGATTATTCATTTGTTTCTGAATTTTGGGGACATTTGTCTATATCTGTTATTATAAATAATAAACGTATTAAAGGTTTTTGATATTTTTCATCGAATTCATGCAACATATTTCTCACCGAAAATGTTGCATTAGGAGGATATTCTTTATCATTTGAAAGTTCTATTTTTGATGTTTGTCTAAAAAGTGACGAAAACCTTAAAACAGCTAGATTTTTTGCAATATAGTCATCCAGAGAATTCATCTTTTCCAATGCTGCCTTATAAGCTAAATCATCGTTATTTGAAGATGCTTCAATTATTTGATTATGTGGATGTGTTAAGAGTTCTTTACTATATGAAGTTGTTTTTTTTATTTTTATTTTTTTATTTTTTTGAAATGTATTTAAATAATTAAGTCCTCTGTCATCTACATCATTATTAACATATTTACGATTATATATATCATCTTCATTGACATATTCATGACCATATGCTTCATCTTTATAATCTTTATCATCTATATCACCTTCATCATCTTCATCATATTTAATATCGCAATTATTGTTATTATTTAATTGGAGTTCTCTTTTAGATTCTATGCCATTCTGTTCGTCACATCCACTTATTTCTTTGGTACTCCGAACACTTTTATTTCTTACATCAGATGCCTTAAATTGATTATAAAAGGGTATAATCATATTAATATATATATGCGTTGATATATTCGCCACACAATGAAAATAATCACCAGTATATATTTTTCAATATATTAGTTTATATTTTGTTTTGGAAACTTACTTTCTGTTCAGAGCAATGTATTGATACAACCAAAAGGGCATACAAGACGACACAAACATAACTAAATATCCTTTTATTCATTTTCTTATTAATAAAAAGTCTTTTCCGAAGCAAACGCTTTAAATAATATATATTTTTTATTATTTTTTAGTTTCCTTTTTATCTATTATTGTTATAAAGCTATAATGCTACTATTTAATATTACAATTTAATTAATTTCAATTTATATAAACAATTTATCTCATATGTATGAAAGCATATTATAATAAAATTATATGTTGCTCCTATTTTGAAGCATCCATAAATTTATAATCCTGCAATTATAAGTTAACAAAATTTAATGTTCTATTTTTACATTAATATAAATAATAGCAATAAATAAATAATATAATTTATTTTAAATGCATAAAAAATATATATAAAAGTTTGTTCTAAATACATAAAATGTGTAGTTTGCTCGTGAATATTTTTTGTTCACTTAAGCCATTATATTAAATATAACAAAATTATTTTTAACATTTAAAATATAAATAAATTAATGCACTCAAGAGGAATACTTTAAACCAATTTGTAATTTTCCTTGTTCCATTGTTTTAAAGTATAACATTTTAGAACACATATATTATTTTGAAATAGCAATATATTTAAATTGTATATTTATATTTTGCACATATATAGTGACCTAATAAAAATATTATTAGCTCCAAGTGAATTCATTATTATTTGCCTTATCGATCAAATTAATGTCAATATTTAATTATATGAAGTTTTCATAATAAAACAATTTTTCAATATTAGTTATTGGTAAAATATTTTATAAGATCATATGCTTAGACATATAATAATAACTATATTCTATCTACCGTGTTATTTATAATTACTATAAAAATTTAAAAAAATATTGTATATACAGTTCCATTTTTATTGTATTATTAAAAATGTTAGATACATAAAATGCCTTTTATAGATATCGTTGTATTGTCGAATCGCGAACGATATTTGTGAATCTATAATATGATTATATATTATATATTTTAATATGTTTAATTAATATTAAAGCATGCATTAACCTGAAAGTATATTATAATGTAGATTATTGTTCCAAATGAATCTAATTATATACTATAGCTTCACATATAAGATTATTATTTAGTTTGGTTGGAATTTTGTAATTTAAATAAAAATAATGACAGAAATAATATGTTTTGCTAAATAAAATGCTACATAAAATAAAAAATGCATTATATATTATATGTATAATTCAATATAACTATGGGTTAGCAAGTCTTATATAATAAATAGCAAGGGGTCTTATATATAGTTAGCCAACAATTAGCAATAAAATGTAAAATGTGAAGTTATAATATTGCCACATTTAGCATAATGAAGAATTATGCAGAATTATTATGACTTATGAAAATATGGTATGCAACCCCTTTCATATTAATGGCTATGCCCCATATTTTGTTACATATTTAGACATTGTCTCGAGATTAAGCATACGGACATGTCAGATATTTTTGATCAGCATTTACAGACCCAAAATATTATCAAATTATGAAAAGCAAAATTACAATATATCCCGAACCCTAACTCAAAACGACGATTCAGTGAACGAAACAATAACCCACAATACATAACCTTGACCCATAAAGCATGAATACCTCGGTATCAAGAATATTATAATTAGAAAATAAATTAATTATATATATTTATTTATTGACTTTACAACTTTATGCTTCATTATTTTATTTTAATATTTTACTTATTTGTATTTTTTTAATTTTATATATACTTTGTTTTATTATTAAAAGGAAATTTATAATTTGTATTAATTTATAAAAAAACATGGTTATTGATATTGCTACCAAAAATAATTTTTATAAAATTAAGAAATTTTCTAGAAAAATATTATTTAGTAAAATTTGTATTAAAAGTTACCAAAAAATCATAGAAGATGTGATTCACATAATATAAATTTTATCATACTATTATTATGATGAGGTAAAAATATTGTTATTATAATAGTATTAGTAATATATAAAATTAACTGCATTTTTCATATTAAATTAATTATTTTAATATTTAAAAATATAATATACATTATTTCTATTAAAAACTATGTATTATCAAAGAAATTTTGTAAAACAAATGAAAAAAATAGCAATTCAATTATTTTTATATAATTATTAATATAATATTTACATTACTATGGTCGTTTATTTATTAATGTAAGTATATATAATTATGTTAAAATTGCTTGTTATTAATATTATAATAAAAAATATATTTTTTTATATTATTTTCTTACTTTATATTTTATTTAAAGCGATTGATTTTATATTAGGTAAAAACAGCATAGTTTTTTCTATTATACATATATAAGTATATATGCAATTCCATACGTAATGGGATGTTTTATAAATTCTAAGTTGAGTTTAATTCATTATAAAAATATAAAACCTGTGTATTCATAATGCTATATATTAAAAATATAATTTATATGATATAATTAACATTATTTGCTTTTATATATTATAATATTAATGAAACTATGAATCATACTATTTTTGATATTCATTATTTATGAAAACTTCTATTATTGACGTCGTTTTGTGATTGAATTATTTGAATAAAAAATATATTAAACTTATAAATTTGATAAAATCATAAATTTTTTTCGTTTAAATAATAATTTGTATCTTTTTATAGTTTATTGGAGAAAATTATTTGCTTAAATTTTAATTATACTTGTCCATAGTTTCGAGTTGTTAATTTTGAATTAAAAAATCCTAATATATATTTTAATATTTTGTGTGTATAGTTCAAAAATGAATAAATTTTATATTAAAAATGTCTTTTTTCTTTTAAGCATTTTCGTATATGTGAATAATAAAACTCTTGCATCTGAGCTTGCTCCAGGAAAAGATACATCGCCCAAATTAACATGTCATTATCCTGCGTAAGAAAATACAACAATATATACATATTACACATTTCATTATGAAAATATTAAATATACACATGTACAACAATGCTATAATATAAATACAATAACTTTATTTTTGTACTCATTAATAATTTGTTCATTTTTATTAGTGATAACTCAGAAGAAATATACGTGAAAAACACGCACCTATTATGCATCAATCCAGAAGAAACCAAAAATGCGGATGAGCTTATGAACGAAGCTATAACACATTTAAAATACCACGCTACAAGTATAGATGGTTATGAATTATGTGTAAAATATCCTAATAATAATACACTTTATTATAAAAAAAAGCATGGAAACAATACCTATATTGAAAAAAATCATTTTAAAATTTATAGTTCCGGCATGGTATCAATTAAAGAACAATATTAAAGTTATAAACCAAATTAAAATTAACAAATGATTATAATTTATATACATATTTTCCTTTATTTCTATTAGTATAATGGAGTAATAAACAGGTTATGGGATCCCGATCGTCCCAATTTTTACAATAATGGATATGTTAAAAGTATATAAAACATGAACAATTAGTCAAATAAACTTATTATTGTTACTATTTATTCGATCTTTCGTGATTTATTATTGCCATTGTTATGTAATACTATTTATTGTTTTTCATGTCTTCAAATTTATAATATTTTATTTTACATAATGAAAAATTATTTTTTTTAAAAGTTGTCCGTGTCTACAATCCAAATTTAGTAATGATACAACAACGTTACGAAAAAGATTCTAAAGGCCGTCAGAAATATTTTTATGCTTTAGTCAAAATAGCTCAAGTAAGTAAACCTTTCCTTCTGTTTCGTTATAAATCGTATTTCTCATATTATTATACGTAATTTACTCAAATACGCTTATTAATTTTGTAGATATCAGAAGATGAAACTATAATTGTCATGATTTCTGGAAATATAAATGATCACAACCCTTCCAATAAAGAATATAAAAACACAATCGTAGAAAGCGCAAATTTATTCACAGCTGAAATTGATTCTGAAGAGGATATTAGAAAAGGAAAATTAAAGAAAGTGTTTGTTAACATAGCTGGATACCTTATTGAAAAAAAAAATATGCGCGTTGATATCACCTATGTTGAATCTGTAAGCGATATACAAATTTTAATAACTTATTTCAACAATTGTTAAAAAATACTGTTTTAAATAAATGTACATATAATATATACTATATTTTACAAAAAATTTAAACATTTTATATATTTACCCATTTATGTTTTTTTTACTTAGATGCATGGAAATGCTTCCATTTATCAAAAGTGCATTATTAGAAAAGCTTTAGATTATTTTCTCCCTCATAAATGAAGATATATTTCATATATATTTTTCAGCATCGTAATATTAGAAGATTTATGTTAATAAAACGATTTATTTCTACGCACAATGGGCGCTTTAAATTACCATAATAAAGTGTTTTTTTGTTTTAAGAATGTTTTCTTTGTATATTGTTTGTTTATGTCTTTTAATATTATAATGCATCTATATGTATTAATTTTGTGAATGCTACAAATATAGTTATTCTTATTATTGATATCCCTTTTATTTGATGTTTATTACTCTTTTTATATTAAATATCTATAAATTGGCATTTATTTATTGTTTCTATTATGCTCATTTTTCTTATAAAACTCAAAATTCATATTAAAAATTAGGTATTTCCAAATATATGAATGTCTTAAATACACCAATCATCATACTCAGAATAATTTATTAATGATTCATTTCCTCTTTTTTAATTTTTTTCTCCTAAATTTTGATATTGAAAATGCTTTCAATTTCCAAATAATGAATACTGATATAAAATGCCAAGAGATGTATGATTTTTTCGTTGCTAAATAATTTTATAAACTAATATACTTTTAGAATTATAGAAAAGGAAATTATAATTCGAAATAAAATGAATCAATTATACAGCATTGTTTTATATAGATGATTAAATACATATATTTATATTATAATATTACACAAAAATGCACTTTTTAAGTGTCTATATAAATTAAATTACTTATATTAAGTTTTAAATGCGAAACCACATATTTTTAACCATAAAATAAAAAATAATTAAATTTATCATTTTATAGTGTATCCTTTTCTTTTATAGACACAAAAATTAACAAAAAAAATAAATTAATAAATGGTATAGGATAGGCCTGCATAAGTTTGCATATATATAATTATCTAATATAAATATTATTAGTTCAAATAAAATTTATTATTATTTGAATTCTCGATAAAATTAATATTAGTATTTAATTATATGAAATTTCCAAAATAAAACAATATTTCAATATTAGTTATTTGTAAAACATTTTACTATATTATATGTATAGGTGTATAATAACAACTCTAGTTTGATCTATCATATTATTTATAATTATTCGAACAAAATGTGATATATATTTTGTTAATATGCTTATATTTTTTCTTTTAACTATTTAAAAACATAATTTATTTATACCTCAAAACTATAAAATTAAAAAAATATTGTATATATAGTTCAATTTTTATTGTATGATTAAAAATGCTAGATGCATAAAATAGCTTTTATAGATAACGTTGTATTGCCGAATATCGATCGATATTTTATACATCTATATTTATAATTACCTATTATATATTAGTATTATGCTTAATTAATATTAAAAATATATCCATTAACCTGAAGGTATATTATAATGTAGACAAATATTTCAAATGAATTTTATTATAATTATACCCTGATATATAAAATTATTATACTGTTCGGTTATCAAAATATGATACAAATAATAAGTTTCACTAAATAAAATGTTTCATCAAATAATGAAACATATTGTATTATTCATGATTCAATATGGCTCTGGGTTAATAAAGTCTTATATAATAAATAATAAGGGTTCTTATATATAGTTAGTCAAAAAATGGCAATAAAATGTGAAGTTATAATATTGCCACATTTAGCATAATGAAGAATTATGCAGAATTATTATGGCTTATGAAAATATGTTATGCAACCCCTTTCATATTAATGGCTATTCCCTTTTTTAAGCTGCATATTTAGACTTCATATCGAGATTAACTACGGAAATGGTAAATATATCTGATAAACATTTACAGGTCCAAAATATTATCAAATTATGAAAAGCTAAATTACAATATATCCCGAACCCTAACTCAAAACGACGACTCAATGAACGAACAATAACCCATAATACATAATCCTGACCCATAAATCATGGGCACCTCGGTATCAAGAATATTATAATTAAAAACTATAAAAATATTTTTTGTATAAAAATTCCATGATTGATTTTACAAACTTTATGCTTCATTATTTTTTTGCATATATATATTTTTATTTTATATTATATATACTATTTATTTTGCTACATACAAATATAATCTTATAATTTTCATCAATTTGCAAAAAATATGTATCAATACTACTAACATTACAATTTTTATCGCCTTAGGAATCATATTATAAAATTTAATCTAGTAAAATTTTAATTAATAATGATAAAAAAAATAATATAAAATATGAGTTCCCATAATGTAAATTTTATTAAACTATTTTATCATAGGTTGAAAATATTGTTATTGCATCATTGCATTATAAATACCACGAATTGCAACATGTTGTAATTTTTGAATTAAGTCAAATTCTTTTGGAATTTAAAAATATAAAAATCATATACTAAATTAAAAATAAGCAACATAATTATATTTTAATTATTAATATAGTATAATTCCTACCGCAATCGTTCATTCACTTAATGCATTCCACCAATAATTATATTCAAATAATATTTATCAAGTGTTGTATTAAAATTTATATATTTTTTAAATTATGTTCTTATAATTTTTAATATATATTTTAAATTATCAAATTGTTATTAAGTAAAAACGATATAAGAAGGATAATAAATAATTTTCGGCATATGCGCAAATATCGATTTAAATATAGCAATCACATGCATAACCACATATATATTTCAGTTTTAATTAATGAACTATAAAATAAAAAAGTGTATTATATAATACGATATATTAAATATATTATTATAATTTAATTAAAATTTATTATTTTTGGACATTATGATGTTATGCAGATTAAAAATATAATATTTCTCAAATTATATATTTGTCATTGTTTTAGAATAAAATTATTTAAATAAAAAATATACATGCATTTATAAATCATATAAATTAATTAATTATACAAAACTTATCTTTGAATAATAATTTGTTTAAAATAAATATTAATTTTTATAACATTCTCAAAAATCCTTTTATTCGATTTTAATTACATTTATACTATTTTTAAAAAATACTAATATATTTTTTACTTTTTATTTGTCAAATTCAAAAATGAATAAAATATATATGAAAACCGTTTTTTCTCTTTTAACCTTATTCACATATGCTAGCAATAAGGCTCTTGGAAGCGAGGCTACTTCACGCGAAACTATGTTATCTAATTCCCTGTAAGAAAATAAACAATATACACAATATGTCTATACGCCATATGCGCCATTATGATAATACTAATGCATATCTGTGCAAATATATAATGCATGATGTTTTAAAAGTCAAAAATCATCTTATAAATACATTTATTATTTTTTTTACAATTTTAAAATAGCAAAAATCCTGTTATTTATGATCCAAATATAATATATGAGAAAAATAAGCATCGTTATCTCCCAAATCCCGGAGACGAAAGTCATGCGGAAGAAATTATGAACGAAGCTCGAACATTGTTTCTTCAATTTGTTGAAAATACATCCGATTTCAAAATACATGGTACATACGATGACAACACAAGTATATATTTTATGAAATATGATGATAAATACGTTGGAAAAATTCATACTAAAATTCACTGTCCCTATACGGTATGAATTAACGAACATAATTTTTTAAATTATAAAATTACGTTAAAATAATTATAATATACATTTTTTTTCATGTATTTAGTATAATGAGATAGTAACGACTTTATGGGACCCCAATGGTGAAAAGGAATACAACGATAACTTTGTTAGCGGTATATAATAATTAATTAATTAATTAATTGAATATGGGATTATCACTATGTGTATTCCTTGTTTTATTATAAATACTATATATTATTTTTATTTGACATTTTGTTAATTTTCATAATATTTTAATTTACATGGTGAAAAATTATAACTTTTTTTAGGAAACGTTGGCTGTGCATACAATCCAAATTTATTAATGATATACCAACGTTACAAAAATGGTGTTATGGGGTGTCATGATTATTTATATGCTTTTGCCTCAAAATATAAAGTAAGGACATTTTTGTTTTATTTTATCCCTCTATAGGTCATATTTTTCATAATATTGGACTATAATTTATAAAATATATTTTTGCTCATTTTGTAGGTATCCAATAATACAACTATGATTGTAAAGGCTTCAGCAAATATAATTGATCACAACAGAAATAAAAAAAAAAATGAAAATCTTCTCATAAAAAGTGCGAATTCGTTCAGATTTGAGATTGACCATGATGAGGATGTTATAACGGGAAAATTAAATAACGTGTTTGTTGATTTATCCGGATATATCATTACAAAAAATAAAGAATATGTTGAAATTATTCATATTGACGCTGTAAGCAATATAGAAAATTTTATAACATAATAATTTTATTTCATCATTTATTTTATTTTGATTTTTTTATTTCGTTATACCAATTTTACCATTTATACAATATTTCTATAATGTGCACATTTATAATATATGCTACTCATTCCCAATAAATTGAAATAATTTTTTTTATATATTTATACATTTTTGCGTTTTTTTTATAGTTTCATGATAATTATTCCTCAGCCACCAAACAGAATACTTTAGCAAGAAGATTAAACAGATTGGGAGCTATTGCCGACTTAAAATATTACATTTATGAGAAATACACAGATTGGTCCAAAGCACGTCCTGCTAATATTTAGTGGCTTTAATGGATATATTAATCTAACCATTTTTTTTTCATAGTTTATTTATATTTTAAATTACTACAACAAAACAATTTTTTGTATTTTTAACAATGTTCTTTTTTATATAAATTGTTTATGCATTTTGATATAAGGATATACCTATTTGTATATAATTTTATGAACAAATCAAATATGAGTGCTAATTCATCAATCATTTTTCTGTATGATCGTCTTCTATGTTAATATTTGTCGCAAAGATGTAATAAACATCTATGGTTTGTATTCATTTGATTTTCTTTATTTTAACTACTCCCATATAACTCATATTTATATTTAAAATTTGTTGTTTTCAAACATATAAATATCATAAGTATGCCAACCATCAGCCTCAAATTAATATATTAATGACCTATTTCCTCTTTAATATTTTTATTTTTGTTCTTAAATTTCGTCTTTGAAAACTATTACAGAATCCAAATAATAAATGTTAACATGAAAATGTTAAAAATGTATTTTATAATCTCCTTATTATTTAACTTATATGCAATTCCTAAACGAATTTGTATTACAATAAATGAAATTTAAATTAGTATATTCTTTATCAATGAGCTTGATAATAGTGATCCCAATCCTGGTGAAAAAATTTGGATGTTTTTTCCAGTAAAAATTATGGAATATTTTGCATTCATCATTATTGTTAAAATAATTCGTTTTTAAATTATTATAACGGCTTGATATAATAATTAGCACTTAACTATATGGATTGATTTCAGTATTATTATATTTGTCTATAAAATTATTGCATGCTCACAGTTTTTCTTGGTGTCTGAAATATCTTTCGTGACAATTAGTATACATATTATATTATAATATAGACAAATATTTCAAATGAATTTTATTATAATTTATACCCTGATATATAAAATTATTATACCGTTGGTTATCAAAATATGATTTGAATGAAAATAAATATGATACAAATAATAATTTTTACTAAATAAAACGTTTCATCAAATAAAGAAACATATTGCGTTATGCATAATTCAATATACCTCCCTTGATCACCAAGTTTTATAGAATAGACAATTATTATATAGTAAATATATATACTAATATATTCAGTATAGACATTTTATTTTAGCCATATTAAATCTATATTAACACGAAATTGCATATATTATACAACCCTTTCCATATTAATGACTATTCCCTTTTTTAAGCTGCACATTTAGACTTCATATCGAGATTAACATACGGAAATGGCAAATATATCTGATAAACATTTACAGATCAATAAATATTATCAAATTATAAAAAATTAATAGAATATATCCTAAAAGATATATTCCATAATACAGAACCCTGACACAAAATATGTGTTCCCCAAAACGCAACACTAAACCCTGAATCCTGGAAAGGAAATCAATAAAAACGTATAAACTGTATCTATTAATATAAATAAACATTTTAATAGAAATTTAAAAAATAATAGTATCATAATGAGGTTTTAAATACGTTCGTATATAATACAATGCATTTTGTTATTAATATACACAATTTAGTAGAGTCACAAATATAATGATTAACATTTCTGTTAATAGTTCTTACATATGATTAATAAAAAATATCGATATTAGATTTTAATTATATATGTTATTTGTTGTTTAAATTTAAAGAGGAAACATAATATGAATACTATATTTCACAATTATCTATTCCTTATACGATTTCTTCATATTAATTCTAATTATCCATTTCATGCACCAGTTTATGCTCCATCTAGAAGTTAAAGAAAGGGATTTTAATATATATTTTTTTTCATTATAGTTTTTAGTATATATATATTTAAAGAGCCTTTTACTTATATATAATATTATTTAATAATATTATATAGACCAGCCATATTAATACATAGTAAAATTCACCTTTTTTTGAACCCTAATTACAAACTTTTAAGTAAAATTTTTCTTATGCCAGAAACTATTTTTTACTAATTAAAAGCTATTTTATAGCATTAAAAATGTTTATAATGAAGTAGAAACAGAAAACAAAAAACATAAACAAATACATGCATGAATACATAATTGTCTTTAAAACATATGAAAAACGATTAGCATTGTCATACATTTATAAGTGTAATATTAAATCGTTATATTACATTCTAAATTATAATAATTAAAAAAAATATATATGCCTAATTATTACATAGCTTTACATACAAACCATTTTATTAGAATTAATCCAATAAAACATTTGTAAATTACCGAAAAATTATTAATGTAATATAAAATTATTATTAATAACTTGATTTAAAAAGTAATACTAAAAACTCATAAATTATAGATTTCTTATGCTATAGTATTATTTTTATGAATAATAATCTTCCATGTTTTAAAGAATAGACAAATAAGATTTTTCGTTTAAAAATTGTGTTTTTTAATATGTGCCTTACATTATTATTTTCTATGTCTATTATCCAATTAAATCATTTTAGAACTTATTATTATATTGTTTTATTATGATAGGATTATTTTCATTTATTTTTTTTTATCTGCAGCATCTTTAATTGGATTTATTGTGTTCAACTCGTTGTGCAACTGGTCTCTCCGGAACAGTAACGCGTGGAGCTCGTTGTGCAACTTGTCTATCTGGAACAGTAACGCGTGGAGCTTGTTTCCCTGCATTTTTTTTTGCTTTTTTTTCTCTCTCTTTTCTTTCTTTCTCTTGTTTTTCTCTTTCTTTTTTTTCTTTTTTTTCTCTCTCTTTTCTTTCTTTCTCTTGTTTCTCTTTTTCTTTTTTTTCTTGTTTTTCTCTCTCTTTTCTTTCTTTCTCTTGTTTCTCTTTTTCTTTTTTTTCTTGTTTTTCTCTCTCTTTTCTTTCTTTCTCTTGTTTCTCTTTTTCTTTTTTTTCGTTCTTTTTCTGGTCTTTTTCTTTTTTTTCGTTCTTTTTCTGGTCTTTATCTTTTTGGCCAGTAGGTTTTTGGTCTGCAGGTTTTTGGTCTGCAGGTTTTTGGTCTGCAGGTTTTTGGTCTGCAGGTTTTTGGTCTGCAGGTTTTTGGTCTGCAGGTTTTTGGTCTGTAGGTTTTTGGTCAGCAGGTTTTTGGTCTGTAGGTTTTTGGTCTGCAGGTTTTTGGTCTGTAGGTTTTTGGTCTGTAGGTTTTTGGTCTGTAGGTTTTTGGTCTGTAGGTTTTTGGTCTGTAGGTTTTTGGTCTGTAGGTTTTTGGTCTGCAGGTTTTTGGTCTGTAGGTTTTTGGTCTGTAGGTTTTTGGTCTGCAGGTTTTTGGTCTGCAGGTTTTTGGTCTGTAGGTTTTTGGTCTGTAGGTTTTTGGTCTGCAGGTTTTTGGTCTGTAGGTTTTTGGTCTGTAGGTTTTTGGTCTGTAGTTTGTTGACCAGGAACTTGTTTTCTTAGAGCTTGCTGTCCTGGAGCTTTTTGGGCTGGAGCTTGTTGAGTTGGAACTTGTTGTTTTGGAACATGTTTTCTTAGAGCTTGTTTTGGAGCTTGTTGTCCTGGAGTTTGTTGTCCTGGAGTTTGTTGTCCTGGAGTTTGTTGTCCTGGAGTTTGTTGTCCTGGAGTTTGTTGTCCTGGAGTTTGTTGTTTTGGAGTTTGTTGTCCTGGAGCTTGTTGTTTTAGAACTTGTTGTCCTGGAGCTTGTTGTTTTAGAACTTGTTGTCCTGGAGTTTGTTGTTTTGGAGGTTGTTGTCCTGGAGTTTGTTGTCCTGGAGTTTGTTGTTTTGGAGCTTGTTGTCCTGGAGTTTGTTGTCCTGGAGTTTGTTGTTTTGGAGCTTGTTGAGCTGGAGTTTTTTGGCTTGAAACTTGTTGTTCTACTGTAGGTTTATTTGAAGTTGTATTGCTTGCAACGGATTGGCCTGCTGCATCTTTCTTTAAAATGTTCACATTTGAATTTCCTGTAACATTAGTTTCATGTTTTTCATGATTATCATTATTTGGTTTTTTCGCATCAGTGTAATAACCCTCTGAAATTTGAGTTACATCATCTTGCGATTCATCATTAGGTGACCCAAAATTCATTATTATAGTAGTTTTTTCTTTATAAGTTGTTTTTGGTGGATACTGTTGATTATTAGAATCTACAACGTTTTGGTTTCCTGTATTTTTTATTCCATCATTGTGATTATTATTTGCTTGGTTGTCGTGTTTTTTGTCTATTTTATGAGTATTATGATTATCAGTACTTCCAGTAGCTTCGTATTTTTTGTCTATTTTATAACCATTATGATTATCAGCACTTCCAGTAGATTCGTATTTTTTGTCTATTTTATAACCATTATGATTATCAGTACTTCCAGTAGCTTCGTATTTTTTGTCTATTTTATAACCATTATGATTATCAGCACTTCCAGTAGATTCGTATTTTTTGTCTATTTTATAACCATTATGATTATCAGTACTTCCAGTAGCTTCGTATTTTTTGTCTATTTTATAACCATTATGATTACCAATACTTCCAGTACCTTCGTATTTTTTGTCTATTTTATAACCATTATGATTATCAGCACTTCCAGTACCTTCGTATTTTTTGTCTATTTTATAACCATTATGATTATCAGTACTTCCAGTAGCTTCGTATTTTTTGTCTATTTTATAACCATTATGATTACCAATACTTCCAGTACCTTCGTATTTTTTGTCTATTTTATAACCATTATGATTATCAGCACTTCCAGTAGATTCGTATTTTTTGTCTATTTTATAACCATTATGATTATCAGTACTTCCAGTAGCTTCGTATTTTTTGTCTATTTTATAACCATTATGATTATCAGCACTTCCAGTAGCTTCATGCTTTTTGTCTATTTTATGAGTATTCATATTATTTCCATATCCAGCCTTTGCTGTATCCTTTAATTCGTATTGATATTGTTTTTTAGAAATTGTGGCATAGTCAGATTTTGGTTTAGTATCACTTGAACCTCTTTCGTTAATATGATGGGCATTATCATCGTTTCCTTCTTTTTTGTAAATATATTCATAAACTGTTTTATTTTCATCTACAAAAACACCGTAATTTCCATCGTAACCAGATTTTGAGTTTTCTGTCTTCGCTAAACTTGAATTACGATAATTTGATGCCGAATTCTTTTCATCAGAAAAATATTGTGAATATACATTATTAGCGTGTAAATCATCATGAATATGTTTAGATTCATTTTCTTCAGATAAATTATTAGTAGAACTGTTTTTCTCTGCTATATATCTTCCTACTTCCTCAATTTGTGATTTACAGTTATCCATATAATTCGTTAATATATTTTTTATTCCTGAAAGTTCTGCTTCACAACTATTTCTAAAAGAATCCATATTTCTTTTTACTTCTTCTAGTTTTGATCCATAATTACTAAAATTCAATAAATTATTATGAACATCTAGGATCGCTTGATTACGTTTTTCAACAGGAGCTAGCGCTTTACTTCTTAGTTCTAAAAATTGATTTTCAGAGTTTTCATTGTCATTAATAGCATTGGGATATATCTTTTTCATAAAGTCTAATTTGCGTTCATTAATTCGTTCTTTAGTTTTAGGTTTTGACTTATAGAATGAATCAAGGGTATCTTGATAATCTTCCATAACCATAGTATCACCATTATTACTATCGTGTGCCACATCTCCAAAATTTGATGCTAATATTCTTATCCTTCGTAAATCGAATTTATTTTTTATTGCGATTTCACCATTGTGCAATGCAACAGGGATGTCCTAAAAAGGTAAAAGAAAATTATTATTTTTTATTAATACTAATCGAAATAAAGAAACAACAAATAAGCAAGCAACTATACATATATTAAATGTCTTATTTTGGATTTTTATATTACATTAGTAAAATGTGCTAATATCCATATGAAAGTTAAGTTTAACACTAAAAATTTTGTAGCCAAGATTTTGTTAATCCCACGGTCGGATTCAATTCCCTTTTTGGGCCCCATGGTTAAATATTAAACATATATAAAGATAATATTTTTTTCAAATAGTGAGTAGATATATAATTTTATAGTTTAATAATCATTTTATATTAATTTAAAAGGCATTCATTGCTTTTATATAAAAAACATAAATTAGTATATGTACATAGAAATATAATATAAATAAATTTATTCAAATAAATTTAAACTGAATTAATAATAATTAAATTTTGATAAATTAAACATCATTATAGATATTGCGCTATGTTAAGAATTTAGAATTCATAAAACTATGTATCATTCCAACCGGAATACAAACATATAAAATTATATACTATAAATTAATGGTTAATAACTATAAGATACTATTCCATAACCAAAAACATTACAATGGTCTTAGGACAACTCGCATGATTATTTCCAAAAAACTTAGATTCGCATATCCTAAGCCAATATGCATTAACACATTTAATAATAAAAGAATATAATATTATGAAATATGTTAATATTAAATGAATTCTTTTTATTAATCATTAATATATTGTTTGCTTTTCATGCATAACAAATGTAATGAAATATATTAATAATCCCAAAACATGTTTATAAAAAAGCATGTGTACACACTTTAGTGTATTTTATATAATTTTTTATAAAAATAAAAAATATATATTTTTTTAAATTTTATAACACTAAATTGTAAAATAAAAATAATAATAATTATTATTTTTAAATAATTTTTACATTAGATACTTTAAATTTGTGTGTTTTTTAATTACCAAAAATAATTTGAACCGCCCTATGCTCTAAAAAATGCATCTCAATTTTTGATACTTATATTTTTTGTATCTATTTAAATTTTAAAAAATACATGTTTTTTTTTGTTATAAGGATATAATATTATTTGAAATAACTTTACTGTTATATTTTTCACTTTAGTTAGATTTATAATAAAATAAGTGTGTAATTGCGTCTATCACCAAATGATGGGTTTTTTTATTAAATTGAATTATAGATCCATTTTTTTTTTCTGAGTCAAATAGGCTTAATTACGATATTTCCAATTAAAATAAGGCCATAATATATGGATTAGCGGAGCATGTTCACTTTTAAAATATGTGTATGAACTATTTTTGGTGTAAACATTGTTATTTTTGAAAACTATACTCATAAGATAATAATTTATTTTCAATTTATTGAATTATAACATAATAATTTAAAGCTAGGCATTTATGTCTTTATAAAAAAAATATTTTACACTTTCATAATGATAAAACGAAGTTATTTTTTTTTGCACCACCTTTTTCTTATTTACACATTTTGGATTTTCTTTTTTCATGTTCTACTTCCTGTTGATCAATTATTTTATTTATTAATTTACTTTAATACTTAATTTTATAAGGATTAAGAAATTATAACCAAAATAATAAAAAATTTTATATTTATAAAAAATTCACCTGATAAGTTAAAATGTGTGGCCCTTTTAAAAGAATCAAAATTTGGGTAATAATGATTTTCGATATGATACACATTTTAAATAAAAATAATACGATATTTATAAAAATAATAATATAAGAACAATTTTGTATATAAAAAACTGAGTTAAGTAAATTTTAAGATATACTTTCAAAGAATCAAATGATTTGTATAATTAAATACTTATCAACTAAATTTATAATTACCAAAGATGTAATGTAATAATACATACATGTGTTAGCTATGAATTTAAATATATGAAAAGGTCTATGGAAAAATATCATAATATTTTACACATTTTTAAATGCTATTAAAAAATCCTACAATAAAATTATTCAAATAGAAACTATAGAATAATATTATAAATAATATGCAAATTTATAAACAATTACATGCATACTATTATCCATATGAAAAGAATGCTATACATAATTTAATATATCCAATATTTCATAGAATATATGGACACAATACTATATTGTATGCATATTATATCTGAGCGATATGCAGAGAAAGGCATACATCACTATATAACACTCATATAAATAATAACAGTGTGACAAAATAATAATTTTTTTAAAAACATATGGCAAATATTCGTTAATACTTACTTTGATGCATTTTTTCATTCCTTTTCATGAAGCATTTAAGCATAAAATGTTAAAAGAAATGATAAATATATTTTCCTAATAGACGAATGCTTATTTGTCAAATATCAGGCATTTATTATGATGCGATTATAATCTTATATTAATTGTCAATATTTGTATTTTATTTGGTTTTTAATATAAAATGTAAAGCAAAACCAATAATAGAGAATATTATAGAATTTAATGAAGTAGAAAAAAAATTAAACTGAAAAATATTCTTAGAAAATAAAATGTTGTCAATGCTTATATTCTCAAAAATATGTAAATTAATATTTATGTTAACCATCATCTTTATATATTTTTTTTCGCTGTGTAAATGTTTCGGTATTTTGTGGTTATTATTTTTACTGGTACCTTCCTTTTACACATTATGCTAATTAAATAAAATTATATATATTATAATAAAATCAGATACAATATGAAGGGATTAAAAGATTTAATTTATAATTCCATGAAACTGTATAAGACAAATGAAAACCAGGTCCATGCTTTTACACGAATAATTACTTGAAGGCTTTTTTTCATTGAACAACAATATATATATTATTTATACACACGTAAACAAATGGCAATAAATATCCCTTGAATAATACCATAATCTTGTATAAATATGTCTTTTCTATTTTTTATGTATATCCGTCGATGAATATTATGTTAAAATTTTGATAATACTTTGAACGAAACAAAATTTCATAGTTGTATATTATTAATGCTTGTTTTTTGTAACATATTTATTTATTTGATTTCAATAAACAAACAAATACCTATTTTTACGCTATTTTCAAAAAATAATATATATAGCCATTAATTATAATATTATTCAAACATTTTTCAAAATATCTCAATTCTCACATATTTATATATATCTCAAAGTCCATCATTTGAGAACAATACTGTTTTCCTATTTCGCTACCTTTTGGCTAGATTTTTTTATGTTATAATTTTTTTTTTTTTTTGGCTATTTAAAATTTTTTGAATATAGCCACAAATTTTACAACATCACCCAAATATTCTTTGTTCTCCATATTCAATAAATATATTATATTTTTCCTCGGTACTATATTTTACACCACATTAAAAGATGCTTACTTAATATGCAGCATATTGTATTTATTCATTTATATATATTTTTATTTTTTATACCCAATAATTCTCATAAATGTTTAATTTTTTTTTTTTTTTTTTAACAATATATTTACTCTTCGCTACCCGAGTTGTCAACGTAAAGGCCCAAAGCGAAGGTATTATAAAAACTAAGACCGTAGAGATTAGTTACGATGAAAATTCAAGACATTTATACATCGACAGCATTAATAAGGAAATTTGCAATAAACAAAAATATTATATAAATGAGCAATGTAAAATAGATGATCTCATGGAAAATAATGCTGAAAATGCGATAATACCATGCTTAAACGGAGACAAATGTTCTGATATATTGATATATATATATGAAAATAATGGAATACATATAGTTAATGAAAAAGATTATTCCAAATTCCCTTTTTATGATAATTTAAGCAATGAATTAATGAAATGCAATAAAATAGTATATTTAAATAAAAATATAAAATGTGCATGCTGTATAGAAAATCGAAGCAATGGTCTCGAAGAAAGCACAGAAGACCCAATCATCGATTTAGAAAAAATAAAAATTGACAATCTCTATAATTTCAAAGAATGCAAATGCGTATTAAATTATCCATTAAAAAAAAATGAAATTATTAATCCTAATAAATGCGATAACTTTAATTGTGCAGGAGGGTTTTGTACCCTTCAATTAAATGGACAGCCTTATTGCTCTTGTTTTGAAAATTATTATTTTGATAAAAAACTTAATTCATGCATAAAGCATGAACAACAAATTCAAAAGTGTGATGATGATTCTACATCAAAAATTTTATTACATGATCCAACAAATGATCCCCAAATTTTTGACCAGGCCAAAGATACAAACAATCACGAATCCACTGACCAACCTGAAGATACATTAACAAATAATGATACCAATGTTTTAATGCCAAATAATTTAAATAAAATAATCCAAAATCCAAATATTCAGGATTGCTTAGAAGATAGTTTAACAGATGAAACTTTACAATGTAAAAAAGGAAACGAGGATAATGAGAATAATACAAAGGAAAATATTTGCCTTAGATTAGAATGCTTTATTGATTCAAACAAACCTGAATGCTCTTGTTTAAATAAAAATGGAAATAAAATATCAAACAATATATTCGATGTTTCAAATATATCTGTCTGCACACTTAATAATATCAATTGTGATTATGGTATATGTAATAATATATTAAATAAAAATGAACTTGGATGTATTTGTGATAAAAATTACAAATATAATTATTCATTAAAAACATGTATTAGTTCCTCTAAAATGCATATTTTAAATTTTGTAATCGTATTTTTATTGTTTTTATTATCCTTTATATAACGTGAATTTCAAAAATTCCTGTATAATCCTTGTTTATCCATTTTAACATACACTAGAAGTATGCTTTATTATCTTTTATTTCGAGATATTCACGCAATAATATATATACAATGTCGTTTAAAATTCATAAGAATATCCTTACATTTTTAAATTATTTTATAAAATACAAGAATATGCGTTTAAATACGAAATATTTGTATTATATATATGTATTATGTACCAATTTGTATGATCTTAACAGACGATGTTTATTCCTTTAATTTGAGGAGTTGTCGTACTTATCTGTGTACCAATTTTATTACAACCGTATGTATTATATACTGAATATTTATAGTTTTGCAATAATTAATTTTTTCAATAAAATATTCCTTTTTATAATATAAAATTTGCTATTTATAAATAGGAGCAACATAGAGTTCATAATGAGTGCCGAATTCGCGAATTTTACAAAGCATGAAATGGAATGAACATCATTAAAAACTAATATTTTCAATAATTGAAATATCAAATTTTGCTTTATTAAGCATTTCAATGGACAGTATAATACATGCCATTGAATGTACTCACACATTCCTTTATATATATAATTAGCAATTTAATAATTTGTTGATCAATTCAAGCACATTAAGCATATATGCTCTTATTTTTATTATTATATGAAATCATATTTCTTGTAAGGCATTTTAATACTTTTAACAAGTGCTGTTATCGTAATTAAAATCATAACAAAACCACAAAATTTTAGCATAAGTTTTTTTACGTATTAATAATGTATTCCTTATATTAACTTATATGCGCTGGTGTATTGCATTTTCGAATTCAATTGCTATATCAGTATATTTATATTATATTCCTTTTTGTTCGATGTCTAACATTTTTTTTATTTAATACGTGTGCATAAAAATAATGAATCATAATCGTTCTGGAATATCTTCCACACGATTTTCTGCATTATGCATATTGATTTATAATAATTAAATATCGTTGAAAATACAAAAATACGGAAAAAACAACTATTTTCCCTTCACATTAATGTATTGAATAAAATTGCAAAATTGCCCTTGTTATCTTTCTTTATGACTTTTTAAATGCTGAATTATTCAATTTAAAATCATTAAACCCCAATTAAATAACATAATAATTTAATAACATGAGACAAAGATAATTTTCTTTTTATATACAAATTATAATTGCAAAATAAAATAAATTATTCTCGAATTTGATACCCCTTTATTATTATTTATTTATTTTTAATGCCATTTTTGTAATAAATTATATTATAGATATAATTTGTTAATGCTAATCCAATAAAAATACAAGCAACCACACACCGTTTTGTAGCTATTGGTTATATGCAAATATTTGTAAATATTAAAAAATATATCGTTCTAAATAAGCTTTTCAAAAACAAGTAATTTGAGTTTATAATATAGCCGCCAAAATGAGTTAAACTATGTGTCATATTATAAAATAAATAAGTTAGTATATATATGTATATATTTCTATATTTCATATAGAAATTGATATTATATATATATTGATTGTTAAATCCCCCCACACACCAAAATATTTTTAAATTAACAAATTGATAATTTAATCAAAAGAAAAAATATAATCAATTTATTAAGGAGAGCAAGCTATTTTTTTTAATAACAATCCATTTATAATTTTCCCTTTAATTTATGCAATAATTAAATATAATTGGTATTTTTTTATATAACCTCAATAAAACATATTTTTGAAAAATACTTTATTAAGGGACTCTCTTTTTTCGTTGTTCGCTTTCCCATAATAACATAATATTTTGATAAAAATTGTATAATTTTTTATTTATATCGCAAAGTGCATATAAAGCTTATGTAGTATTTTTTTGTTATGATAGCATAATGCCTGAAATTATAATAAAGTAGCCTTTATTAAATATTTGAATAGAACGCACATTTTTATATATCAGCTTATATATATAAAAAATATAAATATATGTTATTTATATAACGAACATAATTTATAGTTATAGTTACATAAATAGCTTATTTATAAATATTTTTTAAACTACCTTTTTTGTTCAATCTTTAAAAAAAGCAAACAAAAAACGTATATTATTTAATTAACTCCTTATATTACTATAAATTATTTATTTTGGCATATTATATCTTTTTTATTATATTATATATTTTACCTTATGTTTTTTTGGTAAATTGTAAAATCTTGTACATCAATTTTTATGAATAAATTATAATATATAGCAGTAATAAAATGAGTTATACTGATGAAAAACGAAAATCAGAAGATCATGATCATAAGAATGACGGTAATTTATAATAAAATATAAGATATATATAAATACATAATTATATTAAAATTCATATACATGATTGAGAAATATGAAAAAGAAACTATATGAATATACGTTGTAAAATCAAATTTGTTATATTTATGTTACATATTATTATGCATTTGTATGTTTATAAGTACATTGGGCATATCAAGCATTAATAAGTAAATTCTACATCCATCAAATATATGAAACGGTGTTATTATATACTGAAAATAATAAATGTCAATACCTTCACTTATTATATTTGGTTACATAGAATAATTCCAATGGAATTAGTATATAGAAATGTTTATGTATACTCCACAACATATGCATAGTTGACTGCACCAAATAATACACATGATATATACTCTTTATATGCCTATTTATTTCTTTAATATTAAAATAACATTGCTTTATTATTATAAAACATGATTCTATATATTCCTCTTTATTAACTTATATACAGGATCAACATTGTATGTATCAAATTTAAGCTCAAAAATAACAACCGAAAAACTACAAGATATATTTGAAAAATATGGAACTATAGAAAAATGCTACGTTATTAGTAACCCAATTACTAAGTAAAGACCAAACACATAAAAACATGCTTTATTGTGAACTTACTATGAATTAGTTGTTTCATAATTTTTTTTGCAAATATATAAAAACACATAATTTTTTTTACCATAATACAGAGAGTCGAGGAATTTTGGGTTTGTTACATTTAATTCATCTGCCGATGCAGAAGATGCTATGAATAAAGCAAATAAAATGGATATAGAAGGTTATTGACAAATTCAAAAAAAGCAAAAAAATATATATGCATGTTTGCGTCGTGATATATATATTATATGAATGCACAAAATTAATATATTTGTTTCTGTAATCTGTCTCTACACTATCAATGCTTAAACATAATCAGAATAAAAGCTGCAATAAAATGCTCTAATACAAGTTTCAAATAAAATTATACACAAAAAATGCTATTTACTACTATCACACATATACATATCACTGTCAATGCATACAAAAAATACATAATATAAATAAATAGATATAAAAATATATAGACTTTGAAATAGTGCAAATCAAATACATAACTAAATATTTTATGCATTACATATATGTTAACAAATATGCATATGCTCAGTTTTTTGGATGTGTTTTTATAAATACCAAAATATCATTTGGAACAAAATTAAATAAATATTTTGCCTCTATTTTTTTAATAATAGGAAGAGTTATTAACGTAGAAATAGCCAAAAGAAATGAGCCACATGAACCAACTCCTGGAGAATACAAAGGAGTGCAAAGTAAGTATTTGCTGTAATATTTCGTGTTAAAAATACATTTTATACTGATTATTTTTTTTTATCTTCTTTGGAGGCATTACTATATTAATGCATGAATATATTATATTTTTTTCATTGCATAACCTAAATATAGATACGATGAAGAGGTATCCAATGCGACATGACTATCACGGAAGGAGATATGATCCACATTTTGACAGGAGAAAATATGATTCAAGAAGGTAAATTATACATATATATTCATTTTATTAAAAAAAATTATAACTTATTAGTATAATTTCCTTATGTGGATAATTATATAAAATATCAGCTTCTTGTAATATCATATGCTATGCCTTTCCCACTTTAACAAATTATATATTTTGAATTATGCATATATAAATGTATCCTTTATATATATTAATATATTTCTTTCGTTTTCTCTAGACCTAATCCCTATAATCGAGATTATGGAAAAGGCTACGGTTACAGAAATAGTTCCTTTAGGCATTATGACAAATATGCTAGAAATTCTTATGATCATAGGCATTATGATCGACGATCTATAGATAATAAATATCATAAAAAAGGTGATTATTATAAAAGGCGTTCAAAAAGTAGTGATGGTGAAAAACGATATTCAAGAGATGATAGTAGAAGAAGAAAAAGATATGATAGAGCTAGAAAATCCACAAGTGTATCAGGCAGTGAAAGACGACGTTATCGAAACTCTTCCATGGATAGGTAAAGTTTCATATCTTAATATATTCTCTAAATAATACATTCCTTTTCTCCCTTAGTCAAGTGCCAAATAACTATTAATCATAGATACAATTATAGTAGTTATAACTTTTATAATCCTTAATATTACATGCTTTTCCCCTTTTTAGGAGTTCATTCCAAAGACGAAAATAAACATTTTAACTTATGTTAAATGAAAATCCTTTTAACATTTGAAATATTATATATAGAGTTATATATTTTTTATTATTTAAACTTAAACAATTTTCCGTTTTTTCAAATAAAAAACAAAATAAAATATTATATAAAATTAAAAAATTAGCATTTGAATATATTCATAAACATATAAAATTTTAAAATTATAATGCACTTATAAATATTTACACATTTATAAACTCACAAAAAATATATTTAAAAAGTTAAAATTTTAATTAAAAAAATAATTATTATTCTATCATGTAATAATATAATGACAGAAATAAAATATCAATAGTCATCATACAGCAACGATCATTCATACATATTTCTGCACATTTTATTATCAGTTATTGTAACAGAGAATGACAAATTTTATAAAACATCTATGAAATAAATAAAACTATACCGTATTCATCTTTTTTAAAATATAAACGATGTTTCTGCATTTGGGTTAGCTTATATATATCCATCATCATATCTCCATCTTTTTAACAATTTACTGTAACTGCAAAAAAAAAAAAATAAGGCCAAAATAGTTCAAAATAAATAATACTTATAAAAATATGAAGCAAAAAAAACATTTCTAAACAACTCATTCCACAAAGTATTTAATAAAATGTACATATGAATATCTTCATCAATAATACTCATTAAAAAATATATGCCAAAACATAAAAATATAAACAAAATAATCATTAATGTAAAAAAGGTCGAAAATAAAAAAGCTCACAAAATATCTCATATTTCATAATGAACATACAAATAAATAAAAAAATGAATGAACAGATGAAAGGCATGCATTTTTATTTTATATCCAATATATTAAAAAATTTTACTTGAACGTCTTTACAGGCAATCCCGCTTTTTGTCTACAATAATTTTCACACATCTGCAGCCACATCATTAATTCAGCCCTGGTATTCGCCCTATAAAAATATAAAATGTATGTTTATATAAAAGAAACCTTAATTAAAAAACTATGAATTCTTCTATTTTAAATGCCATTATTATTGATTATGATTTATAAAAATATGATATTCTCAAACTCTACGATGATAAAAAAAAATATGTTCACATGCTTAAAATAATACACAAATAGATAAATAAATAAGTAATGGCTGCATTATTCCTATTTCAAGTTATTAGCAGACACAAAAAATACAGTGTAAAAATAAATATGCAATTCTTCTACTTATATATTCGCTACCTTATTGGATGGATTTGAGAAAATTCAGCGAAACAATTTTTTCCTTTGCCTCGTATACACTGTTCTGGGAAATTTGAATAAAAAGAAGTAACATGCTCTTTTTCACTCTCTAAAAAATTTTCATTTAAATATGCAGCATATACCCAAAACAGAAACCATTGACTATGGCAAGGATGCTTAACATTATTTGAATTTAAGCTTTCGTCAAATAAATAAAAGTTTTCTTTTTTTATTTTTTCAATATCACTTTCATCTCCCCTATTATATTCTTTATTATTCATTTCACTATTTATTTGATGACTTTCCACAATCTTATTATTTTCAATGATATTTTTTTTATTTGTCAATAAATTGTGTTGTGATGTGAAATCGTTTTCTCTTTTGTTATTATCATCTTCGGAATATTTATTTCCATATAATTTTTTTTTGGTATTATCATGCTTTTCAAATATATTAAAAGACAGTTGATTGCCCATCACGCTTGAATATCTATTTTTTATTTGGTTTTTAATTATGTCGAAAAAACACTTATTTATAAAACATTATAATTTGAATAGTTTCCAATATACTTAGAAAATAATATAATGCATAACATATTCAACCCGACTCATCATAATGGCTGCTAGCACATATATAAAGATGTATACGGGTACGTGATACAAGTTCAATAGTCTATCTTCCTTTTAGCTCTTTGCCGTTCTCTTAAATCCCCTTTTCTTTTCACCAGTATTTTAAATGTTAGCATTATACTTTTCCTTTTTTATTGCTTTGCTTGTTCCCTTCCTTTATTATGCAATTCTCATTATCAATTTTGTGTACTTATTTTACTACATAAGATTTGCTATTATATTTTTACAACAATAAAAAAAATTAGAAATTGAAATAAGAAAAACATAAATTATAAAAATTTATTTTATTGATTTTTTATTACTCATAATTTCACAAAAAATGTAAATTCTTCATAGTTTGTCCTTTCTTTTGCTTATTAATACATATGTGTGAATTATATGCATAATTTAAATCGTAAAAAATATATATATATGCAATAATTTTTTACATAATGCGCTATTTAAAAAAAAGTTACACCTGCTTATTGCAGTTTTATTTACTATAGAATATAATCACATCGGAGAAAGATATAAAATAGCATATCACAATTTTTTACAAATGAAGAAATTCCAGAATATTAATATTTAACTTTTTTTTGTAAAAAAAGTGAGAAAAATAAAGAACGAACATTTGCAAGTTTATACTTCCCCATAGAATTATCACCACTTAAAAAACAAAAAAAACATATAATACACAACGAAACAGCTAGATATATTAGCACATCACAATTTTATAGGAATCATACACAAATAAAACATATATATATAGGTACCTATCATTGATTTACATATGGAATTATATAACCAAACTATATTGCAAAACGTAAACTTATAAAAATGACTGATTATTTGACATAATAAAAGTAATATTATTGAATGATGGGAAGGGATAGCTAATGGAAATATTTATTTAAACTGCATTTTGCCCCCATATCAGCATATTAACATGCTATCATATTAAATAATTTATCAGATTAACACATTGATATATTAATAGTTTATATGATTCATATGCTCTTTAATTGTTTTGTTCTTTCTGTTATTCTTTACACACACAAAAAAACATAATGCCTTATTCAAAAGATTCCATGCATAAACCCGTTGTTATTATTTTTATCATATTTTTATTTTTCACGCAATTTCTTATAATTACATGTAATAAAAATGATATATTGAGGAATGCCCATTTTCTGAAGTATAAAAAAGCATTGTACCTCCAAACAAAAGATAAAAGGAAGACAACAACATACCCTGCTTTTATATACCCATATAATAAACTTTACATAAAAAGCAATGAAAAGGAGCATAAATTAAATGATGATCTTAAAAACATAATCTTATTATTTGGAAGAATAGCTGAACCATACTATCCTCATACAATAGAGCAGTTTAATAATTTTAAAGAGCCATACAGCAAGTATATATATACGGATAATATATATAATTCAACAAAATGGGCAAATGTTTTTAAGGATAATGAAAAGATTAATAAAAAACAGTTTTATCAAAAGATATGTCAACTTAAATTTAAATGGCCAATTAATGAAGATGAAAATATCACAGAACATGATTTTTATAACTTAGTAATAGAAAGATGCTTAAATAATATTAACATAATACGGAATAATATACACAACTTAAAAACGCTTTTTACACAAATTTTACAAAAAAAACAAATGTATAATGAAACTAATGCATCTATAGATAATAAGGAAAAAGACACATATATCGAAAAGGAAGAAATTTCACATGCTCAAGATTTATACAACCAATGGGAAAAGGAATTATTTACAAGTTCTGCAACAAATGAAGAGGATACTTCATCATCAGAAAAAAATATGCAAATGCAAAACGATATAAAAATGAAAATGATGGAAGAATTACATAAATTTAATTTAAGCGACATGTTTAAACAGCATAACAGATCCTATACTAGATTACTAGTTAATGAATTTTTTACTAGAGAATATCCATCAAAAAGAATAACAGATATGTTTTTATATTTAATTTTTCAAAAAGATGTAGAAGGATTTTCTTATGAAGAATTTCTAATGCATTTAAATATATTAGGAAAGAAAATACTACTATATAACTGCAATCATGATTCAAATATATATTTTGATCGTTTTTTTTTCTTAATGAAAAATGAAATTAAAAAAAAGCCAAATTATATTAAAAAAAAAGCACAGATTCCTTTTTCAGATTCGAAAACTATGAAGACAAAAAAGGATTATACTATTAATAAAAACTCATATTGTGATAACAAAAACCAAATCAAAATTACAAAAAATAAACCTAACCATAATATTATATCACAAACAGGAACGAAAAAAAAAATAAAATCACACCAAAATATAAATAACCAATCACGTTTTTTACTACCACAAAATTTAGACAATCAAATAGATGCTGATCACAATGAAAAAACCGAGAATAACATTCAGACAAGCACACACGTCGGAAAAAATTGTTTAAAGAGTAAATTAATGTTTACAGTTAATTATATTTTAAATGCGATCAAAAACATTTTTTAAAAAAATAATATCATTTGTACAAATTATATCCTATTAAAGCAGTTGCGAGCTTATCTATCAAAAGAAAGAAGAGTCGTATTTTATTGTATTCCCTCTTAAATGCAATGAAGAAATTTCCATTTTTTTTGTATTAATTCTCCCCTTAGTATAAACACTAAGAAATTTAAATGCTTTATTTTTTCTTACACTTAGTCTTATTTTATTGTCATTAGTTTTTTTTATTGATATTTATAATTAAATTTGCTCATTAAATATAACATTATATTAAAATTCGTTACAAACTTTTTATATTATTTTTAATGCAATATTTATGTGAGCATTTACATAATTTGCACATATTATGTAATATATGTGTAACTAATATTGTATATTTGTTTATCATATTTTTAATTCTTTAAATTATTTTATAAAAAAATATACACATTTATTCCCTACATTGCACATGTCATTTACAAATATACCACTATATCAAGTATGCAATTTTTGTTTATATATTTTTTTTCCTATATATCCTCTGAGTATTTAAATGTTTTATTATAAAATTGTATATTTATTACGATTTTCGTCTTTATTTTTATGTTTATAAAGTTGAATAAATCAACGACAAAAACTCATAAAACAAACAATGAGATATATAAAATTAGTGCTTTAAATAACTTTTATTATTATCAGAGTATAGACCCTTTTACACAAAAATTGTAAACTTCCTTCATACACATTTTTTTATTTCAAAGCATTGTTGTCGTCATTACAAATGTTATTATAGTTAATTTATTATTATTTGATTTTGTTTTATTTTTTGGTATAAGCCCATTCACCATCTTTCATAGAGTGAAACTTAAACTTAAGACCCTTATTTATCTATTTATGATTCCTTAATGTAATTTTTTTGTTGTAATAAAGTATTACACAGACGTGCTTGTTAATTGCAATGCTTTTATTATGTGTTTTTAATTTGCTTACCGATGATATAATAATCTATGCTTTATGTGAAATTCTCATACAATTGCATGTAATTTTTTTCACTGCTTTAAATAATTAAGAAAATAAATTAAGTACGAAATTTTCATAATGCTTATTTTTCTTATATATTATGTTTGCAAGCATTGATATTACATATAAATATATAAGCCTTCTTGTAAATTCGTTTCCTTAGCTAATTTTCCACTCTGCTCATTTATTTTTTATTATTTATTATTTTTTTAGTGCACATTATTTTTTACTACTATTGCTAAGCGCTATTTATGTGCTATCATATTTATTTATATATTTTTTATATGTGTTTTTTACACCTTTTGCATCATTTTTTTAATGTATATATACATTTACATTCATATGATTTTTTACAAATATAATCCCAAATTATATTTATTTCTTCGTCCTTTTTTTATTTATATTCGTATCTATATAATTTCATATTTTCTCTGTGAATATTCTTTATATGTGTGTTATGCTTGTATATATATTATTTCTAATGACCCATTTCAAGCATACACATACGTATTTCATCGCTTATTTCGTGTGATTATATAGCGATTTTATTTTTTATTTAAAAATACTACATGTTAAAAAAAAGCCGAAAAAATGATCGGTAAGTTCATTTCCCAAACATATGACAAAGTAAAAAATAATGCTGACAAAGTCAGGTTACATGTAAGTATTCAAGCAATAAAGGCGAAAGAAATTTTTGGATCTGCAAAGCCAACTACTGTTGATGACCTCGAAGTATTATTAAACTTAGAACTTCAACAAATCGATTCCGCAGAAACGCTAGTCGAAACATATAAAAAATGGATATACAATTTATCTCAATCTGAGGAAAGTGGCTGCATAAGATACTATAAAAGTGTTAATAGGAATAATGAAAGAAATTTATTAGATGGAATAAGACAAAATATTAATCGCTCATTTAATAGCAATAGTTCCTTTGAAATAAAAAAAAATAAAGATTCATCTATAACAGCACCTATCATAAATTTTGATTCAATAAACAGTTACAAAAGCAATAGTAGCGAACAAATTAATACACATGATAACAATCTTAATATAGGGCAAGTAGAAGGATCATTTTGCGAAAAAAAGCATAGTATCGAACATTCAAGTGTTTCATCAAATTCATTACGTGATAATTTTAATACTACTGCCAGTATTAGTGATACTACAAATAATAAAAATGATAATGACAATAGTAATAATAAAACATTAAATACTTTCCAAGAAGACATTTCTTTAAAAAAAAATGATTCATTTGAAGAAAAAAAAAAGCAAGACCAAGTTGACACAAAACACCAATACGAAAACAAAAATAATATTAGATCGAACCACTTAAATACTGAATCAATACCTAGCAATATATATCATGATTACTATGGATATAATTTCAAAGAAATTTTTTTAAAAAGTAATATATTGGAAAAATCTATTAGTTTAATAATAGAAAAAAGACCAATACGATTATCATTAGTTGGACCAATAGAAAAAGATGATATCGATAACCCACGTACTACTATATTAAATATGTTTAAACATTGCTTAATGGGAGATGAAAAATTGCATAAAAATATTTTATTCATTATATTAACAACAGATCAACTGTTTGATAATCATAAAGAAATATTTTTAGAACTTTTTAGTATACTTAAATATGATTATAAAGATGTATACTTATCTAATATAAGAAAATTAGTATCATCTGAAATCGTTTCACTAAAAAATAAAATTCAATCCTATGATAATGAATATTCGATTCCTAATAAACTATCGAACATAATTAATAATACCCCACAAATAAGTGCATCTTATATTGATTTAGATAAATGTGCAAAATATTTATATTCAACTGGAAGTTTTGAAAGTTTATCAAATGAACTAATTTTTGACGATAATAAAAAAACTCAAAACATACAAGAAAATTTACTACACCAAGATTCTACATCTAGCCAAGAAACTCATATCGACAAAGAAAATATACATTCCGTTGCACAAACCAAACAAAAAGATCAAATAGCACATTCACTAGAACAAGACAAGACCAATTCCAATACCATAACAGAAGAAAATATTGTTCAAAAAGAAAGTACAGACAAAGAAGAAGGGTATATTGAAACAAAATATGAAAAGCCAGAGGAATATACATACAAAACATTAGACTCTTTGGCTGAAGAAAGGGAAATGATCGAAATTAATAAAATACAACAAATAAAGATTTTAGCATCTTCTAAATTATTAGAATTACACAAAACAATCGAAAATATATTACTCTTATCAACTAAAAATCGCGAAAAACGAAAAGACGATATTAAAATCAAATTAGAAGAATTAAAAAAAATCATGAATGTTTGTAAAAAGGATTGTGAAGTAATTCTTAATGAAACTGAAGATTCAAAATTACATTTAGAAAATATATATGTCAAAGAATTAAATGTAAGAAATGATCATATTAAAAAAACTCAAGAAAGCATAAATAAAATCGAAAATGATATAGATGAATTGACAATAAAAAAAAATGAACTATACAAAGAATATCAAATCATATGTAAAGAAATTAATATGAAAAATAAAGAATTATCAGAACAAATGTCAATATTATCTTTATATAAAAAAGAATTAAATGAAACAGAACACAACTATTTAAATAAGTTATCCAATACTAATAAATCAAAACATATGAATCAAGAAAGAAAGTTGTATATATCTAACTTGGATATTATATCCGATGAAATATTAAAAGAATATGAAACATCAGATCATTTAGATACAGAAAATTTATTCTCAAAATCAAACAAAATTAAAATACCCATTATGCGTGTAGTTACAAAGCATCTAAATTATTTAAAAGACAAATTGTTTCTTTTAGATTTATTGTTAAAATTTTATCTTAATAAAATTAATGAACAATTAAAAAATAAACAAAACTCAGACATATCATTTTCAGAAAATAAAGATACTATTAATAATGAGCAAAATACTGAATGGAGTAAAAAAGAAAGCCTAGAAAGTGATCCTATTCAAAATACCAATAACACTGAAGAAAATAAGCCGGCGTTTGGTTCTCCTTTACATTATGATGAATACGAGAGAAAAAAAAAAATGATAAAATATAAAAATTGTTATTTTAAAGTTATTGAACAAATTAGTAAAATATGGATTACTATACAAGAATTTTATGATTTAAATAAAGAACAAATTGACCAACAACAAGACGAATTGAAACAATCTGCTCATTTTATTTATAAACAAACTGATGAAATATATAATTCTATCAAAATATTTATAACGGAAAATAGTTCCCTTATGTCATCTATTTCGTGAACAAGAGAACATATGTATATATATTACTGTAGATATTTTTCATTTTACCTTCTCTATAAATATGCCCATTATATAGCTATTATTTTATATTGGACAATTATTTATAGTGTTAATTTTTCTTTTTTTATATTATACACACCTTTCAGATCACCTTTAGGCGCTTTTGCCCTTTTCTTTTTTTTGTAAATAATATTTACACTACATTTTCCGTAACCCTTATTTTTAGTTTAACGCAAAAATTGTTTTATCTAAATTTCTATGTAGAATGATAGAACATTTGGAGTTAATAAAATAATGTGTTTTATTTTTATGATAGATGAAAATAAAAAATATTAAAAAATACAATGGAAAAAAAATCCTGTATAATAAACTTTCTTTTTATTTAAAATTCCTTTTAAAATTATTCACTATATCCCGTCCAAAAACGAGCTGATATATATTTTTTATGATAAAAATGTTATTGTATTACTTATACATACACATATCTATACATGTATTTTAATTACTCACTATCCAGTGTATGCCCAATTGTGTAACGTATATATTACACACACGAATGTAAAAATATATACATTTTTTAACGCTTTGATTTGCCCAACTTTTTACACCTCAAATTTCCATTTCATTTGCAAAATATATTAATTTTCATAAAAATAAGGAAAAACAAATTATAATAAATTAATGATGACTTATAAGAAAAAAATAATAATAATACACATAAATAAAATATGAAAGCATATAAAAAATATATATTTTTTTGTTTATTTTTTTACTTATCTTTTTATTGTGATCTGTTATTCCTTTTTTTTATTCGTGTTAAAAATATGCATAATATATAGCATATAAAAAGTAAAATAACGTAGTAAATATAACATCAAAAAGGCAATGAGAGATTGATATAAAAAAGAGGAATATATATAATAAAAATATGTTTTTTTCTTACCAAATGCCACATAATTGCAAATACTGAGGGTTTACACAGTATTCACACTTAATACCATATTCATAAAAAAAAATAATAAAAATATACTGAATAATAAATGTGCTTCAAATGGCATTTTAATACGTTGAAAAGGGTACACCATTTATAATATGAAAAAGACGAACAAAACAGGAAATTTATCTTTAAAAAATAATAATGATAATAACGCTTTAAATAAATGCCCCAATTATTTTAATATAAATAAAATTAAAGAATTATATAACTTCCAAAATGACCATGACTATGAAAAGATTTTTAATATCTCTGAAAAAAACACACTTGGGACAAGAAAAAGGAATAAAATCAGCGAAGGAAATGATATATCATTATCAAAAAGTGGGAATAATATAGTAATCCAAAATAAAAAAATAGATGATGCTACAAAATCGGCTCGAATTACCAAAGGAAATCGAACAAATTCATCTGAAAACATTGCAAATGAATTTCCTCACTCTAACGAATTACAAGCATCTATGTCACAACAGACATTTACTAATTTCAACTGTCCAAAAATTAAAAAAAGCCAAAGTAACAAGGAAAATAATTTACAAACAGTTCATAAAAATAAAAAAATTAAACTAAACAATGTTTATGATGAATCATACTTTTTTAACAATTCGTTGGACAAGACACCAACGAAAAATATGACCAATAATAATATTGATACACATGATCAAATTTATATAAAAAGAACCAGTAAAAAAAATATACAAAGAAATAAAAACAACGACTCAGCTACTAGTCCTAACAATATATTAAACAAATATGATTTCATTCGATATATATGTTCTCCTACTAAAATTGCATGCAATGATAATAATGAACAAAATAAATGTAATATATCAAATAAACAAAAAGATGTAACTGATTTACAAAAAATACAATATTATAATAAAAACCGGAAAATAGCACACACTGAAAATGTCACTAATTCTGATTCTAATGCTCAAATCATTAATAATAATAATAAAAATAAAAATACACCTTATTATATTCAAACCGAAAACAATATACCAAATAAATTGCCAGACCCAACAACATGCTATAACAAATATAAAAATCATATGCCTATAGACTTGACTATTGATATTCCAAAAAATTCACTCGACGAAATTAACTCAGATATCGAATCCAAAACGCCCACAAAAAAATATAGCAATACAGATCAAGATGATTTTCAGGATAGTAACAAGAGAACGCCGATAGATCTAAACAGTGCGGAATCCATAAATAGGTTAAAAAAAAACTTTTTTATAAACAGCAAAAAATTTTTCATAAATGATTTCAAAATAGACGATACAAAGGATAAAGCTAAAAATACTGAGCAATCACAACCTCCTCATGATTGCAATAATATAGAAGGAATTAATTATAATAGTGAAAATTTAAAATATGTTGGAAAAGAAGATAATACAACTAATTCAAACGACAATAATGAACAAAATTGTGATGACGATAGCCACGATGAACAATATTATTTTGGTTATGCTAACAAATTTAAACAAAACAAGAAAAAAAGTTATAATATTTCAAAATCTTTATATAGTTATTTAGATCTTTCCTATAATTGTTCTAAAGATGAAATCAAAAAAGCTTATAAAGACAAAATAAAAATTCACCATCCTGACAAAGGAGGAGATATTAAACAATTCTTAGAAATCAAGTTGTCTTATGATATTTTAATTGATGAGAAAAAAAGAAAAATGTATGATAAATATGGAAATACTATACTTGAATTATTGATGAGTGAAAACTTTAACGATTATAATATATCATCAGATGAAAAAAATTGTGAAACTGAAAAAGATGATGAAGAAAATGAAGAAAAGGGAGAAGATATTGATGATGAATCTTTAAGAATATACGATTTATTTGTACAAAAATATAATAATGTTTCATACCTTCATAATCGTGGAAGTCTAAAAATTAATAGCAAACAATATAATCAGTTTCAAAAATTAGTTTATCATTTTTTCAATAATCAGCAAAATTGCATATTTAAAAATATATTTTATATATATCCTATTTATTCTAAAAATATGCCCCCATTTAGTAAAAGCGACGCATATAATAGTAACAATAAAAAAAAGAAAAACAAAAAATATACTAATATCAATGATAGTAGAAATTCGACAAATAGTTTCGATGAATCTCATGCTGAATATGATAATGATTATGGAAGTATAAACAAATCCAGTGAGCACATCGAAGATAATAGTAAAGATGATTATACCCAATCAAACGATAGCTTATTTGAAAACTCATCGTATTCAGATATAGGAAAAGAAATTACGATTAATGATATAATAAAGAAAAAAAAACGTATTAATATATTCGAAGAATTAACCTCACAGTTTAATAAATTTTATAATGATACTATTATTCAAAAAACAAATAATTCTGAACAGTTTATAGATACTTCGAAAAATTTACATCATAAAATACCACCCGATCATACAAATAAACCTTTTGAAACACAAAACAATGATGCTACTACTTTTATGAAAGACGATATATCAAAAGATGTAGACGGTACACACAACCCTAACGATGGATATGAAGACAAATACAACTTTTTTAAAGATATACAAGTATCTCCTATTAAGTATAAAGTTATTAACGAAAGCACTGATAAGGATGCTGACTGTTTTTATAAATGGTTTGATTTTTTTTTTAAAAATGATAATACATCCCCACAAAAAAACATATACACAAATCAAACCTCTTTATCCTCGAAAAATAAACCAAATAAAACAAAATATTTTAACACACAAAAAGAAGGTATAATATTTCAAAATAATAATCCATACCATTTGAACAACACTCATACAAATAAGCCTACGGAATATACCCCTTCTAAAAATAACCCTAATATCTTCCAATTTGTTAGTCAAAATAATCAATTTTCACCAGATGCTTACAAATATGAATACCCTTATAATTATTCATGTAGCATTAATAAATGTGATAACACCAACTATCCAAATTCGAATAAAGAAAATGTAAATCCACATTCTTATCATAATAATTCACCAATAAATTCATACTGCCAATATATTTCTGATTACAAAAACGAAAATTTACAAAAACCAATTTTTTATAGTAACCCTTGCTACAATAATATGTACCCAAAGGTGTCATCACCTAACTTATATACTCCAATAAAAATCAGTGATAAAAAAAGCACACAAAATTGTGATAATATTCCCATTACATATAGTTGTGAAAAAAAGAAAGATGATATACTAATAAACATTGAAGAAAAATATGGTTTCAATTTACTCAAAAAAAATGAACAAAAGATTAAAGACATGACATATGATTTTAATTATATTTATGTAGGGCATAATGTTAAGAAAAAAAAAAGATTTCTTCTATTTATAAAAGAAGAAAGTATAAAAAATTTCCTAAAAATCAAATTATTGATTCATAAAATCAAAAACAAATCAAATTTAAAACACATATCACTATTTCAAAAAGAAATTGATAAAATCATTAAAAATATAGAATATATATTATTATTCGTAACATGTAAAGATGAACTAATACCTTTAACTGATTTCTATTTGTTGGATAAAAATGTATATTCAAAGGAGCATTATTGTATACCTTTACACATAAAAAAAAATAGCATAATATTAAGACCAGCTTACTTTCATTTAAAATGGGTTATATATACTTTACAATCATTTATCCTTTTTAATTTGTTTTTTCAAAAAATTAATAAATATATGTGCTCCTTTCCATTTTTTAATTATAAATATAACTATTTTAAAAATTTTATAATTTCCGAGCAACAAACAGAACAAGATAGTATTCCAAATACATACATTTTCTTTCATAATCATATTATCAAAAATAAACATAAATATATCAAATATTTCCCACACAAGGTAAGTCTATATCTTAAAAAATTGGAACCTATAACTCCATCAAATGTAAAACATATACAAATTAATTTATCTCCCCTTTTTGTGTTGACGCCTTATAAAAATTTCGATCTAACCGAGTATTGAGGTGGCAAAAAGAATTAAGACATATATTATCAAAACAAAAATAAATATAACAGAGAATAATTCATATGCATGCTAGCATCATTAAAAATATTCGAATTATTTATTCGCTGAACTTATCTTTTAAACCGAGTATCAGCTTTTGTATATTTTATGCAAAAAATAGAATAAGTAATAACATGTGTTGCCCTAATGTAGTAGATCACTATTTACAAACCCTTTAGCAAATAGAAACAATAACAAATATTCCATATAGTATGATCCATACTAAATATTAATAATTCATTAACATAGTATATACTATTGTTGTCGCTTTTTTATAATTATATTTGTTTTACATGTAGTAAAATATGTACCTTTAGTTAATATTGTTTCTAAAAATTTTTTTAAACATTTTATTATTCCCTTTTTCTCTTTATATTTCTATCCACCTGTTTATTAACAACATTGTTTATGTAGATTTATTATCTCCTAATATATGTTATACTGTAAATTTACTTGTATCCCCACGTTTGTAATCGATACGTTGTATTTTTATGCTTTCCATATGTATAAATATATGCATACATATATATAACCGAAAAACCCAAAACTTTCATTTTTATATCTTTTTTTAATTCGAAATTTTTAGATATCTCTTTCCAATTAATCTCATGTATTTTTATGCATACAAAATAAAAAACTTCAATGTGAATTTTTTATTATTTTTGTCACTTCAACCTTACTAAAATAAAATGCAAAAAGATACACCCAATTTGTACACATTTTATAATTATTATGATATTGAAATTTATTCTTTTATATATATATTGGTGTGTGATATTTTTCTCATATGCATATAATTATGTATCCCCCCCTTATACAGAACTATTGACCATGTAACTTAATTATAAATAATTTATTATTATATTACCTATTTATTTATATATAATATATTTCAATAATAAACAAAATGGAAAATACTATATAATACAGCATTTCTTTAAAGTTAAATTTACAAAAAAAATAAAATGGCAACACGTATTTTCGCTATATGGAGAAGATATACGTATGCATTCAATTAATAAAAATAAAAATTAAAAAAATATTAATAATAGACGAAATGTATTTTCTTCACGTATTTATATTTTCATACAAATATAGCATATAAGAATATCCACCAATTGCAGAATAATATAAACAAAAATTAAAGAAAAAAATATAAAATACATACGCTGCAAAAAATATATAACAAATATCATATAAAATAAAAACAATTAATAAACAAAAATATAATACATATAACCATAAAATTAATAATTAAAAAATATAAATACAATATAACAATTTATGTTATAAAATAAAATCACCAAAAGTATAAATATAGAATAACATATTAATACATTAGTACAACAAATATGCAAAAAGCGCGCATATATATATGCATGCCCCATATTTGATCATAGGAAAATTTTAAACAAAATAAACAAATCTTCAAAAAATTATATAAATATATAATGAAAATAAAACTAATTCTTTATTTTTGCATATAAAAATATTAAATAAAATTAATTTATTAATATCTGTTAAAAAAAATGAGTCAATTGAATAATAAAATTTTAAAGGCAAAAGTCGAAGGTGTTAAAACTGACGATCTGGATATATTTAAAAGTTCATTAATACCATTCGATGCTACATTCGAAGAGTATAATCCAGAAGAGTAAGTATAAATTTTTATATGCATTATTATGTATGTTTTTATCAGTCTATATTTTATATGCATCACAATAATTACATTTTTTTTTTATATCATATATGTCCACTTTTACTATTTCATTTATTTCTTTCTAGGGAATCGATTATCGTCCAATTTAAAACAGCCGTTGAAAAACAGCATTTAGATCTTTTAGGAAACTACACTATTAAACCAATGTAAGTAAATGCATATATATGTACCCATATTTAAAGGAATGTTCATTTTTTTATTTATCCCTGGTATCATTATATAAATATTTAGAAAACAAAATTAAAATTTTAAATATTATATTATAAAATAATCCATAACTTTCCTTCTATAGAACATATGAGAAGCATGAAGATACTGATCAGGTATAATATATGAATCCATAATTATATATGTTATCTTTATTATTATTTATATAAACAAACATATGATTATATTTTTCCCCTTCACTATTTTAGCAACTAAGAAAAAGAAAATCGAATCTAATTTGCGACAGAATAATAGTCGATGAACATGATATTATTAAATTTTTTATGAAAACTACGTAAGATACAGCTATGCATATATTTACATATAATGTACTAAGTCTTTTCTCAATATATATCATCTATTTAAAATTCATTCACATATACAATATGCAATTATACAACAATATATTTTTAAATCGCTAATATCTTTTATTATTTTAATTCTTTTTATTTTTTTTTAGGATTATAATTCCAGTTATATTTGTGTTGTTGAGTTTGTTAGTATTATTCTCCATTTTTTAAGGACATCAAAAACAATTTCTACAATATAATTATATATATATATTCTATTTAGTTACTATTTATTATATTTATTTGTATGTTATACTATCTCTAATTATATATTTGTTTTTTTTGTGGAAGAGTATGATTTTGCACGTTGCCAATTAGGAATACATAATAAGAGAAGCTTTCTGCCTTTTTCTTATACTTATTGTTTTCTTTCGATTTTATTAAATTGTTTTAACTAATTAATTATTGTTATTTTTTATTATACTAAAAACTACTATCAAAAAAATATAAATTATAATTTGCCATTCCAATGTGATATTACAAATTTGTATTAAACTAAATTGACATAGTATTGCTACTAATTAAAAGGACAATACAATATATTAGCAGAGTAACCAATTCAAAATTGTCTAATAATAGTAAAATATATCTATTTCGAAACATATTTATATTTCCTGTTTTGCCTATATTATTACATACAAAAGTATATATTTAAAAAAAAGTATTATAGACACAAATTTAATTTATATTATGTGTTATTCTTTTGTAATAAATTCCATATCCCCTTTAAGTAAACCATTTCAATGGTTTCGAAGTATCTTCATGCATTTCTTTCACTATATTTTTCGGAGAATGCAATAATATCACCATTAATATATATTTTTTTATAGAAAATTACGTATCATAAAATTATATATATTCATTTTTGGTAAATTCCATAATTAAGGGGAATAAATTGGAAATATATAATTGCCCTTCATTATTATTTTCACTACATTCCTATATATAAGTACATTGAATATAAAAAGGAATTTATAAAATTATTTTACAACAAATAATGAATAATATTAAAATACATACAATGGAAATTAAATATATTATTCCCCTACATTTATATTTTTTATATATAATAATATTAAAGGAAATCCTCGAAAATGAATTGTCTAACATGTTTTTTATATACACACTGATTTATAAATTTTTTTTTAAGAAATATCTTAGTATGTATAGACAATTTATTTTGTTTTTTTAATTTAAGTTATATTTTATTTATTACATTTTTTTTAAAATTTATTTATCATAGTTTATATTTTATAATGTTATTTTATTAATAACATTTTTTCAAAACAAGTTGGTGCACTATTTTACACACGCATTTTTTTTTTCGATTTTTTTCCTTCCACACATTGTATACTTATAATAATTGTAATTAAATAAATCTCCACCAAATGCTTCCAAATATTAAAAATTCCATATACCGTAATCTACAATTATATTTTTCTTCGATTTTCTGTATTATTTCGAAGATTACTATATATTTATTTATTCCCATATGTTTATATATTTACCTATATATATGTGTAATATATTTTCCGTTGATAATTTTGTATTACTCTTTTTCGTATAATTAATTTATAGTTATCTTCGATTTTCAAATAATTTACAAAGAGGAAAAAACAACAATTTTTTCCATTTAATCTTTCAGTTTATTATGAATTCATTTTTCATCCCATAGAAAAGTTTAGTTTTTAATTTACAAATGTTATTAATTTTTTAGTAAGCCATTAATGGCTTATGCTCCTATTACTTATCGTTTACTTATGTATTTATTTAGTTTTTATTAATATTTTAATCTTTAAAAACCTATAAATGCATTATCCTTTAAAAATTCATTATATATAATGTATATACCATTTTTCCGGGTTATTGTATTATTACTCCCATTTACAAATATGTAAGACCTTTTCATTTAACATAAATTTTTTATAATTCTTAATATTAAAATTATGAATTTTATTTAATATCTTTTTGCAGTTTCATTTTTATATTTGTTCTAAACAAATGGATACATTTTTGTATGTCCAAATGCTTATCACTTTTAATTTATATCGTATATATGCATGTATGCTTATTTCTTTCAAATATGCAATTCTTTAATATGGATTTGTTAATTTTATAATTATTATAACACACACTTTAAACTTTGCGTTTTTTATTTTTAAATTTGGTGTATCTCTATGTATGTATTCACACGATAATGCCAATGCTTATATACATCCAGGTATATCCATTTTTTCGTGGTTTTCACCATAAGACAAATTAAATAATACATTTTAGAGAAAGTATATATAGTGGCCATGCGAAAATAAACCAACGACATACAAATCTACAATCAGAAGAAGCACAATAATATAATTTTTATTTTCGTTCTTTTATATGCTTCTCAAAAATGGAAAATCACAATGTGCATTCGATAGATATAAAGTCAGAAGACTTTGTTGTTTTAATAGCATTGCAAAGCTTACAAACATTTATAGTAACTGGATATGCAGCTATTGATAGTAAAAAATTAGTTTTGGATTTTAAATATTTATGGACAGTACTTCTTGGAACAGCATTATTTATTTCATCATTAATTAGTTTTGTTATAATTAGAGCATTTGTATATTCAAAAAATAGTATAGGAAAATATATATTAGAATTATTATTTTTTTTTAGTATAGTAATTACTTGCATATTATCAATCATATTTGATTCTTTTAAAATCTCAAATATGCAATTATTGTTTTTTGCATTTTCTCTAACTGGATATTCTTATTATAATTTAATAACATTATTATTTTTTAGTGTATTATTGGGTATAATAATTCAATACAATTTAGTTATAAGTGGATTTATGCTCAATGCAAAATATATACTTTTCAGTGATATAATCTCATATACTTTACAAATAATAGGTGGACATGCGTTGTATTTTCGTATGTATAAATTATGTAACCTGATTGTTATGTCAAAAAAAAATCCATGTAAATATGTAGTCATATCAAAAGAAGTTAAAAATTTAGAAGAACAAATATTTAAAAAATTAATCAAATCATATATTTGTATTAATTCAAAAACATATTCAGATATTTCAAGCATAAATGATAATAGCAACAATGATCATAAATCTATAAGAGATAATTTTCTTGATCTCAAATTTAAATCGCTAAATACACATAGAGACAGTAAATATATGAAAAAATACAAATTATTAAATAGTGAAAGTGAATTTAACAAATTCAATTATACTACTAGTTTTTCAAAATATTATAATACAAAATATTCGAAACTATATCATAATTCTATATCAAAAAATTCCAATATATTTCCATTAAAAATTTATTCAAATATTAAACCATCAAATAACTTACACACCTTTTTATCGAAGAAAATAAGTAACAAATTTTTAAAAAAAAAAAAAATTTCAAAAACAAATTTTGTAAAGCATTCCTCTTCATCCACAACTGATCATAAACATACCAGTAACTACAACGAGGGCAATCCTATCAATAATATCGATAGTACCCAATTTGATGATGATTTAGAACAAATTCAAAATAAAAAGTCTATTAAACATAAAAAAAAAAAAGCTAAACAAGTTTCTCTCAAAAAAAAAGCTAGTATAATAAGTAGCTACGAATCTTTAAATTCTTATGCAAACCAATCAAATAAAGGAAATCACGAATTGGCAATTCAAATTAAAGAATCTAGTACAGAAGAAAATTTATCACAATATAATGATAAGCCCTCACTCGAATCATTGCCAAATCATCATTCAACCATTAATATACATGATAAAAACATCCAATATGGAGTTCATTTCTCGAAAAAGACAGATAAAGAATCTGAACATACGCAGGATGAATTAATTGCCTCAACTGGAAAAACTACCAAAAGAGATGCAAAACAAACAAAAAGCAAATTAACACATGAAAATATTAAGCATAATAAAGGAAAAAAAAAAAGTTCAAGTAAAAAAATACACATGGAAATAAGTTCTGATAATTCATGCAACTCTAACTATGACACACAAAATGGATATGACAATGCATATTCCACTAAAGCAAAAGACAACAAAATTATTAACAAAAATGGACCGCATAATACATATAATGAAAGAATGGTGCATCCAAATTATATTAAATCTTGTGCAGTGATTCCTACACGTGACTACAAAACAGAAATGCCTAAAAATCAAATAAATCATATTCAAGATTATGATTGCAATATTTTATCATGCATTTATCATGAACAAAACAACATTATGAATAACATTCATATTGCAAATAAAAATGAAAATAATTATCCTCATAAGCATTATACAATATATGATCAACCAAACGCAACAAATAAGCAAAGCGGTAACAATAATTATGATGATATAACAGCTACCGAGCATACTATTGATATATTAAATGATACATTCCCTGGAGAATCCGAATTAATAGAAAACGAGCAAAACTTGCCAAAAGACAATTCATTTAATTATAAAACTAACAAAGGTAGTATATTGAGGTACAAAAGTAAACATTATTTTAATGATGATGAATCATATAAATTTAAAAAATCCTTAGACACTAATAATGATACCAATTCATATATATATCGATCAATTAGCTGCAACAATAATAAAATTATAAAATTTACACAACCATATTATAACAAAAATAACGAACTAAATTATATGAACACTCATGGGTCTAATTATAAATATGATAAATCCAAAACATTAAAACAATACCAAATTATGGATAAAATAATAGAACTTGATATATACAATACTGAAGATGGTGTAAAAAAATATAATAAAAAAAGAATATATTCTATTGCAAAAAAAAAAAAAACTATATTTTCAACCAAGAAAGGGAAAACATGTGCTACAATATTTCTTGAAAATACAAAAATGAATTTACTATTTATTTATATTCCACGATTTTTTAAAACCATTTTAGATGTATCAAAAAAAACCTTTCTCAATTTAAAAAAAAAAAAAATCTTAATGCAAAATGCTATATGGAAAAATAAAATATTTATACCTGAAGCAAATGCAGTTGGATTATTCAAAAATCCAAACTTAGAACAATGGTATTTATCATGGATGGATGAATTTAACATAAATCTTATTATCAGAACATATTTTATGAATATATATTTAATTATATATATTATGTTATTAGATTTTATTACAGCGTATAAATTATATAATTCTAATATTATACTTAACCCTTTAAAAAGATCAAATTTTTTAAAATACTATATCCCAAGATCAATTATCAATATTTTCATGTACATTTTTTACATACTTTTTATCTCTAAAATGAAGAAAAGACAATATTGTAATATTAAAAAATATTATAATTCGACATTACTATTATGTCTAGCTAAATTTATTATAACGTCTTTTGATATATATATAGCTCTTACCTCTTTAAAATATTTTACTTCACCATATTATATATATATGTATATACATATGCTAACTATCCAAACTACTATATTGTTAATAGTTAGATATCCTACACAATATTTTCTATTCTTTATATATATCATTATGTTTATCTCTTTATATTGCTCTTTTGCAATTGTCAAATCATTTATGGAATTTAGCTTTATTATCACATGTATATCATTTAATATAATATATTCATATATATTATGTTCAAGAACAATCGAAACAAACCGAAGAATATTATTCTCAAAATACGAGTTGCCATATATATTATACCTGAAGGAAATTGTACATTGTATAAGTACCAACCCAAGCTGGCAGTGTAACTAGCCAATATGTATAAATTTGTATACCCTCAATTACCATTTTTTTTTTTCATAAAGATTATTACTTCTTAAAGAAGTAGATATAATTCGTGACGAATATGTACACACCTATAGATAATATATAACTATATTGTCTGATCTATTCTTATATATCCCCTTTACATTCTAAAATATATTTTAATATAATTTTTTTGTTTACTTATAACTTTTAATGACATAACTTTTTTATGCCCTATTTTTTTCGTAATTTGTAAGTTTCATTTTTTTTTCACTTTTTTAATTCCGCTCTATACCTGTTTACAAACATGTTTTTAAAATTCTATTTTTAATTACACAAATATATACCCTATCCATATATTTGTACAAAACTTAAGATGATTAATTTATTCTATATAATTTTCAAAATACATATCTCATTCAATTTGAGAAAAGCATATTGCATGAAATAGCATTCTATAAGTGTGCAAACCTTTATGTTTCATCCTGAATTTTTATTTTGGAAATATGCAAATATTTTCTAATTTAAAATGCTTATACAAGATATATTTTTTTCTTTGCTTTCATAAAATTTGCCTATTGATTTATAGGGTAAATAATGTGTACTCATATTAATTTGATATACTTACGATATTATACTACTAACTCATCCATTGCTATAAAATTAAATGAATAATTTTTGTCAAAAATTGAAAATTATTATGTATAATATATACACATTAGTGTATTTAATTATTTTGGAATTGTAGCAAAATATTTATTTCTTGTATTTTACCTTTTTTTCCAAATTAAATACTTTAAAAAAAGCAAATAAAAAATAAATAATAAACGTATTAATATATAAACCATATGTATTTGTTGTAAAAAAATCAAATTATTTTCTTACATATATAATTAATATTACATATGTATGCCCAAAAAAAAAATGTAATAATTCTTATATTTAAACGGTCCAAAATATATAATCCATAATTTTTATATTTTTTTATAACATAATTTGGGATACTATATTGTTACTTCATTTTGATATAATATTTTTTCATTTCATTTTTTTTACCTTATTTTTTCCCTCCTTAAAAAATATAAACTTAATACCAGTATTTTGAAAAGTACATAATATTTTTTATACATAAATATATAAATTTATTTAACCTAAAAAATATTGAATTATTGCATATGCTAAAATAATCGAATATCCAATGGTAATGCTTTCCACAGTCCTATAAAGGTATACACTTTTTAAAGTGACAATATTATATATATGTTACATTCGCAATTCATAAAAGGGATATTGTGGTATATCCCCATAATTGCACATTACATATATTTAAATAATGTCTCATATTTCATTACATTTATTTCTAGGCAATACATTTCTGATCATATCATAGCAATTAGCAACGTTTTAAACAAACTCAAACAAAATGCTATTCGTAAGAATAAAAATAATAAAATAAATTATTTTTTCAATAAATCAACTATTATTATATCTTAACAAAGGGGACATAATAATATATGATGAATATGTTCTCATAAAAAACCATAGAAACACAATCCCTAATGATATAGCATAAATTTATAACATAAATTTCAATTTTCCCTTTCATAATACTTTTTTACACAGAAAAATTCACCTATCCGATATATATCACATGAAATGAAGTCAATGCCCAAACCGGTATGCCTAATAAACCCCAATTTGATATTAACTATTTTTTACTTCTTTTTACATGCCTATTAATGTAAATGATCTCCAACCTGTTTATGTTTCTCTTAAAAAATACACACACAAATATATATTTAATTACTTTATTATATAGCCTCCAGGAACAGGGGTAGTATTCCATGGGCGATTACAAAAAGTTAAATATGCTATAAATTTCCCAAGCTATATTTTTATAATATTTTCGGGATTTATGGGAGCTATGTCAGGAAATTTTTTTTATAAAAAATATATTCTACGACCAAATCCTCCAAATGTAAGTCATTTATTTATTTGCAAAGCTAATGTACATATTTACATGTATATATCCATATATGTATACATTTTGTTTCTTATAGCCATTAAGAGATCCAAACGATTTACCACCTGAGAAGCATCCACACACACCCGAAGACGATTAAAACTTTTCATATACACACCGTTGTATATTAATCATTTCAGTAACTATGTATTTAATACCCCATAATATTTGTTTTCCCTACAACAACCAAATAATGCTCAAGCAATATGCATATATATTAAATAATATAAAATCCTGCAAGTAGCATTGCCTGCTTTAACATATGTATTATATAGTAAGGAATAATGTATATCTTTTACTAAATGAATTAAAAAACAATGTGCAAACAGAAATATCAATTATACTTATAAGAATTTTTTTTAAGTATAATCAATATATTTATACAGGGATATATACAACAATCTTTTAAATGATTGCGGAAAAAGCTAAGATCGAAGAGAAAATATATATGCCTATCCCTTTTAAAAGGGCAGTTTTGTAAATATGAATAACAAAATAATTACATAATTTTTGTGTAATTAAATACGGATAATTAATTTTTTTAATATATATATGTCATATCAATTTTATATTTGATTAAGAATGCATATTTAAGTCTTGAAACTACTTAAATTGCATTTACATGTTTTTTTATGTTAAATAATATATTATTTTTTTAACTACGCACATATATATTAGTATGTGTGAATTCGCGAATCACACCAAACTTTACTTTTTTATGTTAACAAGTTTAAAACAAATTAAAACATACACACTACCATACTTGCTCGTTATTTTAATTTTTATTATAATACAAATATGTAACACTATTAAACGACAGCATCCTAATCACCCATACTTACATATATATTTGTGATCCCATATATAAGTCTTATCTTACTTAACCTGCTATAATAATTTATAATTCTATTATATAAAATAATACTATAATGTTGATTTTCCCAATTTAGTAAAACATTTTTCTCTCAATACCTATGGGAACGATTCACCCTAAAATGTCAATCATAAAAATGTATTTTTGATAGCTATATTGTGTTCCATCCATGTTTCTTAAAATGCTAATACATTCTTATCATATTTGCCATTAAAATTTTTATTCATCAGTTTTAAATATAGTTTAATATTCCTTTTATATTGCATATACATGGAATAATATTAACGAAGCTAAATATGTAACTCTATTTTTACTTTTTTGCCCTTGTTATTTTATATATATTACATAATCATACATTTTTAATATGCTTATATTAAAATAATTTAAATACGTTATATATATAATTCTTTTTAAGTTTATTTATAATTATATGCATGCCTGTTTAGAAACTTACACGGATACTTGAAATTTCAAATTCTCCAACAAAATGAACAAGCCCCCGACTTAAAAAATATAATGGATAAAAAAATATATAGTCAAATAATCTTTAAATAAATAATGATATAGTGAATGTTTTGACTTTTTCCTTTTATATTTTATTTTTTTAGCAATGCAAAAATTAACAAAATTCAAATAAATTAAAAATATATATCTAATTATGTATCAAAATTGCAACATCCAAAAAAATGCCCAAATGCTTTATTAGGAAAGCAGCACATATTCAGATATGTGTGTTATTCATATAGTTAGATAAATAAGGTGATCAAAATTGGTATAGAGATATAAAAATATGAATTAATTTATTTCGTACCACTGAAACGATGATTAAAATCGACTATGTGTTTTATTGTTATTAGCATAATTGAAACAAGCTGAAATGTATTTATATCTTATAATTTTATTATCCATATTTACAAAAATTAATTACACATTAGTCATTAAACATAAAGCGAACACATTCAATCATATGCATTTCCTTAATACACATATACCAAGAAAACAATTTAAAAATACAGCATATTTAACAAAAAAAGAAACTCCTCGTCATGAAATATATAGAAAAAGATTTGAAAAGGAAATCAAAAATGCATTACAATCAATAATATATAAAAAAGGAATAAAATTTAATTATAAATATCACATTGATGAAGATATTATAGAAGGTATAACCATTCATAATGTTCAGCTGAGTCCTGATTGTTCTGTAGCTAAAGTTATTATCGAAATAATGGGAGATTCTGTTGATTCACGACAAGTAAATAGCATAAATAAAATATTTACATATACATTGTTTTGTAAATTATGCACAATTCTACTTATATTTATTATTGTTTCTATTGCGCCCTATAATACCAATTCCTTATCATTTGTATATACATTTTTTATGCTCTATAAACTTCCCCTATATTTATATCACCTTTTTAGGGATACATATGGATCCAGAAAAATTGCAAACACATTCGTTACAAATTAGCTGAACTTATTAAACACAGGAAAAGAGTTCCCTTTTTGAATTTTGTTTTAAGTAATTTAAGTGAACAGACGCAATTATTTTGTGAAATTGAAAATATAAGGGAATCTTATGGAGACATGTTTAAGGAAGAGTTAAATAACGAATTATTATTTGACAAAGATGACCCACAGGAAAATTCAACTTAAAACATAAAGAGAAAACACTTGATCATTGAAACCGTTTATCATGTACATTCGTGCCCTCTACTTTTTTCATACTTTCATATGTTCACATTTTTTTGTGTATATTATTCAAATAAAGCAAATTTTATCACTTTGACAAATGCATAAAAACAGGTGTATTCCCTTGTTTTTAGCGTCTTAAATTTTTTAATATAATGATAACCCCGATATGGGATAATTACAAAACTGGGGGAATACTCCAATTTTTTTTAAAGTTTTAAATTTGTGTAATTAAAAAAATATATATTAAAAGTAAGGTTATTTTTAATTATAAAAAAATGATCAAATATGATATTAAAAAGTGTGTGCAATTGTGTAATGTACCAATTTTAGATTAAACAAAAAATAACATACTCTTGTCAATTTAACAATGAAAAATTAAAAAAAAAAAATTGGTTGCCTCTTTTCTTTTAACGGATTATTAATATATACAAATTAAAAAAAGTAAGATATTCCTACAAAATATCATTTACCTAAAAATCGCTACACATATCTTTATTACTATATATAAATTTTTATTACCTAATCATTATTTACATAAAAAATTAAATCTATTCTTCTATAAAAATTAGTTTTGATTAAAATTATTTAACAAATATATGCTCCATTTGATACGCATCTTCTTTATTACCATAATATAGGTGTTCTATTCCTTTAATTTTATAATTTAGTAGGTTAAAGTATAGATTTAAAGCAGCACTATTACTTACTCTTACATGTAAGCAAATATTATTTACATTGTATACTTTATTAATGAATTCATGTGTTTGTGTTATTAAATAATAAGCTAGTTTTTGTTTTCTATATGTTTTTAAAACTGCAACAGACGTCAAATGTCCTTTTTTTTCATCTTCTTCCTCAAGTTTGCCTAAAGTGTATCCACAAATTTTCCCATCATAGTCTTCAGCTAATTGGCTTAAAGAAGGCCATGATATATCATGATAAAAATAATATCTCATATTATAATTTTCTGGCAAATTAACACTATTACATTTTTGCATTGCAAGCAAATCATATATGTTACTCTTTCTGATTGACAACATTTTATCTTCAAACTCTTTAAATGTTTATATATATAATCATACCCAACTATTTATTAAATTCGAAAACATTCCACAAATTATTTCTTTATTCAGATTATCAAACAATAAACAATTTTGTTTAGATTTATATAAATTAAAGGCTTCTCAAAATTGTATTTTTATTTTATATACCTTTTTTCCTTATATTAAAATTATTATTTTTCGTATAAAATATGCATATATCCTACATATCAAGCATAATCATAAAAATAGTAAATATAGATACTATATTGAATTTAAAAAAAAGTTTAAATATACCCCTTGTAACATTTCATCATTGGAAATATATATTTTTTAATTATTTTATAACTTCCAAAAATCCCCTTCATTTGGCATGCAATGATACATAATCCGCTACGCTTCAATAGGATATATATAATATCTGTTCCCCTTGTAATAGTTTTAATTTTATTGTTTGTTTATTATTTTTTATCCTTTAGTTAAATATATGTATTTTTTCAGTTTTTATTTCATGCTGTTTCATAATATTTATAAAAATAAGTACGTAATTTTTTTTTATTTTCACACTATTCTCCTAACCCTTCTTATAAGAATTGGACAATATTTATAAAAATATATACCTATATGCATAACCTTATAAATCATAAAAAGTATATTTTTACATTCATAAAAATAAATAAATTTTCAAGCAAAAAAAAATTATTAGCTTCTCCAAAATTGTAAACAACCATTATAAAATAATGTAATGCGTGTATCCATATGAATAAATATATAAAATTATAAAATCTTTGGTTTTCCGATGTTATTACTCGATTTTTTTAATCTACCACAATTCTAATAATTAAAATGGAAGTCTACGAAAGACAAACATCACCTACTATTTATTGAATGGTCACCTGATATTATTAAATATATCAGATAATATGGAATAGGAGTAAAAAATGTATATACATTTTTATATATGCACATCAAAAGTTTGAGTAAATACAAAAAAATAAGACCATTTTTATCAGCCAAATAAATAGTAATTTCCCTTGAGAAATGCTTACATAATTTATTCCCCTCACGTCTATCTATATAAGCATATAAATACGGCATGATCATACATATTAACACATTAAAAATTGTCTAAAAAATTCCATAAAATTTAATCTATAAAGTTTTTTTTTTCTTAATTTTTATAAAAAAAATAAAAATTAAATCTGATAAAATATAAACAAAACTGGTGTAATTAATAAATATTTATATAACAAAATAATATGAATCAAGTTTTACAACCATTGAATAAAACCTTAGACAATCATACAAAATAAATAAAAATTGGTATGACAAAAAATTAGTAAAAACTTAAAAAAAATGCATAAGCATTATATCAAGCTAAAATATTTAGCAACATCTCTCCTTATCCCAAACAATAAGGGAAAACTAAACAAATGAATAAACAATATAAAAAAGTTAAAAAACAAAAAATATAAAATGACAAACTAAATAGAATAAATATTAGGCAAATTAATTAGGGAATAAACACATTGAATAAATATCTACTAGCCATTTATTTCATCTCCCATTAGTATCCAGACTTTGGATATGCATGTGTTTTGTTAAAAGGGAAAAAATAGTTATGATACTAAAAATTTATAACAAAAAACAACTAATAATTATATCTTGACATATATATTCATAAAAAGGTGAGGAATGCCTCTTTTTTTATAAATATTCGGTAAGAGAAAAACAACAATCAATTGCTAATTTTAAATCTTTTATTACTCCTACTGTTTTTTTTTATTCTTACAATTTCTTAACAATGCAGATCTTAAAATAAGAAAATTATCAGAGTAAGTAAAAATATACCAAAAAACTTTCGAAATAAACATTAAATGATAAATGTCAAAAGGCTCAGCTAAATAACCGCTAGCTGTATTTTCGCCATTTATAGCTAATTTGCGCACCTCTGGACATTTCATATTTTCTGGTATCTTCATAAAAGCATTATGTATATCAATAGATTCATTTAGCTGAATATTTTTTAATTTATAAAATCTACACCCCTTATTTTTAATATATCTCATAGCTATTTCTTCAGGTTGCAATTTCTTATATAATGTAAAACTGTCTTCAAAGAAATATTTCCATTCATCTTCTGTAATCATACAACATGATATATGAATCATATAAATTAGAGATGTCTGTATCATGAATAATGGATATAATTCATATAAACCTATTTGTATTTCATCATAAGACACTAATCGTGATAAAAATATATCATTCGATGCATGCCATTTTGGTACTACTTTATATGTCATTTTTTTCTTTCCTCCTTTTTTTAGTAATTCTTCAAATAGCATATTGTATTCATTCGAATTTTGTGTACAATCTGAAGTGCTTTTATAATTTTTTGTATTCCCTCTTTCTATATAGCTACTATGCTTCGAATTTTGTTTTATCATACCTTTTACATCAAATAAATTGCAAGTATTGCTATACATTTCTTCACTTTGTTCGCTATCCGTAATACTTTCAGTACTACTACTAGTATACAAACCATCTATTCCGCTTTCTGGCATTGTCTTTTCTCCGTTATTTTTATTTTTTTGTTTTTTTTTCAATGAGTACTTGTAATTTATATAATAAGACGAATTAACCATATCAACTAGCTTATTTGGTTCCAAACCAACTACTTCATTAAATTCTTCGGTATTAACACCAAAATTCCAAGATATTAAAACAAATAATTTTGTAATATCTAAAACTATTTGATTTCTTAAATGTATAGTTTCTTTTTTACAGCCTTTATATTTTAATATATTTAAAAATTGATTCCTTGAATTAAATACATCTATGTTATTATATTTATTTTTAAAGTAGCTTGTTGGTAATGGGAAATCAGGAATAACATATGGTATATATCTCATACAGTTCATAAAACCATTAAAGTTCATATTTTTTGGTAATATATTTTTTTGGTTAAATATATGTTTAGGTAAATCTGGATCACAAAAACATATACCAAGAAAACATTCATTAATAGATGCAAAATTTGGAAACCCTTTTAATTTTCCTAAATTTTCAATAAATATTTTAAATGTATCTATATTTATTTCTTTTACTTTCTTTCTAGTATTACCAAAATTAAAAAATTCTTCATACATAATTGACATCTCTTCAATTGTTTCTTCATTTTTTTTATCTATCTTATCAATATTAATATAAGTATTGGTCCTTACTATATGCTCATCACTGTTACAACTATCGGTTGTACCTATTTGAGATTCTATAGTTGACCAATCCGTTTTTGTATTTTTTCTTCTGTTCTCCATTTTAACTTTTACAGTCTCAGCACTGTCTAAATTGAAATATTCTACATTATATCCATTTTCTTTTATTTCCAAACTATTTATTTCATTTTCCTTCGTAAGAGTGTTATCATCATTTGAATCTACTAGCGATCTGTATTGTTCATATATATTTTTTGTTATGTTAAAGCATAAGCTTACATATTTATTATAATTATTATTTAATGGGTTCATAAAATCATTAGTTTTGTTATTACTTAATATGCTAATTAATTTTTTATGTTCTACATCAAATACAAGCAAGGTTTCAAAAAAGTCTTCTACAGAATCAAATTCATAATAATTAAGTATATACTCTTTAAATTTTCGAATTTTATTTTGTATTCTTTTTTTCTGTATATATCTATAATAATCTGATTTATATGGAGGCTCACATGAATATAAATTATCAAAAACGGTTTGTTCTGCCATTTCTTCTTTTAAATCATTTACCAAAGCATGATGGACATATACTGGCTTATTTTTGTTGTTTCGTATTCCTACATCTTCTGAATCTTTTACGAAAAAGAATGCATCTTTAGGTATAAATATTTTATCAAGAAAGAAAAAACTATTTTTAAAATTTTCAGTTACTTCATTTGTTAATTTTATAATGCTCATCTTATTTCTGTCTGTATTATATTTATAATTTTTATACATTTTATTTTTTTCTGGATTTAACATATAAAAACAACCTTTATTTTCATCATAATTTATAGGATATGATTTTAGTAAATAAAATAAACTTTCTAAAACCTGAATTTTATTACCAAAATTTTCAAAATTATCACGATTATGTTTTTTAAATATTTCATAATTTACATATTCTTTAAAATAATTTTTATTCATATTTTCATCTATCTTATAATTTAGCATTTCACAAAATTCAGATATACTCATTTTTTTAGACAGCTTATGTTTTATATATAAATACCAAAAAATACTTTTTATTTTATCTAAATTAATTACTTCATTAAATGATATCCCAAGAGTATATAAACAATTTTTTACTTTATATATTGTCTCCAATGATTTCACAACATTCTTATCAACTTTAGAATTAGACTTATTCGTTTTACATTTTAACACTTCATCAAAACGATTATCATTCTTATTGTCTACATTATATAAATCGTTTTCAGAATATTTCCCATCGTTAGATTTGCTATTATTATCACTTTCATACACCGAAGTATTCAAAGTGCTTCCTCTTTTGTATTCATTCTTTTCTATATATTTTATAATTTTTTCATACCCATTTTCTTGTAATAAAAATTTATCAATACTGAATTTATATATTTTTGATTTTTTTAATTTTTTTAAAATTTTAAGTAATTCCATAATATGGCTAGGGCTCAATTCGTCTTTAAAATTTATACTTTCATTATTTGAACTTTTTCTTTTGTTCATTTTTAATTTTTTTTCATTCTCGCTTTCTAAATTACAATTTTCTCCACTGTTATAATGGATACGTTCACTACTATTATCAATCTCGGTCTCCTCTATTTTAAGAATTGAATTTTTTTTCACTTCATTGGTATTACTACATTTTTCAGATGCATCATTTTCCTCTTTACTAATATTATCAATAGAATTGAAAGTAACATCTTGATTTTCATTATTTGATTTGCTCAAATTCCCAAGTATACATCCCTTTAACGCGTCTATATTTATTCCGTTTCTCAAATTAGTTGGATTGTTTACTTTTTTGTTTTCCACATTTGTTTTTTTAATACTATTATTTTGGATTTCAGATTCTTTTATCAAATTCTCATTATTTATTTCTTCATTTTCTCTATAGTTTTTCTGTTTAATTATTTCAATATTTTCAACGCTACACAATTTTGCATGAATACTATTCTTACTTGATTCAATATTTGAAGAGTTACCACAAATATATTTTTCTGTTTTTTTCATTAGCTCATTAGTTTTATTTACGTTTTCTTCCCCTTTAGCATCTTTTAACTCATTACAATTATTTTGATTAAAAGTGTCTTGCCCATTTTTCGACTCAACCATTGGTACAGCTTGTTCTTGATTTTGAATAATTCCATTTCCAACATTCTCATAACTTATATATTTAGAATTCATACAACTTAAATTGCAGATATTACTTCTTTCTTTTTCATTTTTATTACAAGGAAGAGTACTACTCCTAAGAGGATGATATTCACCATTCCCATCATGTATGCTACTATTTTGTTGTGATAAATATTCTGGACCCGTACCCAATACCTCATTATTATTTTTGTTATTTTCGTCCGCATCAAAGGAATTAATGGTTTTTAACTGAACCAATTTCACAGGATTTTCAAATTGAGACATACTTCCATATTGCCTTATATTAGGGGTCTGAGTTTTATGATATATACTTGATCCTACTGGAAATTTGGTTAGTGTGTGTGATTTAATTATTGCATTAGGAACATCAATTTGTTCTTCCTTCCATAAATTTATATGTTGTGTATCATTTTTTATAGAATTATTTAATAGCATACTATTACAATGCTTAATCTTATTCCTCCCTATATTATTTGCACAAACTTTGGCGCCATTAATTAGAGATATATTATAATTATGAGGAGGTATATATTTATTTTTTTCATCAATTACATTTTTATTATGCATTTCATCATATTTACTTTTAACAATTTCAAAACAATTCTTCATTGTCTTTTTTGTGTTTACACTAGCTTTTTTTTTTGAGTATAACTCTGGTATATTTTTACAAATATAATTATTATTATTGTTGTAATAATAATTTGTATTATTATTATTTATTTCTCCATTATTTAGAACTGTGTAAATACTCATGCTTCTTTTTAAATTTGCCGCACATGAATTTTTTTTGGGGAAATATTTTTGCTCTTGCATTTTTTCAATAGTTTTTTTTTGTCCGTCATTAAAATTGTTATTTAATTTTAAATTATTTGGAAATTTTATGAAACTGTTATTTATTTTATTATTTTGTAAATACTCATGTGCTGTATTTATATTACTTAATGTAACAATTTCTACACTATTACACATTCTTTTTTTAAATGGTATATTCTCTTTATAATAATAAACATTTTCATTTTTATATATTGGATATGCTCCATTAATTTTAATTGGACTACTTGTTCTTGCATATAAGGTAGGCAATTTACTTTTTATTCCATATGTCCCATTTGTTTGATCATTTATGTTATTCAATAAATGAGCATTTTTTAAATACTTATTTAATACTACATTATTTCTGTCTTCATTCATTATATAATTATTATTCATTTTTGTATATGTTGTCTTACCTAAATTATATCGAGCATGTTCTGAATTTACCTTTCTTATATTCATGTAAGATCGATCCACCTTATTCTCATTATTACCAAAATTTTTTATATTTAACTTAGTATCCAAATAAAACATTTTTATTCTGATCTAGGTCGTTGAAAGTTTGAAAAAAAAACGAGAGCACGAATAATTATCGCAGTGTTGTAACGCAAAAAATATAGACCATAAACTATATATCGTCTATTTTTTGTTGAGTATTTTTTCCCCTTTTTTTGTTATCATTCATTTGATGAGCTAACAAAAATGGATTACTAATTTGTCATTTTAAACAGTACCATATATAATACACACATATGCTACCATTTTAATACAATTATAAAAAATTAAGTGTTTTCTACATAAAAAAATAAATAAAAATAAATAAAAAATATATTAATAACCAAAATAGAAATAATTAAGCCATATATATTTTTAACATATCCATAGAATTAATCAGTTGTTGGATAATTTGTATATAATATGTTTTCCATCACCCATAATTGTCACCACATGTATTTTTATAAGGATAAATATTTCTACATTAAAATATAAAATCCAATAAACAAATATAAATAAAATAATACTAGAACAAAATAGACAAACTAAATATATACAACATTAATATTTTCACAAAATGTATAATTTTTAATGTTGCAGTGAACCAACCATTAAACACCATGTTGTGCACTGAATTGCATTTTATATTGTATAACAAAATGGATATTCTATATTATAAAAATAATAACAATATAATATAGTTATAGGTAAATTTATAAAATTTTAATCATATTTTTGTTTTTTAATATAGACAAATAATACTAATCATATAACTCGTATTTTTCATTATTACATATTAAAGAAGAAATATGTAAGGATGACATACAAAAATTTTATAGAAAGCATAATAAATAATGGCATGCCATTATTTATTATGGATTTTTGTAGAACATCGAATTGTGTTATCATAATACACCTGCACCCAACTTCATCAGCAGGGGTATTTTTTTTTACAAGTCAAAACATTATTTTTTTTCAATACCATTAAATAATGTCTAATTTTTATACTATTCTAGAATTAATTTTATATTATACTTTTACAAAATTATTCAGTTATATCTTAAATTCTCAAAAAATATATAATATATGTAATAAAAATGAAAAAATATATATTTTTTACAATATAATTTAATAATAATTTATATTTAAAAAAATTATAAATTCGATAAAATATAATTGTAAAAAAATAAAATGGAAGAAGCATATTTATAAAAATTATTTCTACATAAACCTTAATTTAAAAATACCCATTTGTCTTTTTTTTTATATAAAATTGGCATGTACTTCCGAAAAAAATATATATTATATATGCATTAAAATTAAGAATCAGTTATAATAACTTCGACTTCAACTACTGGATCTATATTGATGGATGTCATTTGTGTAACAACCTCACATTGTGAATATAAATCAATAAGTCTTTTGTAAATTCTTAGTTCAAATCTATCCCATGTGTTGGTACCTTCTCCACAAGGTGATTTTCTTGTTGTTATTCTTAAGGTTTTGACTGGCAACCTTACAGGTCCAGATACATTTAAGTTTTTTTCCTTTGCTCCTTTCATAATGTCGCTGCAGACTGTTTAGGGATAAAAAAATAAATACATGTATTTATATCCACATATGCTCAAAGTATATGATGTGTAATGTATAAAGCACTGCACTTTTCCACCTTCAATATAATTGAATGCAAATATTCAGCATACATATATATGCATTTATCAATAAATAAACATTTCACAATGACCGTATTATATGTATACATTTAATGGTTCTTTATCATAATAGAAATATATACTTCTCATATTTACTATACATATATACATGGATATATCAATATAGTACTACAATAAGTTTCCACTTATTTAATAAATATGTACTTGTAATAATTCAAAAAAATTATAGAAGGTGGTACAACAAATATACATAAATAAGCATATATATATGACATATATATATAAAGGTATGTGCGTAAATACCCATTTTCAAAAGCTTTCTTTAAATAAAAAACGTATAAATAAAACATATTCACTAAATATAAAAAAATTTTAATTACCTTTTTCTATAGCTCTCAAATTCTTGGAAGTTAAAGCAATACGAATACGACGAAGTCTATACTTCTCATTGTCAATGGCTCCTTTCATTAATTTACTCATTTTGGATAAACAATATATTTGAAAATTATTAAAAATAAAATTTTAAATAAAAAAAGTTAAATAATGAATTTATTTCGTTTTATAGAATAATTTTGATATTCTTTTATTTAATAAGTATTATTATTGCTACTTATTTCTTTCTTACGACATTTTTAAATATAAAAAAAGATTTTTTTCCTTTATTAAGAGATTTTTTATTTTTATTATATTATTGTATCGATTAATTTCTTGTAAAAATATATAATATCCATAAAAATATATACTATATATAAAATATATTATATATAAGTTTTATATAAATTAAGAAATAATATTATGCGCATATACCAATATATATGCACAATACATTTGTATAATAATAAAATGGATTAAAAAAGGGATACATATTCAGTATACCGTAATATAGCAATATTTTAAATAATTTATATATAATGCATACCTTTTTACAATATAATTATTATTCAACTATCTATTATTTTAAGCCAATATCCAAATAAATAAAATTATGTTCCATATTGAACGCCTAACCATGTATGTACATTTTTGCCTTATAATTATTGCTCTCATTATTTTTTTTTAAAACCTTAATGTTGCTTGCTCATAATAAACTTTTGTATAAATGCATTTTATTCTATTTCCCAAAATACAATTTTTTAACGATTTTATGTTATTTTAATTATTTATTTGTTTAATTATAAATCGTAATATTTAATGTTCCTTTTTATTTATATATAATAGCCTTTTTTTGCAGTATTTTTATTATGAGCAAAACATCTTTTAAATGTACACCTATATCACCCATAGTTTTCATATAAAAGCTATTCTTCATATGTATAATATCAAATTAGTATTTTTTGTATATAAAATATTAGCAAATCATATTAAGTGAAAAGTTGCATTTTATTATAAAAAAAACTTAATAAATATTTATTTACAAAATTTTTTATTATTCATTTTTTTAATAAATATTTATAAGTCCCATTTTTCTTTAATTGGCATTAATTAATTTATACTCGTAGAACTTCAAAATAGCCTTAATTCATGATGCATTTCAAAATGTTACTTATAATTTGTTTACAACTCTATTAAGGGGAAATTTATTTATTATTAGATAACTAACATAAGTAATAGAGTGTGAATGGGAAATAAAATATAGAACCTTTCAATTTCTCATGAATATTTAAACTCACTTTATTTTATTTATATATAATAACGTTATTCTTAAACCTTTATCGATATACAAGTTAAAGACGGAAAATTAAATAAAACGTATTTAATTTTTTTAAGTAAATAATTATAATAGAATATAAATATTGATATTATAATATAACAAAGTATGAGTCTTTTCGTTTTTTACCGCTCTCTTTTTGTACCCATTCATTTGCTTATAAAATTTATAAATTTCCAAAAATTCGAAACTTATTTTTTTTTAACATATGTATTTCATTAGTTGCCATTCACCGAAAAACAATATTATTTATTCTCAAAAAGTATATATGCTATAATTTTATATAAGTATCATGATTTACATACACCCCATTGTAATACATACTGATATATGTACATGCTTAAGTTCAAATAAACACTCTTAAATATATATACTCTTTTCCATAAGATATACATGAAAATGATAAAAAATCCATATTTAATAAAATCCCATTTTGACCTTCTACAATTAAAAAATAATGATATTATACAAAAATATGAGTTTACACCGATAACTTAAATATAAAGACTGCGATAAAAAGCGAAGGAATTATTGGTTGTTACTATTATGTGTGTATAGCTACAAAATATGTAGCAATATTAGTAATAGTAGGAAAAAAATTATTTTTTTTTTTATTGCTTGTGCAGGCATTAAAAAAATGTGAAAATATAATATACATAATATTTTTTTAATATATTTTTAATTCATATTTGCAATTAAGATAATTCCCATTTTTTCAAACATTATTTATGTATATTGTTCTGTATATACAGGGGTATAATATAATTATGTATATAATAAAATTAACTTGTTTTATATAGGTTACAAATTTTCACCTAATTTTTTTTTCTTTTTTTTTATGTATAACCATTTTGTGTGCAATTTTTTTTTTTATTTTTTTTTAGTTTACAGCTGTACATATTATACTATACTACACAACAACAATGTTGTTTTTGTGTGCATATTTTAAATAAAGAGAGAAATCTATATAATATAAAAGAAATTACATTATTGGTCTTTAATTATAAATCATTTAATATCTAATTATATTATCCATAATTTATGTTTTATTACTATATTTAAAATACAAAAGTGCATTTAGTATGTTGTGGCAATTATTTACCTGAACTGTTCATGACAATATATAGTATCAAGCTATTTTTTTTTGGTAATTTAAGTAATAACTATGTAAATATAATTGTAAATTTAAAATAAATAAAATATAGTGTACAATAAAATAAATATAAATGCACAATTTTAATAAATTATAATATTAATTTTTCTTTTTCTTTTATATAATATACATTTTTTTTTTTATGTTTTTCACAAATTTATTTCCTCTTAAAAATTAATAGAAAGTACTTATTAGTTCTATTTTGATTTTTATTTTTGCAAAATAATAGTGTATTGTCTTCATTTGTTTGTATATATTTTTTAGTTTAATTTCTTACTTGTTTTTTGTTGGGTATAGCTATTTTTATATTTAATCATAAAATCACACATGTTTCGTCTCGCCACCATATATATGAATTTAAGTAATAAGTTAACTTTTAATTTATTTTTTAATAATATTAATTTTTAATCATTTTCGATTTATTTTTATATATATACCAAAAATTCAAATTTCTTTTAAAATAAAATAAAATAAAATGGACAATTCACATTTAACCAGAAACAGTTATCAAAAAATAGATAACATAGACACTAAAGAAACATCAACTGTCGATAGAAAATGGGTTGCTCTTACAGCTTACCAACCAGTTGATGTTGTTACAAAGACTGTTGAAGTTCCAGTTATTAAGACTGTAGAAAAATTCGTTCCAAAAACTATTATTCAAGAAAAAATTATCCATGTCCCAAAAAATGTTACACATATAGTTGAAAAAATTGTAGAAGTCCCAGAAGTTAAATATATTGAAAAAATCGTTGAAGTTCCTCATATTCATTATAAAAACAAATATGTTCCAAAAATCGAAGTTGTAGAAAAAATTGTTGAACGCCAAAAAATTATTGAAAAATGGCATGATAAAATTGTTGAAGTTCCTCAAATCAAAGAAGTTGTTAGATATAAAGAAATTGAAGATACTGAAGAAGTAATCAAATATGTTCCAAAAGACTCCAAAAACATAAATTGGGAAGAAGAGTACAAAAAATATACAGAAGGAAAACCAGGAAGATTTAGTTTAAATAATACATGCCAACAAAAAATGAATTCGTATAACCAATTAAATGAAAATGCATATGCTAGAAATTCATATAGCAGAAGTCTTAATATTATGAACAGCAAAAGTGCAAACGATCAAACTAATATGAGAAGTGAAGATTTTTCTCAAGTAAATTTCTTTAATCAATATAATGGAGAAAGCATGGATCAACACATTATGATGCCATCATCAAGCTTTAATATGAATGGAAGCTTCCAATTTAAAAGATTACCATCTGAAGAAGCTAAACCTGTTGGATGCTGTACTGGTGCATGCAGATAAATTATCCATTTTAGGAATCTGTGAGTTTTGTGAACAATACAGTTAACAAACACACTTTAAAACTAAATAATTAACATTTCTTATGCATATATGGATCTGCTTTTACATATATCAATTTTTGTTCCGATTTTAATTTAATACATCATAGTAAAATGAATACACAAGTAAGATATTTTTAACTTTATTTTTTTGTTTTTTTTTGTATAACAAAATGTATCCAACATTTTTACACAGATGAACACTACGAATAAACAATATTATGTACATATATATATGTGCATATATTTGTTTTCTGTTTGTTTTATATTTGTTTTATATTTGTTTGGTTGGAGGTGAAATACAAAATTTTGTTAATTCCGCTACAACTATAATAATGTATACAGAAAAACATAATCCTTGTTTTGGTTAAAATTGTTATGCAACACATTTAATATAGTTTTCACCTCATTTTTCAGTTTAATTTATTATAAAAAATGGATATAATTATGTGCATATCTGTTTAAGTACTATAATGAGAGAATGAAAGGCAAAATTGACAGTATTGTAACTGCAATATAGAATTGTTTATATATGTCGACTAAATGGTATATAATTATTATATTTTTTCATCCATACTTTCTATTTTATTTATTGCCTTCTCTCTTTTTGTTTCTTTTTTTGTAACATTTATAATTCATTCTAACTATAAACTTTATTTTAATTATATAGCATCATTAGTGTACTATACTTATTTTGTGTATTTAAAAATGTTATGTGTAACACGATAAAACCGGCTTTAAAAAATATACAGTTTTAGATCTGTTTACATAGTAGCATATGTATATACATATAAAAATTGGGATAATGCGATTGTTCCCATCCTATTTATCTTTATCATATGAATATATAATCTATATTCCACAATGTGGAGCAAACAAAACATAACCGAGGTAGTATAAATGATAATAATAATGAGTTATCTAAACAGTGTTCGATGCTCATGGTCCATTAATATATATATGCACACACATACATGTATGTGCTCTTAATTCAGTTTACACCGGTTGTTTTATTTAACTGTTTTTTAATTTTTGAATTCAAAGCTTAATCGAATTAGTGAATAATATACAATAAAATCACTATTAATGAAAAAAATACACATTTTTAATTAAAATAAAATAACAATATCACATATACATGCATATAAAGGATACACAATTTATGCATTGTGATTTGAACAAATATCAATGTAAGTTGCACATTTATCGAGACCTATATATTGTATTTTTTTTTCTAAAAAAGTATTAGCTGCTTTCAGATCTGAAACCAAATCATATACATTTGTATGCTGTTCTAATTTTATAATTAAATTTAGGTGGTCTCTCCATGTATTAATTGCATTGCATAAGTCAATTATCGGGTTTAAAAAACTTGGAAAGTTTTTCCTTACTTCCTTTTCAAATAAATTAAATTTATTTATTAATTTATCTTCCTCAGCACCAGAATTAACATTTCCACCACCTATCCCCATTTTATTGTTATCATTGTTACATTTATTATCATGTTTTTCGTTTATATCTTCAGAATTTGTATTATCTTTACCCTCTTCAGTATTGTTGTATATACCTGATTTTTCACTTATGTTATTTTTTCCTGATTCATTCGATAACTCTTGATTATTTTGAGCATTACAATTTTTAATATTATGCATTTCTTCGGCATTCTTATTAGTATTCATTCCATCAGCAGTAGAGTTACTACGTTCCTTTTCATCTTTAGTGTTTTTATCTTTATTAATATGGTCATAATGCTCGTCATTATTTTCTATTATTATATCACTATTTCCACTACAATTACTAGTTGCACATAAACCTTCTCCCTTTTCATCTACTGGCGTTTGGTTACAATTTTCGAGTGAAATATCATGCTTATATATTTCCTTTTTCAAATCATCAAAATCGAATAACAAGAAATATTTTGTTAAAACTCCCATAAGATGATCTGTTACGAAAAAATAAGAGATGGAAGAATCTAATTGGCTGTATAAATTATCAGGTAATAAATGTATTAATTCCATATTCGTTATAAGCACATTCGCAATACATGCTTGCATTAATTGCCTTAATGTTTTTATAATTATTTTTACAACAGAAAAAAATGCACATAAATCAAAATCAATTAATCCATCATATCTAATTTCTTTATTTGTATTAGAACTATATAAAGAATATATTCTAGATAATAAAAGGACACTTTTTTTATCTTGATCTTTTAAATTCTTTGAATTATTAATTGCTGAATATGCATTTTCTGGATATTTTTTTCCATTTGGAGGCAATAACGGATGTGTAGTTAAAAATCCGAATTTTAATAATTCAAATATTATTAAAATATTATTATCAATACTTTTATTTTTACTTTCAGATAATAATAGACCAAATAAAGTAACTCCACACCTTTTTGTAAATATACCTAAATTTTCAAGAAACATATAATATACTATACATAATATGCTATTAAAATTTTGATTATCTGTATTAAGTATATTTTTATAATAATTATTATAATTTTTTATTATTTTATCATTATATTTTTCTTTATTTTTTTTTCTAATTTTATGATCTTCTTTTCCCTCTTCGCTTTCATTATTATTCCCTTCAGAACTATCCCTTACTTTTCTGCTATCCTCACTACCAACATTCGAATTCTTATCTGAATTATCATCACCCTCAGAATTCGATCCCTCTTCTTGTATTGCTTCATTTTTACAAACAAGTGACATATTCATACTTTCACAATATAAATGCCATTTTAAAATAAATTGTAAATCAACTTGCTTATTATTTTGCCGTTTTTCTTCTTCAATAATATTATTTTTATTTATATTCCATAAAAATCCATCAATCAAACTAATGTCTAAATATGTAAATTTGTTGTTTTTTTCTAATACATTATTTATATAATAACCATAATCAAAAAATTTTATTTTCCTTTTATAAAAATAAGGATTTAATTTAACAGATATTAATCCCAATATTCTGCATCTATATTCTCTTAAATCAATCAATGAATCTCTATATTCAAAGGAATCTAAAATTGGATGTGAATAATCAATCCATTCTCCTTGAGCTAACACACATAATATTTTTTTACTTAAAAGTCCAATGGACATTAAATAATATACACATGCTGGAAATCGAGACCCAATTACTTTTATGTAATCATGTGGAACTCCTTCATAATTCATATCCTCATTTTTACCATCATCAATTTTTACGCCCTCTTTATCCTTATTTTCTATATCTTTATTTTTTGTATGTTCATCTTTTTCTTTCATATTAATATTTTCAGTAGTTTCAAATCCATTCTCAGAATTATTCTCTTTATCTATCGAACCATCTTTACAGTCCAACTCATGTTTTTTCGAATTGTCTTCCTGAATTTCTTTACCATTCTCTATATGCACATTATTTTTCGTATAAGATAAATTATCTGTATATGCATCTTCACTTATTTTACCGGGTTCAGTACTTCTATCGCCTGAATTCATCTTACCAGAATCATAACTATCAACAAGGGTATCTATTGTGGTAAGGTCTTTTATGTTTTCATTACATAAATTATATAAATTACCATTCATATTAAAACTTTTATTATATTCACTTTCTTCATAATTTTCATCTTTAATTTTTTCAGCCTGATCAATTTTATTTAATAAATTATTATCATAAGCATTATCAGTGTTATAAAAATTTTTATCTTTGTATGAAAAAAAACCAACTTCCCCCGATAATAATAAAACTATAGGGAATTTCAAAATAGACTTACATACACGATACCCTTCAATATAACTTTTTTTTAATTGATCATTTGGAAAATGTTGTAAATAACTAATTAGAGGTGACTGTTTAATAAATTCTATTGAATTACCAAAATTAAATTCTGAATTTCCACTATTAAAATGAGATAAATTAAGATAAGGAAATGTTAAACAATATTCTGTACCAGCTAATAAACAGGCATCTATAAATTGCTCCTTATTTATATTCCATATTTTTAATAAACTATTTAAATCTATCCATTCAAAATAATTTTCTTCCCATATAATATTTAATATGGCATTTTGAGGATTATATAAAATTAATGTAGGAGGACCTAATATTGTGTCAATTATATTATTAGCTAAAAAATATGATAATTGAGAAATAGCTAAATATGGTGCATATATACATTTATATCCTTTACTTTTTAAATAATGAAATAATAAAAATGCCAAATATGAATTACATATATTAGATACTTGTGAAAACTTTTCATAAGATAATTTTAATTCATTATTAACATAATATACCCAGCCTTGTTCTATATTTTGTTGATATTGTGCAGAAAATAATTTGTGGGATTTTGGTGTTATACCATCAAATACAAATATTATATCTATATTATATTTTCGAAAATATTCACATTGTTTATCTACTAAATGAAATATACATGGAGATATACACCCTGACACATCACTTAAAATGTCTTTTAAATTATCGGATGCTCTTAAAAAATATAATGCATCTATTCCTAGTCTTAAATTCTTTATATCTTCTATACTGCTCCTTTTTAATAACCCATGTTCTGTTAAATAACTTTGCAAATGTCGAACCCTCATTTTTTTTTATTTCCTCAATACGTACTCTTTCTACAACATGCTAATTTCCTCTTGTTATAGAATCAACCCTTAAATGATTATGCACACACACACATATAAATAAATGCATATATACACGAAAAAAAATATAATAAATTAAAAAAATAACAATAATACTGAAATTATATAAGTTTCGAAATAAACACGCACATACGTATGATGCTGATAAAGAATAAGAAATGTAAAGAAAAATGGAAATAAAAATAGGAATGAGAATATGAATGAAAGTATGAAAATATATGAAAACATGGATAGAAATATGAATATTGAATTATGTAGATATGCATACAATTTAAAGAAACCAATCTTTGACGAAAAGTTCATATATACACATAAGGCATGAAAAAAATTGAAGAATACTATGAACACATTTTGCTTTTATTTATACATGGAAGTGTTTAAAAATATATACATGTATAAATATATATGAGTTCACTTCATCGGGTACGAACATATTTATATACAATTATATACATAGATAACCAAATACATAATAAATATAAAAATTAATGCATATATATGAATATGGCTTCATTCATAGCAGTAGCCAACTTACTTAAACTTGTTCAATCAACTACCACCATAAAACTTAAACACGAATCTTATATAATCTATATTTTTTTAAAAACATTCAAACTGATGAAATTCATATATCTCTTACTAAAACTGTTTATATATATTACCAATCTATGCACACACACATAATATATAATTATACATAAAAATAACCATTCAGCATATACACATTTCTTTCAATATATTTTGCACACATAATATTTATTTTCTCATTATACTATACTATTAATATGTTTCTATATAAAATGTTTAACTCACGGCATAAAAAAAAAACACAGTTAAGAAAAATTTAAGAGTAGAATGAAACATTCTATGCAAATATATACATATAAATGCATAATTTATGTGATTAATTTTAACATATAGAACGGGCTTTAAAACTTGATTATCCCAAGGTATATAAATTACCTTAATAAGGATTTAAATATTGTGAAAAAAAAAAATTAAGTGTTAATTAAAAAATCTGACACATAAATTTTAAAAAAAGTAGCTACATAACTACGCTAAACATAAGATAGTTATTGTATATACATACATAAAACTATATCAAACTTATATTAATTTAATTCTTGGTCTCATATTCGTTTGTAGAATATTAATTTGTTTGCTTTTTAATAAATATATGTACACATGTATATATAGAATTACATTTAAAATCAACATAAACACTATGGATATATTTTTTAATTACTATTTAATTGATATTTCATTTATTTCTTACCGTTTTAAAGTATATATAATATTACGTACAATTTTTATCTAATTTAATACCCGTGTTTTAGCAAAAAAAATAATACTTTATAATAAATACAATGCATTGTATATATGCCAATAGGGTAATAACTCTTCTATGTTTTATCCCCTCTCATATTTCATACGCCTTTAATTATCCGTCCAAACAAAAAATACTATACATTTAATTATATACATATATAACATGCCTATAAAAAATATTAATATTAAAAATTATCCTGGTATATAATCGAATTACAGCCATCTCTCTGCAAAATAGTACGCTTAACTACAATACTTAAAATATATTTTTGTTTTATTTATTTTCCAATAAAATTTTTATATCTATAAAAGGTGTACATATATTATAAAAAAAATTGTCATATTGAATATTCCCAACATATTTCTATTACTACATAAAAAACTATATATCTTTTAACTTCAAATTAGTATATATTTATTTTTTTTTTTTATAAAAAAATTATAATCTTTAATTTATAAATATACTATTAATTTTAGTAAAATTATGGCTAGAAAACTCTCATTTTCTCCTCTAAAAATAGTATATTTTAAACTATAAGAAATGGCTAGATAAGACTATAAATTTAAGTATGTTATATGTGCCTGTACAAAGCTCAGTTGTCTCAATACAGTATACAGATATTATATAAATGGTGCCAATATATTCACATCCACTTATATCTATTTTCTTATTCAATAATACAAGCAGTTTCGTACTTGTTTCAAAACCTATTGCATATCAAACAGGTCTTTTCCAATTAGTAAAATATAAACCTTATACATACATATCCCTTTTTCTGCATTAACTAAGTATGTAAAAAAGACTTTAAAATGTATAAAATTCTATAAAAGTTTTTATATTTATAAAACCGCATATATAAACAATAATAAAGAGTTGTGCAAGAAAAATATAACTAAATACGTAAATATATATATGCATGTTGAAAACAATGGAGTCACCATTGTGAGATAAAACTTGGTGCCCATTTGTGTGTAAAGAGCACATTTCCGCTACTAAGAAATATAATAGCAATACTTTGCCCACAAAGCATTGTTACTTGAATTTGCAAAAAAAAAATAAAATAAAAAATAAATGATGATTTATCATCGCTATGACATAATTTGCTTGTAAAAGATTGTACCATTTTCATGTTTCATTTTTTTGATAAATGTAAAACCATATTGTGAAGTATATAAATGAGAAAGGTTTTCTTGTATGTAATATATATCGGTGCCACAAATTGTTTGAAAATATATTAAGTTCCATTGCTTTTAGTATAAGATAACAATCTCAAAAAAAATGCATGTCATTTTTTATTAAAAGTATTCGGAAAATTCTCCCTTTATATTTAATAACATCGGATCATCAAAAAACCTATTAATTGTTACATCCTCAGTAAGACCTTTTCTTCGTCTAGTTTTTAACAAAAACTCTCTGGCTAAATGTTGAATAGGTGATGGTTCTAAGGGCCTTAAGATAACCGACTTATCTAATGGGTCTCCAGGTACAATATGCCAATGATCAAACATACTTAAACAAAATGCTTGTCCACTGGTATGGGTTCTTAAATCTGTTTCAAAACCAAATGATTCTATAGCAGGTATATATGCATGCACCATATATAATGGTGTTCCTACTTTTGGAAAATCTTTTAATACATGACCTCTTCTTCTTGATAAAACATTATATACTGAAGAAACAGAATCACCTGAACATATTATTTCTGTAAATAAAATGGGTTCTAATAATCTAGGTGTAGCTAATAAAAATGAAGAATATATTGCTCTTCTTGTTGTTGGAATAATTTGACCAGCTCCTCTATTAATTGGATCATCATCAATATCTGCTCTTAATATCTTTACCTTAACATTTTTCATATTTTCTTCTATTAATGGTCCTTCTTTAGTAGCCCAACAAAATCCTTGTATTATATTATTTTTTATTGAATATAAATTATCTTTATTTGTTTCATTATATAATGATTCATCCATTAAAATATTTGGACTATTATTTTCAGGACCAAATTCCCAAATAGATCTTATAGATAATATATCCCAGTTATGTTTATTTGTTAATAAGGATATAACATCTTGATCTATATTATAATTTAATGTGCTTTTCCTTTTTTCTGCATCATCATCTAGTTTTACATCCGTTTCTTTACTACTACCATCCTCACTATTCTCATTATTGTCTTCATCAGAGTTTTTCGAATCCTCATCATTTTCCAATAGGTCTGCTCTTTTATCTCCCCTCTTCATTAATAATTTATCCATAGTATGTAAATATTCATCTACGTTGCTATTATCATTTTTCTTTAAATGCACAAGTCCTTGAACTATGTCATCCATTAATTCTTTTTGTATTGGTTCAGAAATCATATATATTTTATTTTTTTTATTTGGGGTTTCAGCAAAACAATTTAAAGCTGATGCTTCAGTAATTGTTTCGTTAAATTGAACAACTGGATCTGAAACCTTTATTTCTAAATCACCATATAATTTTCTTAAATCATGTAAAACACAATCAAGATATAATTCTCCTGTTCCTAGGACTATATGCTCTCCCGACTCTTCCACTTTTGTCGATGCCAATGGATATGTTTTATCAATTTTTCTTAACCCATCTAACATTTTTGGTAACTCTGATGGATTTATAGGTTCACATGCAACTTTAAAAACTGAATTTGCACAAATTATATATCTAAACTTTTTATTAAATGGATAAAATATTTCTGCATCCTCATCATCGTTAAAAAATAATTTTTCATCATTTAAACCACCTCTCATGATCCCCAAATCAGTATTATTATTTTTTTTTTCAAATACCCCTTTTTTCTTATTTCCTTTTCTCTTCATATTTGTTATTGTACATGTTTTATTTACACATATATCAATACCACCTATTAAGACAAAATTTCCAGCAGGAACTTCATCTACTTCTACTCTATATCTTCCTTCGTATATCCATAAATGAGTAATCACTCGAGATATCATATCTTCATCATCTTCTAAAGTATATCCTTCCCCTAATATTCGAACTGTTTGTCCTTTTTTTAAAGTACCACACATAACCCTACCAAATAAATCTAACACTAAACATTCTGGCCTATGATAATTTTTTATTATATAGACCATCAAGTTATCTGTTTGATCCCCCTTTAAACATCTCATCATATCATAACATACTTTCGTTTTTAGGGACCCAGAATATATACTTATAGTTTTATTTTTTGCATTTTCTAAAGGGGATGGACAATTATCTATTACTACATCTACAAATGCTGTAGTATCTTCAAAAATCATTGTACATATTTTTTTTAATAAATATTTATTATTAAATAAATAATCTGTTTTTTTTAAAGTTACATTTAATTTTTTTAAAAAAGGTATTAGGAAATCTTTTTCTTCTGATGTTACATAACCAAATATTTTGTATATAGGGAAAAGAATAAATTCAACAAAACTTCTTTTCTGATTTGAATAAACAGGAGATTGTACAAATTTAAATTTTTCTTCATCATAATATATATCACCCCATAAATATTTAGAAAACTCATCAATATTTATACTATATGAATTATGTAAATCACAATAAATTTTACTAAATGATTTTAAACTAAAAAATATGCCATATAAGCTTGAACTAAACAATACATTATTCTTTAGTGGTGATAATAGCCAACTATTTTTTTCTTCCTCTGTTTTATTTAATAAATTACATATAGTTTCTATTTTCATATTTATTTCTTCAATTGAATAACTTATTTTATGATATGCATCATTTGGGGGTAATCTTAAATCCATTATTAATTTGTCAATACAATTTAATACTAATATTATTTTTACATTTTCATATATACATGCTTTTATCACATTTTCAGTTACATACATACACCCATCTACTACATCAACAACCAAACAACAACATTCACATATATTAAGGGAACATAAAAATTCATCAAAAAAATTTACATGTCCAGGTGTATCTATTATATTAAATAAATAAGATTTATATTTAAGATTTTGAGGTTTTTTATCTAACAATATATTATTAGGAATATTTTCATAAACTTTATTTTGAAAAATTAATGATATGGGTATAGATTTTATTGATAACCCTCTAGCTTGTTCATCTAGTCTTGTATCTGTGTAACTAGTTAAACAATTCATTTTTTTACTATTATATGGAGTTATTGTATTTTTTTCATTTTTATTTATATTTTTTTTTATAACCTCATCAAATTCGTCACTTAGTTTGAAGAAGCTAACAGTACTACTTCCATTATTATTATTTCCTCCAGCACTCTTATTTATAAAATAAGAATCCCCTTTTGTTTTTTCTCGAGTATATTCAATTAACCTATCTACTAATGTAGTTTTGCCATGATGAAAATGACCTGCAATACATATGTTTCGAATATAATCTGTATGTGCCATTAATTCAGAAAGATATTTAAAACTAAAATTATTATTTGGTAATGATGTTTCTACTAAATCAAAATTTTTTCTATTTGCTTCTACATCTAATTTTTTTATAAAACTTATTCTTTCTACATTTGCATTTATTTTATTTATAGTTGCTTGTTCAATATCTTGTGTATCTTCTTCTTCAATAAAAACTTCAGCACCATCATATACTTTTTTCAATTCATCGATATCATTTTCATCCATTTTATTATCCTTATTACCACTTAAATCATAATCATCCTCATCTTCCTCTTCTTCATCTTTACTTTCTACATTACTATTTGATTCATCACTTCTATCTTCGCTATCTCCATCTTTGGATTCATCAGCTTCATCTGAGTATTCCTCTTCATCACTATCTATATCTTCTCCTATATAATTCCCAAATTCGTCATACAAATTATTTTTTGATTCCATTTCAAAAATGCTATATCTTTATATGTCCACGCACAAGCTTTGGGAAATCACTATATAATAATTTTGGCGATTTTCCAAATTTTTTATATTTAGTAAAAAACGAATTAATCAATATGTGATATGCAAATACATTACTAACACCATTTGCATATCCTGGTATTTATTTTATCATTTCCCAATTGATAATATCGTTCGTTTCTTCTCTATTTGTGTTTTTATTTTTAATATACAATACGTAACATATATAAATACTTACATGTGCTTATACATATATGTTCATTTCATATTAATATGTAAATCTCCTTTTATGCTTTTCCATTATTAATTGATGTGTTTTCCTTCTCTGTATCTTTCTTAATAAATTTTATATTTTTATTTTTTTTATAAAAAGTGATGAAAATTTCGTTCTATTGATAAATTATTTTTGCTAAAACCGTCCTAGCAATAATATAAGTCAAATAGAAATTTATTATTTTATCACCTTATAATTCCTTTAATTTTATTAATTTTTTTTTTATTCATCTTATTTTATATCATCATGCTATAGTAACATGCTTAGATCGTTGATTGGCTATATATATTTTTTTTACGGTATTATAGGTAAGCATATATTTTTGCATAATGAATAATCATAATTTATATGTTCAGAAAATATACTATAAAAATTATGGCATTACAAAATAATGCATAGTACATTTTAAAGAAGCTATAGCATAACAATTACCTTTTATTTTTTTTTTTGAAAAAGCTGAAAAAGTTGAAAAAGTTGAAAAAGTTGAAAAAGCTGAAAATATGAATTATATTGTAAAGTTATTATAAAACAGGGGCTTATTTTTTACGATTTTTGAATTTATCTTATGGAGAAAAAGTTCTCAAAATGGTTCAATTATACCCAGTTGGTTAAGTAAAATATCCAGGTTTATTTTTCCTCCTTTTTTCGTCCCCCTTTTTCTTCTTTTATGTTTTTTTCCTTTTTGGAAGTTGGGAATATGAACCTTTCTACATCTTTCCAAATGCGATTCTACTAATATAAGACCAACTTATCATTTCTACTTCCCATCTTATTTACTGTTCGCTAATTTAACATATAAATCATTGTAAGACGCATATTTAAAATAATAGCTTTTATAAAGCTAATCCATTACAATATATGCATTTAATAGAATAGAGAAAGGAAAAGAGATGGAGAAAACTGATTAGGACTAATGATATGCTTTTCAAATTGTGCACATTATAGGGTTCACTCAAATAAAATTATGATTTTCTTTCATTCCATATTTCTTTTCCTTATGCTAAACATAATAAGAAGAAGTACTATGGAGTATCTTCATTTTGTACATATAGAAAGTGTTAGTCATAAAAATTAAAAGTACACTATAATGCACTGCTAGGCTTTTTATATTCTTCACACATATATGTCCATATATAAATTAATATATATTATTATATGTTCTTTATTTCTCCATTTATTTTATAAAATAATAATTGCCTTCTTTGTCAAAAATGGTATGAAAAATAAATCATGTAAAAATAAGACAAAACTGGAAAGCAAAAAAGTTCATATATGATAATTTAAGAAGGGTACACAAAAAACCTGATACATCCACTGTTTTATTAAATAAACAAAAGCAATAATAGTAATAGTGCTCCATTGTGGTGATGCAAAATAAACACTATACACAACAAAATGGATATAAACAATTATACAGACTCAATGAATATTAAAAAGCTGCGAAATGAGTTTGTACAAAGTATATTGAAAGATGAGGAGTATAAAAAAAAAGACGATAAAAAAAAAGATATAGTAAAAACATGTAAAAGCTATAAAGAATTTTGTGATATTGTAAGTGTAATCAATATGAAACCAATTAAAAAATATGAAGAAAAAGTTACATATGAAGATTATGTAACTATGAACCATTCTACAAATAATTTAGATAAATTAAAAAAAAAAAAAAATCACCTTAAATTTTTTTCTATAAACCATTTGGAAAATAATCAAAATTATCCCCTTTTAAATGATAGCCAATCAATAATTCAAAAAAAAATAAAACAATTCTTGTACGATAATATATCATTTAATAATACTACATCAAATTATATGTCTAACGAAATTGTTTCTATTAATAAATATTAACCCTTGATCTAGCTATGCATACATAATATACATATATTGGGATGTCTTAAAAAAATAATATAATCTATCATAATTTTTTTTCCTTTTTTAGAAATACTTTGGACAACAATAAAGACAATTACTACAAATTTATAAAATTTAATTACAACTGTGATGAAATAAAAGACGTAATCAATTTTATAAAAAATAATTGGAGCACCTTCTTTGAGATTGACGAAGTGGCTGTTCACAACAACATAATGGATAATGAACAAATGAATAAAAAGAAAAACATTACATTCTCAAATTTAATACAATTTTTTTTTAATTTAATTAAATATTGGAATGAAGAAAAATTATTTCTTTATTTTACCCCCGACGAACTAAAAGATATTAATTCAAATATTAACATGATTGCTCAAAATTTAAAAAATATAAAATTATCTCCCAATGAAGATAACATAATAAATGACATTGTATGTTATATAAAAAGTATAGATTTATCACCATGAGAAAATGTACAACAGTTCATATTTTTTACGTATACCTTTTCATTCTTTAATGTTAAAATTTTGTTACATAAAATACGAACCTTAAAATGGTCATTTATGGAACTCGTCTACATAGAACTTATAATCCATAAAATGACAATTGATATTTTTTTAGAAAAATAATAATAAATATTATTTTATTTTTTATTTTAAAAGTTTATAATGAATATTGGGATGTATTTTTCAGCATTCTATTAATTAAAATATACTCTACACATTTACATTCACAAACATACAGATATAAATACATATAATGTAGGGAGTGTAAAAAAATTATATCTTTTTCTCTTTATATGTATCCAAAGTTTTCCAAAATATTACGTTCTTCTGGTTTAATTAATCCTAATGCTTCTTCTTTGATTTTTTTCTTTTCATTTAATAAGCTAACTTTCTTTTTAAAATATGTTTTGCTAAGTTCTTTTCGTACCTTTTCTCTCTTTTTGACTAATTCATCATAATTCCAACCAACTCTTGAACTTAGGGTTCCTAATCTACAGAAACGTCTGTGCTTTTGTAATCTAAATGCTCTTAATGCACCAGGAAGTACATACTTCTTTTTCTTATCATATGGATGTGGCATACCTACAAGAACCTTTAATTTACTTAAAGCAATTTTTCCCTTTGGAGTTTTGTGTGGTAACATACCTCTAACACATCTCCATAATATTTTTGATGGTTCTCTTAAATGAAGAGGTCCCTTTTTAGGGTTTGTATTAGTTCTTAATCTTAAAAATTCTTGATACTTTAGTTTATTCCTGTACAAGCTTCCTGATATGTCAATATCTTCACACCTAACTGCGACGATCCTTTGACCATTTAGTAATTCCTTGGCAATAATGGAAGCTAATCTTCCCAACATATGCCCTTTACAATCAATAACATACTCCTAAAAAAAATTAAAAAAAATTAATAAAACATAATAAAATAAATACTCAATAGTTTATTTTAAAAGTTATTAAAAAATAGGAGGCCTATACAACATTATATATTTCCCCCCCTCTCACAAATTATTAATACATTATTTCTTTTCCCCATAATTTTATTACTTAAATATTTTGGCTATATTTCTTTTTATAAATAAAATAAAAAAAATTTATAAACCAAAAATATTAAGCCCAAACAAATGTACTATGTAAAATGCCTATTCATATATTATATATCATAACTATCTAATTTTACTTACCTTTTTATACATTTTTATAGATCCAATTGTAAATATAATTTTAATTTTATTTTAAAAAAGTTACAAAAGTTCAAATCACATAAAATTTATTTCTTTAAATGTGGTAATTATGTATACAAAAAAAGTGTCACATTTGTAAATATATTTATAAAATCATTAAATAAAAAATATTATTTTTTTTACAATATATATATGTATGTAAATTATTAAAAAGGGATTTAAAAAAAAAGGAAATATTACATAGATAAATAAGTAGTTACATATATGCATATATTATAAAATAATGAGCATATTATTATAAAAATATAAATATTATATGGATATATTTTTTATAGAGATTTCAAATTAGTACCTATATTAGTAAATATATATTTCCTTAACATATGCATTATATATATATTGGGGGCATTGAAAATTATTACAAATTTTTATAATAATAATAATAATAATAAATATTTATACCCTCATAATTACGTTTATTTTTATTTTTTTCGTGTATATAATAAAAGATATGCTATAATTTATCGGTATATATTTTCCAACCCTTTCGGCCAACGCCAATAATACTATTGCAAATGTGACGGTATATAGTATATTATATATTTATATTATAATAATATTAGCACTCTATTTAAAAAAAAGGGAACTCAACTAATTATGCTTTATTCTTAACAAGGAGGCAAAAATTGTAAAATTTTAAGTAGCCTAGCTCATTAAAAAAAATTATAAATATTATCAATATTTAATAAATTTTTATCATATTAATAATTAATTAAATTTCATTTTTTTGCTTATTTTTTTGCTTATTTTTTTGCTTATTTTTTTTGATGTTTTTTCCTTTTTTAAGTGTCAAAAGGGAGTGGTAAAATATGGCTAAAGGGGAAAAACTTTTCCCATTATCCTTTTATATTTATTTGGACTTACTTATACGGTATTTTGATAAAATATATGAAAACAGTTGATAAATGGAAAATATTAATTATAATATATGCTGGTTATATTATTATATAAATATGGTATTTATTCCTATTTAATATAAATAATTATTTCATTCCCTTACCCCCTTGGCTCTCTAGTGGATACACCATCCCATAATAAAAAAAAATTAAGTTACATATTAATGTAAACAAATCTATGACACCTCATTTTTATTTATATTTATTTTTATAAATATAACATTTATTTATTTTAAATTTTAATTTGCAAAAATAGAACAATTTCAATTTTATGCCATATAAGATAACAGAGCCAACATATACACTTTTCTTTTAACCATAATACTGTTGTTTTATTTTATAAATAATTTGGGCACACATAACGCCCGCTTATTTATATCCATAGTACATACACTCTAAAATAACTGAATATATATAACATCATAATTCATAGAATAATATTAAAAGGGAAAGGATGTGTGTATTCAACTTTATGGACTTTAAAACCATACACAGTTACATATTTTAAGGTTACAACAGGTTTAATATCAAGCATACAATGTAATGCTCAACTTATTTTTTTTCAGTTCCCATGTCTATGCCCTTAAAAATTGGCACTGCATACGTACTGAGGTATCTAAAGTGGGCTAGCCAACTTCAGTAATCACAAAAAGTGTGCACAATAAATATTTTATATTAAAGAAAAAAACATGCTTACATATAAATGTATTAAAAAGGAAAATTTTATCTATATATTCAAAATGTAAAAATAGTCTTTAAATGGTTGTAACCCCATCAACAAAAAAAAAAAATAATATTGAACACAACAATACAATGTAATAAAATAAATCACCTTAATGAGAAAACTCAAAAAACATTTTTTTTAAATATATCACTCGTTTTATATAAACGGTATGTAAAAATAATAATCAAATGTGAATATAAAATACACATGTACAATAAAAATTAAAAAATTATAAATTTACAATTATATAGAAATATGCAAAAACGGTGAAATATAAAATACCATGTGTTTATATCCCATTTTAAGTGGGTAATTTAAAAAAAAAATATATATTTATGTATATAGCAACATCCTTGTATTGTTATAAAAATGGTTGTGGTTTCATAAATTCTAATTTTCCCAATCCAAAACCATTTAAGTATATATCAAATAAGTAACATTGTCTTCTCGACGTAGAACCCATTCATTTTTCTTTTTATAAGTAATATTTATAAAACTATCTGACAAAAATAAATAACTTAATTTAATTTTAGATAATTGTATATCTCTTGAGCATTTTGATTGGACTTTTAAAAATCCACTGAATAATCCAGCATTTGAACAATTCCAAATCTTAAAAGAAAAATCTAATTTTGAATAAGATGCTAAGCATGTTCCATTGGAATTAAAATTAATACAATCTATACTTTTTTTATGTCCTTGAAATATTTTTAATTTTTTTGCATTTTTTAAATCGTATAAATATATACATCTATTAGCATTATTTGCTACTGCCAACCTTTGAGTAAACTTATTAAATGCACAAATCGAAAAGTTCTTTACTAACGTATAAATTAAACTTGTTGATAATTTTAAGCATACCATTCTTACATTATTTGATGGGTCCAATGAGATTAACAATATATCTATAATTATATTCATATAATATTTAAATATCCATTTATAATTTTTTATTAATATTATTAACAAGAATAATATTTTATTTATATATAATACACGTTTTTGTAAATTACAACTTATATATTGTAGTGTCTTCAAAAATAAAAATGGTTCAATACGCCCTATGTTTATTAAAATTTTTAAGAAACTGATATTATTTAATGATAAGGTATATAATTCAAAAATATTTAAAATAAAATGACATATACTTATATAATTATTCTCATTGAATGGGCATTTTTTATTTGAAAATATTTTATTTACATCATTATTTATATTACACAATTCTGCATATATCTTTTTTTTTTGTTCTTCTATAATTTTAGATTTAATTATGGTTTCATTATCTCCTTCATTATCCATACTATTAATAATAACACCAACATGTTCCCCAGACTCACTAGCTTTACGAATAACAGGTTTTCCTATGTCATTATTTTCATCTGATATAGCATTTTCATAGGAGCTTAATTCTAAATCATGCTTGTCATAATGGTGTTCATTCATATTATTATGATCGTTATCAGATTTCATTATATAATCTTCCATACAATTTTTTAAGTTAATCTCACTTGAAGAATGATGTAAAGATTCACTTCCTAATGTTTTTGCTAATATATAATAGTCTTTCAAATTTTTATAAAAATTTTCATTTACAATTTGTTCGTTACCAACAAAATCTTCATCTTTGATATTCATACTAAAATTGCTATATGTAACGTTTTTCATATTATTAGTAAATATTCCTTTTTGTATTAATACAACAAAATCCCAAGTTATTGAAAAGCTTAAAGATAGTAGATGTATAAAATGAAATAATTTAAACTTATTAAATTTATTATACGTATTTTCTATCAAATTTTGTGTATCCACAAATATATAATAACATATGTGATGAATAATTAATGTAGCCATACTTGCATTTGAATAAAATATTTTGGAATTTCTTAAATAAATAGATTTAACAACTAATAATAATAATAATAGTGTTAAGCATATCTCATCTGCATATACATATGGATATAAATAATGGGATCCAACTCTTGGTATAATTATTTGTATTATATATGTTCCTGTTGTATCATATAATGATATATTATCATTCGTTTTTTTTATAATTCTTTTTTTTTTATTATTAATACGTAATATTTCTGTAGCTAGCTTTGAATATTTGTCCAAACAGATATTCTTCATATTCTGTATTAATATAAACATAAATTTTTGTAACTGAATTCGTATGCTTTTATCATATGGATACATAGATATATAACTTAATAAAAATAAATTTATTTTATTATTATTTGGTAAATTGTATATTATATACTTTTTAAAATTTATTAATATATTATCATTATATTTATCTCGACACATTTTGAACCAAGAACTTACAAATCGTAAAATAAAACAAAAATACAAAGTATTCACATACAAACTTTCACAACATATTTCAACTGAGTTATCATTAAAAAAGTAAGATATATCCACCTTGTTTCTTTTTTTTATTTTTTTATTTTCCCTTTTTGAGAACATATTCATTGAGTTCATTAGTTTCTTTTTAATATCCACTTCTTCACCATATTTATTTCCTTTTATTTCACTACGTCTGCTTGGAGTAGTAACGTTTTTATCAGTGTCACTAACCCTATGTACACTACTTCGAACGTTTTTGGAAATATGTTTTTTATTTTTATTTTTATTTTTGGGGATGTATAAATATATACTTGATTTACTAGAGGAAGAATCACATGAATCCCATTCATCCATTTCATCATCTAAATAAGAACTCATCCATTGCTTCTGATTATCTATGTCTATATTTTTGTTTCTCTCAATATTTCGATTGTTAGAACAATTGTATTGTAATATATATAAATTATTATTACGCCTATTATAATTTTTATCTGTTTTTTTTTCATAATTTATTTCAATCTCTTTATATATGGAATTGCTACTATTTGGTAGTTCCCATTTATCATTCACTTTGATTGTATACAAATTATTATCTTTATTTATTTTCCATTTCTTTAACATATCCTGATTATCTTCACCATCCCAATTTTCTTCTCGATCTCCATAAACAGATTTCCATTTATTCATTAGCTCACTAACTTTATGTTTATTCTCATTTTGTTTAGTTCCAAATTTAAGGCCAAAATAAATGTATTTTTTTCTTAATGAATCATTTAAAAAATATTTATTTTTAAACTGTTTATTATATATATCCTTATAATCTATATTTAAGGAATCATAAAAAAATTTTTTTTTTTTTTTTTTTTTCCTTTTTTCTGCTGATAAAAATATGTATAATTCTTTTGTGTTCGTTCTATAATTTATAATATCCTCATTCTCTGTTTCGTCTATATTTTTTCTAAATTTTTCTCTTCTCAATTTCAATGGGTACATTTTTGAAAAATAACACAGCTGGGTATATTTAGGAATAATTACTGAACAGGTAGATTCCTTTCCATGTACACACATCGAAAATGGTAATGATGGAAAGTCGGTTAAGAAAAAAAATAATTCTTTACATAAGTTTATACATTTCTCAGGTAAAAAATGATGATACAATAATCTTCCTAAAGGTAATGCTTTTTTTGATAAATGATTATCTCGAAATAATATGTGACTAATAATTGGTATTTGACTTTTTACTAATAAGTAGGATGTTTTTTTATTATTTTTTTTGCGAATTATATTACTTAAATTGTTATAACTAAAACTATTAAATTTATTTTTCTTAAGTTGTGTTGTTTTACTATGCATCCCATTCTTTTTACTCAAGCAACTATCACTGGTAGTATAATCCTCATTACTTATTTCCATTCCATCGCTGCTTAAAAATTGTTGTATCGACTCTAAAGAATGTGATGATGAAGTTAATTGGGAAGAACATGAACTTGATTCATCATAAACATCATCCGATGTTATTTCACTTTCGGTATTAGATTCATGCAAATAGGGGGTTGCATCTTTTTTAACTTTAATTTTATTTAAAAGCTGAATATTCGATATACTTACACCTAGCCTAGTATATACATTTTCAAATGGGATGTTTGATATTTGAGAATATTGAGAATCATATAAGTATCTTAAAAAATTCCCATTTTTATAATTATATATATATACATAATTATTCATTAAACTAATATATAATAGTGATGAATAACTATTTATATATACATTATTTATTAATTTAAAATTAATTTCATTTTTTTTTTCTAATTTCTTAAAACAACAATGAAAACACACATGAGTCATAACTTTTAATTTCCTTTCCATTTCATATCGTTTGTCCCATGTTTTCTTTTTTAACTTTATAATAGATTTTTTTGCTTTTAATAATGATATATTATAAATATTTGAATTATTATTTTTTTCTTGATAATTTTTTATTGCATTTTTAAAGTTTAAAATGTTTATTAGTTTATATCTATTTTCTGAATGTATCACACTTGATCTTTTAAAAGCAGTATTAACATAACTTATTTGAGAACTATCTTTTCTTTTCTTTTTATTTTTATAATTTATTTTACCACTACTTGTTCTTCTAATATATACCCTATCTGTTTTATTACAAATATTTATTTCAAAACTTTTGCTTTTCTTTCTTTTCATTAGGTTTTTTTGCAATCTCTCTTTTTCTTTCTTCCAAAATAGAACGCTATCTATATTATCTTCCGAAGATATAATAATATTGCATTCATCATTTTTACAAAAAAAATTATTATGATTATTATTATAATCTATATTACTTAAATTTATTAAAATCATATGGTTGCTTGCATCACATGTTAATATAAAAGATGTGTCTTCTCTTTCGGTCGATATATTTACATTATTCTTTTTTAAATAATTATCTGTAACAACTTTATATATACTACATATATATGAAAAATGACATTTTTTTATAAATTTTACTAAACTAAAATTATAAACATTCCATATTAATATATCTCCACCATCTGTTCCACCAATTATATAATTATTCTCAGCATGCAATGCTGTTATAAAATTTTTTTTTTTATATAAACTATCAGGAATATGTAAATCATATATTATTTTTTTATTTTCCACATATTTATAACAATTTATTAATACACACACAACTCGAGTATCTCTATAACTAATTATTACATATATATTTAAATTGTATTCACAAAATGCATATGTAATTATTTCTCTATCTTCATTCTCATCATGTTCAATATTTTCTTTTCGGTTATAAACATTGTTATTCATTTCTTTAACATACATTTTTTCTAAATTTATTTTACAATTTTTTACTGCTTCTATTTGACTTTTTATTACATCATAATTGTTCTCACCATATTTATACCCCCTTTCATTATCTTCTAAAATATTATTTATTTTTTTTTTATCTTTTATTTTGCCTAATAGCCATATACTATCTATTTTATTAGTCGTATACCATATGTCAAATAAATATTCGTAAACTATAATTCGGTTTAGTTTTGATTTGTTTACAAATAAAAAAAATACATCATCTCCCCATATAGATGATTTATTTTTATTTTTACGATAATTATTATTTTTTATTTTTAAAACATTTGTATCTTCATTATAGATATTATTACTTTTCAATTTTGTTGATTCTATTGAAAATGTGTTCTTTTCAATTTCACATAAATTTGTCCTTTCATTTAAACACTTTTTATTTACAGTACTGTAACTATAAGTTGATGTTCGCACATTATAAATATTACTATACTTATTGCTCATCATTTCCTCATTGCTATTATTTAAATGTATAACATCCGTGTGTTCATTATTGTGTTTTATCGGACTGAATATGCAACTGCTATTAGAGATATTCTTTTCATAGAGGTCTGCATCTTTTTCAGATGTGCTATATGTATTTCTATAAAAAAGAATTGGACCAGGACTCTTAAATGAACCCAATAAGTTTTTGTCAACTTTCATTAAAAAATATGATTTTATATTCGATTGAAAAGATAAAAACATGCTTGAAAATTTCAGAGGTAAAGTATAGCAATAAAAATTCCCTTCCGTTGTCCAGGCGACAATGCACCCACAAATGTTCTTCGACATATTCTGCATAATATTGAACGACCTTATTTTTGAGCTGCTGCTTTGGGACGTGCCTACACAAACAGTACAGAAAACAAAATATATGAAGCAATAGAAAATGCAAAAAAAATTTAGAGTAATATATGGACGAAATAATGGTGGGAAAGGTTACCTGAAGAAAATCGCCATATTGGCTTACGCAAAACTTGTATGCCAATCCAATGAGCATTTCGAGTACGCTTTTTGCAAGATTGATCAAAGTCAGGACAAAATAAATCCATTAATGGAACAAAAGAAGAATTTGCATTTTTTCTTTCATAAATAATTAATCTGTTTTTTTGTAAAATTACAATATAATTATCTATAATAGCTATTTGACTTGAATTACCATTAGCAGATATTTCTAAATCCGATTTTGATGTTGGAAGATTTGAAATAAAAATTGGATTAACATTATATACTCCATCCGTTTGTTCATAAATATCTGTATTCTTTAAATTTTTATCTTGAGATTTTAAATTTATATCATTTGGGACATGTATTTTATTTTTTATTAATTCATTATATATACAATTTTCTGCCATATCTTCAATTTTTTCATTATATGTTTCAATTTCAGTTTTATCAGGTCTTATAACAAATCTTGTTTTATTTTTATAAAAATTTAATAAATCTGTTAAATCCCAACATATTATATCACCATTATTTAACCATGCTGATATTAATATTGGACAATAAAATAAATCATTTAAATTTTTATATGTTTCTTTTTCTCTTAATTTTATATACTCTTCATCTAATTCATCCCCTCTCATATTATTATTATCACTACCTCCTATATCCCCATAATTTAAATTCGTTCTTTCTCTTTTTTCATATATATTAAAAAATTTTCTTTTCAGCAATTTCATACATTGGGCTAAAGATCTTTGATTTTCTTTTTTTAAATATGGCACTAAACCAGCAGAAATACAACATATTTTTAAATTCAAATTTTTATCACTATTTTCATTTTTTTTTTTATCATAATATAGCTTATAATTTAAAAATTGTGAATTATCATAATAGCTATGTTTACTATATCTATTGCGTTCACTTATATTAGTAACGAATGATGGAGAGGAATGTTTTACAGATACATCTTCATGCAGCCCATCAATTATTTCATCACCTCCTTCATTATTTTCTTTACAATTATCTACTCCTCGAGAATTAACCATGGAAAAATCATTAGATTCTAAATTATCAGAAGAAGATGAACACATTTTATAATTTATATCACTATCAGCAATATCATAATGTGTACCATTACTACCTTCTGGATCACTGACGTCACCACTTTTACCAACCTCATCATTGCTTTCCTTATTCTCTATAGATAAACGAGCTACTACTTCTTTATCTGGATTTGCCCACAAATCTATAACTAACAAATCTTTATAACCACAAACCAATATAAACCTCCTATCTTGTAATATTCTCATATTATAAATATAAAAATTAAAACTATTAAAAATTTTAAAACACCTTCCTTCATCCAATGACCATAAAGCTATTGTATTATCAACATATAATGAAATTAATATTTCTCTTGATACACATTCAATAAAATGAGAGCAGGATAAACCAAAACACAATTGTGTTACACTATTATTACATCCGTTATTTTTATTATTTAATAATATATTATATGGTACTAGCTTTATTCGATTGTTCATTTCTTCATCATAATTTTTATGCGGTTGGCTATTTTCATCACCTTTACTAAAATTCTCAAAACTATTGCTAGTACTATTTAGGCTTCCACTTTTGTTAGCCTCTTCGCAATTTGAATCAATACCCATTTTTTTATCTTCGTTTTTTCCAACCTCTTTACATTCGTTATCTCTTATTTCATTCTTTTCCATACCATCATTGCATTTGTTCGAATTAAATTGCTTTAAATTATTCGACAATATTTTGTTTCCACTCTCATTGCTCGCTACACCAGCCTCATTACTACTAGTATTATTATTACCACTAGTGTTATTGATAAGCTTTTCATTTTCTTCCGCTCGAAAAAGCACTATGTTCCCTTCACGACTACCCACTGCCAAAATGTTACCTTCATAATTTAATCCATAACATGTTATATTAAAGGGAGAAGAAAAATTAGGCCATATTACTGACCCGAGTTTTAAATCTTCATTCATTCTTATTTCATATTTTTATATTAAAATACAAAAAAATATATACATATGTTTGTATCTTCATATATAAAGATAACAAACTTTTTAATTTGATATACCTTTGTGACAATTTTACTAAATTAAAAAGAGAAATAAAATCTATAAATAAAATTATGTTATATTTAATAATACTTCCAAAACTAACTATATTATCATATCTTTTTATAATTATTATTTTTATGAAATCTATGCATTTTGTTCATGTATTCCTTTAATTCATTATTATTTTTATAATTTATTTTTATATCTTTTGCAATATTTATTCTTTATATATAATCCTTTTTATATTTTTTCTAATATCAATCTACTAATACGTGCCACTAAATTTTTATCAAAATATATACTGATTTATAATATTTTTTTTTTTTTCTTTTTTTTAATTTTTTTTTTAAATATTTTTATCACCCTTTTTCTCTATAATTAAAAAATTATTATTTTAAACAGATTTTCATTTTGCAGTTTTTTTTTTTACAATAAATATATATATGATATATGTTTATATTTTCCACCGAAATAATTCAGCTTCCTGTTTTATATCTCAATTTTTCCATATATATAAAAGTAGGAAAATTGTTATATACATTTAGGTGTATTCCTGTTTATAATTTATTACATGTACATGTAAATACATATTCATGCATTCTTTGTTGATATTCATTATATCTAAGGAACATAAAACGAAAACCATGACCATATTTTGTCCATTACTCATTACAAATGTAAATTCTTATGTTCCTATTTCTCCTTATACGATAGAACAAATTTATTTAGAAAGGCTTGAAAATAGCCAAGTAATAATTTAAAAATGGTGTGTGTACTTGCCTATTTCCAAACCTTTCTAAATAAATCATTCAAATTAATACCTATGGAAATGGCACAATATGCATATAAACATGTAGTGGCATTCCATAAAATGCATATCTACACATTTCAAATTGAAATAATAAGAAAACGAATGAAGTATGCTTCCTCATTAAATAGGTGGCTGTCTTTACCCATACCACATATATAGGCAACTATTCTGTTTTATATTTCGATTTATGGAAATAATTTTAATTTAATTGTTTCTAAAAGCTCATTGAGGTTTTCATTATTAAAAAAAAAAAATTAAATGAAAGATACGAACAAAATAAAACATAAACCAACAGATACATAAACACTAAAACCACTTCTTAAATTTAAATGAATTCAAGAAGGGTAGAGATGGAATGAAAAATAATAAATAAATTGCATATTAAATTATTTAACTTGAAATAAAATATTATGAAATGTCAAACAAATTATTAAAAAAAATAAATAAATAAAAAACACGTATATATATACAGACATTGTAATATGCCCATATGTATAGACACGCGGTTATATATATATATAGCATATTATCATTCCATCAATATACTTTCATTTAATAACAGATAAAAAAAATAATGAATATGCATTATATACATATTAAAATAAACTTCTACGATATATGCTTTTTTTTTTTTTCTTTTTTTCCCTTGTCATATATTTAAATATGAATTGTATTTTATATATACGTACCATGGGAAAAAAAAAACAAAAAAGAAAAAAGAAAAAAAAAAGCAATAAACATTTTATTTTAAAAAATATAAACAATATATATATATACTATTTTTAAAATCAAAAATATAAATATCTCATTAAAATAACTGATGATATATAAAAAAATATAAAAAATAAAATAAAACAAATTTTTTTATAGAAAATATTTACTTTAAGAACAAAATAGACACATTCGATGATTGGGTCATTATATATTGAAAATACACATTAAGTATATTATTAAAATTGTTTCTCAAATTAATAATTTATTTTCTATTATTTTTTTTTCTCCATATATTTAATTATTTGCAAATTTGTATTCCCTAACATAGTATTACTATATACAGCCATTGATTAAATTTTTTTTTTTTTTTTATCAAAGCTGTAAATTAATTTGGCTAGATTTTTTCATCATTATATTATTCTTAAACTTAAACAAAAAATAAAATAAACTATAATGGTAAATCATTCCTTCCAGTTTTTTTTCGAGCTTCTTAAATTATAAGCTCCACAAATAACTAAATATGGCACAAATATTTTATTTTATTTTTTTATTAAAAAAAAAATCAAGAAAAACCCTATTTTAATCATTACTAAAATTTTCCTTCATATCATTGACATCCTCTTTTCCTTTTCCCCCCAAATAAGTATCACTCTTATTAGCTTCTTCATTTCCACCGTCTTCCACCGAATACCCCGATTTATTATCTTTCCCTAACGTCTCTGATTCAATTATATTCCCTTCTTTTTCATTATTATAATTTATATCATCATCTTGTATTCTACTTGAATCTTTTTTATCATTATTTTTTTCAGTTTTTTTTTTCTTTTCTTTATTATCATAATTTTTTAACCAATTAAATTTATTAAATATATATTTTTTAACTGTTTTTTGTTTTTCTGGATTTTTACATTCACTATTGTTATCACCATTCTCTCCATTATTTTCCCCACTATTCGTTACTGAGGTGTTTGATTTTTCATTCTCTTCATCCTCCTTATTATTATCCCTATTAGTACTCCTATTCATTTCAGTATATTTATCTTCATCATCATAGTTTTCACAATTTTTAGATTTTTTTCGGATTATTTCTTCTTCCGTATCATCATTTCGACTCCTTCTACTACCACTACTATTATTATTATTATCTCTTTCATTATATGATGGTTGTACCTTTTCATATATCCTTTTTTCTATTTTTTTAGTTCCATTTTTATTATTATTTCCTGCTTCATCAGAAGCATTTTTAGGGTTTTCTTTATTATTTGTATTATTAGCTTGATTATTATTAGAATCGGTAGGAGATGAAGCAGATCCATTTCGTTCTCCATGTAAGTTACTAATATTTGTATAAAATTCATTTATATTATTAAAAACATTTGGAAAACGCATTGAACCAGAATTTGTAGAACTTGATGGATTATTATGATTGCTTATATTTGTTATAATTACACTTGCTGTGTCAAATAAATTATTACTATCAAATAAATTTTGTAATCCTGATAAATTTGAGCTCGAAAAAAAATTTGATGTTCCAAATATATTTTCTCCTATACGTGGTGCACTACTCGAGTTATCTCGACCCCGCGAACCATTTCTTTCGTTAGACGCATTTCTATTAGTTGTATTATTATTATTATTATTTCCATTATCGGACCCACGCTCTCGATTATTATTCGCTTCGTTTCTTCCAGAATTTTGAAAAATATTATTATTACTAGTTGGAAATCCACTTATTTCATCTATTGAACCAGTTATATTAACAATAACATGCTCAGGCCGAAGTTGGCTTTCTTCAAAAATATTTCTTGCATCTGAATTTCGGTTCCCATTTCTATTCGATCCTTGTTGTGGAAAAAATATTCTACTTACTCCGGAACCTTCATTATTGGTTCCATTTATAAAATTATTAAAAATATTCTGTATAAGTGATGACGTATTCATTGTTGTAAAATCACCCAATCCATTTAAGTCATTTTCATCACCAAATTGTAAATATCTTGTTTCAGTTCGACTCCCTGATTCATTTCCTCTTCTATTTCTAGAACTCGTTCTATCTCCATTCTCATTCGTTTCTCTATTTCTGTTTTCACCATTTGTTCTCTCCTCATTCTCATTATCTGGCTTTTCTTCTGCACCATTTTCGTCGTTCGTTTCCCCGTTGTTAGCACCGGTACCACTTTCATCCTGGCTAACATCAACATTATTCGAATTATTAAGCGAATTATTTCGAGATATTTCCGAATTTATTCGCTCTCTTAATTCTTCCCTTTTACAATTATATTCTTGATCATCAGTTGGCAATTCAAAACGACAAGTAGGGCATGAATTTCTTTCCTTTAACCATGGAATAATACAATCACAATGAAAAACATGTCTACATCGTTCATTATCTGTTATCCTATGAACCTCATCATTTTCTTTATATTCTTCTCTACATATAGCACAAGATTCTAATTCTTGAGCTCTTTCAAGTGTTAACTTTTCTACTTTTAAATTTTTTATGATCTCTTCAGATGCTGGAGGTGGACCATTTCTCGATGGATCACTCTCCATAATTATTGTTAATACTTGATCTAAAGAAATATTATCAAATGAATTTGTTAAAATATTATCAATTATATCATGAAAATTTAATCGAATCGGCGAATTTAATGGTATATTAGTTATATCTATAGCTCGAGTAACAATCCTCGGATTTCGTATATTTCGAGTATTGTTATTTTGGCTAGCACCTGTACCACCATTATTATTATCATTATTGCTACTGCTATTATTTGAAGTATTGTTGCTACTTAGATTGGATGGCCTCGAGTTTGTTCCAAAGAAAACTCGACTAAACCAATCATTTCGGTTACCATTGCCATTCCCACTATTTCGGGCATTGTTACCATTGTTGCTTTCGGCACTAGCTTCATTAGCTCTATTGGAATTCGTTGAGGGTTCAAAATGAGAAGTAAAATTTATATTACCATCAACGGTTCGAAATCCGGTGCTATATATTTGTTGATACATATTTCGGAAGAACATCATATCACTAAAAATATTGTCATTTGGATTAAATGCATTACCACTATTTGTAAATTCAATCCGATAATTGCCATTACTTCTGCTACCCCCAATATGGCTACTACTATTCCTATGTCCGTTACTACTCCTAGTGTAACTACTATTCCTATTGGAATTGTTTGGACTGTTTTGATCACTATTGTTGGCATTTGATCGATTATCCCTATTATAATGAACCGAATGAAAACTAACTGGGTCGTCTTCATCAATTTTTTCTACAAACCCAACATTATTACAACTTTTACATTTTAATTCGCCATCACAAATAATTTCAACATCACTTGTTCTTTTTACATCTTCACAACTATGACAAAAATATTCATAATCATCAACCTGATTCATAATAAAGGCTCTTTCTTGTTTTTTTTTCTGCCCGTATTTCTATATATTTAACTAGCCGTTCTTTTTTTTTTTTTTTTTTTAGCTATTTTTGCCTATTTAATTCCCTTTAAAAAATATATTTTTTTTTATTGACAAAAAAATAAAAAATATGCAAAAAATAATTCAATATTTCTTTCAAAATATTTTAAAACGTGTATTTCATTTTTCATTTATAATCAGTGCCCCAAAAATGTTAACAAAATCAACCCACGAAAATATACATATATGTGATATAGCTAATATAAAAAAGTAATTATATATGTAGCTTTTTATGGGCGGTGGCTTGGTTTCTCTATTTAATTATACATTTGTTTGTATGTTCGTTTTTATCACCCCTTTCTTTTTTGTTGATATATTTATGATGCTTACTTTATATATTACATACATAATCATATGCTATAATCCCAATTTACCAAAAATGTAAACATACATAATATATTTTATATAATTTTATCATGTCAAAATTTGTTTCTTTTTTTTAATTTAAAAAAAATATTGTAAAACAAAAAAAAAAGCAAAACTCGCATGTACATATAGAATGATTATATATAGTACAAGCTTATAACATTAGAACTTGAAAAATTTTTATATATAATAAAAATCTTAATTATTTTGATGTTATAAAAAAAAAAAAAATAATTTATAATTTAATGGTGTTATATTTAAAAAATGAAAAAAATTACTTTAAAATAACATGAATATTTCTTTCTATATTATTAACACGCATTCATTAATTAAACATTTACAATATTTTTATATTTACTAAAAAAAGGAAAACAATATTAAAAAATATATTAACTATATATATGTATATAATTATTATATGCGCAAAATATAATATATATATATTTTTTTTACGTGAAGTTTTTACACTATATAATAACATATTTATTTATATTTTTTTGTATATCCCTTAATATATAGAATATATTTAAAATTCTTTTAAACTCACAAGTATTTTTTCATTTTTAACAATTACACCACTGCATAATATTATATATAATTTATATCCACTGATTAATAATATGCATCCCCCTATTTATTTTTGTACTTATATATTTTTTTATAGCCAAATTTTGTAGGAACATGCATATATTATTGCGAAACAATTCTTAAATGCTTTATGTGTTTTTAAACATATATATAATATTATATATACATATGAATTGGTACTTGCATACCTAAATATAATATTACACATACTTTTTTCTTATTTGCACTTTTAAGTATAATTTAAGCAAATATATTTTTTGTACATTGTATGTATGTACGCGTTTTATGTTTAATTTACATACTATATAAAACGCATAAAGGAAAATTAACTATATATTTTTTTATCTTCTATACTCCTTACGGCTTAATACTGCATACTTGATAATAAATTTTTCGTATGCCAAAAAAAAATAAAATATCGCGAAAGTGTCATTACATTCTTTATTTTTTGGTGGATGGGATTTCGTGTGTGCTACTAAAATATGTGTAATAAAAAAGCCGAGGAATAATAATAAAATATAGCTTAACCCATCAAACCAATAATTTCCATCCTTAATAATATATACATATGTACATACATACATACATATGCACGGCATAATTACACAATTCCGTGAAATATTCGTTACCCTTTATATATTTTTGGAGGATAGGAAAAAAAATACCTTTAAGACCATATAAAGGAATATTTATTCATGCTATCGAATTTCATAATTTTCCATAAAAAAAATAAATAATCATATAATAAAGCCCTTATGATATCTTGTAATATATCATATATTTAAATGTTTTCACAAAATAATTCATCCACATGTATAGTTAAAAAATATATTATCACATAAGTTCCTCACGACATACTTATTTTTGTAAAAACGTAAAATTATATTTATTTAAAATTTTTAATTTATTCCTTCATCCATCTTTTAAGAAAAAAAAAGTATTACATATCATAATCCATTGAGTAAAATATATCGAGGCATAAGCTAAATAATTTATATATAGGCTTATATATTTTAATCGGTTTTGCACACATTTTATTTGTATAAATTTGTGCTTACCTTTGATTGATTATAACTATTGTTCCTTATTTTTTTTATTTCAAAAGTTCACATATACTAATATGTAAAAATTAATGGTTATACTTAAACAAAATGAGAATTCGTATAATGTCGATATACAAATAATAATTATATCATGCTTGGCTCTTAAAATATTCTTTGAATTTAAGTCTCCGTTTCCTTTTTTTTTATTACTCTTAGTTGTATTACCATCTTATATTCATAACAAATTCCTAGCTCTAATTATGCGCTGTCTAAATAGCCACATACAATCTTGCGCATAAACATATTTCAAGCATTTCAAACATTTCAAGCATGCTTATTATTCCGCTTGGCTTCCATTTTTTATCACCAAATTGATAAGTAATATTAAATTATAAAAGGATGTAACGAAAAATTATAATTTGTAAATGTTAAGAAATGTATAGTTTTATATTATATGAAAAAAAATACACACACACAAAAGGTATTTATAAATTTAATTATTTTTGCTTATTATTCATGTAACCACAATGTGGTAGTTGTCGATAAATATTAAGTAAAGGATTAAACAAACATAAGTATGAAAATAAGTTGTAATAATAAGTTGTAAAAAAAATAATAAAAAAAAAAATAAAAACATAACGCTTAGCTGCAATGCAAAAGGGCATAGCGCGCACACACACGCCAAATAATTTTTTTGATCACCTGTTTATGATCCATATTATATGCGATAAAATTTATTGCGCATATTATTTTTAAATGATCATTTATCAGGATTTGTATTGTCATCATAAATAACATCTCTATCATCTTTTGGTGAATATTCCTCTGATGTTTTATTATTTCTTCTGGTTGTATTTCTTTTATATGGTTTTCTTTTTGAATTAGAACTTGGGCTTTGTTCAATACTTTGATTTCTAGAATCTTGATCTTTATCATTTCCTGAGTATCCATTTTCTTCATACCTTGCACTTCCTTCTCTTTCTACTGAATATTCTTCATCTTTTGTTTTTTTTGAACTATTTTGATTTTCTGTTTTATTATTTCTTCCATATCTATTCGATGTTGTTTTTCTTATCTTTTTTGTATCCTCTCTATCTGAAAAATTATTATCTCGTCCTTCTGCTAAACTTCTTCTATGATCATCTTTCCCTTCATCACCTTCATTATATTCCTTTTCTCTTCGATCTCGATCCATATCTTCACTTCTATTATTCGGCCTTTTCCTTGTATAATTTCCTTCACCATTTTCTCTATGATAGCTACCACTATTACTACGTCTGTTATATTCCCTCCTATCATCACGATGCATTTTATCCCTGTCATAGTCATAATATTTTTTATCTCCTCCAGGACCATGATAATTGTGTCCTTTATCTTTATTATTATAATAATGATGATCATTTTCTCTTTCTTTATTTTTATAAAATGAACTAACTGAAGAATCTGTATATTTAATAACTTCAACAGGAACCCCATTAAATTTTTTCCCATTTAAAACTTCAACTGCTCTTTTCATTGTTTCATAATTATAATATTCTATTATACCATACCATTCTTTATTATTACCATTATTATTATATATAACATTTGCATAATTCACTGATCCGACTTCTCGACCAAAATCTTTTAAATCTTGCCAGCTTACTTTTTCATCTATATTTTTTACTACAATTCTTAATGAATTTTTTTTTTCAATAGATTCAAATTTATTATCTGAATAATTTCGGGAATATTTATTTTCATAATTTCTTGGATCGCTTTTATAATTATTATAACTATTACCATAATTACCACTATAACTATTTTTGAATGGACTTAAATGATGTGCTTGTACACTTAACTCTTCTCCCATATAATGCTTCCCATTTTCTTCATGTATTGCATTTTCTGCATATATTGGTTTTGAATATTCTATAAATGCAAATCTTCTTTTCCATTGAATATTTATAATATCACCATATTTAGCAAATTTTCTTCTTACTTCTTCTTCTCTTGCATCAGGAGATATATTTCCTACAAATATTTTACATGGATCCCCTTTTTTATAAGCATGACTTCTCATTTCTTTTGATCTTTCTCTTCTCATCATTCCATTATTCATATTATTATGATGGTTATCATAATGGGGTCTTCCTCTATCTCGATCCATAGAATATCTTTTTGTATCCATTCTATCATTTCGACCTCTATAACTATTATTATAATAATTACCACCATGATGATTATTATTCCATTCATGATTGTGTCCTCTGTCATATATATGTTTGTCATTATTTCTTTCTTTTGAAAAGTTTCTTTTAGGTGATCTATTATAAAACCTATCGCGAGGATAATTATGATGGTCATTATGTGGTGGTCCATTATTATAATATTTTCTATCCTTTGAATAATTTCTATTCCTTTCTATATTTCCACCTTCATATCTTTTATTATAATTATCATCATGGGATCTTCTATAATGCTCACGGCCACCACTTCTATCTCTTACATTTTCACGACCTCCACTTCGATCTCTCACATTTTCTCGACCTCCACTTCTGTCTCTTACATTTTCACGACTTCTAGATGAGTATCTTCGCCTTTCCCCTCCATGATAGGGTTCCTTTTCTTTTGTATGCATATCTGCTTTATTTGCAAAACGAGGATTATTCCTGCCTTTCCCGTATCTTTATTTTTATTATAATTTTTTGTCGTATTTTCTACTATAGCAAGAATATTTGCTTATCTATATTATTCTTACTTTAATAAGACTATGTACAATGTGAAAATATTCTTTTATTATATCTGATGCAGACATACATAGAATATATATCACTGACCAAAAATTATACAACAAAAAATTGGAATATAATATGTCCAAAAATACAAAACATTATACAATTATATAAACATAAGAATGTGTGGCCGAGCTACTACTTTTATGCTACTATTATAATAGGGAAAAGAAGCTATAAGCAAATATACTTGGCATAATTTATGTATATAAAATTGTACATATATATATATATGCATACTTGATCAGGCATATAATATATAATCTTGTATTCCCATTTTTTTTATACAAATTTGCATACTGTATGAACAAAAATTGTACATAAACAAGTCATTACTTAGATATAAAAATATAGCAATTTGTTTAAACCATTATGAATTTGAATATATTCTCAAACTCTTCATTTCTAGCTTTGTTTAATTCGTATTCTTGTACTTTTTATTTTTTTTTTTATTTTTGGGCATATTGGAATTTCTGGTTTTAATTTATATAATACATATTTAACGATTTTTTTTTCCTCTTTAATATGTAATATATTTTAAGTTATATATTATTTTTTTGCATTGTATTTCTAGCTGTAAAAGTATTCTCAAATATATATTATCCACATAAAATGCATAATTTTTATAAAGCTATATATATTATAGTATTTTACATACAATCTTGAAAAAAATAAATAAGTTAATATATAAGCATAAATAATTATTTATATGTTTCAATAATCATTCCTTTATCACATATATATAAGAAAAAGTGTTAATATTTTTATATGTAAGAAAATTAAAACAATATATGTACATATATATGTGCTTATATATAAACATTTTTTTTGTGACTTAAAAAAATTATTATTTTTTATATGCTTTCTTAAGGATATAACGCTCAATTTTTTTAATTCATCTTTTAAATAATCGTTTAACTGCTTCACTATATTTCATAAAAAACATTATTGAATATATATTTCTTTACATATGGAATTATAATATATCCATACAGCTTTGTATTTTTCATAAGCTTTTAAAATATTTTAATCTAATGCCAAATATAAAAATATTTTTACTTTCTTATGAGATGAATAAATCTCTTGTGTTTTTAAAAAAAAATTTACTGACTAGTTTTGCATTTTTTATGCTTTTATATATAGTCTGCATTTATTTTATTTTTTGCTAATAGACTCATATTATATGTATATAATTATATATTCACAATTTTAATTGCAAACATAGGTAACCATCATAAAAAGAGAAAAACAAAATAATATTTTATAACCCAACCTTTGTATGTTTCTTATTTTGTTATCCTTTATGCATTTTACGAAATTTTTATACCATTTCTCACGATAAAAATGTATTGTATATAATTATTTGCAAAATAGGAAAATAACAAGTGGCTATACGATAAAAAGTTTACTGTTAAATCCATTTAATACATATATGTGTGTGTGTTAACAATAACCTTAAGAGCCTATATATGCATTACAACTATGTGCAATGACTGCATTTTTTATTTATGTCTGTTATATTGTTCTTATTCATTGCATGTCTGCATTGTTCTCATAAAATGGTTATTCTTCAATTATTAATATTAGCTATTTTTAAATAAAATTGAAATATCCCCAAAATTTATATGCATATATCACATAAAAAAAATAATCTCGAACAATTTTAATAAAAAATACATTTATTCTTATATATAATGTTATATATTCACATATTATCATTATGGACAAAAATTATAAGTAGTCTCTTTTAATATGAACAGTTCATAAAAAAAAGAAACATAAAAAAATTATACAAATATTTTTTCTTTTGTTTTCATTCTTTTCTGTATGTATTATATAAAGCTTAATATGTGTTATTATCTTATTTAATAAACTATTTGAAAATTATTGACAACTTAGACATTTTCCATATTTTCACTGTTTTAAACTTATGTATATTTTATCTTTTCCCCCACAACTTCCATATTATATAATTGTCAATTATTCTCTCAAAAAAAGTGTGTGCAAAAAAAAAAAAAAAAAAAATCTTTAGCTAGCTCTTTTGTCGAAAAAAATAAACATATTTAATTATTCCCCGTTTATATTCTCTAGTTATATATAATATCTCTTTATAAACTTTATTTTCTTTCTACCTGCTTAAATTAAAAAAAATATGAAATCATTTGAATGTCTTTTATCTCCCTATTTACTTTAATTAAAACACTCTATATGTCACTCTTAGTATTATACCAAAGAAGTATAACAAAATAGTGTAGCTAAATAAAAAAAATATATATATTGAAAGTAAGTATGAAACTTTTAACTTCACAAAGCTTGCACTTCAATCAAATACAAATATAATGGCAATACCTCTTTACATATTACTAGTTCGTCTGAAATTACTGCTACATTTATATCCTTTAAATATATATTATATATCTTTGAATAAATATGGCTACAATTACTGCTCACAAATATGTGTGTGCAAATTTTTGACATTTTCATAGGACTTATAATTTCTTCTTTTTTTAATTCCCTAAAATATATATTTATTTCTATAGAATAATTTATTCAATTGTATTTTTATATATTATTTCCTTTAGTAACTTTTTTTTGCATTTCTTATATTCAATGATTATTACAAATTTAATGTCCAATAACAAAAAAAATATAAATAAAATAATGACGTGATAAAATAAAATTTGGAAGTATATAATCTTTTTATAACTTTTCAAAATATTATCACAAAAAACAAAAAAAAATTAAATAAATAATTAAAACAGAAAACGAAAAGGAAAGGACAACTGTTAAAAATAATAAAGCCATATTCATAGTAGTAATAATATGGTGCTTCTTCTTATACCTTTATCCTGTATTCTCTACTAATTGACTCATATATTTTTAATACTAATAAAAAATTAAGCAATAATTATATCTAGCTTTTACTTTATATGAAAAGCTTGTACCATCTGCATTCCTGTGATATAGTTCTGGTGGAAATCCATGAGAACAAACTAGCCTGATGGGAAATATAAACTAAAAATTTAAATAACTATCTACATACTCTGTACAAATTTAATATCGACCATATATTCCCCTATCATCAAAACGGTATATATACATATATTTATTTATAGTATAAAGTTCATAATTGCCACTCTGTTCAATATCCATATATATGCGTGTGAAAATATGTTAAGCTCTTTAGTTTGGCCGAATTCTCTTTCTTTTTTAGACTACAAACGGATTAGTAAATTGTGTTATAGGAGCATGGTACTCCCTATCTATGAAGTTTCATTAACATTATTTAAATAATTTTCCAATTCATACATTTTTAAATCAAGAAATTTATCAGTTTCTAATAATTTATTATATTGATTTTCATATTCTTTCATTTCTATTAATAACTTACTTAATATATCTTTTAATGAATTAAATTTTAAACTTGCATTTATTTGTTTTTCAAAATCTTCAGTACCTAAACATTTATTTAAGCCAATATATTCTAAATTATAATTATTATTTAAATTTTGTAATTTATTATTTAACTCTTGTTTTATTAATTCATTTCTTCTGTATGATATTTTATCATTTATTTGAATTTCATCTGCTACATTTTCAAAAGATTCTTTTAAAAAAGTTAAAAATTTATTAGCATAATCATTTAATATATCATCATATTGAACATCCTTCACTCCCTTTAATTTTTCTAAAATACTTGTAGCATTATATTTCTGTTCAAATTTTATATTTTCAGTTAACATTAATTTTTTTAATAAAATTATATTCTCTTTATATGCTGCATTTCCATTGTCGCTTTCTCCTTTCTCTGATGAAATATCAGAAAATAAAAAATTCCAAATAAATTTTAACTCTTCAACTGTTGACATTGTTTTTTTTTTTTTTTTTTACTATATATCCCCAATGTTATATTTTTTTTTAAAGTATATATTTACACAAAAAAAAATAAAATCATCATGACTATTTTTAATCTTTATAAAACTTATTTTAAATTAATAAATTTGAATTGCTCAAACTTTGAAATTTCGCAATTTTACAAAATTTCACAAAACACATTTACATAAACTGTATTCAATTTTATATGGGATAATAAATATATTTAATAATTATAAATTTAAATACAAAAAAATGAACATACAAATAAAGCAATAAAATTTATATGTGCATATATGTTGCGCTTATATGTGTTAAATATTTACGTAAAATAAATACATAACTTATTTGCATATAATATTAAGGGTTAAAATATTATTTTCTCTTTATATATAAAAATAAAGCAAATATCCGAATTTACAAATTATTCTTATATTTTTTTAATTTATTCCTTTAAAAACGTTAAGTTCAAAAACTTTTTACATATCATAAGCAAAATACACATATATATATTATATACATATTTGTATTCCTCACATGCTTATATTTATCACAATTTTTATATGATATTAAATTCTAAAAAAAATAATTAATATTTAATTTTTGACAATAAAATTTATAAATTATGTGTGTTTCCCTTTTTAAAGAGAAATAAGGATAATTTAAATTTATGGCTATTTATCTCAAAAAATAAAATACACATATAATCAAATAATAAGAAAAGTATGCCCTCATATATTATGCACACACATAAATCTCAATCTGTCTGTCATATCATTTTGTAATTATCAAGACACGCTTGTTTAATAATCAGCATTACATTTAACACCCTAATACTTATATTCACAACTTTTTATTTTCTTTAATATACAAAATAAGTGTAAATAACTACACCTTAAAAGGTCGTTCTTTTGTCTATCACCATTCTTATCCTATTTGTAATAGTCTTGTGAGACTCTCCAATTTATATTTCCAAATCTTAATAGGTTTTATTCTGTTCCTGTTCATTTGGTATGTCTTCCTTTTTTCATGGCTCTAAATAAGTTTTAAAAAAAATTTTGAAATATTAAGTACCGCTAGAAATAGCATTAAAAGTGATTGCACACATGTTCGCACCGCCTTTGCATTTAAAGGCTGTAACGAATACATGCATGCTCATGTAAAATATAATCCTATAAGTTATACCTCTCACAGTTTCAATAATCATTATTAAGGCTGCTACATTTCAGTGTAAAAAGTTGGCTTTAAAAAAAATGCTACCTATTTTGCTTTTTCTCATGGTCTTGTTTTTACTAGTTGTTTGTCAAATTATTTCATTGAATAATCAGATATTTATATAAATCTTTTTACACTTATATTATCGCTTTTAATTTTTCAAAATGATGAAACAGTTTACCAAGGAGTATTATTCATATTTTTCGGTCTCTCGTAAAAAAACACTGATGGTGGAAAAGGATATAAAAACACGGTACTATTCAGATAGGTAAAAATGGGATACTAATATTATGAACAACATAAAAAACAAAAAATCATTTCTAAATCATAAACATATGTAGCTCCATTCTATTGCCATTTTCTACATCTCTAATTTATATTTTTTCCTAACTCTCTCCCCCCCTTTGTGTATTATTCATTTTTTTATTTATAGAACAGCATTCCGTATAAAAGGAAATCTCAAACATGTTTTTGTATTAGATAATGTAGACGCAACAATAGGGTTATCACTAATGAATGTCACTATATTTTTACTTGGAGGATTAACAAATAATAGGATAAATGTTTGTATTTCAACATATTTACAAGGACTAATATTTATTTTAAGTTTAATGTGTTATATTATTCAAACAAACTTTCAAAAAAGTATTATAGCAGATATATTTTTTGTTCTTCTGTTGTTTGTATCCTGTATATTACCTTTTTTATCAATCAAATTAAATGGCTGTTTTAATAGTATTATATTTTTCCCTATATGTATAATACTTTTATTTTCAAAATATCATTTAAGAAATTTATTTTTGTTAGAACTTGGATTGATATTAAAAATTTTAATATTAATTATGGCCATAAATATTAATGAAACAAATATATATATAATCTTACTATTATTATCTTCTTTCTTTTTTAGTATTATATTTTATAGATATTTATATTTTTTTTCAAAAACAATTTCTATTAGTTTTACTACACCAAAAAACCTAATGATGATTTTCCCATACATTAATGAATATCAAGAAATATGTTTACTTAAGCTAGCTGATATAATAATAGACACAAATAATTATATGAATATAAAATTAAATGTCTTTTGTCATGATATACCACAAATTAATATAACACAACAAAAAAAACATCATGAAAATCTACAATTGAATATTAGTAGAATAATTAATAAATTCTATACTTTAAAAAATCAAAAAATATTCTTAAATTTTCCTCCCTATTATTGTCTAAAAGCATTATATTATAAAAAATTAAATTTAATGGCATTATATATCGAAAAAAAAAAAAAAAAAATTAAAAAATTATATTCACAATCTCATAACACACATTTATATTTCCTCTTAGAGTTGTCTAAAAAAATGAAAAATTGTTTTATCTATTACGACATTCCATGCAACCACCCCCCTACAAACCTTCTACTAAACACGGGGTCCACCAAAGAATCAGCTCCTGTCCTGAAAGAAGACAAGCCACAAGGAGATATAATAAAAAAGGCGGACCCTCAAAAGGATGTGGTAAAAAAGAGAGAGCCAAAAAAAGATGCAGTAAAAAGGAAAGAACCCAAAAAAGATGCAGCAAAAAGGAAAGAACCCAAAAAAGATGCAGTAAAAGAGGACAAACTGAGAAGGGCCAAACAACGCGATGAAAAAAGATACAATGACAAACGAAAGGAGAAACAATCCAAGAAAAAAGAAATAAAAAGAATAATAAGCATTTTTAAAAACAATTTGTTTTATTCTAAAGTATGTTCTAAACAACTAGAAGACAATCCCCCTAAAAAAATAAGAATTGATAATGTAAAAAAAAACAAAATAGAAAAAAAAGCAAAGATAAATGATTTGTTTACAAGTACTATTAGAGATGATACCAAACCAGAGCTAAAGGGAGTGAGAAAAAATGAAAGAACATCAAAAAGGGATGGCAAAAAACGGGAACGACTAAAAGAGGATCAAAAAAGGGGTGAACAAATACAAAGAAAACGAAAAAATAATTATAAAAATTATGAATCAACTCTCGAATCAAGTGTTACTGATAATTTTATGCATATAAAGCCATACGATGTTAATCAAATAAAAAAACTGGATTTAAGATTGGTTGGAAAATATAGAGATACAGCAAACGAAGAAGTAAAAAATAAATTGAATAAACCTCGAAAAAAAAAAGATAGAAGTAAAAATTATGCAAAGCAAGAAATGAAAACAGAGTTGGACAGCAAATATAAGAATCGAAATCACAGTGACACAAAAAAACACAAAAAAAATAATAAAAAAAAATTCATTGAGCAAAGAAAACACGGACATGAAATGTATCAAAATTTGTCAAATCAAGAGGTATATACAAAATCTAGTACAGAAAAAAATAATGTCCTAGATAAAACTGAGTATCCTATATATGATCGATATATTAGAAAATATGATGATAAAACAAATTATAATATCTTATCAAAATTTAAAAAAAGTTTAGAGCAAAAAGAAAAGGAAATAAAATGTAGTTTCAAAATAAATAAAAATGATAACACTTATAAATACAATGAATTAAAAGGAAATGATTTTATAGAAATTAATAAAAAACATAAAAAAAAAACAGACACAAGTAAACAAAAATCATATTCCTTTTATTCAAATGATAATCAATATATATCTGATGAAAAAATTATTTTTATAAATTTATCATGTTTATTTTATGTATTAATTCATAAAATTAAACAACTCTTAAAATATATCGAAAAAATTAATTTAGTTGTCCAAGGCCTCGATTTTAAACAAGGAGTTTCTCCTAAACAAAATTTCCTTTTGTCATTTATCGATCAAAAAGTTGAACGCTATTATATATTATGGTCTAACATGTTTGATTTAATATATCACATTGAAAATTATATTATACACATTTTATTAATACTCGTTTTTACCTTTTCTTCCATTTTGATTCGAATAGCCCCCATACACCTAAGTCGGTCTTATATGTTGGTACACCAAAGAAGGAAAGAAAAGCTGAAAATAGTAGCAGCATTAACCATATCATCCAATTTATTGCTTAGACGACTTAAATAGTTACACACTAATTTTCTTGCACTTTTATTTGACAGTTCAAGATACCAAGCTTTATAATATGCTTTATCCTTCGCTTTTTTGTATTCCCAATAATTGCTATTTTAATTTTTATGCCAATTATAAAAATTAAATCTGTAAATCCAAAAAACGGTTTCATAATTAAAATTATATTTTTTATTTTGGGAATCTTCATGTAAGAATATTTCTATCTATAACAGTGCTCCTCTTCATTATGAACTAAAACATGTTAACATAAATATTTTACATCTATTTATACATTTTCCTTTTTTTCAAAAAATCTAATTTTATTTCAGTATGATTTTATCGGTGCTAGATTATTTATGGACCATTGTTTTAGTTCACAAAAATTATTGGAATCTAGATCAGGCCGTTCGAATAGCTTTACTCAACGCATATAAGTAATTAACATTTGCAATATCAACATTTTTTATATCCATCATATTTATATGATTCATTAAAGTGTCTAATTAAATAAATAGATGTATCCTCATAAACATTTTTTTTCCATCCCCTTTTTACAACACAGATGCAGCCTATTTTCCGAATCCGAATTTGTTTTTTTTGTTCCAGTGTTTTATTTTTTAATTATGCATAGACTCAAAAGTTTGTGGTATTTGTATATAATATGGCTATTTATAATAAATATAATATATTGGCTTTTTATTACATCACCATTAGTAGGAATAAAACTAAATCTTTCTCTCATAACTCTTATTATTATGTGTATTCTATTTATCATTAGGTAATTTGACAAATATAACGACATACATAATTGGATATTTGCATTCATACATTAATGTACATATATTATGTCCCTATTCTATATTCACACTTTCTTTTTATTTTATAGACCTTTCGAAATTGTAAAAAGAGACTTGTTTTGCAGATTTGTTTTACCTTATATTTTATTTTTAGATGATATTCTTCATTTTGTTAATAATGAAAAGGAACTTAAATATTTGTCCTACACAGATTATCCCCACACGTATACCAAAACAAATACCGACACCCATACATAAATAAAATTAAAAATTATTCATATTTTAATTTATACATAAATAAATAAGTTTTATTAAAACAATAATGGAAAATAAAACAAATATTATAATTAAAAATGCATATAAATAGTAATACACCCAAAAAACACGTAAAAAAAAATTCGGAAAAAAAAATTCAAAATCTCCAAGACAAAATATATCTTGATATATTATTCATATCAATCTAACAAATTTGGATTATTATTTAAATCTTGCAAAATAATATTTTTATTTACAGGAGATGAATTAAAAAAATTGTCTACATTACTATCCACAAAACATTTACACGAAAAAATTAATTCATATCTTTTATCATTATTTATTGTTTTTATTTTGTTTGATATATATAATTCATCAAACAATACTGAGAAATATAATATATTAAATCTTTTACAATCATTATATAATGACTGAATTTCCCTTTTGTGAGAATCCAATATTATATATCCTAAATGCAGTGGAATTGTGTAAATATACGTAAACGGATTTAATAGCCTATATTTTATCTTCAACTAGCCAAAAAAAAAAAAAAAAAAATTCATATATATATGTACAAGTCAGGCAAATAGCGATACACTATTTTCGTTTTATGACATATGCATTGTATCATTTATAGCATATTAACGAGTTTTTATTTTCATACAAAAATTTCAGTGGTAAATCCATTCTCATTTTGATTTAATGGGATAGCTATTTCACTTTTATGTTGTAAAGGAAGCTGGTTAGAGGACGCGTCTTCGACTCCTAACATGTGCATAACAAATAATTTTTATTATATAAAAGATATAGCTATTTTGTTATACATTTTTAAAAAGGGAAAGATAAATTATATAGCTATATATTTTTTTTTGGATATACCTCCGTTGTACAAAAAACATGTAGGATTTGCTCCCACTGGGTAGTAAAAATATTTTACGTTTTTTGCATGAAGTGTGTAAGATAGTAGAGTATTATTTTTAACGTTTAAATTTATATTTAATTTTCCTCCTATAATTATTTTATCATCTTTTAATATAAACTTAAATATATTCTCATCATTTTCCATAATGCTTATTTCGGGGGTGTAGGATGTCGTTAAAATTCCAAGTATTATTCCTGAAGATTTGCATGTCATATAAAGATAATATATATTTGCACACACACATGCATTGATAAACATACAACCCTGCGAATTGATACTAGTATATATGAACATAGACGAAAAAGAAAGTGTAAACACTATTCTTTTAACCTTTTATGAAATAAAAAATATATGTATACACATGTTTTTTTTATCATTTATTTCAAACCTCCTATAAAGCATATTATAAAAGTTATCGTCAAATAGGTCATACTAAAGAATACTGATTTTTTATTTATTCTTTTCTTCTTGGATACTCCATTTTCAAACATGCTTTTTTTTTTATAATAGTTTTCACTCTCCATACTTATTTTTAAACTTATAAATTAACTTAAAAACTCGATGCTAATAATGACAACTGAAATGATGGAAGTAATGTCCTATATTTTTATTTACCATAAATAAAAAAATAAAACAATCTGACTACTAGCTTTAAAACTTAATGGGAAACACATCCCTTCAAAAAAGGATATAAATTGTGTCGAATGATTGTTCTTTCATAAAGAATAAATCTTTTAAAAAATAATAATAAATTACATAAAAAATAAAATAACAAAATAACGAAATAGAGAAACAATCCAATACCAAACACATGATAAATCTCTCTAAAAAATAATTAAGACCATGTGTAAAAAAAAAAAAATAAGTTATAATAATATAAAACTGGCAATTATTTATTTACCAAAATATGCATACATCAGTAAAAAAAAAAACGTATTCCTATCATCCCATAATTGCATGAAAAAAATTATTAATATAGAACTAAAAATATTTTTAATTTTATTTTAATATAAAAATAATATATTAATAATAAATAAATATTTAAAAGAGATCAAAATGAATGTAATATTTTCCATTTTAAGCAAAAATTTTTGCGAACAAAGCAAATTAAAAAAAATACTAGCCCCTTAAAATTTATTATAACATTCTATTTATTTTGAAATATTATTATCATTTATAGAATAGTCAAGCTTATTATATATTTTCATCATATGGAAATTTATTATTTAAAAAAAAAAAAAAAAATAAGTTATAAAGGATTATTTATAACAACCTTTTTAACCCATGGAGGGGCAAACATAATTTCGAAATTTGTCGTTTCGCCTTTTGAGAGAATTGTAATCATTAGACAAATACAACCTGTTTTTTTTAAAAATATATTAATCCAGCCAAATTTTACATATTCAAATATAATAAAAAGTAAGCAAAATAGCATAAATCCTTTTCTATATTATTAAACATGTATGCATGATAACTACATAGTATGTTGTATATCCACATTATGACTGCTTAGCTTTTATAAGATGAAAAATTTTGGATACCCTTCTATATTTTATCCCTTTTTAAGGTATATATAAAAATCAAGGCCTTACGTCATTTTGGTGGGGATATAATGCCAGTATTTTTAATTTCCTATCATTCAGCTTTTTAAGATTATTATTCCATGATCAAATAAAATATAATATATCTGAACAGATTAAAGATAAAGAATATTTAAAAAAAAATTATTTTTTGACAACGTTTTTTTTATTATATACATCCAGTTCCTTATCTTCAGCTGTTTCATACCCCCTAGATACGATTCATAATTGTATGGCATTAAATCATGAGAATCTTAAGAATAAAAAGTTGTATAAAAGAGGAATATGCTTATTTATATATGACCAACTACTAAAGAAAAGTAAAAAAAAAAAAAAATTTTCATGCCATATCTTTTTTATTTATATAAATAAAAATGTAGTATATATCACACTACCTTAATTGTCTACAACCTTTTAAGTCATACATTTGTGTGATCATATAAATGTGTAACGGCTAGTACTGCTATACATATCATACAAGATTGACAATAAGAAAATATGCACATGTTTATTTTTTTCCACTTTTTAGGAATAAAAAATTTATATGCAGGATACAGTTTGTGCTTATTAAATTTTATCCCCTATCTAGCAATCACAATTAAGTTGAATGAGCTGTTTACAAAATATTTTACTGAAATAAATTTTGACAAAAAAAATTACAGCTTTCAAAATGATAAGAAAAATAATAATAATCTGAATGAAGAATATAAAGAATTATTTAAAAAAACACCCAATTTTTTATCTCATATAATTTTAGGAGTCTTAACAGGGTATATTGCACAATTTGCTACATACCCCCTTGAAACATTAAGAAGAAAATATCAATACCGTACTATGTATGAACAGAATTTTATTAAACTTATAAATCACAACAACAAATTAAATACTATAAAACACAAAACATTTGTAAATAAAATAACAAATATGTATAAAGGGTTTACAATGCATTCCCTTAAGCTTATTCCTGAATATTTAATATTCAGTTGTTTTTTTTATTACGTCAAAAATAATATGCCTATATAGTATACCTATATAATATACAATTTTTATGCTCTTTTTTAAGCATATTTATAATTAATTTTTTCGCTTTTATTCCTATGAAATTTTATTTTTTTTGTAAAAATTTGTCACTTTAAATTTATGCACACGTTTAACTATTTCATTTTTTTTAAAACTCTAAGAATTTCTACAATTTCAAACATATAAATAATATTTACTATCGTATATATCATTATATATTGATGACATGCTTATGCTTCCCCAAATGTATCACTCCTTTGTAGGAAGCTAAAACGACATATTTTTTAAATTAAAAAAATTCAATACTTGCAGAAATGTACTAAGGGTAAGCCATGCCAAGCAAGCAAAAGAATACTACAAAATATGCAGATAAAAAGAAAAAAATTTAATTCCATTTTTTAAAATAGTAAATATGCTTATACAAATATTTGGCCTACATTTTGGAAGATCTATATAGTATGACTTAGTGTAAGCCTTTAATAGTTAGCATACTATTTTTGAAAAGAAAAAAAAAAAAAAGTCAATTCATTTCTTACTAACCACACATACACATGATGTTTTAAGAAACAAAATGAACAGCTACAATGTGAAAACATTTTTTATTTCAAACTTGAAACATAACTTTATAAAAATCCAAAAGCAATATGGTGGTGCCTCCCTATTAACCAAAATTGGCCAGTCCTTTAATCAAGAGAATTTTAAAAATATGAAAACAAAATTAAGTAACTACCAAAAAGGCTCATTAAATGTTTTATCAAATGATAATAATATATTTAAAAATTTAATAGATATATTTAAAAATACAAATATTAAGGACAAGTTAAAATTAGGGGATGATACAGAGAAGAAAGAAAAAGAATTTTTTGATTATTATGTAAAATGTTTAATGAAATATGAAGGCATTTTTACATATAGAAAATTTAAATCTTTTTTAAAAGACTTATGTGATTATTTTAAAATTTATAGTATTACATATAAATATAAAAAAAAGATGAATCCACAACTTGAAAAATTAAAAAAACAATATGAAGTCTTAAATTCCTTTTTACCACATGAATTAGATTCTGATGATTATAAAATTTTCCATTCAGAAAGTAAAAAATATTTAGCCCAATCAGCTAATGTTGATTTAGACTTTATCAATGAATTGCTTTTATTTCATGACTCATTAAAAACAGATAGAACATGGTTTTATCGAAGAATCGTATTAAAAAGGAAACTCCCAGAAAGTTTTGAAGAACGAGAAATCGAAGCACCATATGATAGACCCGTAATGAAAACATTTAATTACGGAGTTAAAGAGTCTTCTTTAGAATATGAACATTATATGAATCAAAATGGAAGAAAATTAAAATTTAAAAAATGGATTTCAAAAAAACATCCATGGTTTAGAAAAAATACATCAGGAAAAAATAGATGGGCCACTAGGCCATACACAAAAAAATTCCCATACTTATATTATTCTTCTATACCTAAGCACATGTATCTATCTAAAAATAAACCTAAAATTAAAAGGTAGGCACCATACCACTAATCATGTTCACAATTTGAAAAAGAGATATGCTACTACAAAGTTGCTCCCCTTTTGTCTTCTCTACTCTCGGATTGTGCAAAAATAACTTTTTTTCGTCTACACCAATTTACAAATTTAAGATAAAATCTTCGAATCATTTGTTTTGATATATTTTATTCAGATAATTTTGATCAAATTTTTTAAGACAAATCTATCTGTTTCTTCATTTAGCATGTCTATCGAAACAGATTCATGATCGATTTCTTCAAATCCAATATTTTTCAAAATAGATAGACTAATATTTGGAATAAATGGATACATAAAAATAGAAAAAAATTTAATACATTCAAATGTTTCGTAAATAATTAAATTAAAATTTTTTGAATCGTTTAATTTATTCCATGGTTCATTATGAACAAAATATTTATTTATTTTTTTTACAAGTATCATCAATTTTTCTAATAATAATGGATATTCCATATTTTCAAATAATTTTATTAAATTTGTTTTATCACTTTTAAACTCATTTAAAATTGTAAAGTTAAATAAATAATGTTTTTTTATAATCTTATAATTATTTTCTATACATAATGAAACAGTTCTATATAATAAATTTCCAACAGAGTTTCGAAGAAATAATTCAAATGTTTCTAAATTGCTTTCTTTAAAATTCTTATCTTCATATATATTTCCACTACCAATAAAATATAATCTAATTACATCTTTATCATATTTTTCTAAAAGTGTAAATGGGCTTACAATATTGTTTAAACTTTTTGAAATTTTTATATTCTCAATTTTTATTAATCCATGACATAATATATGTTCAGGTATTTTAATTCCTAAGCTATTCAATAAGCATATATATAAAATGCCATGAAATTTTAGTATATCCTTTCCTATTACTTGAATATAGGGGTTCCATAACTTTTCAAATAATTTCCTACTACAAATTTTGTCATCCATTATTGGGTTCTCTAAGTATGCATCATTTTCACGGGAATCAACGCTGGTGCACGAATTAACCAAACTCAAAACATCTTCGTAACTGCACACAATGTTGTCTTCTTCTTGTGTTTTGCTTTGTGGGAGAGTACTACTAATTTTTGAACTCTCATACTTTTTAATGACATACAAAATAGATGATATATAGGATAACAAAGCTTCAAACCATACATAGATCGTTCCTTTTTCTTCCCCTGGTATTTTAATTCCCCATTCGGTATTATATCGACTTATACATACATTTTTAAAATCATTTTCAATATGATATTCTATTTCTTTTTTTAAATAAGAAGGAAAAATAATGCTCTCATTCGTTTTGTAAAAATTAATTAAAAAATCTTTAAACTTGTTTACATCAAAAAAGTAGCTATTCTCCTCTTCAATGTATATTATCCTGTTTGCAGCGGTGTTATTTTCTTCGCTTTTCATTTTTTCAACCTCCCTATCGCTCAAATATCTCTCCTCGCTAATGCTATAATACCCTTTATATACGTCCTTATATATATACCCTTTACTTAATAAATATTTCCAAACATGTTGGACAAATGTTTTATGAAATACGTTTGAAGTTCTATAAAATAAATTTATGTCTACACTTAGCATTTTATTCATCTTTTTATAATATTCTGAAATATTATTTAAATAATTCGTTTTATCCATATTTAATTTTTTTGTTTTGCTGTCTATTTTTAAACCATGTTCATCCATACCAGAAAAAAATATTATTTTTTTTTTATTTTCATTATCTTTTATTTTTTCAAATCGATATATTACATCAACTAAAACATTACAATAGGCATGCCCAATATGAGGTTTATCATTTCCATAATAAATTGGGGTTGTTATAACTAACCCCTTTTTAGTTTCATCATTTTGTTTTACATAATCGAAAACTTCTTTCACGTTTTTACTATAACATTCATTCGTGTTAGCTAATTCGGCATTTTCTACACTGTTTGATAATTTTTTTATATTTTCATTTTTTTTTTTTTTTTTTTCTATATTTACAAACGGATTTCTACCTAAGACATATTGTTTATCTCCTCCATATAAAAACTGATATATATTTTTTTTTTTTAAGTGTGTTTTTAAAAAGTTGTTATTTTTTAAATTGTATTTTTCTCTCGTTATTTTTGAAAAAAATGATGGGAAAGCATTTTTTATATTCTCAAAATTAAGAGAACCAATGTAACTATTTTTGTTTAGCCCATTACATATTTTTATAATCAAATAAATTTCGAAAAAAAAAAAAAAAAATTTCATAATTTATTATACAGCTATATTATATCCATAATCATATTTTCTCCCCTGTTTTTCAACATATTTATACTTTTATAATTTTTCTATCCATAAGTATAAATATGTAATATAATTCAACATCAGTTCAGTAAATATTATTTCATACTACAACCTTTGTGGAAATAAAAATCCCGTTATCCTGAAATTTGCTTCATTTCATTTTGCATAGGAAATATCACAATCGTATTTTATACTATTTATGTTATTAATTTGGTTTTATATTTTTTTTTTTTTTTTTTTTTACCTACATCGCACAAAATTGTACATATCCAAATGCATGCTATAATCTTATCATATTATTTATTTTCTTTTTCGATCTTCATAATATTTTTTACTATTGAACCATGTTAAAAAAATAAAGAAAAAAAACGTATGCATTATTATTTTCTCAGCAATTACAATATATTTTTTATATCTATACAGATGATGCATATGAATACCTAAACAAATACGCAGTTTCAATTTGTTATTTGTTTGTAACCCTGAAATTGTATTCATTTTTCATTTCATATGTATAATCTATTTCAAACATTTCAATAATGCATATACATCAAGTTAGAAACCCCATTTGTTAGTGAACTGTATTGCTCATATCACTATCACCTTCCCCTATTTTAATATAATACCATATGTATTATCAAATAATATGAATAAGAACTATCATTTTAATTTGAAATATAAACAACGAAGAAAATAATAACTAATATAAAGAAGATAAGTGGAAAACTACCTATCGCCTTTTCAACTAACCAAATAAGATTGAAACACGATGAGAGGAAGCAAAAAAAGTAAAAGGAAAATAACTTCACTCAATGAGCTATATGAATTAGAATATGTTAAAAGAGAGAAAAAAAGAAAACTTAAAGAATTGAAATCGAAAATTAACAAAAAAAATGAATTAACAACACAAGAAGATGATAATAAAAAAAATCTTAAAAACAATAACAATGAAGAAAATGAAAAAAAAAAAAAAATTGATAAAACTTTGTTGGAAAAATATGAAAAATTAAAGGAACTTGAAAATACACCAACAAATAATCAAAATAATGAAACAAAAAATGGAAATAATAAATCATATAAAACATTCTTACAAATTTTACAAAAAAAAAACAAAAAAATATATAACCAAACATTTCAAGCCAAAAGTCATCACACCCTATCTCCATCAAAACAACCTGAACAGTTCAGAAATAATGACAACAATCAAAATGAGCACAATAAAAATTGTATTAGCAAAAATAATAAGGATGAAGAAAAGGATGTAGTAGATAGTGAAACTAATAAAAATGAAATATCTACATTTCAAAATAAAGATGAAATATATATGAAAATTTTAATAAACAATATAAAAAATCAAAATACAAACTTCCTTAATGATAAAGAGAATGATAATGAAATGGCTAGCCAAAATGATGGTCATACTTTAGAGCATAAAGATATTTATGCTGACTATGCAAACAAATCCTATAAAATAGTTGAAAACAAAATGGACTATTATTTTACATTTTGCCAAAATATTGATGATAATTTTATTAAAAAATTTTTACAAATAAAATTAAAAAAAGGAAAACATAAAAACGATCATACAGAATTAAATAAAAACCAAACAATAGAAAATATGTATGTTACGTCTAATCTATTTTTACAAACAAATATTTTTAAAAAAAAGACACATCAGGAAAGTGAAAATCAAAATGAAAGCGATCACTCTGATCAAATTGATGAAGCTGAAATACAAAATGAGAATATAGACGAAAAAACAAGTAACCTATTTTTTAATAACATAAAAATAAAACCATATTTTTTTTCAAATTATGTAGAAAAAAATGATATAACCTATTTTTTAATGACAATTTTGAAAACACATCCAAAATCCATATTGGATGATAATAATTATTATAATATATATGAGCCTATCTTAAATAAATTAAAAATATATCTTTCTGAATTCAAATATCCTCTCGCATTTTTTAATAATCAAATATATGAATATATGCAAAATTATTATAATGTAGATATTAAAAAGGTGACAAAACAAGAATCGGATGAAGAATACGAAATTGATAATATTCAAAAAAAAAAAAAAATAAAAAAAAAAACATTTCGAGATGTGTCAGCTATTTTGGAAAGAGATGAACTTAAGGCATACTTCCATTACATCAATTCATATGTTGATGTTTTTTATTCAAATCAAAACATTTTAAATTTTCATTTTATAAGATTATTAAATAGTATACATTGTTTAAATCATTTAAAAAAACGGAGAAAAAGAAAATTATATATAAAAAAAAAAATTGAAAAATTAGAAAAAACACAACAAGTGGAAAAAGAAAATATACAACTAAAGGATGATCTTTGTGATGAAAGTTTTTCAAAACCCAAAATTTTAATTTTATGTGCATTTAGATATATTTGTAAAGAATATGTAGATTTACTAATTAATATGCTATCACTAATTGAAGTCAAAAATAAAAATCGATTTATTAATGAATATGACATAACACCAGAAGAAAAGAAAAATCTTAAAAATATGTATATCAAAAAAAAACAATCATTTGATTATATTAATTTATATAGAGGTAATAGTGATGATTGCTTTAGGTTAGGAATTAAATTATTTGAAAATGAAAAAAAAATACAATTATATACCCCTTTTTATGATAGTGACATTCTAATATGCTCACCTTTAGGATTAGAAATTATTATAAAAGAATATAAAGAAACTGACGATAAGACAAATAATATATATAATGAGGATGATAATTATTCAGACGATTATGAATTAAACGGTGCTGATAATTCAGCAAAAAAAACCAAAAAAAAAAAAAAAATCAACACAAATAATAATAAAAAAAAAAAATTATACGAATATGATTTTTTATCATCAATTGAAGTATTAGTTATCGATCAAATTGATATTATATTAATGCAAAATATATTGACATTAAAAAATGTCTTAAATTTTATAAATAAACCATTACTAAAATGGCGTAATGCCAATATAAATCGAATAGCTAAATATGCCGTAGATGGTTACATAAAAAATTATAGGCAAACAATTATTACTTCCAGTATCATAGACACTAATTTTATATCACTAATCCAATTGTCAAATAATTATAGAAGTTTTTTAAAATTATTTATAAAAAATGATGATGATACTATTTTATTAAGTATAAGAAATATGTTTAAAATAAATCAATATTTCAAAAAAATTGAATGTGATGATATTTTAAAAATTGAAGAATGTATAATTGATTTTTTCTCAACAAATGTTATAGAAATTTTAACGAATATAAAGCAACTTATTATTTGTATACCAACATATATAGAATACATTAGGCTGTATGAAATATTAAAAAAAAATGACATATCTTTTAAAGGTGTTAATGAATATACTACTGAAAAAAAACGAATAAAAATCCAAAAATTATTTAAATTTGAAAAAGTTAATATTTTATTAGTTACAAGTCGTTTAATTTATTATGAACGATGTACTTTTAAAAATGCTAATCATGTCATCTTTTTCTCACCTCCGAAATTTCAATTTATGTATTTTGAATTAATCAAAAATATAACTACAAACACACCAAACGCCTCATCTATGTGTTACTACACTAAATACCACACATATGAACTTGAAAGAATTGTTGGACAGAAACGAGCTATTCATTTGATGCGCGAAAAGCCCGGAAAAATCACTTTATTTAAATAAAATATATGACATTATAAAATCAACCTTATTTGTGATTATACAAAAAATATAAAAATAAATATGCATTCTACATATAGCTACAAACAGGCACAAAACATGCCTACAACATATTTATTATCAATGTCTTTTTTTATTATAAATCCTTTATGATGTTTTTGTATATATCAATATTTATTCCTTTCCTGAAAAAGAAGGAATATCAAAAAATATGTTACTTTGCTATGCTATTTTCATGTACAACTTCATTAAGTTATTTTTATTTTTTTAATTTGTTATTTTTTTATTGTCTTACTTTAAAATATTAATTTTCAAGAATTCGCCAAAACATTCAATCTCTAGATCCTCGAGTTGCGACATTACCTAAATAAATATATATTTTTTAAGAACATTTTATAGCATATATATGTATACACACATGTATGTATTACATGTACATGTGCATGTTTTTTTGTTTGTTTTTTTTTTCTTTCAATATTGACTTTTTTAGCTTTGGCTAGCTGGGCTTTATTATCTAATAAATTAGCATTTCCACTTGAGCTTATACTCATTCTTGGCTTAAATAGCTAAACAAAGTAACTGATTATATGGAATACCAAAATACGCGAAAAAAACGAAGTAAATAAGATAATTAATATCTTGTTTAAGCTATGCGAAAAATCGAGGCAACTAATGCCAAAATAAAACTTTTTAAAATATATCAAATTAAAATAATGTTACTGTAATTTTCCAAATAAAGTATTTCCAAAAAATTAGTAAATAGACTAAATAAAATGCAATGTTTCATATAAATAAAACAAAATTAGAAACACGACGTAGCCTTATTAAAATTGCAACATACAAATGTATTAAAAAAAATATGCAGGGAAAAGTTTGCACACACAACTAGCTTTATTAAAAAAAAAAAGTATATATTTATATTGCTGTTCATATTTTTTTTTCATCTTTTATAATTTTTGGTTTCTTAAGCATTTTACATATATATATCACATATCAAACAATTTAGACATTTGAAGACTATTAATTTTCCCACTATCCCAATTTTTCGCATTAAATACTCTGATAAATTTAATATTTTTATATAAAATGTTTTTGAATATTTTTAAACTATTTAAATTTATTTCTTTTATTAATATGCTTAATTTGTTGTCTTTTTTACAATTATTGAAATATTCTGAAAATAATTTACTAGTTACAGTACCATCATCATGAATCGGTTGATTTTCATTATCATTTGCTTTAAAAATGTCTTGACTAATATTTATCTGAAAATTTTGAAGGTAAAAATTATTAAAAAAGTTATTTAATTCATTCGATAGCTCTTCCTGTGAATAAGCTTTATTCTTATCTATATATTTGTCTATAATAGAAATTTTATTTAAATAGGAATCCACTTTCTTGGTTCCTATATGCAATGTTTCTTCATTGCTTATGATATATTCATTTGGCATATCGCTTATTTTATCTTTTAATTCTGCCAAAAATTTGTTATTATTCAATCGGTAATTTAAATGTTCATCATCAAATGTTATAATCTTTTTCTTTTCTTCCTTATTTTTGCTATTTATTTTAATAGCATTATAATTTTCTAAAACATGCTCCATAATAAAACTATCATTTCCTTTGATTGTTTTTATGATAGTTAGACCTAAATTTATTACTTTTTCAATATTTTTTTTTGATTTTTCATATGCTTTTAGTTTAATTACGTCTTCACCTTTTTTTCGCGGGTTGTTAGTTCCATCATATTCTTTAATTTTATCAAAGGAATAATATAAATGAAAAATTATATTTTTAAAAAGAATATCAGCTATAGATGATATACCTCTTTCAAATCTGCATTAATTAAGAAAGTGCACAAGTCTATATATAAGAATCCGCAATATATATATGCATCTGCTTTTTCTATATGGATATGTTGGGTTTATTTTACTTTTTTTGAAAGTCAGCAGAGCGTTCCATTTTTGTTTTCTTTTATCTTTCCTTTTAATATTCAATAATTTTAAGATAAAAGAAAATAGGGACGAAAATATTCTTTAGTCAAGTTGCGCACTTCATTGGTTAATCCTCGAAAAGGAATATTCACTAAATTTGTAACATGAAGGTTATAAAACCATATTTTCTTATTATTTTCTAATCAATAATAATGTACATATAATTATATGCCTATTTAATCACATAAATTTACAGAATAAAAGAGACACATCTATATGATGAATATATTTTCATAAGTAGTGCTTTATAAAACAATAAGTGAATTATTACAAATATCTAGATAAATATTTATGCATTAGTATTTTTGCATGACTTCTCTTTGTTTTTCCAAACTTTTTAAGTGAATTATTATTATAAGTAAAAACTCGAATTAATATAATTTAAACTATTTTAATATTCTTAAAGGTAGACAAATATAGACATCACTTTTTATATGCATATGTGCATGTGAACATCGAAGCCTATATTATTTATAGTGTGTATATATTTTTTTTTTATTTTGTGATATCTTTATGTTCGTTTTTCTCCATGTCCTGTTCATATAATCATTTGCCATTTTAATGGATGGTAAGTCGTTATAGTAATATGGTATTAATGGTAGTAATGCAAACGATTTTGATGAAAAAGTATTTTTGTTTTTTTCTTTTTTTTTCATATTATAATCATCATATGATGAGCATAAAATTTTATTATATACTTTATCAAAATTATTTATTTTACTTTTTGTTGTACTTTTAATATTTGGGTATTTAAAATATGTATGAAATTTTCGAAGCGTAAAATCAAATCTAGGAGACATTAAATTATCATTAACACATGTTTTTAATTTCTTTTTTAAAAAATTATTATTATTAATATGATTACACTTAAAAAAAAACAAATGCAATAGCTTATTTGCATATGCTTTTAAAATAATTTCTAACCTAAGTAGCTTATATATCATTTCAAAATTTTTATTGTCTACTTTATGACTGCTATCATATTTTTTGTTATCACTTTCGTTTTTTTCTTTTTTCTCTAAAAATTTATCACTACTAGGGGTACCAAAAAATATACTACAACTTTCTAAAAATTTCGATTTAATTTTTCTTTCTATAAACGATAAGCTGTAGTAAATAATTTTATGTTCGTCATTTTTTTTAAATTTATTTATTATTTTTAATCTATCCATAAATATTTTTAGTAACCTCTTTTTACTAATCATCTTATTCAACATTTCTATCCCCCTTCCCGTTTTTAAAGTGCTTGCAACTAGCTCCTTCCCTTCCTCAAATGTTAGAAATTTTTTTTTAAATTGGTCACTAGCTTTAAGGGGAAAAATAGAAACACCAAAAAATGTATATGTGTATGTCTATTTATATTAGCAGACTAATGTGTGTGCATTGTGACTTATTATATTCATTATTCCATATATGTCACATTTCTTCGTTTTTTTATAATTTCCTTACTCAAAGCCATTTAGAATTTTATCCACTTCATATTTTTGAGAAATAAAATAAACTTTAAAAATGTAACAAAAATATAAATAAGTTATATTCTTATTTATTCTTTCTTTTTCGTATGAAAACCATTTATTAAGGAAAAAAGAAATAAGAACGAATAGGGAATAATATATATATATTTTTTAAATGTTGTAAAAAATTCTGAACGTTCAGAATATTTGAGTTGCTAATTATTATGATGGTAAAATATTTAAATAAATAAAAGCCAATGGGCTTAATCATATTTGTTCTACAAACACAAAAAACATTTTTCTAAAAATTTTAATTATTTATTTTTCAATGAAACATTATTTTGTAAAAACAATCACCAAATGTATGTGTAAATATATATACAACTTATTTAGTTTAAATAAGTTTGCACATTCAATATATAAATATACATGATAAAAAAATAAATATATTATGGTGATTCCTCTTTTATTTTTTTAATTAAACATAATTATTATGCATAATATTTGCAAAATTTTTTATTTTGTTTATTCAGCTACTATTATTATCGTAATCATTTTAAACTGTCTAATTTGGTTGATATTGTTTATTGTATTCTGATTTTATTTTTATGAAAACCTTAATGAGGTAAGCTATTTAAATATTCTTTTTTCAATTAAAGGAAGGTACCTATTCTTAATACTCTATTTTTAGGGTTATTCTCTATGATAAAATATATTGTTTATAATTTTGTTGAGCTTGTTCAATGCACACATATGTATGCGCATTCGTTTGTTTGCTATTCATAAATTTGTATATGTTACACGCTTTTTACGTTATATGAGCTACTAACCATAAGGAACCTTAAAAAAGACCGTAATAGCCGAACCATTTTGAGAAAAATTACTCTGACATGGTAAGCTTTCAAAATTTTTCAAAAATTTTTATCACTGTTTTATCTAATTGTGAACTTCAAACTGTTTAAACTAGTGGATACCCTTATTGTGCCGATTGTTATCGCTGTCTTGATAAAATAGATATGGAAATATGTCTCCGTTTTTCGAATCGATTTTACTATCAAAGTTGGTTTCATTAAAATTGCTACTTATTTGGCTAAAGTTAAAATCGGCATCTTCAACACTTTCAGCACTACTAATCCCCCTAAGGTTTGGAATTTCATCAGTCATACTACCATTGGATTGGGATAGCTGACTAAAATTGTTAATATATGAATTAAGGGAGTATCGATTTTTTCCTTTTCTTTCATTAATAAAATTATAAATATCTTGATCAATAATTGATTCATTGCATATGCTACTATTTGACATATTTTGACTTAAAAGAGAATTAGCTCTTTGATATCTAAATTTGTAATTATCTTTACTATTTCCATAATCCTTTGTATATCTATTTATTTCTTTATCATATATTTTGCTATTTATATCTTTCAAATCGTGAAAATAATCAAAATTGATATATTTTGATGGCTGTTTAATTGGGGCTGGTATATTAATTGTTATCGACTTTAAGTTAGATAAACATCCTTCAACAATTAAATTTTTTTTTTTAAATTGATTTAATAAGTTAATCCAAACTGAATTAACATTTGTAATAGTTTCATTGGAATTTAATTTTTCTTTAGAAATAAAATGATGTCTAGATAAAACTTTTGCATTACCACAAATGATTAATCCATATTTTGCTCTTGTTAATGCAACATTTAATCTTCTTGGATCATTTAAAAATCCAATACCTAACTTTTTATTTGATCTGACACATGATAAAAGAATAAAATCTTTTTCTCTTCCTTGGAATGCATCTACAGATGCAACTTCTATATCTAAACAATGTTGATAAGAAATGTTTTTTTGAAAAAGCGAAGTAATATATGCTCTTTGACCTTCATAAGGAGTTATAACACCAATTTGTGTCGCTTTCAATCCTGAATTTAATAAAGCTCTTACTAAAATTTCCATATTTTGTGCTTCGCTTCTATTTAAGTAGCTTGTACCAGATGCAGACATTTCTTCAAGCCCATTAGAATTGTAAAAAAACATAGGATATTTAGAATTGGGCCATGGAAAGTTCTTTAAAGGATACTCTCTTTCTTTTAATGTAATACCATTTTGTAAACATCCATCATAAAATACATAAGATGGAAATTCACTTAAACAAGGATGCATTCTATATTGTACTTCCAACCTAAATGGTGTAATACCTAACATAACAAGTCTTTCAAATAAACTTTTTCCTAATCCAGCACTTGCTGCTTTTTTACATACAATGATAGGCCCTAATTGACAATGATCACCAACTAATACTATTTGTTTTGCTCCTGTAACTAATGGAACTAAGCATTCTGGTTCCGTTGATTGTGTTGCTTCATCAACTAACACCTGATTAAAACGAAATTTTTTTAGTCTCTTATCCATTGCTCCTACACATGTAGTACATATTACATCTGCCTCTATCAATATTTTATATTCAGCATGTAAAATTAATTTTTTTAATCGATTCTCATCTTTTTGAGACAATTCACCTACTTCTTCTTTTAATTCTAATAATTTATTTAATTCCTCTCCTACATCTGTTTTAAGCAATTTCACTTGATTATGTAAATACAAATAATCGGCTATACTAGATACTGATTCTCTGCTTCTAGCACATAGCCTTACAACTTTTAATCCGGTTCTATGAATACGAACAGATAATTGATCTACAGCTACATTACTTGGAGCAGTAACTAAAACTTTCCCTCCCATTTTGGTTTTATGCATATGATATACTAAAGTTGCACATGTTAATGTTTTTCCTGTACCTGGTGGACCTTGTATTAATGAAAGTGGTGAGTTCAAACTTTTTTGAATTGCATCTATTTGCGAATGATTTAATGGAGCTAAATTAGGAGCAGAATAATTTACAATTTTATAGGAAGTAGAAAAATTATCATTTGATTTTTTGTTATAGCCATATTTTTTACTATCACTATTTAAGCTAAACTCTTTCTTGTTATAATTTATAGGTTCATCAATTATATCATGCCCTAATAATTTGTGATATAAATGCCCACTTAAAGAAAATGAATTAAAAGCAAACTCGTTTAGAGCTAATTGCATACGATCGTAAGCAGTACTTTTCCAAACAAACTCAACAACAAACCCAGTATTTATATTATCATTCCATGGTCCATCTATATTATATAATACTTTTAATTCTAACGCTATTTCTTCATTATTATTTAATCTTGATATATGACCTTCACAACTCCATATATTACCATTTGGATAAGCATATGATATTTTTAATTCGTCTCCTACAACTATTCTTAATTCACTTTCTTCTTTAATATATACAAAATATGCATACCTTTTTTTATTTAATCCTACATCCCATCGTATTCTCACATTTGTTTGCTTATGTCCTTCCTTTATTGATTTATCATAATTTGATTCTAATTGAATCAATGGAGAAAATGTTAATTTATAATCTATTGCATCTGTATATTTTAATTTAACTTTTTTGGGTTCATCATCTAATATTTTTAAATCTAATTCATTTATATATACATCTTTTTTATTTTTCCAAAATTCTTCTAATTTATTTACATTTACAGATGTTATTAATTTCCCTTTTTTTTCTGCTTCCTCTTTTGTTGGTATATTTACTAGCCATTCTAAAAAACATCTATCTTCTATAATTGGTTGCCATTTTTCTAAATTACATTCTTTTATTTTTGTTTCTCCTTCGCTTTCTTCATCTTGACTAGACACTTTTCTTTTCATCACATTATCATCGTCTTTTTTATTTAAAGAAATGTAATATGCTAAACAGGGATCTCGACATATAATAATTACTACCCCTTCTTCTAATGTAGGTAAAAAACCTAATAAAAAAACATTTCTACATCCACAGTTATAGCATTCTAATATTGTTTCGCCAAGTAAACTGTTCTTATGTAATTTTATTTCTTTATGCTTCGATCGAACTAGATGTGTAACAATATGGCTTCCACATGTTCCATATGATCCATTACAAAACCATCTTTCACATGTATTACATTGAACAACACTATCTATAGAATCTATTTCACAATATCTGCATCTATAATATTTTAATTCATCTTCTTCAAAATCGTCATTACTGTCACCATAATTATTTGCAACACCTTTATTTTGTTTCTCTCCATACTCTTGTACAATTTGAGAGGAATAACAATTATCATCTTTTCTTTTCCCTTTTTTTTTATTTAAGTTTTTTTTTATTTTTTCATTCTTTAAATATGCATTTTCTTTACTCACCTTTTTATAACCATCTTTATCATTTTCTTGTCTATTCATATCATCTGCACTTGATTCAGTGTAACCTCTTAGATGTGATTCATTCCATGACATGGCATATGATTCTACATCTGAACATGCATCTGAAAATGGTACTAATTTATGGATTCTATTTTCATCTATATCAAAATTTGATGTCTTTTTCTCAGATAATTCACATAAATAATTATTTGAGCTATTATTTTTTCTAAAATTTGTTTGATTTACATATTTCGTATTCTTAATTTTTTCGCCAATACCTTTCCTATGACTACTTTGTTTCATCCCCTTCATTTCATTTTTTAATTCATATTCAAATAAGTCATTAAAATTGGATTCTTCATTATGCTTGCTCTTATGATTTATCTTATCCCTTTTTGTATCCACTATATTGTATAGATCATAAAAGGTGTCTACATCTATCTGACTACAATTCCGTGCCCTATTCATAATCCTTCCCTTTTTTCCAAACCTTAAAATATAACACTATAAATTATGTTCTATATATAATTATATGTACACTTGCTTATGTCTATATATGCTAGATATATTTATGTTTATTCTTCGAGCTATATACATTTCATAATTCTATAGAATACCAATAAAATGCAAAATAAATATGCACACACATGATGTTACCTATCATATGTTTTTTTATTCATAACCAGACTTTGTTATTCGAAAGGTATTGTAAATTATTTACATTTTATTATGTACCATATCTTAACACATTCCATAAACCATATCCTTACTTATGTACCTATATACCTACAGTTATATTTGCATGTAGCTTTTAAATAAGTATGCATGTTATTTTCCTTGAGATATATCTATACACCTTTATTATGCTTCCCTTTTTTCTAAAGTATAAAATTTATTTGAAAAAAAAAAAGGATAGGAGGGATAAATATGTAAACGATAACAACGAAATATATACTTTTGTAAAAATTGAAAAAAACAATAAAATACAGAAGGAAAAAAATGATAAGTGTATATGCCCCGAAAATATTAATTTTTTTTTTGCTTTTAAAAAATACGAATATTTATTATGACAAATAAAAGAAAGGTTGCGTATTATATGCTAGTACATACACAGGTCATATATTTTTACATGTATATATCGTGTAAATAATAAATGTAGTAGGCTTATATATTATGCCGAATTAGTATGTCCCTATAAATATTTCCCAAAGCATACACGCACACATATATTAAATAGCAAACCAGTTCATGCACTTTCCCTTTTTAAATATTTATTACATATATTTGTATGCTCCTTCACATGAATAATATTTCCATACATAATAAACGCATAAATTTTGTTTTACTTTAAATATAGATATCACTGTTAACCATATATAATATACAAAAATATTTATAAAATATCCCTTTCAATTTAAGCCTCTCTTAATTTTTTTTTTTTTTTTTTTTTTTTTTGCATGAATAAAGCGAAAAATATGTCATACACATACTTATGTGAAAATGTTAATATATATAATATCTTTACACTGTACTTTTTTTATATAAATAGGAAAATGATATAATATGCTCATGTGTTATTACAAAATCGTTTGCATACTATATAATTATTTTAAAAAAAAAATATATACATCATTTTTAAACTAATATAAGTTCCTTCTTTTGTCTGCTTATTTTTGTATAGTAAAAATGTGTACTATATAATAAGTAGAATTCTAAAATATAAGCAAAGGAATTTGCATATGTCTGTCCCTTCTTTTTCATGTCTACCACGGTTTTAATTCATCAAAAGGGATGACATATTATTTGTTGTGTGAAATCGGTAGGAGTAACAAAAAGGAATGGACAAACAGATTAAACAGATACGTTGAAAATGGGAACTGACTATATAAGACAAACCATTATGAATAGTACATATACTTATTTTCACAGTATGTGCAGGTACTAGCTATTATATAGATTAATGAACCGCATAGTTATTAGCAATAGAATGCGAATACTTCAAATTTTCTAATTATTTTACAAAATTCGAATTAACTAGCCATGCTAAGTCTTTTCATCTGTTGAAAAATATTCGATGATCAATTTTGTAATAAATTACACAAAACAAAAACAAAAAAAATAATGAATCGCAATTTAAAAAAACAAAAATGTTTAAATAGACGTAAAAATAAAACAATAAAAAATTATATAATAGTTATTCTCCCTTTTTTTTATTTTTTTTTTTTGCTTTAGAGGGTGGTACAATAATTTTATTAGCCATATGCCCCTCAGCTTTTATATGGTCAAATAATTTATTTCTTGAATCAAAGCTTTGGTTGCATATTTGACATTTTAAATTTTTAGAATTATCCTTTGTCGTAACATTTGTAGGGGTGTCCTTACATTTTCCAATGTCCTTATCCATATCTTCAAAATTTGTGACGTGGTCTGTTTTTTCAAAACTTTTGGCTTGTTCTTTATTCTTTTCGATCGGTTCAGGATTTTTTTTTTTTTTTTTTTTTTTTTTTTTTTTTTTATTACCATCCGAAGTGCTTGAAGAAATTTCCTCTTTTACACCATCTTTTTCGTCCAAAAATTTATATTTATATTTTTTTTTATCATTGGTACACCAAGATAAATAATCATCATTTTTCATTATATTTTCCGATGAAGAGTTTCCACTATTTTCTATATTATTAAAAGAGAGAGTAGGAGGATTTTTTTTTTTTTTTTTTTTTTTTTTTTTTGGTACCTTAATTTCATCATCGTTTTCCACATCATTTTCTTCACCATTTCCAACATCCCCAAATATGTCATCCAAATTATAATTTCTCGTACTTTTCAAAAAATTTGTTATATGTTTTTTAGATTTTTCATGAGAATTATAATGCTTCATAGTTTTAAAATTTTTTTTACAAACTTCACAACGATAAATAATATTTTGTTTTATACTATGATCTGAATTACTATCATTTTGATGTTCATCATCATTTATATAATCATTTCTTTTCAAATTTGAATCCCGTTTTGAATGTTCATTTCCAGAGCTTTCATAATAATTATGAGAAGATTCCAAACTAAATTCTCTTTTGTTTTTATTATGATCTGATAGATCTTCTTCTTCTTCACAATGTGCTGCTTGTTCTTCTTCCCATTTCTTTTTCGTCTGTTCAAATAATAATTTTCTTTCTAATAATTGTTGTTTTTTTATATTTTCTTTTTCTTCTTGTTTCTTTCGTTTTTCTTCTACAATTTGTACAACCCTATTTAAATATCTCGTATCATATTGTTTTAAATGTTGTACTAATGATCTTATATTTTCATTATAATTTTTTCGTTCTTTAATACTTTTTTTTTCATTTTCTTTTTTTAAATTTCTTCTTGTATGTCTATTTTCAAACTCATATGATTTTAAATATTCGTTAAAAAAATCAAACTTTTTAACCGTACTAAAATTACTCCAATATTCATAAAACTCATCAATACTTTTTCCACAAGTTTGAGAATTTCCAAAACTTGGAGCACTAATTGGGTTCTCTTTATTATTTTTATTTATTTTATTTATCTTATTTAATTCTTCATTTTCTTCTTTTATTATATCATCAAACAATTTTCTATAAACGTTATAAAAACTTTTTTCACAATTATCATCATATCCATTAAAACAATTATTATTAAAATAGCCCCATATATTTATATTAACTTTATAATTACTATAGGAATTAGTTTGATTCCCTTCTCTTTCTTCTTCTTCTTCTTCTCTTCCTCTTATAATTTTATTACGATTTACATCATACCATTTTCTCCTCCTTTCATCAATTAAACATTCATAAGACTCTTGAATTTTTCGAAAAATATGAGTATACCTTTTTAATTCTTCTTCCGAACGATTTGAATTTTTATCAGGATGATAATTTAAAATTAATTTTTTATAATTCTTTTTTATATCTTCAATGGTTGCATTTTTTTCAACTCCTAATATTTCATAATAACATTGACATTTTTCAATATCCCTTTCTTTCTCTTCCATTTTTCTTTACATAAATAGTAGGTAGTATATGTGCCTGTACACGTTTATAGGTCTACATAAATATTGATATACTTTCCATATAAGTATATATAGGTACTATCCAACAAAAGAAAACAATTCTATATACATCAGTACTCTCTGTTATTCTTTATCGCTAACTAGCTATATATACATATGCTGGAAAAAATATATATGCCATAATTATTCGCATTAAATTATGGCCAATCATTATATATATGCTTGCATAGGTATGGCTAGCCTACATTTTTATCTCTAAAAATAAAGCCTTTCTATATGCTAAACAAAATAAACATTCACAAAGAATGGTATATATATTGTAGAAAGCTACAAATGATAAATATTTTTAAAAAATTTTCAGAAATATTCAACACTACTTGAAATTATTAATAACACTTCAAAAAAGATTAACCAATCTAACCCCAAAAAGTTTTCCCTTAATTTTTTTCTTCATTCATTCGAAAAAGAGAAAACAATAACACCAATAATAAACGTACATAAATATATATTTTTTTAATTTAAAAAAATTAGAAAATAGCGAAATTTTGGCTTTTCCTTAACTATAATTCTTATATTTAAAAATAAAAAAAATATTGCAATCTTACAAATATCAAAATTATATTTTTTTATACATGTAAAAATTAAAATTCCTTTTTATTTCACCTCAGTATATATACCCATTTTTTTTGATGTTGTAATTCCCATATTTACATTAGTATATGCATACGAAATGATGATAAAAAAAATCGAAGACAAATTTTTAATAAAACCTTATTTTTACATCTTAATTTTAAAAATATTTTTTTAAAACAAAGTTATTAATTTGGCTTATTTTGTAAGTAATGAAAAAAAGTATGCTAATAATGCTATATCTACACTTGGCTTCACCAATTTTTTCGAAATTTTATTTTTTGAAACACCTTTTAAATGGGTGTCCATAAAAAAGTATATCCAATATTAACACAAAAACGAATAAAATATTTTCCTCTAAAAAATAGGACTATATTTCGAAAGAATATATATATTTTTTCTTTTTAATTGTTATTTTGTAATTTGTTTGATACTTATTGTCACCCCCCTTGATAGAAATGTGCAGGGGGAAGAGCAAATAATAAACTTATGTACATGCATAACAAAAACAAAAAGATGTGCAATATTTGTAGTGAAATTATGAATATAGCTACTTAAAAAATTTTTCACTTTTCTTCGAATTTATTAAACTATTTATAACGGAAGGATAATTGTCTGTTTTAAAATCGTTAAGAATTATATCATAAAATTTCTTTTGAAAAGAGGTTAGTGTATTATTTTTTTTTAAATTAATTTGATCTGTTGAAACATTTAAAAGAACTCTTGTCTCTGCAAATAAATAACTTAAAACAGCCCCAGAATAATAACTTGAAAAATGATATGGAAAACTAGTGGAATGTATTGAATAAGAGGAACAAAATTTATAAGGGAAATATTTTTCAATCGTTTCATAAAAATTGCATAAATTATCTTCTTCGTTCTCTATCTTATTTTCAGAACTACTATTCATTGTGTTTGAAAAAAACAAATGTGGATTAAGGTCATGTATAACATAATCTATAATAGACTGTGAATATATATTACCGAGTCTTGAACAATCAAATTTAATTGTTTTAAATAAATTTTCACTTATTTTTAAATTATTACCAATTTTATTAGACAACTTACTAATTATATCATAATTATTAGCTATATGCTCATTTATATGTGAAAAAAATTCAGCATAATCTAAGGGAATATTAAATAAATTTGATAAACTCAAATTATTTGATAATAATAATAAATGATATGCATGGCCAAATTCGTGAAATAATGTTAATATTTCTGATGAACTAAATAATTTATTTTTAATAGGTACTGTTCTAATAAACTTATAATCTATCAATACATGACCTGGGCTTATTAAACATGTATTTGGTAAAGAACTCATTGAAGGGACCCTAAAATAATCTTTAAAATTTATGTCCATATATGGAATTATATATATATATCCTAAAAATGAATTATTAAACACATTTTTATTTTCATAATTTAGTGTAGTCCCTTTTTTTACATTACTTTGATGTCGATCTATTTTATATATTATGCTATCTTTTGGCCATTTTTTTTTTATTTCCTCATCTTTAATTTCTTCATAAAAAAAATTATATATTCTTGAAACTATTTCCATAAAATTTTTTAAAACTATATTTTGTGGAAAATAGCTATTTATCAAATATTCATCTGACTTGTTCATAATTTTATTATAATAAAAACTCCAATCATAAATGGCTAGTTTGTGTGTATTATTTTCCCAATAATTTTTTTTATTATTTTTATTGCTAAATTTACTAAAATTGCTTATTTTTAATATATCATAAATTATTTTATCATAATCTTTTTCTACCTTTTCTTTAATTATATTAAGAAACTTTTCTATATTTTCATAATTATTTTTTTCCATTGTAAATTGGGATATAGAATAATGCCCCCAATTTTTATACCCTAATTTATTAGCCAAATCATATCTTTTTTTTAGTATATTTATTACATCATTATTTAAATTTAAATTTTTATATGGACTGTTAAGTAACTCAAGTACCTTTTTTCGAGACTCAGATTCTTCAAGCCCATTTAAAATATATTCATAATTATACTTACTGATCGGAATTTTTAATTTATTTTTGTTAAAAGTGTACTCATGGCTTTTCTTCCATCCCTCGTCTATTTTTATTTCATTCTTGTCTATTATTAAATGCCTAAGAAGTGTAACACAAAAATGTATAAATAAAAGATATAGAGAACAAAACAGTAGACAGATCGAACAAATGCACATTGTAATTGGCCAATAAACCGGGAGGAGAGTAACATAAAAAAATGCCGCCATTTGTTATAAGGACAATATGAATTGGGCATGCAATGTACTACATAAATGTGATAATATATATACATACCTAACTTTAACATTGTTAATTTTTTTCAAATACTTTGAGCAATCTTCTTTCAGCTCATTAAATAAGTTTCCCACCGATTGATTATTTCTTATGCGTATACTATATGGAATATTTTTTTCATCAATCTTCTGACCCTTATTATTATATATATATTTAGAAATATTTTCTTCAATACATTCCAATATTCTTTTTTTATAAAATGTTTCCTTTTTTAATTTTGTGTGTGTAGCTAATAGATAGTATAGATTAAAACATTTTTCAACGATTATATTTTTTTGAATATTATCATTAATTATTTTATTTTTTATATTAAGAAGTTTGTTAATTTCACTTGAAATAAAAAAAAAATTAACTGAATCTTTGTCTATAGGAAAATTAATTATTTTAGAGTTTTTGACATTATCTGTAATTTCCTTATACAATTTGTTTTTTTCATTCCCATAAAAAGTCTTGGGAATATTTGAAAAAAATACACAAATACATTTATTTATAAAATTATTAAAGTTCACCATTTTATTAATGTCTCTCTATTTATCAATTTATGCATATTTTTTTTCCAAATATTTTATAACTCCATACAAGTTGCCATCATTTAATTATGCTTACTATTATTATACAGTCCAAATTTCTCCAATACATTTTCCCTTTACATTTTAGTATAAGGGAATGTTTTGAAAAAAGTCTGTATTTTCATATTTATCAATATTTTTAAATAATATTATTTTTCATCATATTTAATTTTATTTTTATATCAATCCAATTTTATTTATTTTGCTTTAGTATACTTTCTATTATTCATGGAGAAGAGAAAAAAAAAATAATAATCCTTTTTATCTTAATTATAATTATTCACATTTTAAATAAAAAAAAATTTACAAATAATCGAGGAATATTTATATGCTCGAAGGTGTGGAACGAAAAAATAACATCACCATTCATTTATATAGAACAAGGAAATGCATAATTTTCCATTTCTCGTAACCTATATATCCAAATTAAAAAAATTAATTTAAAAACAATTATTCAAAAAAATAACACTATTATATGCTCTATATTAGCTACACACTTTCTCAAAATTTTTCCCAAAAACAAAATATTATTTTTACATAAAAATTATACTATATATGGGCATATAAACAAGTTTGTATTTAGCCCAAATTTGTTAACCAAAATTTATTACCACATTTAAAACATAATGCTAATAAATTATTGCTGTTCATATTTTATTTAATTTTGAAAAAAAAATAAAAATAATAGCCATAATAATAATTAGGTGAGAACAAATATATATGCACACTGTTCATGTAAAAATGGAGCATCCTTAATATTTCGCTAAGTATACAACTTATTAAAATGTCTATTTTTAATGTTTTCTTTGAACTTTCTAAGTTTTATAATTCCGTCTTTCAAAGAATAAAATTAATTGGTCAATTTTTAAATCGGACAATATAATTTTTCTCATAAAACATTACTCTCATACCTTTTTCTTTTTTAACCATATACAACTAAATTTTATTTTTATAATAATTTATTTTGTCATATATACTATTATATTTTATGTAGAAAATAGTATTACATACGTTATATCATCTTTTTTATGTTGCCCTTTGGTTGCACATAATTGCATAATTTTAGTTTGACACATTAAATATATTTAAATAGGATATTTTTTTTTAAATATGGCAAATTATCCGTGTTAGACTTTTTTTTTATTTTTAACAGTCGTATCTTATAACGTTAAAAAAATTATGAACTGTACATGTATAATATGTATATTTTTTTTTTGTTGAATTTTTTTTCGAATTATGTTAGACAATTATGTATATTGATAAGATGGTTAATTGTAATAAAGGTAAAAAGATAAATTTATAATACATAGATATGTATATTATTAACGAACAATTAATTAATAAGTGCAACTATAATTCAAAAAAATATATAACTTCCTATCAAGTTCAAAGGAAATATAATTTATTCAGTAACACTTATAAAACATGAACGTACATATTTAATCACGACATCCAAAACAAAATATAAAAATAATATCACTAATAGTAGTAAAATATGCCAAATTAATCTATAAAAAAAGTAAAGCGAAAATATTATTGAACAAAAGTATACTTCATTATACATACATGCACATGGTGAAACGCCTTAGAAAATTTCCTCCAATGTTTCATAGACCATTCCAAAAATAATTAATAATGAAAAGGTATAGCTACACACCCATTGTTTTAATCTGTAAATCTAATATAAATCGTGTTGAATAATAAATAATTATTAGTTATCTATTCTTACTTATGTGCATTATTTTTATTTCTTTATTTGCACATTTCTGTAATTGATGACTTTATATTTATTTTTTTATAACGCCTATCCTTAAAATGGTAGTTGCCCATATGCACAAAATCATGTGTGTTGAAACTCATTTTTGCTTTCTCTTTTTTTTATAATTAGAATAAAAACTTTCATTTTTGTAATATATAAAACAAAAGAGGATTAATGATATTTTCAAACAAAATTAAACAATAAAATACAACAGGCTAGCAAATAATAATAATAGACAACCAAATAAATAAGCATACAAGCCAGCCATCAAAACCTCAAAACGAGCAAGACAACTAAAAATATTATTACCGCCAATACTACTTCATAATTTTTAAAGCAAAACAAACATGCCTGATAATTTGGAGCTACTACATTTTTACAACATTTACAATGATAGAAGAAATAAATGGAAAATTGGGATAAATAAATTAAATTTTAATATTGAAAATTATAAAAATATAAAAACAAAAATATTTCTCTATGTCTTATGGAGTATATTATTATTTATATATTTTTTTGAACTATTATTAAATTTATTATTTGTAATATATATACAAAATATAAATATAATAGTTAAAACAATTTTTATATTTTCAATATTTGAAATTATAACAGTTATATTATTAACAAGTCAAAGTATATATGGATATTCCTATGATAGCTCAATAATATTACAAAAATCATCCCAATCATTTTTTATTTTAAGTATTTGGTGTTTTTTTAAATTATTATTTTACACTATATTAACAATTTTATTATCAGTCTTCTCAAATTCAAATATAACCTTAAATACACAATTTATATATTTTTCAAATAAAACTTTATATTTCAATTCCCTTATGAAAATAATTATCACCATCACTGCCGTCAAATTTGTGCTTACATTTTTCACAGGTAACCCATAATTTGCACACACTCGTTTTTTCCACCTACCCCTGTCCCATATTTTCAGCTGTTTACACTCTTCCATTTTTTACACTCCCATCTTAGGCCAAAAAATTAACTACGTCTTTAGCTGTATCAGAACTTCCACCATTTTAAAGAGCAAAATTAGGAAAGACCTTGAGAAAAAATCCTTTTTATTTGAAGATCAAACATATGGAACCTTTACCATGGATTTCAATGCCTAAGTAGGTATTTGCCCTTATACCGCTACATGGTCATACACCTTTACATACTTACCTAACCATATTTTTTTAAATTAAACGAATTTATGTTGCTCTTATAATTTAATTATTTTTATCCATTCTTATTCAATCATATTTTAGTTTTTTACTTCATCATTTTACTACAATGATTTGTTGTACATATTTTGTACCCCCTCCTTTGTTTAGTTTTTATTTTTTTTAATTTTTGTCAATATTATTTACTATTTATCATTTTATTTACTTTTTTTTAATTATAAAATAGCCTTTTAAATAACATACAACTGTGCATATTATCATAAATGCATACTGTTTTTTTTTTTTTTTTTTTACAAAAGTTTTGCAAAAAAAATTATATGCACACGAATATTTTTATTTTTTAATTCTTTCCTTATCTTATTATTTCACAATTATTAATTTAATTAATTTTTTATATATTTTTTCTGGATACAAGTTTATTGTATTTTTTTTTTGTTTTTTTTTGTTTGAGATTTGGAGGTCCAAATTTGATTTGAAAAATTTTCGTAATAGTACAGCATAAGATTGCCTAGCAATTTCGCTATACCTATTTATTATTATTTCATTTCACTTATATATATAAATAGTTCTTTGTCTTGTTTGTTTATTCTTGTAATACATTTGTTGAAACATAAGAGCTGATGAGGTATACATATATTTGTCACTACACAATGAACGTGAATTTCTATTTCAACGATCCTCAATAAGTAGCGTTCACCAACTATTCATAAATATTCATGCATACTAACACAAAATGGAAAAGAACATGAATAAAAGGAAAGGAAACAAATCGAGACAGCTCGGGAAATACAACTAAAATCCGGCCATCCAAATATACATTACCATTTTTGAAAAAATGAAAGTAAAAGCAAAATGAAAATATACTATTTTATTTTTTTTCTAATTATGTTGGGTAATACAAATTCAGTCAAGTTAAGGAACTCACGCCATAATGCCAACAATGGGACCCCTTTTCGACCCACAACCCAAATTTACAAAAATGAAAAAAAAAGTAGACCCCCCAAAATAAGCAAATTCAATTCTGTAAATCGGAAAAATATTGAAACAGGGAATGTAATAAAAAATGATAAATGCAAACGAAGAGGGAGAATAAAAAAAATACTTTTCCTAGCCCCAAATAAAGCACTGAATAATGATAAAAAGAAGTTTGTTAAAATGATTTTAGCACCTAAAGGATCCATTCATGAAAAAAAAACAAAATACATTTTGGAAGATCCTATAAAAACATATCCTTGGGAAATTAGTATCCCCTTTCATGAAACAATAACAAAAGAACTAAGTCCATATTATAATTTTTTAAAAGGGGAATGGGCATATTTAGATCATAGGAGAGATGTAAGAAAGCCTTGTGGTAAAATCGAGGGAGGATTAGAAAATTATGATGGTAAAGGGTTAAAATTAAAAAAAGGAAAAGATAGACAAAGGTATAAAAAAATTCCATATTATTTAGATCATGGTGTAAGTTGGAGAAATTATAATTTTGATGAACTTATACAATTTGATTTTGAAACAGATGGAAATCAAGATCAAACATTTTTAGAAACAGAAGAAGATTTAGAATATAGACAATGGGGTAATTGGAATTATGTTAATGCAAAAGAAACAACACAATTAAATACAATTTGGAGAGACCCTGTTTTATCTAAAGATTTATCAAATTTAATTTATCCATGGAATCATAAGATCGTAGAAAATCATATTATTCCTCATGGATATCCATCTCCAACTTGTTCAATACCTGAACCAAGAATCGAATGGGAATTGGCAGCACGAGGGTTTTTTGGTGGCTATTATGATGATCCAAATTGGAATCGAATCAAATTTTATAAAATTATGAAACGACTTATTATTGAATGGCATGAAATTAATAAACATACTGATAAAACAAAAGATCAAATACGAAGAATTGATGAAATAAAAACAGAATTATTTGGAATTTCAAGTAAAAAAAAATATTCATCAAAACAAATTAAATTAATTAATGATCATGCATATTTAAGAGCTAAAGAAATATTACTTGATCATATAATTAACCCCAATAATGATTCAGATTATATTTCCTATTATTTGGATAGACATGAACCTATTGATTATATTGGAGGTGGTAATTATAATTGTAGTTCCGATGAAATCCAAAATAAAACTGTAGTACTTAATATGTGTGTATATCCAGTAAAGCAACAACATGAATCGTATTCTTATAATATGTCAATACCTGAAATGGCAGAAATGTATCACTATTTTATGACTGAAATTAGAAATGAAGGTCGATCACATCAAATAGCTGAAGATCCAAATGATGATAGATATCAATCATATGAATTACAAAACGAAAGAAAAAAATTTCCTGCTCTTATTGCATTATATAAACCTTTATGGTCAAACAAAAAATATGGCGAAGAATTTGGTGATGCTTTAACTCCTAGCCAAAAATTATCTTCCCTTAATTTTTCAAAATTTAACGCTAAACTTACTTTGAAAAAGAAAAACCCCAATTTAGACAACCAGGACCCAGATAAATTCAACTACGTCGATGACTATAAGCATGTCGACGACACGTATGTGTAGTTCCATTTTTTCACGATTTTTTACATTTTTTTACATTTTTTCATAATTTTTCATAATTTTTCATAATTTTTCACGACTCTAATTCAACTTCAACCCATTTTATTCCCATAAGTGCTTACACACATTGGGAAAAATAAAATATTATTGAAATTTATTTATGCGCTTTGTTAAGTGTTTTGAATTGGAGCACACAAAATGCCCATGAAAAGGACATACAATGCATGAACTGCTGTGCATAACTTTAAAAAGACCAAATAAAATGAAATGCATATATTTCAAAATTGTTAAAATGTAGAATAACTACTATCAATAGATAACCCAAAGTCATTTGACAATATGAAAAGCACTTCTAATAAGGTCAATGCTATTTTCACAAAAACAAAATATTCAAATCGAGGAATAGCATACGATCGAATAAAAATATATCAACAAAGTTACAAAAATTTAGCCAACATATACATGCATAGGCTATCATACTTCTCCCCTTTTATATGCCTCAAAATTAAATTTAAAATTTTAAGACAAATTTAATAAAGCTCCATAACATTTCACATAGTTACACAGCTTCTCAACTTCTACTTCCTCTGTAAATATTTTCAATCCCTTCTGTATGACAAAAAGAATATCTCCGGATATTTCGACTGGCTTCTCTATGGGGGCGTAGTTTAGCTGAAAAAAATTCAAAACGTATCATATAAGCGGTTGAAAATGGTGAAAACGGTGTGAAAGCTGCATGCAAAATGATGGGCACGACACAATTTTAATTTGCCATACCTTTTTTTCGCGGGTGTTAAAAAAAATAATGTCCAGGTGTGGAGGAGGTTGAGCCTCAAAAGCGGGTAGAAAGTACAACGTTCCATTAAATTTTTTTTTTAATTTTATAAATTCTATATAGCATTCATAATAAGGCTTTAAATCATTAAAATAAGCACTTGTCATTTTGGTTGAAATATTTTTGAACATAATTTGTTTAGAATGTTTTTGATCAAAATAAAAATCGGGAATAACATCGGATGATATATATGCTAATACTCCAGGTCCTTGAATTCCAATTTTAGAATAATGTATTTCTAATTGTCCATAATTTACATTACTATAAATTAAATATATACCTTCTTTTACTTTTACTGTTGTTTTTCTTACTTCTGGTGGTGGCCCAGTACAATTTTTTTCTTCTGGAGGATTAGGTGCAGCTGCTGCTCCAAGAAAATTTAATTTGGCTTTTTTTTTAATAAATAACTTTGCTTTCATATCTTTATTTATTAACACAGTTCCCTTATTTTTCTGGGATACTCCTCCATCATCTTCTTCGTCTTCCAATTCTTCTATCTGTCTTTTTTCATTTTCTTCCTCTAGCATTTTTAGCCTCCTTTTTTCTTCTTCTTCGTCCTCTAGCATTTTTAGCCTCCTTTTTTCTTCTTCTTCGTCCTCTAACATTTTTAATCGCTGTTTTTCTTTTTCTTCCTCTAACATCTTTAACCGTTTTTTTTCTTCCTCCTCCTCCAGCAATCGTTTTTTCATATCCAACAATTTTAATTCATCATCATTAACTCGTACTTCACCTAACTCTTCCTCTTTACCTCCACAACAAAAACAGCATAACAAATTCCCTTTTTCTTTTTCCATTCCAGAGGATCTAAACTGCACATTTTTATTCTTCCCATGGTTTCCTATATCGTGGGAGTATCTTTTTTCCGTCTTTTTGTCCACCTTTTTTTCTGCATTTTTTTCTGCATTTTTTTTGGGGTCCCTTTCTAAGCGTGCCTGCAATTTGGTATCCTTTTGAGTCGATTGATTTTCTACATATAGGGACTTATTTTTACCATTTTTTTCCTTCCCTTTTTTTTCATTTTCTTTAGCATTATTTTTTAATTTATTGTGAGCCTGATCTTTCGATTCACTTCTTTTTTTATTTGCTGTATTTTTTTTTTCTTCCTTACCACCCTTCCTTTCTGCTGTCTTTACATTTTTTGCCATCCTTTTTTTTATGACTTTGTAATTGAAAAATATTTTTAATCTCAAATTTTTAACAAAAAGCTGAGTAAAAAGAAACGGAAAAAAACAAAACAAAACAAAAAAAAATGATCAAGGGAGAATGATCTAAAAACAAACGAAATTCTTATAAGTAAAATAAAAAATGCAATTTCTCCCACACACACAAAAAAAAAAAATTATAAATATATATCGCCTGGCATAGTACTAAAATAACGTTATAGAATTTCTTTTGTGCATGTATATATTTTAAATTATGAAAGAAATGAAAATTTTTTTAGTTTTATGTGTGTAATGCATTATAGATTTTATTTTAAAAAATGAATTTCCTTTTTTGTTCTACTATATTATACTAAGAATAAAGTAGTAGAAAACGAAAATTGAAAAAACAAGACACCCCCCAAATGGACAGTCTAATAGTTACATAATAATATATACAATTAAAAAAATAATGTTTATTCTGTTAATAATAATATAGAGAAAAAAAAATTAAAAAAATAGCACGTATGATACATTAATGCATGTTTTAAAATTATCAAAAAAACGCAAAAATACAACAAAAATACAACAAAAATAAAAATTCTTAATTTCCATATAAGCTTGAAAAATACTCTCACCTATTTCTACATTATAAATGATTTTGCAGAAATCAACTTATACATATACTTAAGACATATATATAATATAAAAAAAATCAAATTTTAAAATGTTTTAATTTTTTCACAATCAATAAGAAATTTATTATAGTTAAAATATGTTTATATCATATATGTCAGTTGTAATAATATAATATATGTATTATCCATTTTGTAAAAAAAAAGAAAATAAAAAAAACTGTGAATTATTTGAGTTAATTTTATTCATTAAATATTCTACAAATTAAAGAATGGTAGTATGTAATAAACAAACACTGTCTTTTCTACATTAAATTTTTTAAATATTTTTATATTTTAAACATACATTTAAACAATAATTTTTATTAAGACATAAAAACTTATTATCTTTTTACAAAACAATTAATGCTATATTACAATGTCACTATTATATCCTTTAAGCTTACTCATGCGACAGTATAAAAATGCGAAAAAAATTTATTTTGTTGTTCATATTGGGCTTTTATTTACATACCATAATCTATATGCTAACTTGTTTTTCCTTACTCTCATAATTTTAAACAAGACCTTAATTATATGGAAACTTTGTTTTTGTTTTTGAAAATTGTATTATCGTATAAATTAAAAAAAAAAGACGAAGATCGCGAAGAAATATTTATTAAAAATAAAATAAAAACATTGGTCATATAATTCCGTACATTTGTTAAAAAAAAACAGGACTATATACACCATAAAATATACAAATAATAAAAAACATAAATATATTCTTATATTATATAATATTAATTTGTTCGAAAAAAAAATATATACATATATATGTGTGTGTGACCATATTTCCTTTTATTGTTTTGGATATCTTTACAAGTAATCAGGTTATATGGATGTCTCATTTTCGAGATATATATGCTCAAATAAAAAATTTTCTTTCAGTTGATTGGACCACGCTGAGAAAGCAAACGCAAAAAAGGGTAGGTAAAACATGTGGGTAGACGGATAAAATATAAGGAATTTTCACATGAACATTTTTAGCTAGATAGCTATATAGCTAATAGCTATTTGCAATTATTACTTGTTTCATAATCAAATGAAAAATATGTTCCTTTCTCTGATTTATCATTTGAAATTCGGATAGTATTTCCATAAGGGAAAAACCAAGTTGTGTACTTTTTGTGATATTTCCATGATTTCTTTTTCAACTCTTTCGAAGCTAAATGCTGCTGATAAGTTCCCTTTTGCGAAGGAAAAATAATGACACATGTGTGTGCAATTTTTTTTTTTTTCATAGTTGTGTACATATTTACATGACTTGTTCATAAATAAATTGTTTTAAGTCATACTACATATATACTCGTTTTAATGAGCTTACTGGTTGATAGTAGAATATAAAAAATAGTGTATCCAGGTTGAATTTTTCAAATAATTCGGGGCTAAATAAATGATTAATTTTTAATTTATAGATATGTATGTATGCTTATGTATATATTTGCATTAGAAATTTATTATTTATATTTTCCTTTTTTTATTAAAACCTTTGAAATTCCAATAGGGGTGTTGTAGGAAAATATTTACATGGGTTTCCCCATAACATTCTAGGCACATACTGCCTATATTGCTCTCTATCACTTTTTATTATACAATTTTTATAACTTCCTTCGATCAGTTCTTGTAATTTTAATGCTGAAATGTGTACAAAAAATAATATGTTAATAAAAATGGTAATATATATTTTGGCAACCAAATTGTAACACAAACATATACACATATTTATATAAAGATTTGATGGTTTTGGTTAATTTTTGTATAAAGAGGTATATAATTTAAAACATGTGTATGCATATATGCATTTATATATTTTTTCTTTTCTTTTTTTTTACAATTTTTTTCCAACAACATTTGAGTAGACTTAGACAGTTTACTATTGTTGTTTATCTTTGCTTCTTCATTGGCTTTTATCGAATGATTTATATCTTCTTCATTTTTGTTTTCGTCCATATTTCACAAAATTTAAACTGTTAAGGTGTTGAGTGGTACATGTACATGTATATTATATACATGTATATATTTCGAGTTTGCTTATTTGTGATTTTTGGTAATTAAAGCAAAGTTCATTCGAGTCAATCCCTTTTGGCACTGCCAATTAATTCAAAGAAACTAGGGCTTGCTAAAAATGTAAAAATCAATATATATATTATATATATGCACAATTTCATAAAGAGGAAGACCATAATAATATGATTAAAAAATTATTTTGGTCAGTTAAAAATAAGCTATTTATATAAGGGATAAGTTAATAAAAAGTCCATCATATTTTGTGTACAGAAAAACGTCAAGAAAATCCATCATGATGTTATACATAAAACATGAAATAATATAACAAAGTTATATAATCTTATACCAATTAATCATAATAAAAACTAGGGATTGTTAAAATAATGAGTATACCTATTTAATAAAATACTAAAGACGCAAAGAAAACAAGAATGAAATAGGAATAAGTTATTTAAAAAAAAAAAATAATAAAGTCTGTGCACACTAAGGTTTATATTACTATTGAACACCAATAAAAGGAAATATAAATATATAAAAAATGTACAGATACATATTTATAAAATCTGCAATTAAACAATTTTTTACCTTTCCACAATTTTATATTAATCTAGGTGTCATCATAAAAATTTATAAAAATTGATTGTAAATATAGAATATAAAAAATAAAGCTACCTATATATTATTCCATCAATTTTTTTACACATAAAATTTACTTATACAGTGTAAATCACACAATGCTATAATTAATTGAATGTATAAACCTTTTTCAGCTTGATAATAATATAAAAAAAAAGATTTATATGTTCTTATAATTTCTTTCTTTGAAAAAATAATAAACACCCATGAGGTGTACATAAAACTGAATTACATAAAGGTTATCCTATTTTTATTTGCATATTTTATGCTCCACCTCCATTATTCTAAATATATTGTAGCATACATATATATGTGTATAAAAAGTATATAACCCCTTAGGCTATGAAATGAAGATTTATTGCATAATATACAATAGCATTTTTATGTATAATCATATATACCCCAAAATGAAATGAACAAATAAATAATAAAGTAAATATTTTATTCTACTATCCTTTTCATTTTGTTCATATTAAACATTCTTAACATTGTATTTTACAATATATAATATAAATTAAACATTGATTGAATGTGTATGATTCATTTTACAGTCATTTTAGCTACTTCCTCCATTTGATATATTTTTCACGTTTCCCCCCCCCATTTTTAAAATAATAAGAAATAAGGAGTATACACTTATTTCAATAATAAAGCGAAAAATATAAAACACATAAATATCATATGTGTAGAAACGTATAATTATATATATTTCGTATTAAAAATTTTTTTACATAAATGTTTTCAAAACATGATTATGTAGTTTTTTTTGTATATATACAAACAAGATGAACTGTTTAAGACCAATCAAATTAAAAGTTTTCATGTAGGAAAAAAAACATATATATACGCACATATATGAATATATACAAAAAACAAAAAGTATATAAAAAATGCTTTGAATTTTATGTATATAAAATATATGCCTTGGCCCTTCATAATATTATTATATTTTTCCTTTAAATTCCCTTGTTTCGTTTTACTATCTTCATTGTTTAAATGTATTATTGTTATATTTTTTCAAGAATTGAAAAATATGTATTTATACATAATATAATATTATATACATATACACACAATTCAATACAAGAAAATATATAAGACGGTCTTCTTATAATTATAATTCACTCTTTACGTGGTATACTTTTCCTTTTCTCTTTTTTCAGTCTATGCGTTTTGGTCATGTAAAATATATATAATATATATACATATTCTGAACATGCATAATTTTTTTTTCTCTCTTTATTATGGAATAAATAATTTTAAATGAAACCCGCGAGGTTATTTTGCATATGTATTGTAACATTCATAAATGCTTTAATACATATGCTGCTGGGTATATATTTATATATAATTTTTGCATTGCATATATTTATATATATGTGCAATATATTTAATTTCTTATTTAATTAGCAACAAAGTCTGGGTGTTTTTTAAGAACAATTGTTATTTTTGGTATTCTCCTATTAATTCTATCTGAACTGAAATAAGCTGTTTGAATTCTAATGATTTGGCCTAAAAAAAAAAAAAAAAAAAAAAAATAGTTATTTAATGGCTATAATATATGAACAAGTCATAATTTTTTTTAAATAAGCATAGCCAATGTATGTACTTATAATTAAGTACATATTAATGAACATATATATATGCACAAGTGTAAAATGCAAATAAACATACCAATATCTTCCTTTTCCATTATGGATGCGGCACCAATTGCAATTTTTGTGGCGCTGCCTAAACCTGTTATAATAACTTCATCAAATGGATTTTTTTCTTCATTTCCTGTGAACATTCGTTTTCCAATTCTGGCATAGAAGGTTGGCTTCTTTGTCATGGAAACCTATATATACATACAAAAGGGGAAAAGTAAAATTAATAAATAATAATGATAAATAAATATATGTATGCATACAATAATGTATTATATGAGTATATACATAATATATATATTTTTTTTTGATATCTATTAAAATGGTTAATTTATTACTTGGATAGAGTTTTCAGCTCTTTCTTGTGATATATCTTCAGTGCTTGTCATTTTTACAGTTTTGTTAAAATTTATAGAGTGAAAAAAATTGTAACTTAAAATTTATGATAAATTTAATTGGAAATTTTATATATATATTATATTTTTTATATACAAAAAATATAAATAATATAATGTAGAAATAGTAAATAAATGTGGTATATATAATAAAACGTTTTAAAAAAAATTAATGTGAAAAAATGTAATAATTGGTTAATATTTTTTTGAAATAAATAATATAAGCCCTTGAATAAAAATTATAATTTAAAAAAATAACCCTTTTTTTAATTATATATATTTAAATAAAAGCATATATAAAATAATAAAATAGAAAAATATTTACCCACAAAATGTGCTTTATTGATGTTTTGTTACGACGTATGTATGTATTTGCAATATATTTAAATACTATGGAGTCATAATAAATATAAATTTATGTTTGTATGAAAAAAAGATAATAAAAAAAAAAGAAAACTCCAAATTATTATTACAATTTTAAATATGTAAATAAAGAAGATACGGAAAAATAAAGCGTCATAATAATGTTACTATATATGTAGGTGCATGTAAATATCTTAATAAATATATATAGGAAAGAAAATTACAATATATATATATATATATATATAATGATTTTTAATATTTAAAGCAATATATATTATTTTTACTAATATTACTAAAGGGGGTAGGAGCTATTAATTTTTATTTTTAATAACAGTTCGTTAACTTTTTTCACTTCCACACGAGGTTTATATATACTAATAAATTACATGAGTCGTGATAAAAAAAATAAAATGAAATATCTACAAAAATTAAGTATATAATATATTTTTAATATAAAAAATTATTATATTGTACACACAATATATTATTTTTATAGTCAATTTTGCAGTATTTATTTTTTTTATTATTTTTTCAAAATTTAAAATAGCATTTATATATAAGTTTATATACAATCAATCCGTTGGTATAAAAATTGGTTACTATTTGAGTTTTTTTAAAATACGTGTACATACGTATAGGTATGAAACACATACAGTTATTTATTATATTGTATATAGAGAATTTTCAAATACATAAATAATATTTTATGTTTATGCCGCTTTTATACATATTTTTGTTAAAAATCAAACTATGACGGTTTATGGAACTATATTTTCACATATTGGAAACCTTTATTTATTATTTATATTTATTTTATTGTAACATTTACAAATAAGCATAAAATTGCTTCATAAAAATGAAAATTTTATACACCTTTTTTGACATTATAAATGCTAAGAAATAAACAATACTACAAAATATGTGTAAATATTTTTATATTTTTTGAAAAATTATTATAATTTTTTATTTTTGTATACCATCAATAATATTTCTACTATATCCATTTTATTATATATTAATATTCGATTTATACTTATAATCTGTTCATTTTAAAACAATATATTTTATACACTTTATGTATATAAGAGGAATATCTCATAAATATACTAACCTTTCTATATATAAATCAATACCTACATATATGGCTATAACTTCTTTTATTTTTATTCCTACAAAATATGTGTATTAACATATATATAGAAAGAAATAAATGAAAGTAAAATCTACATTTGTTCTTAATCACATTTTTTTATACCCTTTTAATGGCACTATTTTTAAAAACCTCTTTCGTCTATAATATACTTATATATAAACATGGCTAATGTAAACACACACAATACTATGATCATTTAAAAATATAGAAATCGAACTTTTCAAAGGGCTTAACCTATTTACAAATTTTGTTTTCACATTCTTTATTTTACAGCAATTTTTAGAATTAATTTCAAACCCTACTTGTGCCCTTATTGCCACAAATAATATTCTCTTCATATTTGTGTGTGTAATATTCGAGGCAAAGTATTTTATTAAAATTATTTTTTTTATGCAAATAAATTTTTATTTACACATTATATAAATAGCTACTAACAATTAAGTTTGTTAAATATTAAGAATGTTATATTTTATTTTTCAAAACATTAATAAAAACGAAAAAAAACGAAAATAAATTACAAGCATGTAATTGTTGTCTAAAGACATTTAAACATATTAAAATTTTTTTTAATTTTTTTACTTATCATTTCCTATACATTTTGATCATATTGAAAAACCTTTATAAAGTTTTAAATACTCGTTAACCTCTTCTGATAACTAAATTAATAAATTTTATAAATTAAAACAAAATGTATTTATTGTTGTAAAATATATATGCATATTTACATATGTACAACTATTTTAGCTCCCTTTTTTTTTAACTTTATTTAAGAACATTTTCTGATCAATCTGAAATTAAAAAAATGCACATTCTATGTGTAAACAAATTATGGCATAAATCGAAAGGGAACAAAATATGAACAAATTTAATAAATGAAAAATGTAAATTGCCTATTTTTTTTTGATTATGTATATTTATCTCTTAGATTAACTACCGAATCAAATGTGCTCATTATGTTGTTCATAACGTCTTTCACAGCTATAAAAAAATTGTTTACAACATATATTTATTTGATTTGTTTTTATAAAACGAAAGGTATAATGTTTTATAAAAAAAACATACACTTGTGCTTATGGTCATCGATTTCTTTCATATACTTTTCGTACAATTCACTGGGTGAAGGTTTATTCTGAAAATTTTTATAAAAAATAACAATGCACATTGTGTTATAAGTTAACTATTTTGTATAAGCATTTTATTTTAAGCTATTATTCCTTGCCGTAGGTAATAGTATAATAATAGGTGTGTCATGTTCCTTTACTTGTTCACCAACCTCAAACTTAACTTTTTTATTATCACCATTATATGCTTGAATAAGCGAAAAAACATATAGTTAGTTTTAATTATTATATATATTCACACATATTTCAATTGTAGAATTTTCATAAAATTTATATCATTTTAATATTTTCAGAAATGTTATGCATATTTTTTTTTTCATCGATACATAATTCTATATTAAAATGATCATCTTTTTCCATCTTTCCTCTAACGAAATTTATTCCATCCTGATTATTCGGTGTAAAATCCATAATTTTGTAGAACAAGGTAAATAAAAGAATTTTAAAAATATAACTGTTCATATTGACAACTAGTGGTGTATTAAAATAGGGAAAGAGAAAATACAGTTTATACTATAATATAAAAATATTGAATTGACACAAATAATGGAAACAATATAAGTTTTTGTCCAGTTCGGTAAAAAAATTTAAATACTTTATGACTAAACAATGTAAAAAAGACAAATACTAAAGATACAAATTATGAAAAGTTACAAAAAATAATAATTATTCATGTGAATATTTTTAAAAAAATATCGTGATTAAAACAATGGAAATAAGTATGATAAGCTTAGTAATATATACATTTATTTAAAATGGGAATATAATAAAAAATAATATATTAAGACAGTGCACTATAAAATAAGGGTGTTAAATACGACAACAAAATAAGGACTTAAAAAAAGCAGCTAGCCATTTTCTCAAATATATACCCATATACAAAATCATGCACACACATATTATGTATATTGTAAATATTTTTTTTTAGCTAGCCAAAAATTAACAAAAAATACATAAATATATAGGATTATCACCATTTTATTATTGCACGTTCAGAATATTATTCCGTTGTACATTAATTGCGTCAAACTTTTCTTCAGAATTCATCCATCTCCAAGAATAAAAAGGTATAGCAATTATGTTGTAACCTTTTGTTAATAAATAATTTATTTTTATTAATATTTCTGTTTTTGCAAAATATTTTTCATTATAAAAAATATCATATGGATTGTAAGAAATATCATTAATCAAAAAGATATCGTGCTTCCTTTCCTCATTATTATTTACTATACTACTATCTTTTTTTAGTAGCGTATTAATTAGGCTTAATTCTTTTTGTTCATTAGAAGAATAAAAATAATTCTCTGGCCCTAAAAATATATAAGCTATATAATTGTCATACTCTAGTACTGGAATATAGTACATTCCATCCTTAAAATTAATTTTTATATTTTTCGTAAAGTTTTGAACTATACTAAATAACTCTAAGGGCAATATTTTATTTGCCATAATAGTAGGCTTTAATGCATATGCCAAATTTATATTATCTTCATTATCATAAGAATTATCACATTCTTCATAATTTCCCATGTCTTGATTTGATATACCATTTTCATCATGTAAGCTTTTATTCCACAATTGAACATTTTTATAATTACAATCTATGAAATTGTAAATAATGTATTCTTCCATTATGTAGCTATTTTTCTTTTCATTATATTTGTTTCTTTTTTTTATTATTGATGAATAGTGATGTAAGCATTTTTCTAATATGTCTGTATATTTCTCCCCTTCATTTTGATCTACTATTTTATTTCCTTTTACACTCCATTCACTGTCTTTTAATTTAAACAAATTAATGATAGAGCATAATATCACACTGTGATTATCGACATCTTCGGATGTGTGGAAAATTCTGAAATATCGATTTATCAATTCTTCATAAAAATTAGTTTCTTTATCAATATAAAATAAGAAATCTTCTTTAAATAGTGTAATATCATTGAGTTGTAAAAATGGTAAACCCCATATTATTGGGATTTTTAATAATGACGAAAATAATTTAATTAAGCAGGTAAAATTTATATAATCTTTTAATTTTATTATTTCTTTGCACATATAATTTAAATAAAATTTAAACTTTTTCTCATATTCATCATTTATACTATTTTTCACTAGCAAATTGCATAAAGACTCAAATATATCTACACATAAATAACAAATAGAATTTGTATTTAATTTAGTTCTTAGATCTTTGCTAGCATAATGATTGTATATTTCGTTTTCTTCATTTAATAAGCTTGAGTTAAGTAATTCATTTTCCATATAATAGCTATTAGGATATTCATTTCTTTTAATTATTTCCAAAAAAGATGGGTCGATTTGTTCCTCATCGGGTCGAGACCTTTCATTATCATCGTTATTTACATTGCTCAAATATAGCTCTTCCTCTATTTTAGTCTTTTCACTTTTTTTTGTATCAGTTTCATAAAAATTGTTCGCATCTATATAATTACTTTGAAAGTTTATGTTATTCTCATCAATATATCCTACCGAACTTATATCATCGCAAATTTGTTTATTCAATTCACTTTCTAAGCATTCCCTTTTTGTATTAACTCGTAAAAAATTATTAACACACACCATTATTTCATCATATTTAAATTCTATATTAATATTGTTTAGCTGTGATAAAATATTTATAACTTTTATTGCTATAGGAAATTCTAATTGTAAAAAGTTTACATCCGTAAAATATTTATTAATGTCATATGTATTGATATATAATTTATGTAATGATATTATTAAATCAGCCAATTGTATATTTGTAAGTTCTGAAATGTGTAAAGGTAGTTTGGCTCGAAGCATTGTATTAATATCGCTATTTATAAAAGAAAATTTCGAATATATATATGCAATTTTTACTAGCTGGTTTATGTCTAGATTGTTTTGATTTTTTACAAATATATTTACAGAAGAATATAAAAGCATTTCCTTTTTAATATTTAAATATGAAAAAGAGATTAACACATTTATTAAACTTTCAACATCAAACATATGTAATATATTTAAAGTTGCAACTGATATTCTGTTAAATAAATTTATATCTTTTATTTGAACTTTACAAAAACTTAAACACATAGTTGATATGTTTTCTGGTGTTGCTAAATTTATTTTATTTAAAAAGGCAAGAGATAATGAAGCAAATAAAGGAATAAACAACAAATTTAATTTAGAACATAAAAAACATATATCACATATTTCTTTTACAGAATATTTACAACTTTCTATTGATATTTTATTTAATAAACTTTTTATAAATTCTTCTTTGTCATCCAATTTATTATTTATTTCTAAAGATTTTAATATTCTATAACAGTCTTTTCCATCAAGTGAAGTTATTTCATTCTTTACTCTCGTTTTAAATATTTCATAAAGCTCACTATTGCTCTTTGATAATCTCACAATATCAAATGAATATTTTCCTAAATTTTTAATTGATAATTTTCCGATGTCATTTTCATTAGGTATATAAACATACCTTTTAAAACACCACAAAAATGCCGCATTTTTTTTTGTTACTTGCTTAATCATATTTTCTACATTTCAAATCATTATAGCTAGCCACCCAAAAAATACATTTTTAACAGCAAATATATTTTTTTTTAAATAATTAAAAAATTATAGCAACACTTAAATGCACGAATATATTACCGAGCAGTAACGAAAATTGCAATCTTTTTATGCCCTTTCAATGTTTTAACAATTTCTCAATACGAGTATATATACATTATTATTATTAAAAAAATTTACTAAGAAATTATGTGTATGAAAATAAGCAAATAAATATGTATGCATATGTTTCTGTGGCTGTACATTAGCTGTAAAATTACCTTGCTTGGTCATAATTTTTTTTCAACATTTTTTTTCCAACATTTTTTTTCCAAAATTTTTTTCCAACATTTTTTCCCATTTGGCTAATTAAATGAAGAAGGTGCTTCCGAACAAATAAATATTTGTACACGGGTTTATTCCTTGGGTACAATTCAGATCAACGATATTTAGCTCAGCCAAATGCAACTATTTTATTACAGTTTCTATAGTTTACTATATATATGTTTTGTTTATAGGTATCATGTTTTTATAGTGATACAAGCACACTGCATTTTTTGTAATACTTTTTTTTTTTACTTTTTATTTATGATTAATGGCTCCCTTTAAACCTTACAAGTTCATAATTTTTGACAATAATTTGAAAAACAGCCATTTTTACACCAAGATAATTTCATACCTGAATTTATCACTTCTTTGCAAAGAAATTTACATAAATGAAAAATATAACAAAATAAAATATGACAATATATGCAATAATAAACTTGTGTTTTTTTCAGAAAATAATTTATTTGACAAATTAAAAAAAAATGTATCATCCTATGGAGAAAGTTTGCATAGTAAACCAAATTTGGTGAGGATAAATGAAAATATAATAGACACACACAAAACAATTAAAAAGGATTTAAGTTCTAAATTTTGCAAAGTTCAAAAAGATAATGAAAGAAAATCACAGAACTTAATGGAAAATGGAGATGAAAATGATCAAGTTATGAACGGCGTCAATAAGCTAGTAAGCTTTCTAACTTATGATGACCGACAAAAAGATGATTTTTTAAAAGCTCTAAATTTAAATAAATTATATAATGTAGATCATATAAATATTTTATGCTTAAATAATTATAATTCAATAACAAACTTATTTAAAAATACCAATTTTGAAAATAAAAGGATTTCTATTTTTTGCCCTTTTCATATAATAAATAATGATGATAATAATAAATATCAAAAAGAAATTATCGAAAAAATAATAGATTATATATATCCTATAGTTAGTGATTTCCTTCCACTAAATTATAAACATGTTTATGTATCCGATTTAGTTAGAGCTATAATTTTAAATTCAGAACTTTGTCAAACAAACTCAAAAAAAGATATCGAAATATTCAAATTTATAGACATGATGGAGATTATTGGAAAATCTTGAAAATTTATCATGAGTAATAAAATTAAAAGTTAAAAAAAAATTTGTAAAAAATTATGGAAAAAAAATTGGACAATGAAGAATAACTGCTATATTTGCTTCCTCTTCATTATATCTCGATTCAAAGTAAATCGAAATGGACAAAAAAGTGCGCAAAAAAAAGTAAAATAAAATAAGATGGCGAAATGAATTTGTGACTAGACTATATTAATGTGGGTACATCAAATTAAGCTAAGCAATTTTAGAAACACAAGCTAATGCTTATATACTAAACATATCGTTTATGTTGTTATAAATACTATCCATCGTCTTCTGTTTGACTTATTAATTTCCATTTTTTTAAAACATTAACAAGTGCTTGTTCAGAAAAATTGTCTCCTCCCAATTCATCAAAGCCTATTATTGAATGCTCCGTTTTTCCATTTTGGATAAGCATTAATGTAGGAATGCACCATATTTTTAATCTATCACATAGAAAGGGAGATTTTTCAGCATTTATTTTTATAAAATTAATATGAATAAATTTTTTAGATAAACTAATTAATTTAGAATCCAAATATTCACATCTCCATGTAGTATTTCTATAAAAATGACAACAAACATTCGTTGAATTTTTACAAATATCAAAAAATTCTTTTTCAGATAATATTTCGTTATATACTCCATGACCCATACTTAATAATCTTCTATTTTCATTATGCCTATTTTTTAATTCTTGTAATCTTTTATTTTTAATATTTTCTAATTCTTCATCATTATCATCATATATTCTTCTTTCTAATGTTTCATATTTTTTTATTTCATGATCTATTTCTTTTTCTTTATCTTTAAGGACTTCAAGTATTTGTCCCTCGATATTTTTTGTTATATTACTATTCATTTTTGTGTATAAACAATTAAAAACTATTTATATATATGTGTGTGTATATATATACCAGGTTAAACGTGTTAGTATAAAATCAACATATTTTTTATACAAGCATATATATCAATCATTTTGCATATATAAAGTTTTCTATATATTGCTATACTCATATATAGAACTTAAAACGTTATAAGTCTGACTTACGTTTTGGGGACATTCATTAATATCTTTATTTCGTATCTCTTTTCCCATTTATTTAATCAAACTTTTAACACTATTTTTATACATACTATGTGTATGCATATATAGGTAAAGAAATATATACTTATGTATAATATATAAATTTTGTAAAACGAACTTAGGTCAGTCTTTAATTATGTTAATAAGTACACAATTTTTTACATAATATATTTATTAATTTATGCATAAGTATAATATATACATAAATAGAATATACATAATTGTATGCGTGTAAAACAAATTTATAATTTTATCATTTTTAAAACATAAATTATTTGGACTTGAAAAAAAAGGAAGATATACAAATTTCCATTAAAAATTGTGAAAAAAAAAAAAAAAAAATAAATATGCATAATATAGTATTTCAAATTATGTGTGCCTTATCATGTGCCCATCATTTGTACTCCTTTCTCCTATTTTTGTAGAATTAAATTTTTTGTAGTATTTATTTATTAATCATTTGTAATTAGTAAAATTATATTTACGTTTTCAAATAATTTTCCTTTCATTGTAGAATGTTTTTGTGTTTGTTATTTTCATTTTTTTTTTAAGTATAACATTGAAAGAGAGCAAATTAAAAAAATTACATATTTTTGTTACCTATATAAATAACACAAAATTTTTATTTATTTTTTTGCGGCATTTTTTTTGATTTTTTTTATGGGTTATTAATTTGGTTTATTTTTAAAGTATAGTTAAAAATCGTAAGATTGGTTAATCTGATTATTTAAGATCCATTTTTAGCATTATATAATTAATTCGATTTATATGTACATACTTTTGTCAAACATTTTGTATGTAGATATATCTTTTATTTTTCCCTTCTTCAATTATATATATTATACAGAATTTGTATATACCCTATTTTATGCCTATTCATAACAAAGCATACATTTCTAATGAAAGTCGAACGCAGTAGCAACATTAGTGATGCCTTTTCTGCATCAGCAATCATAGGAGAAAAATTGTTACGAGGCTGGACATTACTAAATGATAGTTGCCACATCGTAAGGACAATATATGCATGCTTCAGCGCATTTTGCATTATTCTATTATGTACATATCCCATTGCTTAGTCCATTTTTGCATCGTCAATTGCTTAGCCTATTTTTGCATCGTCAATTGGCTAACCCGTTTTTTGCATAGTCAATTGGCTAACTCATTCTTCTACCTTTCCCACCCCATTTTCAGTGCAAAGTAACCCCCTTGATAAAACAAAAAGGCAAGGAAGAAAGTTTTTGCGCACAATGCAATTTATATATCAAACCAGAGAAGTCTGAAAATGAAGAGCAACCAGAAAGCAGTACACCATTGGAAAATAAACAAATGAATAAACTAAATAATGAAAATTATGATGACAGAAAAGTAGAAGACATTATGCCTAATCACGAAAGTAATAATATCTTTGCAAATTCAAATATAAAATATATAAAAGAAATAAAGTTACAAAATGAAGAATTTAATGAAATATTAAATAAAAATAATATCACAAAAAATGAAATTAAAAATTTATTTGAATATAAAAATTATATAAAGGAAAGATGTGGATATGATGTAGGTACTTGGCTTAAAATAGACAACAAAAATTGTGATGAAAAAAAGGAATGCGAACAGTTGGATAGTGTAAATTCTTATATAAAGGAAACCAATTGTGATAAAAATAATGATGTACTCTTTTTACAAAATAAAAATCACGATTTGAAATTTGATACAATGAATAATAGAAATATATCGGATTCACAAATAAATAAATATAATCAGTTTGAAAATGAATTATTAATTTTAAATAAAACAAAATCTACCCTTATTAAAAAATTAGAAAAATATTCGCAAATTTTAACCAATACAAATATAAAACATGAAGAATTTGAATATACGAATCAAATAAAAAATGTTGTAGAAATATTAGAAAAAATAAATAATCTCAAAAAAAATGCTATTATATAATTTTTAAAATAAAGAAAGAATTAAACAGTATGGACCCAATGTGTATATCTAATAATAAATCAGTATATATCCATTTTATGAACCTATAAATTAATATTATATTAATTTATGTACATCCTTTTCTATGTATGACTTTTTTTTTTAATAACATTCAATCGTTGACTATTTTAATTCGTATCCTTAATTTGGTTGAGTAGTGAGCCCTGTCTTGCTAATACTTCATCGATGTATATGCACATTTTGACAACACAACTTACAACATTTTTTAAACTTTCCTAAACCTTATAATTTTGTACACCCCCATTTTGTTAAGTAGTTAAATCTTAGCTTAGTCTCATTTATAGTTCAAAACCGATGAGGGTAAACGGTTCATAATCATTCGTAAGCCCATGCATCATCTTAAAACATGCTTTCGTTGCAATAGTTCACTTCTTTACTTTCGTTGCAATATGTATGCCTCCTATATTTTAAACCCCGACTTATTAATTTCCAATTTTCCCACCATGCATAATGCCATAGTTATACACATTATACTATAGTGTACAACCAAATGTGCAGTTCCCCCTCTTCACTTTCTTAGAGAGTAAGACTAAACAGATAAAGATAGAACCACCTTATAACTACAACAACATCAAACATGTATTCTAAATCGTTCAAATCAATCCATTTGATAGAAAGTCGTTTTAACAAAAACAAGATTATGAATGAAATTGCCTATGCATATGCTCGTTTCTCTTTTTGTACTAACCTAATATTGTATATATAACCTATGTACCTTTTTTATTTATTATTCTCAAATTTTTAAAATATGCATATACAGATTTAAGTTTAAATAGTGATCTATTAAACATACCATATACTTATAATGCATAAAAAATGGTATGGAAAATTTTGATAAATGATTATTCAAAATTTATATCTGTAGAATAAGTATAAAGATTTAGGATAGAATAAAAGTGAAATAGCTAACATATTTTGTTTTCCTTTTTTCCATACGTATATAATATTGCTTGTGTTAGAGTACCTTTGTAGGGTTACTTAAAAAAAAACAATAAAGAAATATTTACGTATGCATAAATTAAATGCATACTTGATTTCATCCTATAACAAGTATTTCCATATATTACCACGAAACAAAAATAAATAAAAAAATATATAGCAAAAATATGGTGTTATAAATAATTATAGAATATGCAATAGGTATGAATATATAATGTAGTTATTAATTAAATTATTTAAAAAAATAAAATAAATTGTATATGCCCCCCCTTATGAAATTAAATCCGAATCACCACGATTAAAAATAATATTTTGGCAATATGAATGGCAATTCAAATAATAATATACTTGTAAATAATATATTAATTTTTATTTTTTTTTTTTTCCGTTTTAAAGTGTAGTAGTACTATATGCATATATAATAATATTAATTATCATATTTGAATTAAAGGAAAACATAAATATATATATATAGTATAATTTAAGAACGGTATATAAAATATTATAACCATTGAAGAAGGGAAGAAATTAAGAAAACATGGAAATTTTGTGGCCAAATTCAAAACTAAAAAATTAAAAAATTATAAAACAAAATATATAACATAAAAAATTATAATATAAAAATATATAAAATAAAAAAAACATAAATTAAAAAAAAAAATATTAAATTAGAAAAATAAACAAATTCATTTGGGAAAATAATATATTTGATTTTTCTTTTTCGTTTTTTTTGTTTTACTTATATAATATTTAGTAATTTAACCATGGAAGATAGTCAAAATGTAAGTCCCTACTCTTATTATATAATATTTTATTATTAATATTTTATATTTTTATGTATATATTGGAAATATTGTAAATATTTGCTTGTTTAGATCTTCACATTTCTTTCTCTATATACGTCCGCTTGTGAATGCATATACAAAATAAGCCTATTCTATATTTTTGTAAAAAACATAGAAACGAGCCAAAAATTGAAACACGTTTCTACACTAGTATTTATACATATACATGCATATGTTTGTTCGTTTTTCGAGCAAGCTCGTCCATTTAATTGTCCCGCTCCAATTATAACGTCTTATAATTCTTCTTCATGATTGTGAATTCATTTTTTTTTTTATTTTTAGAGCCCAGCCAAAGGTTGCAGAGTATATGTAGGGAATTTGCCCTGGAAAGTAACATGGCCTATCCTAAAGGCACACATGAAAAAAGCGGGTGAAGTTGTTCGTGTTGACATTTTTGAAGATGCACAAGGAAGATCAAAGGTGCGTTATCCATCATGTTTTTATACATAGCATACTAATATTTTTTTCTATATTTTCAGTAAATTTTTCATTTATTATCAACAATTTTTATTAAATTATAGGGGTGTGGTATCGTTGAGTATTCAACTTGTGAAGAAGCCCAAGAGGCAATCAGCAGTTTGAACGATTCAAAATTGGAAGGTAATTTTGCACTTAACTTATGATGCATTCTTATTCATATTGCCGTAAAGCATTATCCTTTTTTTCAACAAATTTGTGCATATATACATGGTAATGCCTTTACTTTTTTGAACACAGATCGACTTATATTCGTTAGAGAAGACAGAGAAGAGAACTCAGGAAGTTTCGAAAAACGAAGATTTAGCAACGTACGAAAAGATAAATTTTATGATTCAAGAAGAAGAAGAGATTTTGATTATCGACGAGATTTCAGAAGAGATGATTATCGAAGAGATTTTCGAAGAGACAATAGAAAAGATGATTATAGAAAAGGTGGTGACTTTAGAAGAGGAGGTAGAAGAAATTGTACATTAGTTGTTTATAATTTACCTCCACAAAGTACATGGAAAGAATTAAAAGATTTATTTAAAAAACATGGTAGAGTAGTTAGAGCCGATTTAAAAAATGATGATAACTCATCAAAGGAAGTTACTGGAACTGTAATTATGGAAAGTGATTATGATGCCAAAAATGCAATTGATGCTCTTAATTTTTGTAACTTTGATGGATACATATTAAAAGTTAATTATGAACATAACGAGTAGACAAGATGCATATATATTATTATATATGTACAAATACAAAATAATAATTTAATTATATGCATTTATTTTTTTTATTTATAAATTATTATGCATATACATATTATATACATATATATATTAGTGCTTGTGTATGCTTAAAAATATATATATTCATACGAAAAAACAAATACATTAAGTTTAAAAAAATAAAAAAAACGAAAAAGAAAGAATAAAATATATTTTATATGGAAAATAAATATTTATGAATTTTTACACACAGAAAAATGCATATATAAATATATTTTTTTCAATTTTAAGAGACTATTATTTTTGTATTTGAAATTTTCAAAATTTTTAATATATTTTAAAAACATACTACAAAAATAATGCATAATAGTATGTCGTATATCTATTTATACATATCTCTATATATGCATTATGAATCCTGATATATCCCTATCTTTACATTATGGGAAATAAAAAATAACTCCATAAAATAGCTACCTATTTGATATTATAAATCCATGTTAATCAATTTTTACGAAACACTGTCCAGCTATAAAACTATGCATAAGACTGGCTATTCATATAATATACCTATTTACATTTTATGTAATGGAAAGACATTACTTATCAATTTAGGTAATCACATATACACCTTTATAATAAAAATACAAAGACAAATGTTTGAAAAACGTTCTACACAGTGTATGAAATAGCTAATTTTCTAAACTTATCATATTCCATAATGCTCTATGTACATCTTTTATATTTTCATTACATTTCCATTCGCCTTCCATTCCGAGTTTAAAAATGTACCTTGCATAGGAGAGGGCAAAACTATTGTCAAGCGGTAAATATTTATAAACATAGTCTATCACACTGATAACAATAAATTATGTAGTACATATAATAAATAAAAATACACAAAATCGATGAATATAGCATATAAAAAATTTTCGTAAAATAAACTATTAAAAATTTGTAAATAAAATTGTTTTTATTTTGTATTTCTTCAATTTTAATATGTTTATAACTAAATTTATTTTCCCTTGGTATTTTCCATTTTAGTGCATAGTACATAACAAATAAATAAAAATTATAAAACAATATATAAACGTAAAATATTTGCAAAACGTATAAAATGAAAAATAAAGTAAAATTTATATTTTTTAAATATTTAAAAACATTGAATGTTTAAAGACATCCTAAATATTTATTATTTATATTGTTAATTTATTGTATATTACTATTTTGCATATATAATATATATTTATACAAATAATGTATTATATACCTGTTTGTAAATACAGTAAAAAAAAAACAAAATAAAATGGATTTTTTTGCATAACCATTGTTTTTGTTCAATGGAATTAATCAAATATTTGTTCTTATCCTAAATCGAAATAAATCAAGATAATTATATGTATAATTCCAATTGTAAAATTATAAATTTTTTTTTTTTAAATAGTTCAGAATTTTTTATTATTGTATTATTTACAATATGCATATTTAGATAAATTATCAATTAATATGATTCCTACATATTCATTTAAGTATTTAGTTGTTACAATATAACTGTTTTATTTTCAGAATATTTATAGTTCCGTAGCAATGCAAAGCAAAGAAAACTTAGGAAGTAGAGAGTCTATATCTTCAGACAATAATGGTTCAGGACCATCTGAAACTAAACAATCTCCTACAAGACATAAGTATGAGGCTAACTCAAGCATGGTTTATTTAAATATTTATGATTTAGATCCTGTTTCAAAAGTTGTCAATTCTGTTGTAAAATCTATTGGAACAGGTAATCACTTTCACACTGTTGAAAAATGTGCCGCTTCTTTCCCACTATTTTTCACATCGCCATCCTAAATATGGTTACAATTTTTTTTCATTTCAAAGGCGCCTTTCATGCTGGCGTTGAAGTCTATGGCTTCGAATATTCCTTTGGCTACATACCAGGTAATAAAACGAAGAAAAAGTAGAAAATGGAGCAGATGAAATGGAAAACACATGGATTGCCTCAAAACTGAATAGCTAGCTATAAACATATGCATACATCCACTTTTTATTATTAGGTGGTCAAACAGGAGTAATGAAAACGCTACCCAGACACCATCCCTATCATGTTTATCGTGAAAGCATTCCTATGGTAATTAATTTTTTTTTACAACATGTTTAGATAAATGAAATACTCTGTAAATGTATTACATATTTTAAGGCCAATAAAAATATTTATTTCTTTACACATACCTTTTGCATTTTTTTAACAGGGGTAAGCAAAATTATACAAACAATAAAGATGAAAATATAACTATTTACATGAATATATAATGCATATTTACACAATTGCATGACTGCCCGTTTTTCGTTTCCTTTAAAAGTCAAACCCCATTAACGAGAAGCGAAGTTGATCTCCTCGTCGATGTTATGAGGCTCCAGTGGATCGGAAACACCTACGATATATTATCAAGGCAAGATATTATGAAAAAATATATTAAAAAAAGTTTCCAATATCATAAGTGCTATTTCGTTAAGCATGATAGATAATTTATTTATACAAAATTGTGATCATATTGACATATTCGTTACTTCTTTTATACAGAAATTGTTTAAACTTTGCCGACTACTTTTGCAACTTACTAGGTATGCACACACAAAATAGAATTTTCATTTTATGTTGACAATTTTACAAAATTATTATTTTTTTAATAAACCATTTTTAGATGTTGGAAGCATACCCGAATGGGTAATGAGCTTACAAAAAAACTTAAACTGGATGAAGTCAAATATTAGTATGGCATCTAGTAAATTAAAGGTATCATCAAATAAGAGCCAATTAAAATATATGCAGATAAATAGTTTGTATCTATGTACAGTATGCATGGCGATATAATTCATCTTTCCTTTTTTATAGGAACTAAATAAGGCTTCTGGGTTACCAAATGTTTTAAATTATGTTAAGAAAAAGTACAATAAAAGTGATGAAAGCCCCAAAAAGTAAAGGATAAAATATTATATTTCTTTATATATTTACAAAATAATATTTGATTTCTATTTTTAATCCGTATTTTATTTTGAAACACTTATTACAGATGTAAAGTTGTTTTAAAATAAAAGTATTCTTAATTTTTTAAAAGTTATTCAAGACAAAGCAAAACCTTAAACTATATATTATCGTTTGATTTTTCGTTTGTTTTGTTTTGTTGCTCTATTCATACAATGCTTTATTTGTTTCGTTCAGTTTTTAATTTTCTAAATTTTTATGGCTTTAATAATATAAAGGCATGCATATATATAATATAATTTTTTTTAACACCTAGTGTAGTATATTATGTTTTTAGTAATTTGTTTGTTATGGCTTTTTTATGGCCTACTCCCCATATATATAGAGTCATTTCATATGCACACACATTTATACAACCTTTCTGTATTTTTTTTTTTTTTTTTTTTTTGATGTTTAGTTTTTTTCGATTTAATTTGTACAATTCGTTCGTTGTAAATTATACATATATTTATACAACAGTCACAATTCAGTAATTTATTTTTATTCCAATAAAGTAATATAATAATTAGTGTGAAGTTTGTATAATAAACAATTTACACACTATTGTTTTTTTTTCTTATCGGGTATTTTGAAAGGGAAAATAAAATAATCCAAATGTCACTTATTTTTAATAATAAAATAAACATTAAAATTGTAATATAAACATTTCCTTAAACAATTTAACTAATGTGAAATAAAAAAAAAACAAATATACATAATATGCAAGATCAAATGCATACATAAGTATATGCTTCCACTTTTTAATATTCCATTGCTTAACATAATTAGGGAAAAAAAAAAAAAAAAAAAAAAAAGGATAATTCTTATATGTGCAATAGTTGAATAAACTTTTTCTTTTCCTAAAATTAAAAAATTAAAAAAAAAAAAAAATATAATAAAGCATTTTATTCTCACAGATATTATTTGTGTATTTCATATATGCTCTTTATTTTGTGATTACATTATTTAATATATCTAGCCACCAAAAGGTTATATAAATTTTTATTGTTTTATTGTATAGTTACATAAAAAAGTTAAAACATATTTATGTATTATGTAGGATAATATTTTTAAAATAAAATTGAATATACAAAATAAATAATAAAATGTCGCTTTTCCACTTTGTTAATTGTTCTATATCCGTCTTTGCCCCTTATTATATAATATCGGATGGATATAAATTGTAAATTTATAAAATAAGCTATTCAGCTTACATGCTAATGCCTTTGCAATATGCTACATGATATATGCTATAACTTTGTGTGTGAGTCACATGCATTTCTTCTAACTTTGACACAAACCTTAGTATTAAAAAATCCATTTTATTATTTCCCTTTTTTTAGATCAAAAAATGAAGGATCCACAAAATTATTCTTCATAGCATTCTTCTATTACTTTACCTCTCAGATTGTTAAGGTTATACACAGTTTTAATTATAAAAGTTGTAAAATGTTTATATCCATATGTAGCTGCCAAAATATAAATAACAAGCATGCTAATGTAATAATTTGTTTTTTGCAGTTGTTTGCGCTGGCGTTTCTCTCAATAGGACTTATGCAGAGCATGACAATTTTCAACGTATGAAAAAAAATGGAATATGCCCATGAACATGAACATGCACATGCACGTACATAACTATCAAGCCACTCTACCCCTATTTATGACTAATAACATGCTTCACCTTCCAATTTTTAGATAATTTTTCAAGAGGCTGGAAATTTTTTTGATCTAATAGGACTCTATTATGTTTTGTCCCATAAGTATGAATTCATGCTATTTGATATATATGCTTACTTAATTATTTATTTCAAAATAAATATATTAAAATTATGAAAACTATTTTATAGGCAAATGCATATGTTCAATATAAAGAGTAGGGTATTGTCTGCGGGTCTGAGTTGGGGATTTTGTGAATCAGTTGCTACAAACTTTTTTCCATTTTTAGTTGGTAATATATCATAAAAGATGAATAATTTATATTTCCTATTATGAATAATCTTATTTTATTATTTTTTTGTGTATAATTTTTACAGGAGGGAAATCAGTTGATTTTTCTTTGAAACATATTTATAGATCCATATCAGCAAACACATTTTTGGTATATTTTTTTTTTCCAAAAACATACGAGCTTAACAATTTTAAAAAGAAAATATGCACACACATATGTATCCCATTTTTATATTTAATTTTTTTGTTTTTATAGATCTCTAATTTAAGTAAAACATATTTATTATATTTATGGATAAAAAATGTTCAAAATAAAAAAAAAGTAAATTCAGTTAATTCGCTTTTAATATATTTCACATTTATCCTTCCCCTTATGAATAAGTAAATAAAATAAACACAATATACAAATGTGTGAATTTATATTTATTCTTGTAATACGTTTTTATAAATTGGTGAAAAAAAATAATGATATACAAAAATGGAGCGGCGCCTTTCTCTTTCCTTCAACTGTCTTATCAATTAGTTCATACGTTGGCAAATACACTTATTTTTTATTTCCATTTTTTATTTCCCTTTTTTATTTTAACTATTGCAGAATAATTCTAATAAACGAAGACATAATTAGTAGTGTGATATTTATTAAGTTGGTTGCCCTTTTTTTCATTACCCTTATTTTATTTTGTTGTGCAAAATATATTTTTAATTCACAAATTGAGAAAGTGGAAGTTGTCAAAAGTAACACTTCATATTCTTATGATAACGATGTATATGATAATAGCGAAGATAATGAAAACGATGCAAATAAAGGATTGAAAAAAAAAAATAATAAAAGGAAAAAAAGCAGATAAATCCTGTTTTTAATAATGGCATATACACAGTAAACGATTTACAATTTTTTTTATTTTATTTTATTGTTTTTGATTGTTCATGTCTTTACAATTTTGCTGTGTAATTAGGGAATAATCCCCATAATTGCATAGAATATATTCTGTTTCCTTGCTTGTGCGGATTCTTAAGTTATTATTAAATTCGCTCTATAAGGAACAAATTGGCAATAAAAACATGTGTCATATGGCAATAGTATATATAATCATATATTATATGCAAATTGATCTTATTTCATTAAATTTTTATGCCATTTTAAGTTTACATATTTTTTTTAATTTTTACCTCTTGAGGAAACAACTCTTTAACACATTTTTTTGTTTTTGTTAATAACCCTCTGTAATTAAAAAATAAAAAAAAATACAATAAGCTATTAGTTTAAAATTGGAAAAAATAAAAATATTATTTCCTATATTGTCTTTTTGGTTTGGTAGACTTACAAGAATAGTGACGCTTGCTTAACCGCATGCTCATAACTGGCATCTTCGTTGTACTTCAATGGGATACCTATGTTCATCAACAAATTCGAGCATGTATATTTTTTGTTTTTTTTCTTAATTGTATTACAATTTTTATGCCGTTACAAAATGAAAAAACATCCATTCTTGCTAGCGAAATCGGCATATGCCATTTTTATTTGAAAACATGTACTTGCATGGAAACATTACACATATACATTATTTTATTTTTGTGTGGTTACCGTCAGAATTTATTAATACGTAAGATACAATTGACGAATTATTGTTCATCCAGGTGTTTAGTGACTCACTTATTTCACTTGAGGAACTAGCCATTTTTTTTTCAATATTTTTTTTTTTGATATTTTTATTTCGCTATTTTTTTTCGCTATTTTTTTTTTCACTATTTTTTTTTCGCTGTTTTTTTATTATTTCTGTTTTCATATTGCATTTGCTACTCCCTTTCTTTTAGGACACCGCTTAAAAGAGAAATTAACAATGAATTTAATCGTAATAATAATGCAACAAATATCAATACTAAAGATTTACTAAAATAAAAAGACGTATATAAGCATTAATTGTTCATATTTTATATATTTATCATAATACACCTATTTATGTACTCCTATATGCGTACATACGTGTATATATTCGTATAAATTACAAAAATGTGGAATATTCCAAAAAATAAAAAGATAAATATGTTTTTATACTTTATAGAGATAGTATTAATTAACAAAAAAAAAATATACAAAAAATGCATAAAAATTTATAAAAACGATCATTATATTGTATGAAAGAGAAAAGACAAAGAGAAGCCACTATGTGCATTTTCCATTTCTACGCTAATATGTATATGTAGTACATCTATATGTGCATGTATTTTTTGTTCATTAATAATATTTCATTACATGCACAATTTTGAGAAATTTAAAATTTGCATTATCCATATATGGGCGCAATTGCGTATCACAAAAAAAGGAAAAATTAATATGCAAAAGCGCAAAAAAATAATCCCATAAATATCATCATACATTGATATAGTGCATGCATATGTATTATATTCTCTTATACAAATTAGTTCGCTATATTTCTTCATCGCTTTATATCTTTCTTATTAATAGGCACCATTTTGTCTGAAATATTTTTCATATATTTTTATACCCTTTTTACACTGCTATTTCCTCAATCATTCTATAGTTTCATTTTCCCTTTTGAAGACAACTTTTTTCGTTTCCGATGCAATAGACTCCTGTTCCTTTACATTCCCTTTTTCTTTTTTTTCTTCTTCTTCTGATTCATCTGATTCGTCTTCCGATTCTTTTGAGTCGTCGTCAGATTCTTTTGATTCATCTTCAGACTCTTCGGATTCTTCTTCCGATTCTTCTGATTCTGCCTCTGGTTTTTTTTTACTATCTAATTCGTTAACATTTTTTTTATTTAAATTTTCTGCGCTATTAGAATGTTCAGATTCTAAAGTTTTGTTTGATTCGATTGACTTGCTTTTGTCCTCCTCCTCATCACTTGATTCGTTTGATTCTGAATTTTCGCTTTTATCTGAATTTGTATCGTGATCAGTGCTCTCTGAACTGTCACTACTACTATCTGCATTGTTAGTATCTTGAACCTTTTAGGATAAAAAAAAAAAAAAAAGAAAACATATAATATAAGCAATGCATCAATATAATGGATATATAAAAGGATTAACATATTAATGAGAAAAAATATATGCCATACTGTCAAGAACTCCGGATTTTCGATAAGCAATTGCATGCACTTATTAGCCATAGGTATGCATTCGACAAATAAAAAATGTGTTTTTTTGGGTCTAAAAAAGGTGGGTGCGAATATTTTCCCTAATGTTTCTATAGTCATATTATTTTCATTTGAATATTTTGAAACAGTCTGAAAGAATTGTAATATACACAATATACAATCTCTAGTCCCTGGTTTTAATTTATTATATAATTTTTTAATATTTTCTTTTATTGTTTTATTTGATGCTGATACTGTTTTTAAATGATATAATCGAGTAAATGCATCTTTTCCTAATAGCCCATGCTTTTGTGTATCTAGAAATAACCTAAAGGAACATACCAAAGAAGGAATATTACTAAAATCAGTTGTAGGTTCTCCATATTCTATATCTCCTATTATATTATATATTGTATTTGCATCTGTTTGTAAATAGAATAAATCTTTTGTTGTAATTGTCTCAGGTTTGCATAAATAAGTTAAAAAATCTACAAGTATAGAAGGGATATGTTTAAAACCATTATAGCTTTTTCCAAATCGTTGACATAATATTTCTAAATCGGCAGAAAATGGTGATATAGGTATTCCTTCTGCTAATAATACTTCTTCATTTCTTTGTACAATATAAGGAAAGTGTTTTAGATTTTCAGTTGGATTGATATTTAATTTTAAAAACAGATCTTCTAATTTTTCGATGTATTCAACTTTTTTCCAAAATTTTGTTGAAACAAATGGGGTTAATATAGTTAGAAGAGATTTGGAAAAAAAGCCACTATGCACTAGGTATAATTTTTTCAGGTTTTTTTTATATATCCTTGGCAAAGTATCATACCCTAAAAAGAAGATAATATATGCATAAATATTTTCGTATTGAAATCGTTGCAAAAAATGAATATATGCAATATTAAGATATATGTTTATAACTCGAAAAAGGAAATTAAAACAATACAATTTTTACAATAATAATCAATCAAATTTCATGTCTAAAGTGTAAGGGATCATTCTCTCGTTCCGAAATGTATATGCATGAATTTTTCTTACATTGCTTGGCATATGCATATACCATATTGCTAAGCCAATTTGTGTGTGTTTCGCATAACACAAGCACATAATTCTCTTTGACAATAGGATCTAAAGTCATGATTACATATCTCCTAAAAGATAACATAAAAAATAGGAAGCATTATATATGCAAAGGTGATAAAAAGTATATACATTTGATGTTACAAAACAAGTATCATAATTTAAAAAAATCCATTATTTTTCATTCTGTGATTTATTAATATTTTTAAAATGAGATAGCGTAATTATATATGCTACCCATTGATATGCACATTAAATATTTTCGTCGAATTTATATTTTATTTATGCTTATTTTTTTATTTTTTAAATTACAATGTTTTTTCAGGATCCGATCCAGATGATATTATAAAACAAGGAATCAGTAAAACAATATGAGAACCATATCCATCTTTTCCTATTATTTTTAGTAAGTCTGTATTATACAGCCTGACAGGGACAAAAATGGGTCATACATATAGGTAAATTATTTTATACATATGCATAGATAGAATTAACTCAGTGGTTTTAAAAATGGGCATAAATGATAATTCACATGAATGTATATGCAAATAATAAGTAACAAAAAAACACTGAATGTAAATTATTATTTGTATTTTTTATAAAAAATTATATACTCATCAAAATTTTCGGCTTGTGATTTCTTCAGCAACTTTTCGTATTCCAGTAAAATTTCCTCAGGAACTTCATTATCGGAGTCAAACATTTTTTAATTATAAATGTTAACAGTAAAAAATACAACAATAATATGAACAATATTGTACATATAAAAAAGTGGGGACACAAAAAAAAAGTAAATAAATCAAGTAAATCAAATAAATGAAAGATATATATATATTATATCTTCATTTATTCATGCTTAAAAATGTACAAAAGATTTAATCCCCTTTATAATACGATGGTAATAACATTAATTCATGCAACTTTCCGATTTAACTTCATTTTAAATTCTCATAGCTATTTATAACATTTTATGAATAGCGGGTTGTCTTTTTTTTTTTTTAAGTAATTAAATAAAAGAAATTTTCCCTCTTTTTTATATCCTTACATAATATTTTATTATCTTTTATCTATGAATATGTTTCAATTTAAAAAAAAATAAGCAAAACAAAAATATTAAATCCGCAAAATAATATACATATGCTAATTCATTTAAATTTCACATATCAGATTTTTCACGAAACTTTTATTTCATTGGAATGATAATAAAATAACACATATATGATATTGTTTTTTTCTCTCTTTTTTTTTTTTTTAAATTTATATAAATTTTCAAATTTAAGTAGGGCATGTATATATTTTTATATTATTTTTTTTTTTTACATTTTTAAAAATTTTTTAAAACATAGCATATTAATGATATATCAAAATAAAACAAAACATTTTGTTTTTTTCTTGATTTATGCTCTCTTTTCATAAAAATAGAATTAAGCTATTTATTGTGTTTATTATAATTATATTTTTTACAATAATTATACGTTAAAATGTTATTTATAAGTCAAAGGTCACACCTATGATAGCCAATAATGTTTAACAAATTTGATGGCTAAGCTAGAGCTTTTTTATCATATCTCAAACTTTACAATCGCAATCAATCACTATATACATACGGCATATCAATTCGTATAAGTACATAAACATCATACAAGTATAATGCTCATAACACCGTCAATTTATGGAGAACTTCCCAAAAATATAGCTAAAAGCATGTTCTTAAAAAAGGTCAATATATACCAATATAAGTTATATTTATTTTATATATTTATACACTATCAATATGTGTGTATGTTGTAATAAAGTCCAAATAAATACATGGTTATTTCCCCATAATAAGGAAGGACTTTCATAGTTGCACACACACAACAAAACATATATATTTTTTATTCTAGCTATAAAATAAAATCCTCAATAATCATTAAGTATATATGTATAATTATTCTTCATAACTCCTAACTTAATATAACTTGTTTGTTATGTCTATATTCTTTTTATTTACCTCAATACATATTTATAATAGAAAAAGGTGAAATATTTTTATTTTGAAATTATTATCATGTATACATATTCTTATATAAAATGTATGAACTGTTCATGTAAAAAAGAAAAAATCTAGCCAAAATTATGAACATAATAGTAACCGAAAAATAAACAAATTAACAAATCAAAGGTATCATCACGCTGCACATATATTTTTAATTCGAGAGGTTCTCTGATATTCTATAAGTGTTATAAGGATAAAAAAAATACATTTAATATCTTTAAAATAAATATATATTCATAATTTAGCTATTTAGTTATATATATGATTATGTTGAAAATGTATGTCCTATGTGTGCGCGCGTATACACTATATATCTTTGGATTTTCCCAATTATACAATATTTTTTATTTTTTTTAAATTTTTAATAAAATAATAAAAAAAATATTTTTCTATAAATAAGTAAATTACTCTCATTTATATAAAAAAATGGTAGTAAAATAATTAATATTAATTTCATAATTTTTTTTTTTTTACAACATATGTTATAGGCAACTGGTGCGTGCAACCAACGGGATTTTAAAAATAGAATTGCAGATTTCACCTGCAAAACAAAGCTGATTTTTGGATTTTTAACAACATAATACTAATTTAACGAATCATTTTAAATATAAAAATACATATAACAAAAAAAATTCTAATTATTATCCTTTTACCCCTAAAAAATAAATATATAAAAATATAGTATATATACCTCAAAATATTTCACGCACATACCGCAGACATAATCGTAGACTCCATATTTTTTTTTTCGCATGTTGTTTTTTTTATATTTATTTATTATGCATATTCTAATTCACTATCATATATTTTAAAAAATAAATACATATTTAAAATACATATAAATTATGTATATATTTTTTTTATTTTCTATTTGAATAAAAGTATTTTTAACTTTATAGAGTATTTTTTATTTTAAATAATATATCATTCTATTAAAAAATAGAAAAACTAAAAATAAAAATGAAAATTTTCTATAAATATAATATGTTTTTTTTAACAGCGACACATTTTTATAATTATTAAAGTAAGATGTAAATTTCTACAACCATTGTATTTCATAATATTTTTTTTTTTTGTCTACATTTTAATTTTTTATATACCTGTATTTTTATATATATAATAATTTTTTTCCGTTTTTCTATTTTGCCTATTTTTATATTAAATTATTTCCTTAACAAAAAAGTGATGGTTCTTTTAACCAAAGATGAACAGTTTCTATTGTAGAATGTGTATAAACATAGTTGAATTATTTCCCAAATTTTCATAAATTTTAATTATATGATAAAAAATGTACATAAAAATAATAATAAATTGAATGATATATTTTTATTTTAATTAAAAATAATTCTTCTTTTCAACATATAGACAATTTTTTTCACATAATTAAATAAGTCAAAAAAGGTGGCAAATAGAATTTTAGTAAATAAAATTCTTTATATTTGTCCTCTATATTTCCTACAGTTTTCATTTTTAAGCTTGACTTAATTTTTTTATCCGCGACAACCAAATTTTACACAATTTATAGTAGTTAAAAAGTTTTATGCCCTCATGAATTTAAAATTACAATGATATAATAGACAGAAACGAATGTACTATCGCTAAACATCAAACATACACATCCACAAATAAATGCCTGCATGCCATTAAATATACATATTCAGAAATTTAGACAAATCATATATAACAATATCAAGCAATTATTTTATGTATAAATAATGAAAATACATAGATATGGAGAGAAAGAGTGGAAAAAGTAAATATATGCATTTTTTGCCTATAATTAATTCACAAGCAAAATTAAATATATTAGAAAAAAACAATGTTTTAGAAAAGGTTCATATCTTACCAATAAAAAAAAGAAGTTCAAATTATCATGAATTATACAATAAATTGAATAAACTAATTAACGAAAAAAATGTATTGTACGAAGGGGTTGTTATTAGTTTAAAAGATGGTTCTGAAAGCTCCGATTTGAAAATAAGTAAAATTCCAAATATAAATGAAAAAGAAGAAAATATAAAAATAAAAAAAACAATAGACAATGATGATGTTTTTGGAATTGATAAAGTTTCAACAGATGAGAGCTCTGCTGATGAAAGTAAGACATGTAACATGCTCCTTCCTTTAAGTGATGATGAAAAAAATAAAAGCATAAACAAAGCTGATTCAGACATTTTAAAAAATGATCAGAGAGAAAACATGTCACAATTACTTGACAATAATGTCGATTATGTTATTATTAATTGCATACCATCAAAGGGTGTACTTAATCATGATACTTTGATTTATACTGATGGAAAATATGTTGATTATTTAAAAAAAATTGAAATAATAATAATAAATGATAAAAATTATAAAAAATATGAGAAAACCATTAAAAGAAAATTTATTTCTTTCAAAAAAATGGTACTTAAAAAGAGTAACGAATTTTTTAATGGGGCTATGTCCTTATTCCCATTATATTTTAATTTTATTCCTGAATTGTGCATGTCAAAAAGTAGAAATAAAGTTTCAAAAAACGAAGAATCCTCAATAGAAAAAATAACTAATCATAGCACTATTAACGAATACAATACAAAGAAAAAAGCGACAAAAAAAATAAATAAAATTGTGATACAAAATTTTTTGATGAACCATTTAATTCCTTATTTTAAAAACAACAGAAATAAATTATTTTACCCTGGAAAATTATTTAATGTAAATAATTTTTCTTTTTTAGTTTCAAAAATAGACATAGATATAAGTGCTGGTTTTATCGATGATTTAACTGTAAGTCTTTTAAGTATTGATATTGCATAGTTGTTTATTTGCTACTTTTTTATAACATTACAACATATTAACTCTTAATATTTTCACATAATGCAGGAAATAAACCTTAGAGTCGATTCCTATGAAGAATATAACAACGTCCACATTGTTCCTCTTTATGATACTTTACCAACAACATATAACTATAATTTGTTTATAGATTATATAAAGCCATATATAGAGAGACATTATTTAGATACGTTTTCTCTTTATGATACATTTTTTTATAGAGGTGTACAATTTAAAATTATGGGGGTAGACCCAATTGATATGAAATGTGGAAAAGGAAGAATAAGTGCGAATACATCAATATATACTCAAGGTTCAGTAAAACCAACATTTTTTGATGTCATATCAACTAAATCATTTAATTATATTAAATCATTACCATTTGAATACAAGCCTTATGCAATATTAAATATTTTACAGCACCTCGACACGGATTCATTATTAAGATTATTCCCGTCGGCAAATATAAATATGGAATCCTCAACAAAAGATGAGCAAACCATACTAGATCACTTAACCCCCCTTATGTATGTATATAATAAAGAAAAAACTTCTTACGATACAAAAAGGATTCTAATTGGAAAGAATAATATGCATACCGAAAGTAACAACAATATAATAAATGAACAATGTGCAGTTTGTTTTGACAATTTCATAAATGAAGATAAATGTATTAAATTAACTTGTCTTCATACATATCATTGGAAATGCGTAAAAAATTGGTTCAGGTTCAATTTGACCTGCCCCTGTTGCCGTCACAAGTTGCCCATTTAAAATGAATCCCCACAAAACCAAACCTATTTATGTTTCCATATTTTATATTTTCCATTTTTATTTGTCATTTGTTTTATTTACATTTCGGGATATGAAGATGCACCATTTGAATCGGTACATCTGAAAATCCGCTTTTGTCTTTTGTTTTAGTAAAACTTCAATATTGTATATATATACATATAACATATAAATTAAAAAATATTGTTTTAAATAATCAAATATAATCTTTCCGATATAATATTACGATTCGAAAGTAGTGTAATATAGATTAAAACAATGAGCTAGCTAATAAGAAAAAACAAGGTAAAATGAATATACTATATATATAGGGTGTTTCCTAATTTTAAATAATCGTTTTAAAAGTGATTTATATACAATATTGCATGGATGAAATATCCTGGTGTTAACTCATTTCGATTGTTAATATGTTTTGTTTAAATGCGGCCATAAAAAATGTTGGCAATATACATTTCACGAATAAAAAAAACGGATACCAATTTGATCGTTCATTCATTTCGGAATTGATAATACGCAAAATCGATATGCAATACATTTTTATCATTTTTTTATAATTATTTTAACAAATGAAAAATTAAAAATCATTTAAATGAAAATTTTTTTGTAATTTTATATAATTAAAAAATTTAAATACCATAATAATATACCATATAAATACGCTAATCAATTTATTTGGTATTTTTCAGCTATTTATTCTTTTTTTATAAAATGGATAAAAATATCTGAAGTAATGGCTGAAAAATCCCAAGTAAATTGATTATCGTATTTATTGTGACTATATATGTGACAGCTTGATTAGTAATGTCTCAATAAGTGATCAATAGTGATCCTATAATAACGCCATATAGGCATTATATATAATTGAATTAAGCTAGATAGCAGTTTATTTTAATTTCTTTCAAAACAAATACGAAAATATGAACTTTGTGAAAACTTATATATATAAACAAGAGTATACAGAAGAAGGAATAAAAGAATTGGAAAAAGATGCAAGGAGTGTAAAAGAAATTGATGAAAATAAAATTCTTAAGGATTTACCCGAATTTAAAAGAGGTAATAACTTTTTAAGTTTATCTGAACAATTAGAATTAAACAAAAATAACAAAGGGAATACAACAAAAGAAAATCAAGACAATTCAAATCTATTAGATATCCCAAATCTAAATGAAGAAAATATAGACTTATATGGAAATCATGAAATATTTGATAATTACAGTTTTGAAAAAATTCAAGAAAGAGAAAAAGAAGTTGCTAATGAATATAAAGAAGCAATAAAAGATTATGTTAAAAAAAAGGAATTAAAAAATATAACATCCCATGATGATATTTTGAAAGACGATATTAATCATGACTTTAAAAAAATAAAAAAAGAAATTATTAATAAAAAAAAAAATAATAATGAGACAAAAACAAATGTTAAAGCTATAATTAAAACTACAAAAAAAAAAAACGATAACTCAAATTCTGATAATAAAAATGGTCAACATAAGGAATTATTGAAAAATAATGAACAGCCCCAACAAACTTCTTTTCTTTTATCTGGATATTCGGACAATTCAGATGATTAGCCACGCATACCATTGGGAACTTACACTTATGGCATTTGAATAGCATAGCATATAGCCTGCTTTTTTATTTTTCTACTTTATCATTTTTCTACTTTATTATCTTTCTGCTTGATAATTTTTCTACTTTATTATCTTTCTTACTTTTTTGTGTGTACCATTTCTTTCCATTTTTAGTTTTCCAACCGTTTCGCATTTCCACCATTGAGGGGAATGCAAATAAAACTCCCCATGCATTTTCACATAATTTGTTTAAATATTATATTTCACAAAAAATGTCATAGCATAACCTTAGTTTACTTATTTTGCTATTTTATACCTTTTCAAAAAAATAGAGGGTTGATATGTTCACCTTGCATTTGATTATTTTGTATGGGCAACGTTTTATAAAGTATAATTATTTTTTTTCATTTTTCATGCCATTTTTCATGCCATTTTTAATAATTAAAAAATGAATAAATTTGGAAATGTACCAAATTGAACTTATTTTTTAAAATTTTGTGAAAAAAAACGGTATGAGAAATATTGGGTATAAACGGTCAAGGAAAAATAATTTTAAATCAAGCCCCTTAATACGTAAGGAAAAAAACAGAAAATATGTTACTGTTATTATTATTACTACAATTATAATATACATTTTTTTACATATTCTATTAGCTTATTTTTAGTGCGGTTTTACCAAAATATATATTACTCAATAAAAATTGAACAATAATTCATTTTAGAAATAATTCAGTTAACTTCCCAAAGCGTTTTTAACGAAAACCTTTTTAGTAACAAATAGGGAATCAAAAATATTCCTATTTTCTATATTTCACAATTATAGAAAACTATACAAGGATTATTGTACATTGGCACCGGGCTATTATTTCTTGTTTGCTCCCACTTTTCAAGCGCAATCAATTTTACAATGGTCTTAAAAGATAAAAAAAAAAAACTTCAATCCTTACGATATTTAAAAAAGAAAAATAAAAATGCAAATACAAATGTAAATAGGTATCCTGAAAGAGAAACCAATTCAAAGGAAACAAAACAAAATGATAGTGACGAGAATAAACAAAACTATTTGGATGATGATGATTTACCAAGCTATAATAGTAATGATGATGCATTAATTAAAGACAAGGATCAGTTTTCATATATTCTAAATTCAGATGAAGAACCATATGAAATCAAAGAAGAAAATCAAATAAATATATCAAATAAAAATAAACAAAAAGAGTTCCACATAAATTTTGTATTAACATCAGTAGCTTTAAACATTCCACCAGGAATGGTATAATAACTTTGTAGCCATTTACACAAAAATTGTAACTTAATATTGTTTCTTATTTTCTCATTTGAATGACAGTTTTATGGTTTTTCAAATTTGACTACACCTATAAAGTCTACCACTTTTTCAGTGACATATTTTTTGGTATCCTCTTTTTATTTAACTATTACAATGGAGTACTATACATAATAATACTATTTTTTATAACCCCTTTTATTTTATTTTATTTTTTCATTTTATTTTTTCATTTTATTTTTTCATTTTATATTTAGTTCCATGAAAATGTATGAACTATGTGTGTATGCTTATGCATGTTTGTTGTTTTTGTTATTCTCATTTTTGCGTTTAAGGTTTTATTTCACTAACTTCTACTTTGTGAAACCCGCAAAAAATGCTTAAAATAAAAAAAATATTATTTTAAAAAATAAGTGATTGCACTTTTTCCTACTCATGAATCCTGAGACTAGTTCTCGACATTTTTTGTAAAACATGTTTGAAAATAAATCTAAATAATATGTGCATATACCTAAAAAAATTCAGAAAAAGTATTGCATTCATTCCACTATTAAATTATAATAAAGGAAGCATTTGTGTATACAATTTTAATTACTCATATTTAATAATATAAAAAATGTATAAGCAAAATATTTCATAATATAAAAAATGCATAAACAAAATATTTCATAATATTCTTAGTATATAATAGCATATGCTATGTACATATAAATGGGAAAGATGAACTAAAAATGATTAAAATACGACGAATAAATTTATATAAAAAGATTAAGGAGAAGATCCCTTATGGAGTTAAACAAAGCCAAAACTATAAAGATGCAAAAAAACAAGAAAGATTATCTTTAGAGGCTAATAGGAAATTAAAAGAAAGTCGAGGTATGTTATTAGAGGGAAAAAAAAACTTATTCATGTGTTTAAGGCAAAATAGTGATATAAATTGGTATAGAGCTGGTCAAATTTTAAAACATTTAGAAATCCATCAAAGAGCTAAACCAGAAATAACTTCAAAAATGAGAGAAAAAATTACAGATATCGCTAATTTTGTAAAAAAGGGAAGATAACACTTAATTTTTTATAAACATACCCCATGGATACAAACTTTGATGTTGTTGCAAAATTGAACAACCGAAGTTATCGCAAAATTGTTATACACTCTGGTCAGTAACAATTAATTGGACTATAATGAACTGATTTAATGCAACTAAAGAGGGTATTTTCTCATTTATTTAAATGAATTACCATGTTGTAATTGTACATGATATTCGTTTTTTTTTTCATATTATTCTATCGTGCTATAATACAATACTTTATACCTTTTTCATGTGTGTTTTTTTCCAAATTGCACACATTTGATTGCAAATAGTAATCCTAGTTTGGTTTACAAAATAATTCATGTTATTTTTTAAGTATTTTTTATTAATAACTATGAGTGTAGATAAAAACATGATATGATATATTTACAATTATGTTTATTAAAAAAGGAAAGAGGAAGCATAATAAGAGTGAAAAATAAAATAATTATAAAGATAAAACATTAAGATAAATTTAATAAAAAAAAAAATTAAACTAAATTAAATTAACACATAATAGCATTCATATGTATAAACACCGCATGTATTGGTACGTACACACATGATACGCACATAACACAAATATACGTATATACATACGTACATATATAATATTAATATGAAATATTATACATTAATAAAAAAATAAAACATATTAATACTATTTGATTAAATTTTCAAAAAAAAATAAAAAAAAAAATTAAATTACTAAGAGACAAAAATTGAAGAAAGAAAAAAAAAAAAAAATCAAAAGCGAAAAAAAAATACATAATAATAAACCCGTAATGAAAAAATATGTACATACATAATAGGAAATACATATCTTATATAATTTATATGTATATCGTATTATTATGTATGATACTATATTTTTATTTTTCGAATCTTATTCAGGTTTATTTTTTCCAAATAATTTAATACTTCATATATTTAAATCATTATGACAAAATAATGTTACAATTTTTGTCAACAACACATTCGATTTATATCCGTTTCACACATTCACAAAATAATTCAAATAAATAATTCCAACTCCATGCGACAAATACATATACATATAAATATTCATGTGCTATTATGTACACGTAAAATAATCCTCTAACTTAAAAATTTCATATTACTATTCTGTTTTAATTTCCGATTTAGAATTCATATAATACATCGATGAATCATTTATATTTCCATTCCCATCTTCATTTGCATATCCATTAAAATTGGTACCTCCATTTTGATCATACGAATTATTACTATTATTATTTTCACCTTGAGTATTATTACCCATATCATTATTATTGTCATTTATATGATCCATTAAATTGTTTATCATATCTGGATTCATATTCCCATGGTTATTATTATTGTTTTGGATTCCATAAGTTTGATCTATCATATTATGGTTAGCCATTTCATTATCCATCTGACCATATACAGAATTATTATTATTTGCAGCATGATTCATTCCTCCATGTTCTAAATTATTTTTATTGTCATCAATCAAAAAATTGTTTAACGAATTCATTTTTTCTCCTGACGCATTAGATCCATCTATATTTGGTACATAATTATTTATATTATCACCATGCCCAGTAACATTATTATTTGCAATAATATTTCCTACTCCTCCTGTATGTAAATTATTAAAATTATAGCCATTCATATGATTCATTTTATTAACTTGATTTATATTATTATTCATTGGGGTTCCGAGATTCCTCCCATCCATTCCTGTATTATCATTTTCTAAATTAGGATCTTTTCCATTTATATTTGATGGATCCATTATTTTATTATCATTGGGTGCATTCATAACTCCATTCGGGTCTAATCCATTTATTGCATTTAAATCAGCAATGTTATTCATACCTGGTGGTACTACAACCATACCATTATTTCCAACCCCAGGGGTAGCATAATTTTTAAATGCACCGATATTCCCCGGATAATTATTATTAATTGGATTTGATATATTGCCAATATTAGAAATATTTCCAGAGCTACCTCCATGCATATTCATATCCATATTTGGATTATTACCAACTGCCCCGTTTATCATTCCCATATTATTCATCATATTATTATTCCCAAAATTATTTGAAGTAAAATTTGATGCATTATTATCAACACCACCATTAGCAAAATTATCTTTAAAATTCATATTTATCATACCATTTTGATTGTTTCCATTATTCATCATATTTTTGGCATCAACATTAAATATGTTTAATAATTCTTCATCTGTAAATGGAACAGCTTTATATGCACATTTAACAGTATGCACAGCTAAACTATGGGCTTTGTTGAATCCCCATTTTTTTAATAAATATTTTGAAATTTTAGGTTCTTTAGAATTCTCATTTTCTAAATATTTAGCAAACCATGAATATGAATATGGATCAAATCTAACTCCTTCAACAGGTGTCAATGCATTAGCTCTTGCAGTTAAACTTTCCATACGTCGACCTCTTGGAGCTCTAGTTCTTTTTGTAGGAGAAAATTCATTTTCACTATCTTGTCCATCACTATGTGGAATTTTATTGTGTACACCTCCTCCTATAGTCCCAAGCATTCCATGGTGTTGATATGGATGACCTCCAGAATTTGTTATGTTACTTCCTAAACCTTGCCCATTATTAAAATTATGCATATGTGGTAATAACATATTTCTATTCATCCCTTTATTGGCTCCATTAGTATGATCATTCATGTTATCATCGTGATCTAACATTGAACCATTATCTAGCATTCCATCTAAATTATTGTTTAAATTGTTATTTAATAAACTTCGTCCTCTTTTATTTCTATTTTCAGTTGTTGTTGCACCAGCTTGTTCAGCTTCCAATCGACATTGGATAGCTAATTCTTTAGCCTTTTCAAAGCCTAACTTTTTAATTGGAAATCGTCGCATTTGAAAATTTTTACCAATGGACCAATAAGCTAGCCATGAACCTTTTCTGTCATTATATGAAACCCCTTTCATAGGTCTAGTACAATCTTTTTCATATGAATCCATGCATTCTAACAATTCTGCATTATCATTCATTCCCCCATTATTACTAGCAATATATCCTCTTCGTATACTTTGTTCTATTTCATCTAATGAAAGATGTGAATCTTCGCTCAGTTTTCTTTTCGGTGGTCTACCTCGACCCCTTTTTATTCCTTTATTTGTTTCACTTTTTAATAAATCTTTTTTGGTTAGTATATCATTGGGTGCAGTAACTAATGTCATTCCCAACATTGCATTATTATTTTCACCATTCATATTTCCCATATTCATAGCATTTAATTGATTCATCCCATTTAGTGCATTCATTCCACCCATGTTATGCATGCCATTTATTGCATTCATATTATTCATACCATTGGGGATTGCTCCGAGATTATTACCATTGGCCATAATCATATTACAATTATTTCCCATCATTGCATTATTGCTTCCATTAGGGATACCGTTATTATAATTTGGATCCATTTCATTACTACTCATCTGAGTATTTATAAGACTAACTTTTATTAATTCATTAGATATACCATCCATTGCTTTTCTACCATGTACATGAAACATTGGCTTGCATCTTGCACCTGCCTTTTCTGCTTCTTGTCTAGCTTTAACAGCTAATATTCTGGCTTGCTCAAAACCATATTGTTTAACTGAAAAATATTTTCTTATTTCTCTTGTATTATCATTCCAGGCAGCTAGCCATTGTTGTTTTTTAGGATTAAATCGAACACCGGGAATTCTTGGCAAATATTCAGGATGACCTTCAGTATTAGGTTTATTCCAACTATTCATTGTATCATTTTTTTTTATTTTTTCAAGTTTTATATTATAATTTTTATTATTTATATTGGTACCATTGCTATTCATTCCGATCATGTTATTTCCACTATTGTCATAATCTTGAGGTCCTCTTCCATTCATACCATTATTATATGCACCATCTAAAAAGTTGTGATCCATCATATTATTTTCATCCATATCTGAATCATATAACATTTTATCTTTTAAATATTCTTCTTGATAATCGTAATCCGATTCTTTATTATTATATTTTGAAGGATCGTCATTTTTATTTGTATTATTTTTATTTGATTTTAGTTCATATTTTTTTAAGTAGGATAAAAGATTATCGGCATCTGCATTGTTAGGATTATCTTGTTTATCATTCATCATATATTTTAAATTATTAATAGATTCATTTGGCAATTTTGTTCGCATAAGAAAATCATAATAATCGTCTATCATATTTTCATTTTGATCACAGTAATTATTCATATTGGCTCCATTGTTTAGAAAATTATTTTGATTTATAACTTTTCCATTAATACTTAAATTTGTATTATCTTTTGATGAGCCTACTACGTTAGCTAAATTAAAACTATTATTTACATTGTTATCATTGATTCCATTTCCATATTTATTATTATCAAAATTAGAATTGTTACCATAGTTTAGTTTTTTATTTATTATAGCTTCTTCATATTCATTGTGTAAATCATAATAGTTCATATAGTTATTTGAATTTTGTTGTGAATCTGCTGCTCGTAAAATATTTAATTGTTGTTTTAAATAATCACACACTGAAATATTCCAAGTAGATGGTAATTTATTATAACTTAAACATGGACCGAATACGGCTATATAGTTATGTAAATCGACAACTGTTAGTGCATTTCTCAACCTATTCAAATGGTATAAAAATGATATTTTTTCATCTGAATTATTTGAATCAGTACACATATCCTTTAAGATAACTATTAATTGTTGTTTACATATTTCTACTAATGATGGTACATCTAATTTATCTTGTTCAACATAATTCATATTCATTTCATCTTTTTTTTCATATATTAATTCATTTTCTTCACCTTTAATATTATTTGAATCTTCTGCTAGCTTTTCACTATTTTCATTACCATCTTCGCTTTTTGCATTAATATTATTTTCGCTAACTAACGTTTCCATATTTCAAAAAAAATTCATTAATTACAAATATTTCTAAATATCTTTATGGCTACATAAATTGATCTAACACTTGTGTACTTTTTGATACACGTATAAAAATTCACATTAAATATTGTATGGGTATATAATGTATATATAAAAAGGCATATATTTGTATTAAGCTATACCTTCATTTATACATTATATACATATATAGTTTTGTTTGCTTATCTAATATGTATATGACATACCCTTTATATATAAATATGCGAATCAAATTATTCGTATACATATATATATGTGTATTCTTTTGTTTTATTCGATTTTTATAATTTTTTTTATCATATATTTTACGTGTTATATATGTCTTAGCATTCTTCAAAAATATGCAAGCATCTTCTTAAATTGTGAAAGCATTTATATAATGAAATTAAGAGTAGATATAGTTTTTGACTAATACCCTTAATATATATATATATAAGAATGTAATTCACAATAATATAGTTGTACTAATGATTAATCCATGTTAAAGCTGCTGCATTTTTTTAATAATAACACAAGTACATACAAAATAAATATAAAATACACACTCTCGATCTATATAGAGAATATATATATATCATTGATACGTAAAAATTATATAATTGCAAAATATACAAAAAAAATGCATATGGTTCTATATATATATATATAGTTCATCAAATTAACAAAATAAGTGGTTCATTGTTTTTCATTAAAAAGTTATGTATTGCTATCGTTATTTTCTTTTTTTCTTTTTTTTGATTTTTTATAAACATATATATAATATAATATCATTCAGTCTTTAGTGCATTTACCCATTTTCATATATATCACGTGGAAATTTATTAATAAAACATATAAGTGTATATAATAGTTGTATACATGCACGCATGTATATCTATTAAAAATAACATGCACTTATATTAACAAATATATATGACTATTTATTGTACTATCATATATGTGTAATATATAAATATACAATTTAAATATGTCCTTTAATTGCAAAAAATTTTCATGTATTTTTAATTAGCACATGTATGTGCAAATATTGTTATAAAACGAACAAATATATAAGTATGTATAAGCACTTGTATGTATATATTATATATATATAATTGCAAATAAATATACATAATATATCCAAGCTAAATGTGTATGCATATATATATATTCAAAATTCAAAACAAAACTAAAGATAAAAGTATATATTCTTATTAATTCTGTAATATATATGTTCTTGGCTTATTATCCCTTTTTACGCTTTTATTCGTTTTTTTTAAGTTTATTTAATAACCTTTTGTGCTATCCTTTCGTTAAATTATTCTTTTTTTTACTCTAATTTTCTCGTTTCAATTCTAAAATTATATATATTATTGTATATTATATATAATTTTTTTTGAGCACTTTGCTTTCTTTTTTTATGTTTTAAGTTATATATTTACATTTAATGTGCATAAGCAAATTTACGGAAATCAAAAAAAATTATTTTCAATTTAAAATCATAAAACATAGAAAAAAAAAAATTCTTATTACATGATATTAATTATATGCATTTGAATATTTTTTTTATGTTTTTATTAAATATATATTTAATAGGGCTATATATATATGTAAATACAATTTTCAAAAAAATTGGTGGAGCTTTTATGCTTGTAATATTCTTAAAAAATATTCTGCCTTTTTATGCATATATAAGCATATATGTATATATGTAAAATGTCCATATATATTATGTAATGTATATATATATATATATATGTAAGCATAATACCATATTTGTTACAAGCTTATATATGCACTTTTGTGGGTTTTTTTTAATGAATGCACTCATAAGCAAATTTTTCCACAGAAAATGATAAAAAAAATATATGCCAATATTTATGTATATGTATATTTACTAATATTTCATTGTATATAAGTTCATTCATATATGTATATAATATATTAGTAATCATATATTTATATTAAATACATTTATGAATAATATACATAAAAATATACGATTTCTCCTTATGGAAAATGCACAATGAATTATTTACATTAACACAAGCATAAAGCTTTATAAGGATTTTTACTGGAACTTAAAAAAAAAATTTTTTTTTTATAAATTTAAAATATATTTCCAAATAAGCTACTTGTAATATTTATTTTATAACATCATTATTTCTTTTAATTTAATGTATTAAGGGCCATCAAATATGTATATATGTTTCCATTCTAATTTTTATTATTTTATATAAAGTTTATAATTTTTTTTTATCGCATGACAGCTGATATTAAATATTGTTTACTATTTTTATATACGGTAGATATGCATATAATGATATATAAAAGTGTAGTATATGCATATTTTATATATAAAATAAAATGGGTATATGCATGATATTATCCAAGCATGCAGTAATTTTACCCATTCATGCGCATTCAAATATTTGTAAATTTTCTTAAATTCCTTTTCTTTTCCATAAAATGTAAATTCAAAATAAAAAATAAAATTAGAAATATATTTACAATAAAATCTAAATTAAAAATATATAATTAATGGAAAATAGTATTTAAAAAATGGTTACCATGTATATGTAGGCCAAATTATTATTCTAAGAAACATCAGGTTATAAACATAAATTATTTTTTTTCTCTTAAAAAAAAATTAAAAGGGAAAAATGGAAAAATATTCCATTGAAAATTATTGGCTAGAAAAAATAAACCCATTTTTTTAAACCATCTCTTCAACATATTTTATATTTTCAATAAAGGGGGTGGGAGCATAAACCATTATTCATATGTATGCATTTATATATCACATGGCAATGCTAATAGCTATTTTGATATTTCTTACTTTTTATGATTAAGTTGGAAATTTTCTTTTTCTATATTTTTTTCTGTTAAATATGTTAATATGTTTTTACATATTTTTTTCATCATTATAATATCCAGGTTACATATTTTGTAATAAGTTGTAAATCGTATTTTATATCTTTAAGAAATAAGTACTTATACTTTATCTTATTTTTTAATTTGGTTGTCTTGCTAGCTCTATCTAGATATATATAAATGGGCATGCCGAGATGTGAATAAAAATATTTTTATCCTATTCATTTTCACCGATAATTATTATGTCGTGCAAAATAAGACGCCCATAATAATTATGCATATATTTAATGCGTTAAATAATGTATAAAATATTGATAGCAACAGCTATGTATATAACAAATTAGTACACAAAACAGTGTCTGTATGTGCTATATAATTGTTTTTATATTCTCTTTGTTTTTTTTACTTTATATACTTATAATGATATTGGGAAAATGTTTAATATTTACAAAGAATAATTGATTTTTTTTGCAAAGTTGATATAAACATTTTATTGCCATACTAAAATGAAAATTAAAAAAGTAGCTATTCATAGTTTGAGAAACAGTTTTTATTAAAAACGTAATCATAAAAAGTTGACGTTTTAAGTTGCATTTTTCAAAGAAACGAATATTATTGTCAAACGAAAAATATTGAGAATAACAAATAGAAAAATAACTTAATAAAATAAAACATGACTTATAAATGATATTTATCAACTTAGCTTTCCTCGGAATAAGCTCTCATAAGTTTGCTTAATAATGTTAATCTCGATACAGCTAGTCTGACATAATATTTAAACAACGTAACATTTTTGATATCTTCATTAAATGATTCAAATGTTTGTCTACACCCACCAGTTAATCCGTCTATATATTGCAATGAGTCTATGAATTTATTTTGTCTTACACTATTCAATGCATATGATAAATTTAATAAATTTTCTTTTAAAACCGAATTATTTTTTAGAGCTCGGCTCAATATCATATTAGAGGTTACCTCATAGTTAATATAAAAATAAGAAAATAAATTGATTAACATTTTATATAAATAATTATTTGAATGTTCATAAAAAGCTTCCTTTACACTCAATTTATATAAATAATAAAATTTTTTTTTAATTTGTTCCCGACTATTATTAGTTAGTTTATATGTACATGTAAAGAAATTGTCTGGTAATGCTTTAAGAGTTTGTTCTAAAAATGTGTCTTTTTTTAAATGCTTTTTTAAATCCTTTAAAATTGGCTCGATAGACAAATCATGAATTATGCAATTTTGTAAATAAACCAATTGGTGTTGTATATCATTTATATACTGTAATTTCAATTGTCTAATTTGATCTGTTGTTATATTTTCCTTTAATCTATTTATATCATATGCATAAGTATTTATTTTGCTTAAGTAGCTTTCTTCAATTTCTTTTAATTCGCTTTTCATTCTATTTTTTTCTATATCTATTTCTTTTTTTGTTTTATCAATTATGCTATTTTCAAAGCTCTCTCTTTTTTTTTCATAATTTTCTTTCAACAACTTTTCTTCTTCCTTTAACATTTTTAACATTGATTTTTTTAATACTTTTTCGATTTTTTTTTTTTTTTTTAAAAAAATATCATTATATTTAATTGTTAATATTTTTTTTAATACCTCCTTTTCTTCTTCCAATAATATATTTTTATATCTTTCGTTAACTAGTTCATTTACAAACATATCAACAATTTTATTTTGTAAATCCTCTTTGCTTAAACTATTTATATCTGTTTTAAAATTGATTAACTCTTTTTCTAATATTCTTTTTATATATTTATCATTATTTATTATGTTTTCTTTTTTGTTATTAATTGGGGTATCTATTTCGTCAGTATTATATGTCTCATTTTCTTTTTCGAGTTCAACTCTTTTTGTTTTTTTCTCGGGAATTACTATAGGTTCATCGGATATGCTCTTTGCTATTATATTTTTTTCTTCTGCTTTTTGTCCCTTATCTTGATTGTTCATATTTTTAGATAATTGCACATCTTCCTTGTCCACAATATTATCATCACTTTTAATAATTACATGAAACTCGTCTTTGTCATCCTTAATTTTTGGTTCGTCATTTACAATCCCATTTTGTTCGTCTTCCATATATTTCTCTTTTTTCATGTTTTCAATTTCGTTCACCTGCACATTTTCTTCAAGTTTTATCGTGTTTTTTTCTTGGTTATCTGTTTGAAATGATAAATTTTGTTTTACTATAGTTGATGTTGTTTTGTTTCGGCCAGTGGTATTTTCATAACTATTCATATTTATATCTCTTTCATCCAAACTTTTAACAAACCATTCTGTTTCATCTTCTTTTATGTTACTGTAAAAATATGGATTATTTTTGTCTTGTAAACTTTCAACATTTCTTAGGCTAATTTGATCAGAATCGTCTATTTTAAGGTTATTATTATTTTTATGAATTTCGAAATTTTCTAATTTTTCAAAATCATGAAGTACATCTTCTATATCAGTATATATATTGTCTTTATGTAAATCTTCAATTTTTTCATCACAATTGATATTTGTATCTTGTTCATCCTTGATATATTCTTTTTCATTTTTCTCTTTTTTGGTTGCACCGATTTTAGTTTCCTTTATCCCTAGTAATGTATTTACCCTCAGTGCCGAAGTCCAAAAATTTGTGAAACTTTTTATAACAACCTGAATAAACAAATAAGTATAATTTAATAAATAAAAAACGAATTCACTAATATAGTTTAAAATAATATTTAAATTTATATTCTGTTTTATATATTTAAATACATTATCATTTAATTTGGATATAAATTGTTCGAATCTTATTTTTGTTGAGTTTATTTTTACGTGTATAATACTATTTAAATTTGGATCTTCTTCTATACGGCTTTTTATATTTTTAGCTAAATTTATACTTTCATAGGTACCATAAAATAAGAATGCTACAAAAAATATTTTTTTTAAATATGCATATGTGTATGTGGTTATATTTTCCTTTTTATTTTTTATGCTTTTATCAATTTCATTATTAATATTATCAATTTTTTTTTCATTATGTATAATTTTTTGATCGATTTTAAAACATAATTGTTTAAGTTTGAAATTAGTTTTGTTATAGTTGTGTCCAATCCAAGCAATCTCATAATTCTTCAAAACATTTTTGTATCGTAAGGTATTTCGTAAATATGTCATTCTGTTGTCTTTCCCTTTGTATGTACTCCTATCCGTTTTTTATAAAACACCGAATTGTGAACGTGCGCTTGTGCATGTATTGTTGCGAAATTGCACAGATATATATGTATACACATTTCAGGAAAATATCACTTTATATAGCACACCCTAACATAAGCATATGCATATATAAGATATATTTAACCAGTTATGTTGTTTATTTACTAAAGAATTTTACATTCTTTTTTGTCATAGCTATACAATTTAAAGCATGTCTTCGTGGAAAGCATGCTTTTATAACAGAATAATTCTTTTATTATTATATTTCATAATGTCATAATTTAATAAAGTTTTACTTTCGTATGCTTGACAAATTTTGTTTGCATTTTCTTATTGAAGAAGATTGTGAAAAAAAAACAAAAAAATGCACAAAATAAGCAAAAAAGTTAAAACAAAATTACAAACAAAATAATACAAGCTTAACAAATAAGACTTTTGCTTGCATTAAGCTGGCTGCAAATTTAATTCATACACACTAAAAAATAAGTATAAAAAAAAGGGAAAAAACAATGCTGTGACTATTTACAAAAAAATAAAATAATAATAAAATGAATATATATAGGGATACTGATTTGTTGTACGTTTTTTTTAATTTATAACATTTTCTACTTTGATGGTTGCATCCCTTTTGTTAAAAAAAGGGAAGCATTATGCGAAATAATATAGTGATATATATTTTTTATTTTTATTTTTTTTTTAAGTTATACTCAATCGAATTAAAAGGAAAATCAATAATGTAGATTTTGTCCAATAAAAAAGTATTGTGGAAAAAAATATATAAATATCATGTTTTCAATAAAAATTTTCATATCCATAATTTGGTATGCCTGAGTATATATATATTTAAATAATGTGTAAAAAATAGTAAGTAGCAAACTAAAAACATATTAATCCTATGGTAAGTAAATAATATTAGATTGTTTTATTACACACAAAAAAATAACAAATAACTAAATAAAATATTTGAAAAAAAAAAAGAGAAAGAATATAGCTTTTCCTATTATAGAATGAATAATATGATAAAACAATATATTACCATCGTTACTACATTTTTATAACTATGATAGTATAAACAAACTTGTATATCTCTGTTTTAGTATTGTTCTAATATATAGATAGGGTGAAGATATAAGAAAAAATTATAAAAATATGATAAGAGGAAATAAATATGCATATAAATAGTAACCTTAAAAAGTGTATAGTTTAGCAAATACCATATCTTTGGAAAATTGTCAATTTTAAAAATAAATAATAATAAAATAAACAACAGTAACATAAAAATAGATATTATAAAGAGAACATTTACCGATGATACTAATATTATATATATGCACATATACTGTAAATATGTTAAATTCCCCAAACCTCAAAATTAACATACCAATATTTATTAAATACCTTTACATATTTTTGTATATAATGAGAATATTGGAAAAAAAAATAATATGGCTATTTTCGCCATATCATATATAGCAATCATATATTTATGAATACAATTTTATATAATAAATATTAATTTTTTTGAAATTCCAACTACAACATTATATGCCTTGCCTACGTATTATTATATGCACTAAATACATATTGTTCCTATTTTAGCGAACAAAAATATTAAAATTAAAAATTTTTTTCCCTTTATATTTTTTTTTATATATTTGTATTATACATATATTATTTTTTATATTTATTAAATTTTTCTTTAAATATACAAGTATACATTGTTATAGAAATTTAACGCTCGAAAAAGCTGTTGGCTTTTAAAATTTACTATATGGAATTTTAATGAATGTAGAAAATTGGCATATATTAAGAAATAGTATAGAAAAATTACACAGTATTAATATATACATGTATATTTATTTATTTCGAGTTAAGTGAATTTTTTTTAAACGTACTATATTTTGTAAAATATATTGATTATCACGAAAATCGAAAATTTCCTCTAATTCTCTATTTTATTATTTATTTCCTTTTTAATATCTTAAAAAATAAGTTAAAAATATTTATTATTGATAAAAATATAGCTAAAATATACATAATTAATCTAGCTAAATATAACGATTTATCCCACTTTCAAATACATAAGCAAAAAAAATGTCATCGTTTAAATTACTTGGTGTTGTAAACAACAGAACATGGGGGCCTGACATAAAAAATGAAGAGTTAGTGAACTCCTGTATGGAGGATATAAAAAAGTATCAATTTGAGCCTTCTATGAAATTTGAAAAGATTGGTAAAATATGCGATTTTACAACCACTACCTATCAAAAAAATATAAAAGATATAAATAAAATATCAGGAGATGGTGATAATGCATTTGAAGAAGAGCTACAATTTCAAACTGTTGACTTAAGAACAGGACAAAAACCAAAAGGTACTTTGTTTAATAAAAAGAAAATAATAAATAAACAAACAACTCAAGCATTTGCTCAAAAACAACAAGAAGAAGATAATTTATATAGTAGTAGAATTAAAACAGCTGAACAGAAAAAACAAAAGATGTTACAACAAGCTAAAACAGCTAGATTAAATGCTCGTCATAGAATATTTACAGAATGGAGTAATGAACCAACTCCTTCATGGACAGTAGATTGTGAAATTATGTTTAATGAGTTACCTAAAAAATCAATTAAAATTGATCATTTGAAAATCGAAGATATATTTTTCCGAGGAAAAGTATTATATTATGATAAAAGGTTTGAAAATATTAATGTTAAAAATCCACCTTTCCTTGCACATTTAAATAAAGATGCAAATATATTAGTTTGTAAACCTAGTGATGATCAAGCATTAATGGAAATTTTAGATAATGAAGAGAAAAAAGCTAAAGAAAATAATTCAAACGGATTAATTATTGTATCTACCGATCAAATATTATCTTGCCTTATGTCTTGTGTACATTCTAAATATTCTTGGCATTTAATAATTAAAAAAAAAGGAAATAGAATTATTATAGATAAAGATGATGATTCTATTATTGATTTATTAACAGTAAATGAAAATTCATTAGATGCACCAACTCAAGATAGTGAAAATAAAATAAATTCATTACAAGCTTTAGGTTTAGAAGCAGTTAAAATTAATGAACGATTTAAAAATCATGTCCAATTAAATAATCAAATAGCTGAGGAATATGATAATACATCATTTAATTCAAAACACTGTAACAATAATTCTAATATTCTATATAGATATAGAAAAATTAATCTCCCACCAGTAATCCATGGATCATCTAAAACGAGTTGTACCATCATCACAAGAGGAGAAATACATTCAAAAATAAAAGGATCAAATAATTCATATGTTTATATTTGTTCATTAAATGAATATGATATTAAAAGCCATAAAAATTGGAGATCTCAAATAGAAAATCAAAAGGGTGCATTATTAGCTAACGAAATACGTAATAATACATATAAACTTCATAAATTTATATGTCAAGCTTTATTAAGTGGTTGTGATGACATTAAATTAGGTTTTGTATCCCGAAAAAATGCTAATGATTATGAAAATCATAATATATTATCTATCCAATCACATAAAACAAAAGATTTGTCAACACAAATTGGATTAAAATATGAAAATATATGGGGTATACTCAAATTTATTATTGATAACATTTCAGACAGACCAGATGGTAAATATGTTATTCTCAAAGACCCATTAAAATCTTTATTACGTTTATATTGTACACATGAAGATGATTAAATATCTTTTGAAAAATATAAATGGATATAGAAAACTTATATATAAAATGTATATACAATTTGTTAGTTTATAAGTTACATGAAACTTGCTATAATGAAATATATTTTATTCTCATTTTTTTTTCTTTATCCTAATTTTTTTCCCATTCTTATTTTGTATTTTTTTCTTTTATCAATCTTAACATTTTTCGATAATATCCTATAACCTTATTTATTACACACACCTTATTTTAATTTTATTACTATGCATAAATTATAAATATGCATGTGTGCAAATACCTTATTTTCACATGAATATGCGGAAAATATATAGTTCGATAAAAATGATAAAGGCTTACAAATTTGTGCTATTTCCACTTTGTTTCACAATTCCTTTTTTTATGTTATGTATGCAAGTGTGCATATGTATGAAGAGTGGCTTATTTTGAAAATATATATGTATGCATACACGGAACAATTTATATATATATTTTTTCTTTACGCTTTTTACAATACTGCAATACATACACAAAAAAATGTGCTTATGATTTTTAACACTTAAGCATTACATTAAAAATTTTAATAACATAGATATGAAAGTATATCGTTTTTTTTTCTTATTGTTCCTAAAACCCTTCTAATGAAAAATGCACACAAAGCTGTGTTCTCATAAATTATACTAATTCAAACAAAAAGGAAAATGGGAATGAGAATGAAAAAGTAAAAATCTCTATAGATATAAACGAATCAAAAAATGTATAAATATTATATTGTATCACCTAGGAAATAAGAATATTTCTGTTACATATGAATATTTTTTTTTATATTTATAAAAGTGGAATTAAAAATAATATCAACGGTGCAAATTATTACGATGGAAGGGGAAAAATTAACAAAATAAAATTAGGTACAACTTTTATTACATTTATTAATATGGTTAAATGTTCTATATCTGCATATACAAATTCATTTATTTGTTTAATTGAAACCTGTTCGGATTAAGAATAATCCTACAAATAAAAATTTATATTGGAAAAAAACATTTTAATTGCGCTTTTTCTTAGTGTGCTTTAATACTTTTTCATTATGTTTTAATTTCCTTTCTATGCTTTTTTTTTTCATTTTTTTTTGAATTATTTCAGTATTTATTGTAGAAATAAAATTTCCATGAGCACACACAAATAAAATATATATGCATACCCAATGTAAGGTCTTTTTTCACACGCAAGTAATAAAATAGCAATGTATATTAGTGGATTAGATTATTGTTTGATCGTTATTTTTCTAAAAAAATACTTTAATAGTATTGCATTTTTTTTAGTATTTTATTTTTTTTACATTTATTTAGTTTAAAATTTATGTTACCCCCTGATAATAATTTTAGTAACATATTTAGAAAATATTCGGTTGCAATATTAATTGTGAAACCCTTTTATATTAAAATAATTTTTTAGTTAAATTTGTTTTGCTTTTTATATTTTACTTATAATAAATTTTTACATTAAATTTCATTATATATTTATTTTCCGTCGATTTGGCAATGCAGATTTTCTCATATATATTCAATATAATAATATTTTTTATGTATTATAATTATATGAATTATTTATATATTATTATTCAATACTAATTAATATTTGCAAAAAACAAAAAAATTATTATAATAAAAAAATAGGTATCACAATTTCATAAATATAACTTTTTAGAAAGTAGAAAAATTATTTTAAAATACTGTATTTGCATACATTATTTATATATAATATATATATATATTTTTTTTTCTATGTGATCTTAAAAACGAACAATAAAATTGTCCCTGAAAATAGTAAATCCGCTTATATATAATTTCCCATTTTCATTCTTTCAAAAAAAAAAAAAATTATTATGCATACATATAAATTTATATATCCCCTATCTTTACCATTATTTATATTTTATTATATATGCGCATAAACTAATTTAGTTAATTTTTTTTCCAAGTATTTGGGTAATAAGAATAAATAGTTTCAACTAAAAAATGGTATAATTTTAATGTTTCTTCAACCTAAATATATATTTTATTATGACTCAAATATAACTATATAATAATAATGTTTTTTCTATATTAAAAAAAACAAAAATAAAAAACATATGCAATGTATTATATATTCCAATTTAAATGGTTTGGCAACGAATGAATGTTAGGTGTTTTTTTTTCTCCTACTTTTTCATTGTTTAGTTTTGTATTTCCTTTTTTCTTTTAATTATATATATTTTTTTTTTTATTTATTTTTTTAGTATTTTAAACTAAAATGAATCTTTTATAAATACAATTATATAACTAATTCTTTAATGTTACATATGCATTCATTTATTACTTTGTACTATATATATTATTATATGCATGGTAAAACTTATGTGTATAGTTTAATATTGTTATATAAAACTTATAACGACAAATATGAATATGATTATACATTCACATATATGCCCGAGTAAATAATTCATATTTGTATATACTTTTTTACTGTGCATATATCATGTTTATAGAATGAATTAATATTTTCTATATATAGCTGAGTCATTTTATATATATGAAGATTGAAGGTTCTTATATATAATATATCGATACATATATATATATGAGAAGAACATGCATTAATAAATAAATTATACGCATTACACACTTATCTTTTTTAAAAAAAAATGAATTATATTTGCAATAATATATTTATTTCATAAAATTATTAACTAAAATAATTAGATAAATAGAGTAATAAATTTTGTCTAAAATATTTTATGCTTAAAAAAAAAAGTAACATCAAAAATTAACTTTAATTTTAGCTTTCTTTATAAGAAGGAATTATAAAACAAGCATTTTCACAAGAACGGTATTAAAAACGAAGAAAACAAAAGACGGAAATTATTAATATTGTCTATGAAAACAAAAATATGGAAGTTTACTAAATAAATTTTACAGTATATAAAATATTTATGGCAATATTATTAAACAGAAAATAATTAAACGCTTTTTTGGAATTGCACATAAATATATACTCATTGTATGAACAATATACATACATAAATATATATGTATGTATAAAGCCCATACATTTGTGTATAATTTAGTGTAAAAAAAATAAATAAATATAGCGCTCCAAATTAAACACAAAACATGAAAAAAAACGATTCAAGCAATAATGAGAAGAAACAAAAAAAAAATAATTCAATCAAGCAAGACAGTACAACCAATTTGAATTTTTCAAAGAAAAGGATAATATTTAATAACTTAATTGTAGACAATTTTAGAAATATAAATGATATAAATAATTATTTAAGAAATTCGTCATTAAATTCAATTGGGAACAAAAATAAAAATGTGATAAATGATAAATATGCTGATAATTACCCCAAAGATAATAAAAAGAAAAAGTCGCGTAACTACAATGCCGCTATAGAATCAGTCGAAAAAAACTTATCTACCATCAGCTTATTTAATAATGATAATAATGAAAGTATTTTTAATAATAGTATTTCTGCTATTATAAAGCGAAGTATTAAAAATAATAAAAAAATAAGTAATGATTTGAAAAGGGTATTGAAAAAAAAAGGAAAATCTATTAAAAAGGAGCGACGAAAAAAAAAACACAAACATATTACACGTAAAGATAAAGATAAAAAGAAAAAAACAAAAAAAAATATAATAAGCATAATTAAAAAGAAAACGAAAAAATATAATATCCGAGAAAATATTTCAACATCAGGCACAATTTCTAATAGTACAAAAAAAAGTCATAGAAAACACAAAAAACATAAAAAAATAAATTTTCAAAGTTCTAGTAATAATGAAGATGGATTTAGCAGTCATAAACATGCATTAGATAAAATATATGGATCTTTGAAAAATAATAATAGTTCAATAGATCCTGTAATAAAGAATTTTTATATTGAATGTGAAAATAATAATATAATTTCAACTGATGAATATTCAAATTATTATAAACCACCTAGTGATATATATGATAATGATAATTATATTCATAATAAATATCAAATTTCAAATATATATGCAAATGCAAAAGATACCAATAATAATTTTAATTCTTATATTAAAAGAAAAAAAAATTCAAAAAAAATCGACAAATTTGAGCATTCAGAAAATGATTGCATAGGGTTTGTATGTGATGAAGAGTATATGTGTGAATACCTCCATTTTGATGAAAATCATGTTGAAAGCCCAGATAGGATAAGATGTATCATCAAAGCATTAAAAGAAAAAAATATAATTAATAAGATGGTTCAGATAAAATGTAGGGAAGCACTGTATGACGAAATTAAAGAATGCCATACAAGAGCTCATATTAATAATATTTTTTATTCATTAAAAAAAAAATTAAAATATAAAAAAAAAGATGTTATATACCCATTTGATAAGCATGATACTTATTATACTTTTCACACCGGGACTGTTTCTAAAAGAGCAGTTGGTGGACTTTTAAATTTATGTGATGCTATATTATCAGATAAAAATGAAAAATTTAAATACATTGATTTTAAAAAATCACTTCGTTATAATTATAATTTTTTTAAAAAGAATTTTTCTAATGATATAAATAAATTTATAGGAAGAAATATTAATCATAACACACATTTGAAACGATCAAAATCAGATAGCAGTTTAACTTCACTGAAAAATTCACGACGTAATTCTCTTCTCAACAATGATAACTATGCTAATAATAATGAAAATTTCTTAGTTAATGAATGGCGAAACAAATTACCAAAAAACAAAAAAACATCATGTTATTCCTATAAGTCTATGTGTGAAAGTGTTAAGAATAATTTAGATGCCTCTCATTCACAAAATTTAGAACAATTTCAGGAATATCCTTCTAATTTTAATGATAAAGAAAAATTATATAACAGTGATTCAAGTAATAATAATAATGCATATACAGAAGTTGCAGGAATTGAAACAGACCAAGTGCAGACATTAAATTCTTCCGAAAACCATTTATTCAATGAATCTAAAAATAATATCCAATTCAAAAAAATGCGAAGTTATTCAACTACAATGTGCAATATAAAAGATTGTGACAGTAATAATATAAATCAAATTTCTGATCTAAAATGTGGATTTGCTGCTATTAGGCCACCTGGGCATCATTGTAGCAGAAATAGCCCATCTGGATTTTGTATTTTTAATAATATAAGTGTTGCTTGTAAATATATATATATGAAATATGGAATAAAAAAAATTTTTATTTTTGATTGGGATGTACACCATAATAATGGAACACAAGAGATATTTTATAATGACAAAAATGTTTTATGTTTTTCTATACATAGATTTGATTCAAACAAAAAAGTCAAAAAAGGGAAAAGCAAAGAAACAAATAAGGGTAAAAATGTAAAAAAAGATTCTTCTGCATATAATCAAAAAAACAAAAAAAAAAAAAAAACGAACCGTGCAAACACAGCTAGCAATATTAGTACTGCTGCGAGTGTCGCTGCAACTTCAAACCTTAATAAATATAATACTACTACTAAAAGGAAGGCAAAAATAAATAGCAAAAATAAAAACAAAGATAACGGACTAAATTCTTATAATTCATCATCTAATTCTGATACAAATAAGAAAGAGAAAAAAAAAACAAAAAAAAAAAAAACAAACAAATCACGTAAATCAACTGAAGAAAATGGATTTTATCCACGAACAGGTGCTAAAAGTGAATTAGGAGAAAAAAGTGGATATAAATTTAATATTAATGTACCTTTAGAAAAAGGTTATAATAATTGCGATGTATATTATGTTTTTAAATTTTTGTTATTACCAATATTACAAGCATTTCAACCTGAATTTATTTTCATTTCTTCGGGTTTTGATGCTTCAATTAGAGATCCGTTAGGAGAATGTAATTTAACTCATACTCTATATGAATGGATGACACTACAATTAAAAAAATTTGCAAAAATATATTGTGACGGTCGAATAATATTAGTTTTAGAAGGAGGTTATAACTTAAAATATTTGCCAAAATGCACAGTAGCATGCTTAAAAGCTTTAATTAAGAAAAACATAAAAATACCAAACCAAGAAACAACACGTAATGATGGTAATAATCTCATGCTTAATGATCAAACAAATGAAGAAGATCAAGATAGCAAGGAAAATAACAATAATAATGAATCACAAGAAGGTCAACTCAATTTAGAAAATGATAACCTTTCTGATAAGCCAATGTATACACCCACAGATGAAAATACCAATATGCATGCAACAAATAATGACGATTCTCAATTAGATAAAAGTCAAAATGACATTGACATGGATGATGATGGTTATGCAAGCCCGGTGATAAACAAAATGAATGAAACAAACTCATCTTTGGAAAATGAAAAATTAACAAATTTAAAAAATGATTCGAGGAAAATTTCAAGTACATATGATCATGAAAATTTTTATAAATTTAATAATTTAGAAAATTATCCCAAAAAAGGTGATAAAATATTCAATTATTATTGTGAAAATCCATATCCTAGTAATAAAAAAAAAAAAAAAAAAAAATTATTTACTCGAGGCAAACTTCATTATTCTACTTATAAAGTTATTAAATATTTTTTAAGTATATTTAAAGGTGAGCCATATTATTTAAATGTTAATTTACCACCTTATAATAAATTTGTTAAAAAAAAGGGATTAGAAAATGATTCCTCATCAAACCTTGGTCATAAAATAAAATTCTACGATGAGATATACAACTCATCTGATGATAATAGTTATGGCAAGGAAATTTTAAGTGGATATACAAAGAAAAAAATTAAAGAATTAAATATGTACAATCAACAAGCGAATGAATTCAGTTCATTATCATCATCACCATCAAATATTTCAAACAGTGACTTATATTTTTCAAATGATGACTTAGATGGCACTGATACCAACTCGTATAGTAGCCACTACAGTATGCAAAAAATCATTACACTCAATAAACTTAAATCAAAAATAAATAGTACTATTAATAATAGTAGCAGTAGAAATACAAATAAAAAATATAAAAATCAAATAAATGAAATGGGATTTTCCAATTCTATTAATAATCATTTTGATAAAAACAATGAATTTTATGATTTGACAAATTATATTGATAATGATTTTTTGATGAATACTAGTAATAAGAAAAATGAAAGTAAATCAAAAACAAAATTGAGTAAACGAATTATTGCTCGAAATTCAAGAAATCAAGCTAATTTCCAAAATTCCAATAAAATGAAAAAATATAATTATCAATGTCATACAATTTCAAACGTATCAAAATATAATGGCATACATCGTTATATTAATGGAGACTTAACAAATATTAAATATAGTCAAGATCAATTACAAAATTCATTTGCTATGTATACACAAAGCAAAAAGGGATATATATTCTTTTATGGAAGTGGTCATAAAAATCAATGGGTATTACCTGTAAATAAAAAACTAACAAAAATAATAAAGCTATGTTCTAAATCAGAAGCTTTTTTTTATGCATGGTTATATCTATGTTGTGATAAAAAAATATGCATTACAAACACACAAGAAAATTATTCTTCAATATTAGATGATAATATAACAGTTGAAGGCACAAAATTAAATAAAGATTTTTCAGACGAAGAAATAAAATTATGTAAAGAGCTTCTCAAATTTACAGTACCATGTTATCAAGTTTTCTTGGAAGAAAATCAACTCATGCAATTGGGTCGTGTAGAAGAACTATATGAATCATTAGATGAAGCAGAACACGATGGAGTAAAATCAGAAAATGATAATTCATATCAGTATAATGAACATAGTAATAATGGTAGTGTCAATAATGATTCGCGCCAAAATAATATGGACGATAATAAATATGAAACATATGAAACACAAAGCAATTCTGATATAAAAGAAAATGAAACTCCAAACGACCCAGAATTTTATGAATCAAAAATAATGGAAAATGAAAATGTAGATAATGAAAAAGAGAGAAATGATTTTTATGATGTAATTGAAGACAGCGAAAAAGAAGAAGGTGAATATAGTGAAAAAGAAGAAGGTGAATATAGCGAAAAAGAAGAAGGTGAATATAGCGAAAAAGAAAATGATGAAAATAGCGAAAAAGAAGAAGGTGAATATAGCGAAAAAGAAAATGATGAAAATAATTCTGCCCCTATAAATATTGACAATAACAATGATCTAATAGATGATACTTATGAAAATAAAAATGATATAGAAAAAAAAATATATATAAATAAATTAAAAACAGCTATTTGCTTACGAAATGTGTTAAGTACTATGAGGCACCCATGTGCTATGGATATAAAGATGGGAATAAAATTATATGGTGATAATTGTGATGAAGAATCAATACAAAAAAAAATTGAAAAAGCAAAAAATAGATCTTGCTTATCGCATGGATTTCATTTAACTAGTTTAATAGGATGGAATAAAAAAAAGAAACAGCCATTTTTTATATCAAAAGAAGATGCACATTTAATAAAAAATGATGATAAATTTGTCGAAGCTTTTTTATCATATTTCTTAGCATGTGATAATATACAACTTTCTGTGTTTTTGTTAAAAAAAGTTCTTATAATATTAGAACACATGAAAGTATTTTTTGAAAATCAATCTTATTTTGCTTTTTGTGGATCAAGCTTATTGTTTGTCTTTGATTCCGACCCTTCGAAAAATAAATTTGACGATAAAAATAATGACGAGAATGCTAACAACTCTGATAATTCAAATGCAGAAAATAGCAACAATGATAATGCTTTTACATCTGGGCACGAATCAGATAAATCAGAAAGTAGTAAAGAACAAAATTATGATCATGAAGAGGAAAAAAAAACATATGAAGAGATCTTTAATTTTAGGGATCATATTCAAAAACAATTTGAAGACTCTCTAACTACAGAAGAGAAAAATGTTTATATGGGCTCAAAGTTAAACACTCATATTTTGAAAAGCGCTAGTGTCTACATAATTGATTTTGCCCATGCAAGCCTAGATAAGAAGGAACAAGACCAGGGATTTTTGTTGGGAATAACTTCTCTCCACCGAATAATAATCAAAACGATGGAAAAAGTAAAAGCCTCGATTTGAACATTTTGATATTTTAAACCTTAAACCATACAATACATACAAAAATAATGGAAATAAAAGAAACTAGCTCTCTATGCTACTTTTCAGTTCCATTTTCAAGTACCAAAATAAAACTGATCAAAGTGAAGCAAAAGAGTTCACGTATCTACACCATCATATGTCTAAGGGTTTCATGGATATTATTAATCCGTTATTTTATCATTAATATTGTTATAAATATTTTTTTTTTCATAAGGCAATTTAATTTCTGATAAAATTGTTTTTACTTACACACACATAATGTGCAAATGCATATGTATAGTGCTTATATATTACTATGCTATTTTATATAAATAAATACTTTAAAAAAATATAATTTTTTTTAAGATCCTCATAATCCGTAAAAGTTGTATTACTTAAAAATATTGTAAAAATTGACATATATTTTAGTAGCACATTTCATTAAAATAGAATTAAATTCATTATATGTTTCATTTTTTTCTAAATAAATATCAGATTATTATTATCCAATCATCCATTTATTTATTTTCCTAATATTTATTGTTGCTTTTTTTAATATTATAAAATTATATTTTTGTGTTATAATAAAATACACTGCTTTGTTAAATATATTCCCAATACATATTGGTATATGAAATAGTGTATAAATATATAAATGCATTGTGTGTATATAATATTTTTCACAAAAAAAAAACTAATATAAAAGCAGCCTTTTTAACTTTGTTTTATTTTAATACTTCACACTAATAATCATGCTATTTATTCAAAAGGTTATAAAAATAATTTTTTTTCAAAAAAATTTGGCACGCTATATATATGTTGTCGAAATATATGTACATTATGTGGCATATTCATTACGAAATTTTAAAATTATAAATATGTTTTATACATAAGAAATATTTATGAACATTTATAAGTTTTAATTTGCATTTTATATAAAAAAAATAAAAAAGGGAAATCAATACAATGAAAGTTTAAAATGTGTAACCAATTTATAGGAATAACTATTGTATTATTCAGAATAGATCTTAAAGCAGTGGGCTTTTATTTTTTTTCATACAAATTTTTACATATTAAATATAGCAATATTATTATTTCAATGACCTTTAAATATGCATGTTATAAAAATATAAGAAAAATTTACAATGAATATTCAAATAATAGCACACATTTGGCTTTTATATTTTTTTGACAATTCTCAACTTGTTTGATGCATGTCGTAAAAAGAATGCATACATGTGTATAACAAATATTTGAATACACATTTAATCCTATTATTTTATACATTTGTTTTTTTATCTCTTTTTTAAACGCCCATTGAATAACAAAATATTTCCATGAAAATTAAATACATTGGTGTTCATCAGTTTTAGAACCAATAGTGATGATCCTTGTATACATATATATATGTATGCTCGAAAAGCCATGTAATATAATTTCGTTTTAGTAAAAAAAAAATATTATTATTATTTTTTTTAAAGAAGAGTGGATGGAACATTGTTATTTTATGGTTAGTGTCACATAAATAGATACAGAACTTCTCAAATACCGAGTATTTTTCCTTACTAATAATATTTCACATTGCTATTATACATTATATATATTATATGTAAAAATGCTTTTTCTTTTTTTTAAGCTTTCATTATAAAAAACTTTCCCTATATTAATTAAACATTAAAAATAGAATAAATATATATACATACGTTTTTTATTCCATATTTCTTTTTGCTTAATTTTAAAATAGTTTTTTGCTTATACAAATTAGCGTAATAAAATTATATATAATGGGGTTTAAAAGCAAAATAATGATACAAAAGAGTTTTATAAACATTACGTAAAATTTTATGGATTTTTTAATCAATGAAATCAATTTATATTTATATAAAATGGGAATATGAACCCATATTATAAAATTAATACTTGCTTTTTATGCGTATATAATATTAATATTTATTTACGATATTTTAAGCAGTATTTAGATTTTTACATACGTAACCTTTACATTATATGCCGATTTTTCCATGATATATATAATATATTTCCATATAATTACATATATATATATATTAAATATACTTGATTTTTCGTGTTTTTTTTCTCTTTGGATTATTTGTTTCTATTTATTTAACTATTTATTTTTATTGTATTTATTTTTCTTTTCCGTTTCTCGCTTAAATAATAAAAAATATATACTTTTATTTTTCAATTGTATCTTATTTTGTAAGCATTTATAATTTTTAATATATTTTAAGGTTAACTTTATGCCGTACAATTTTCATTTTGTTAAGGTTTTAGCGCTTAGCCTGTTTATTCATATATTAAATATATTTATTATATTATTTATTTATCATTATATATGATATATATTAATATATTTATATATATTTTTTGCTTTTAAATCATCTTTATTATACTTAAAATAAGTGAATACTTGTGTTGTTATTTATATACATAGTAAAACGCTTAAAATGGTATATAGTGCATATATATATAATATATAATATTTAGTTCTTTCATATATTTGTATTAACAAGTGTTACATAGGTATATACCTATATATATATGTATAAAGGGAACAAATATATAATATGTACATTATTTATCAGAAAAGGTAAAATTTATGTAATTTTTTCCAAACGTTTTTGTGTATATTTAAAAATAATTAATATAAACGTTTTAAGGTTATATATTTTTTATTTTTATTTTATTATGAATTTTTTTTTTCTTAAACATTCTTACATTATTTTACTTTTTTTTATAAATAATAGTGTATTAAAAGTTTAATCAATTATGCAAATGAGATATATTTTTTGAAATATATTTAAAACAGACACATTACTCTAAGTATATTAGCACGGGTGGTGTATCAGTCTGTGTGCGTATTCTTACAACTTAGTATATATTCGTGCTTAACACTTGCTTTGTTTGTAATTAATGTAAAAAGAGTTGCATTTTCAAATGTTCTTAAATTGTGAACAATTTTTTATTTATTTATAAAAAAGTAAGCCACGAGAGAAATATATGTGCCACGATTTTTAATGGATGATCATATTTGTATACATGTAGGAAAAGATGTTTTATGTGTAGCCTTTTTCATGTCATATATACATGCATATATACTTCATATTTAAGCACTATTATACTTGTGCTTATGCTAGTAAAAAAAAAATAAAATATTTTTTTTTATGATATGCACACATATAGACTAGACATATCGATGTACTGATATATGCATACCTGTATGTGTGTGCTGATATATATACGACGTATATACTCTTATATACATATATGTATGTATGTCTGAATGTACTAATAAAGTAATTTTTTAAAAATAAAACATTGAAGAATTTTTTTTGACTGGTATGCGTACTTTATAATGGAAAGGGGTAGGCCTGCCGGAAGGAGAAACAATGATTTGATGAGCACGTGGAGAGAAGGAAATTCAAGAAACGATAGTTCAGATAATCATCAGTTTTGGTCAAATATCGAAAATCAATATTTTTCAAATTTTGATAAAAGGATAATAACCACATTTGAAGATCATATAAAATGTACGGATTATATATGTAATAAAATAAAAAATAAAAAAATAAAAAAAGAGATATTTCAAAATATTAAATGCCAAAAAAGTTCGGTTAAAATTAAATTAAATATAAATGATAAAAAAAATGAAAAAAAAAAAAATGGCGCACCAAACATTCCAAAATATATGCTTCAAAATAATCAATTCTTTAATAATAATCCATTTGGTCAAGAAAATTTAATCAGTCAACATAATAATCAGTTTTTAATAGATCCTAAAAATGATATAAGAAATTATAAAGCAAATATAAATTCACTATTTAACGATAAGCAATATATGGCAAATATGAGCCATATAAATAATATAGAAAATATGATGAGCATGAATCATATGAACAATCGGTTTAGAGATTATCCACCAATGTTTGGTAATGAACCATGTTTTATCGATGGTATGCCAATGGCAGGTAACAATTTATTATTAAATACAATGCCCAATAATACAAATATAGAAAAAAATGAATCAAACTATCCTGATGATATGAATAAAAATATAAATTTACCATCGACAAACAACACTAACGAAACGAATGATATAAATCAAACTAATTTAAATCTTACAGATTCATCTGATAATAAAAATATTCAGCTTGGTAACGCAAATGCAGATGCTAATATTGTTAGTCCTAGCATCGATAATAGTAATAAAAACATTGATATTACTAATTTAAATGCCGATAATTCTAATGGTTTAATCCAACATGAGCATTCGGAAAATAGTAATGCTCCAAACATTAATGATCAAACAAATGTAAATGAAACTGATAATAATGAAGAACAAAATGATGTTAATACTGAAAATAATGCCGATATAGCTAATAATAATGAATTTCCAAAATCTAATGATAACGAATTTAGCGAAAACAGTAATGATAATGTCGACACTCTCGGTAAATCCGAAAATGACGACTACGCAAAAGGAAACGAAATAAACGATTTGCAAAATGCGTCGGAACAAAATAATACAACAGTTTCCAATTGCCCACAAAATGAACCATCCTTATCCAGTGAAAATAAAAATGATGTCATCGAAAATGTCGTTATGACTTCAAATGATGATGAAGACAACGGCAAGAAAAATGACAATGATTTAAGTGACTCAGGTTCTCTAAATAATAAAGAAGGTACAACTGATGCCTTATCTAATGATCTAAATAATTGTGATCCTTGTAACAATAATACCATAGAAAATTCTTCAATTAAAAACGAAGAAAATTTTAATACAAACAATGCCATGGAATATGGAATGAGAAATATGAACAGTGAGGACGTAATAGAAAATGTAAACAATCTTAGTAATACAATAAATGCAAAAGGAATGGACTCATCTTTTATTCCAAACATTAATAATAATGATAACAATTATTTTTCTCCATATAAACAATTTAATAACAATACATATCCCAATTCTATGAACAATCCTTATGATAATAAAATAAAAACAGATATGAATATCTATCCAATGCCAATGAATAATTTTAATCGAGATATGTATTCCCCTCATGATGCTCAAGCCACAAATATGTACTCTAATATATATCAAAATAATAAAAGTGATCAAATAGGAATGAATAATAATCAAAATGATTCTAGCAAACAAACTACAATTAGAAATGCTTCTAATTCTGGAAACATAAACAGTGATTCATTTAAAAATATGTATCCATATGGAAATAATGGGATGCTTAAAATGGATAATATTTCTTTAGGTAATCCTAATTTTGGAATAAATGACGAAAACATGTTATTTATGAATAAAAATATGGCTATTTATAATAATGGTATGCCTGGAGATATAATTAATGGACCTAATAAATCATTACCTTTTAATGATATGATAAATTTTAAAAATAATAATTTTTATCCAAATGGATATTATAATTTTAATGAAATGGTAAATTATCAAAATGCTATGGCATTCGATAAATATGGCAATGATAAATATTTTCAAAAATTAAAAAATGATAAATCTAAAAATAAAAGAAAAAATGGAACAAAAATGAGAAAACACAGTCAAATGGATGAACAAGAAAAAACTCAAACTAGATTACGAAGCTCTAGGCATGATGGAAAATTTTTTAATCCCCTTTTAAATAAAAAATATGATGGTGTAGGAAGATTACCATATATACATAATACGCCAATTCCTAATGGTTTACACATATCTATATATGTTCCCAAAAATTATGATTTTTCTGAAAACAATGAAAAGCCAAGTATTTATGACGATAAAATTGAGCAAGCTGAAACAACAAACAATATTGATAAAGACGCCGATAATAATGACCATTCCATTGTTAACCCTATCGATAACACTAACCAAGTTTGTGATACAAAAAAAAAAACAGAACAAGAAGATACATACGAAATAGAGACATTGGCAAAATTATTAACAGAAATTACTTTAGGAGATAAGAAATATTTATCAAATCGACATATAACAATGGAAGATAAAGAAAGATGCTATAAATGCTTTTTAGACGAATTAAAAAATTATAATACATTGCCAATTATTTTAGGTAATATATTACCATACTGGAATAAACAAAAAAATAATAATTTGGTATACAAAATTAAAAACTTAAGAGCTAACAATGCTAAACCAAAGTATATTCCAATTCAAAGTGTAAACAAAGTTTTGGCGCGAAAAAAAATTAAGAAGAAAAAAATACTCAAAAAAAAAAAAAAATCGAAAAAAAAGAAAAAAGGCAAAAAAAATAATACAGCCACAAATTTACTTAATGAATCAAACTTAACTGAACAAAATGCTTTAAAAAATGAAGAAGTTTCAGAACTAGATAAAAATAATGCAGAAATAAGTACTGGACAAAGTTTGCCAACTAACAAAACTGAAAATGAAAAGGAGGGGACAGTCATAGAAAATGATAATCAAAAAAATGCATCTTCAAGTACACAAAATAAAGAAAGTGAAGAAAAAAAACCCAAAAAATCATGGAGAAGTTATTTCCTAATGAGTAGAAGTGATAATAAGGCAACTGATGATGATAATGCTTCGAAAAAAAATGATGATGAAAAGAATGATAAGGAGACACAATCAGGAGAAGGAAAAGAAGAACATGCTACAGACGAAAATAACAAAAAAATAGGCTCTAATGATGAAAAAAATAATACAATAGGTGTAAATGAAAATGGTACAATTAATGAAAAAAAAGAAAAAACAATAAATTCCAAAAAATCAAATCTTAAAAAAAAAACAAAAAATAAACTTCGCCATTTTGGAACGTATGGAAAAATCGGATCATTTAATTTTTTAAAAAAATATAAATTTAGTACACCAAAGAATAGTACTGTCCCATTTAATAGCTCTATATTTTCTCTACAAAAAAATCAACATATGTCAAATGTTTACTTTGAGTTTATATTGACAAATATTAATTTAGATAAATATAAACGCAATATATTAAATGTAAATTATAATCATAATAATTCTATCAATAAAAAAAATAGAATACATTGCATCAAACTGGCCAAGCTACGTAATACTAATACCAACAATTCAACCAATAGTAAAAGTAAAAAAAATATAAATCAAACCTTGCAAGAAAAAAAAGAAAACAATGAAATTACAACTACTAATAAGAATGAAAACACAATGAACAGTAACAATTATTTAGATGGAACTGTAAATACAACTAGCAATAGTTGCCTTGGTGATTCTACTCTATTTACACCAAATAAAATAGAAGAAGACAAATTCCCAGACTCTGCAGACCAATCAAATAGCATTATTAATACAGAAAATAATACTGAAAATAAAAATATTACAAATGAGATAAGCACACTTAATGAAACTGGCGAAGTTGATATGCTTTTAAAAAATAACAAGCATAACAAAGATATTAAAAATATAAATGAAGAAATATGTGTATTATTTTCAAGATATATGCACAATATTAAACAACAAAAAAAAATGATTGTAAAATTATTAGATAATATAAAAAATGAAAAGAAAAAGCCATATAAATATTGGTACTCAATAGAAGATAAAATGATTAATTTTTATATAAACGAATATTTAAAAAATAAATTAAATACTAAACATACATATACATTATCAAAACAAATTGTTGATTTATTAAAATTAAGAGTAACTGTTAATCATAGTTCTCAATTACCTAATAGTTGGACTGAAAAAGCTTTATGTAATATTTGTAGTGTAGGTGAAGATTGGGACGATAATCCGATCGTTTTTTGTGACTGTTGTTATACACCTATGCATTCTTTTTGTACTGGATTTAGAAATGTTAAAAATCAAAATCTAGTAAAAAGAAATCCAAATATGTCTGATAGAGAGGATACACAAAATTGTGATATTGAAAAAGAAGAAAATACGAAATATAAAAATAATAATTATAAATATTCCGGACCCAAAAATAGTGCATATAATAATACAAACGGGGTTAATAAAAATGAATACTATCAACAATATAATAAAGAAGGCCAAATTACTAAAAATTATTTTAATAATAGTGATATAAATAAAGATGGAAATAAATATGCACATGATAAAAATAATTGCTCTGGCAACCATGGAAAAAATGGAATTGATGATAAAAATAAAAACAAAATTAATTTAAATGTTATTAAATATTTAATGGAAGATAATTTTATTAACATAAATTCCCCAAATAGTATGTTCAATTCAATTGTAAGTAATAACAATGACGAAAAAAATGATAATGAAAAATTGGATAGTGAAAAAGAAGATAATCAAACAAATTATGCTACATTGGATACTCAATTGAAAAATAATGAAAATATGGATATAAAGAATGAGCACGAAAATAGAGAAGATGAAGGTTATTATAAATGTGGGCTAAATGATACTAACAATAATGACAATCTTGATAAAACTGATGAAAAAAAAGAATCATATTTAGATACTTCTATATTTATCCATGATAAGGAAGATAGACACGATGAAGATGAAGAATCAAGCCAAATAAAAATGGAAAATCCAATTATAGAACAAAATATAGATCAACCAACTTCGAACCCAAACGATGAAAAAATAAAACAAGAAACAAATAATTTTTCTACTGATGTCGCCAAAACTAATACTGGATATCCACCAAATACAGAAGAAGAACAATGGATTTGCCCACTTTGCTCTTATTTAAGAAATCAGATATTGTATATTGAAGATTCTATTGCATTTAAAATTATTAGACATTTAAGTGGACCTCAAAAAAAAAAAGATATTGATTTATTAATTAAAGCATGCAATGAATATACTAATGACAATAACAATACCACACAAGAATCTGGTGATACTGCTAATAATGAACAAAATAATAATAAAAATGAAGTTGATGATAAAAAAAAGAAGGAAGCATTTTCTTATATACCCCCAGAAGAAATAATTTTTCAAAGCACCTCTCAAATGTATGCATATAAATATAAATCGATTATGCTTTTATTTGATATTGAATATGATATAAATTATTATAAATTAAAATATCAAATAGAAATAAAGGATAGTCATGATTTCTTTGAAAAAATTGTTCTTAAAAATCCGAATATATATAAATATAAAAATATTTTCAATACTATTATGGTTAGTAAAATTGATAAAGATAATAATTATACGAAATTTTTAAATGAAAATATTAAAATGTTTAGACAAGAATCTTTTTATATTAATCCAAATTTTGAAGATAGTGATTCTGAGGAAGCCGAACAGGAAACCAAAAAAAAAAAAAGAGGACGAAAACCTCTATTAAATAAAAATGAATATTCTAATAATAAACCATATCATGATAAGGTTTCTAATAAATTTATAAATAAAAAAAATAAAATACGATCAAAGCAAGGTAGCACAGTTAATAAACCACCATATAATAAAACTAATAATGTTGCTTTAGATGCTAATGGTAATGTAATAGTTAGAAAAAGGGGAAGACCACTTGGAAGTACTAAACTAAACAAAATGAAAATGCTTGCTCTTAAAAATAAAAATATTACAAAATCTGAAATTACTCCTGATGAGAATCAAGAATCTACAATTCAGGAAAACCAGGATACTTCTATTACTACTGGCCAAAATCCATATACTCCGACTTTACCAAATAGTCAAACAAATACCTTTTCTTCGAATTTAAATGAATTAGACAACAATAATGATAAATCAAATCAAAATGATAATAAAAATGATGATGACTCAGATGCTTCTCAGTGTGACAATAATAATGAAGAAGAAACAATTAAAATGGATATTGAGATAAAAAAGGAAAATCAAAATCAATATATTTCTTCCAACAAAAATAGTATAGATTTTGGACAGTCCGCTAATATTCTAAATATTAATAATAATGCAAATGAAAATAATATAAGTTCTGGATTGGATGAAAATGGAACATTGCTAAAATATAACTATAGCAAAAATTTTTCATTTGTTTTTAAAATTCCAACATGCTGTATCTGTGAATTTGGTTCGTTTTATCAAGGAGGAGGACCAATAAAAAGAACAAATAAAAAAAATCAATGGTGTCATATTCGATGTGCATCAATTAGTAATTGTATAATAGAAGATAAAATTGAAATTTGTAATAGAGAAAGAAATAAATATAAATGCTCATTATGTTTACGTACTAATAATATAGGTATAATAAAATGTAATGTTGCTGATTGTTATAAATATTATCATATATCTTGTGCAACTTCTTCTAATAAATATTTAATAGAATTAAATGAAAATAATAAATTAGTTTTATTTTGTTCAAATCATTCTCAAAAAAAAGCACCAACAGAAATATTAAGAAAATATCAAATTTTAAGAGAAAAAGAATATGCCAAACATAAATTAGAAGATAAAATAAATGTTGGAAAAATGTTTGATGCATATATATTACAAAATTATTTAAAAATAAGTGACATGAAATTATTTAATCTTTTATCGTTATCATCTTTATCTGTATTCAAAGATTCGGTTAATTTCAATTATGATCAATTTAATCAAACTATGAAAAATTATTACAATAATAATAATTATAACCCAAATGAAGAATTTAACGACCTTTATCAAAATTTTGATCAATACTTATTAGGCGAAGGAAAAGGTATTTTTAACAATTCGGGACTAACTAAAACTTGTATGAAAAAATCGCTAAAAGAAAATGACGATCTAAATCCTGAAATTAAAAATGAAAAGGATCAAATCGATATAAGTGATAATGGAACTAAACAAATTAGTATTAATGAAGAAACGGCTGAAGAGGCAGAGCGTGAATATGTTGATAAAATTAGAGAACTCGATACTATTAAGGAAGAAAATGATAAAGCAGAAAATATTTCACATGAACAGAAAGACGAAGCAAACAAAACTGAACAAGATGGAGATAATAAAATTGGAAATGATGCTGAAAATATGCTTTTGGCATTAGAAGAACCAACTAAAGTAGAAAATGCGCCCATAGATATATTTGATATAGAAAATATTAATAAAATAAGTACTAGAAAATGTAATAATATTATAAGTATAAGTAGTTTTAAAAATATATATAATGAAAATTTATTAGATGAAGATTCCTTGTTAAAATTAATAATGTACGACTTTTTAAATCTTCAAAAAGATATACAAGAATTTAATAGTAATATATTAAGTGATAAATATAAAAGATTAAAAAATTTTGAGACTATATTATTATTATATCCGCATTTTAATGATTATCAATTGAAAAAATTATCCGAATTAATATTAGAAAAATATAATTCAAATATTTTAAACATAAAAACAGATGATTCATTTATCGCATTTTTTAATAAATTTCTTTCATTGTTGAATAGCAAAAATCTGATGATATGCAGTGTTTGTTTGTCAAAAGCAATTTATAATGAACCTCGAAAAGATGCAAAAAAAACTGAAACGGACGAAAATCAAAATTCCATAAACACTTCTAATATTGATAGCACAAACAATACTACTCAAACTACACTAAATGAAACAAATCAACTAAAACGAAAATTGAGAGGTAGTTCAAGCAATATAAATGATACTTTTGAAAATAAAAAAGAAAGAAGATTAGGATCATTAAGTGTTTTAAAAAAATGTTCACAATGTAATGTATTTATATGTTACTTCTGTTGTCATAGAATGAATATAGACATGATTAAAAATTATATAAATAATGATATTAAAATGAAATCGCTTGAAGCTGCAGAAAAACTTAAAAATAAAGATATACCTCCTCGTCCTCATGTACGCACAAATAAAGTTGGAAGACCATGCAAAAATCCTCTCAAACTACTTGCAGCAGCAGCAGCCAATGCTCCTACAACTTCCTTAGATCCCAATGCAAATATTCCAACAACTTCAGAATCAGCTAAACCACTTGAATCAATCATAAATTCCAAATTAGAAAATAATGAAAACTGTCAAAATCAATCAAATGATTTGAAAAATGATTCAAACAATCCTAATGCCCCAAATAACGAGCCTCCAAAAGATAATGCGAATTGTGATGTAAATGAAAATAAAGAAATATCAAATCAACAAAAGGAAAAACAAAATGGCGATAGTCAAGGTATTAACGATGGTACAAACAATAATTTAGATGCAGAAAAAAATACAGTAGTTGTGAAAAAAAATAGACCAGGTAGAAAAAAACTTGATCCTAATAGTAAGATAAACATGTTGAAAAATATTATTCCTAAGACTAATGAAGAAGAAAAAGAAGAAGAGTTTATATGCCCAAGATGTGAATATTTCAAAATAAAGAAAAAAATAGTTTTTTGCTCTTATTGTCCAAGATTAGATGGATTTTTAAACTGTTTTGAAGATAAAGTAAAAAAAGAATTATTATTTGTTCATCCTAAATGTTTAGAATATGTTAATACTGCTTATTCAAAAAAAAATAATGTTAATGAAACAAAAGCAGGAGGCTTAAAAAAAGTATGCAGCTATTGTAGAATAAAACATGGTATAGTTATTACATGTAGTAATACAGATTGTGATGCTTCCTTTCATATATCTTGTGGTATATTATTAGGATGCAAAATGGACAATTTTTTTGGAAGAGTCGATATATATAATCCTAAAAAAGCTTATTGTTTTAAACATACATTTCAAAGCTGTAAAAAAAATACATTAGCTAATTTTATTAATACAAATAAATTATTTTACTTTGAAAATTTTCTATATTTCCCATTTAATCATTTATATAATTTCTTATTGGGTACTTATATATTTAATTATTTAAACAAAAAATGCATAAATCATTTATTGAAGCCTATCAAAATATCTGAACCTCCATCTATAAGTGCATTATTTGAAAAAACACAATTTGGTAATATAAAAAGAAATACGTTGGTACAATTTAATGATTACAGAAAAATACATAAAGACAAATTGGGTCTTAATAGCGAATTTGATTCTTCACAACCCAGTGCAAATATATACAGTAACGATATTAATAATTCCAACATGGCTCAAAAAATGTTCAAATCTATGGGTTATAAAAATGAAATCAATTCTGTAATGTCACCATCAATGAACTCATTAATGAATATGCATCCTGACTATATGGCAGCAAATAATTATAACTTATTAGACCCTATGAATAAACTAAAGGGAAATATGTTAATCTCAGATAAAAGAAATACGATGAATATACCATCAGAATATTATAAAAATGGCTATATAATGCAAAATGCTACTAATAATAAACGATCTAAAAATAGTCATGGATTTATTGACGATGAAATAACTAGAAATAGTATGGCCATATCAGAACAAAATGATACTGATGAAATGAGACAATTTTCAAACTATGGTTTTAATCGTAGATCTATTGATAATAATAACCTTATGTATTATAATAAAAAAATAGACGGTAATCCTAATATGCTTCCATTTTTTAACAATAATATGGGTGCATTAAATCAGCAAAACTTTTATAACTATTATGGTCATAAATATGATTCAAATTTAGATAAAAATAATATTTTGAACAAAAAAGGAAATAAAAATAATGGTATTGTAAGGAAAAGAAGGAAAAAAATGCATCAAGATAGTGCAAATCCATATAAAAAGATTAATGCAAATATTATGAGCACATTAGAAAATAATAATGGCACAGAAGCTCCTGTACAAGTAAAAAAAAGAGGTCGAACTAAAAAAAATAAAAATCTCAATATTGATAACGCTAATTTAGATAGTATAAACCCTTATAAACAGTCCTATGATAACCCAAAATCATTCTTAAAACATGACTATATAGACCCAACGAAAAATTATAGTAAATATAGCCAATATATGGATAAAGATATTAAAGACTTCGATACAGATTTAATAAAAGATGAAAAAATATATAAACAAAAAAATGAAAACGATATTAATGATGGTCAAATATACTGTCCAGTATGTAAATTTGTTTATGAAGAATTAAGTGATGGATCACCAGCTGATGGCTTAAATTGGATTGGATGTGATAAATGTGAAAGATGGTATCATTGGATATGTTGTAAATATTCTATTGACAATCCCCCAGATATGGAAAATGATTGGTATTGTAGCATGTGCTTAAACAGCTAAATCATGCTCCTTATTATATCTATTTTTCTACCTCTATATTATTATCATTACTTTATCAATTTTTTTGTTTATCCCTTATTGACGACCACTTATGGAAATATATTAAATGCATTAATTTTTAAAAAACACTCTGACTATTTTGAGTTATATATATATATATACGAATATATGTATGTGGTGCATACTTATTCATCCATACAAATGTATTACATATTTATGTGAATAATTATTAAAAAATGTTATATTAATATCTTGAATTTTGTATTCGTATATTACCAATTTTCTACATTCGCTTATTCATTATTCATTAGTTATAATTTTTTTAATAAATCATATGACAATTTTTTTTTCTGTTCACCCAAAATTTAATTTTATTTTGTTAATATATTTGATTTAAATTTTTATATAATAAACTATTGCACATGGGCCACTAAGCCAAATATGTGCGCTCTTTCAATATTATACTATTTTGAAAATTTAAAAAAATTTTAAGAATTCTATGTTTTGTTAAAAATAAAGTAAGAAAGAAATATATCGCAGTTTAAAAAATTAGCATATAAAAAAGTGACAAAAAAATAAAAGTATATTTAAAGTATATAATGTTTCATCGGATTCAGTTGGCATAAGACATGAAAGTATATGTATCAACTAGTACGAATTAAAGAATATTTTTCTAGCCTGCTCATATGTAAATTCATTAAGGATATAATCCTTTAATGTCATCGATACATCACTAAGTTTTTGGTTGAAGCGTTTGGTATTAGAATATTTGTCAAACGCACTCGATTCTAAAAAGCTTTCTATAGTTTTATATTTCTTAATAATTTCATAAGCTTTTATTGGACCAATACCTGGTATTTTTGCACTATAATCACAGCCTGATAAAATACAAAAATCTATAAACTGTTCATAATTTATATCCAATTCACTCAAAATCTCATCTTTATTAATTATATGCCTTTTTTTTTTATTAGTTATGAATCGGATTAAATTGGGGGCTCCGAATGCTAATGCATCTGTATCATCAGATACAACAATGTCTTTTTCATGAGAACATTGGATTGCACACTCTTTTTCTGCATCATTTTTTGTTATAAAAATAGGGATCTTTTCTAATAACAGATAATTATATATATCATTAGCAGTCTGAGAATTTATTTTTATAAATATATTTTTTTTAAACAAATCATGAGTACCATCTTCATCGACAATTATCTCAACCTTTTCTTTTTTTCCGATTTTTCTTTCACAAATTTTATTTGGACTCACTTTTTTATCACAAAATGGGGTAATTATATTTGTGATTTTTTTTGAACTCCCATTGAGAATGCTACCAATGCTACTACTACTTGTATCGCTTAATCCATCAGAAGAATTCAGTATATTTTTATGAGCATCTGCATTTAGTATATCGAACAATTTTTTTTTTTTTCGTATTGTATCCCTTTCTTTCCATACATGTCTTTTACATTTGAAGTCGATAGGTTGTAATTCACACCTAGCCCCAATATCTTCAATTATATAAAGAGTATTTATCTTTAATGATTTAAAATATTCATGTTGATTTTTTAATAATTCTATACTTTTTTTAATAATATATTGCCTTATTAATATATATGTACCTAACTCATTAGCTTTATACTTGCTGTCCCGGTTTTTGTCATTTAATATGTGTTTCCAAGCAACATACATAAATTTGTAAATAAAAAATGTACCATCAATTATAAACTTCTTTCCTTCAAAGCTTTTTATGTCATCGATTTTTTTAATGGTACTAGGAATTTTTTTGTGTATAAATGATATAAACCCTTTAATGGTCATAATATTCTATATCGCTTATATAAAATCTGAAGGGGGCAGAAAAACAAGAAAAAAAAACACCATTTATGTTTAATATGGATAATTACATATGGATTTGGGCCCTATAATATACCCTATGTTATATATTATATGCATTACACTAGTACGAATATGTCTGGCGCATACCTAATGGGTGAATAATGAGGGACACATTATATTTCTTAAATTGTAATAGCCTTACAAATGTTTTATATTTTTTTTTTAAATTAAAAAAATTGCAGAATTTAATCCGTTCTTTCAACAATTTAAAGTTACCTTGGTATATGTATTTTATTCATTCATTGTGGTTACTTATATGTATATCTTTTATATTATTGGGTTTTTCTTTTTTTCTTTTACACGAGTAATACTAATTAGGAATGTATACACTATACGAAAACAAAAATATCATATAATATAATCAATAATACAAGTTTTCATAATATTATATGTATAAGTTATTTGTGTTAAAAGTGTAACACCTTAAAACAATAATGCAAAATATAGAGCGCATACACAAAAAAAGAAAATTATATATATTTTTTTCTTTATTTTTCCTTATAAATTTATATATATATTTATTTATAAGTGTAATTGCGTATATCTTTGTTTTAAAAAATAAAAGTAAAAAAATCACAATTCTAGTATATCATTTTTTTATAATAATAGCTTGTGAAAAAAAAAAATTATAACCGATGAATTAATATATCTCCATAGCAATTTCTAATTGTGTAATTGATTTATAAATTATTAAAAAAAAAGGAAAAAATCTAAAATAAAAAATATATATGTGTATATAATTATTTTTTAAAATATATATACTTTTCAATGATAATAGCAGACTTTATGATATTCTTTGCATTATTATAGTGCATGTAAATAACCTCATTTATTCATACCCCCTATAATATTCATCATGCTTTGAATATATTAATATATTTGGTTACCCGTTTGTAAACTCCCTAGTAATGTACCTATATATATGTGTGTGTGTGCTTATAAATTAAAAAGGGAGGAAAATGGTGTACGGAATAATAATTCATTCTTCTGAATCGGAACAGCTTTATTTTAGTACCTATTACAACTTAGTTAATAATGATATAAATCAAACTTCTAGACAGCAAGTAAGAATCACAAAAAGATTACACCTGCATATTCCTAAACAAATGACCCAATAAATGAACAACAATAATGTGAAAATATTTTACCTTAATATTGTATATGAAATTCTATTAAATAGATAATTATTAAAAAGGTTATTGAAGAAATAAACTATTATAAAGAAGATAAAGAAAATTATGAAAATACTAATAAAAACAATAAAGATAAATATTTAGATATATTTGGTGTTTTTATCCCAAGGTACTCAAATATTATAACATACATATATAACCATAACTTTATTTATTCATGCTTATATTCTTTTGTATATGTATTTAGCTCAATAAAAGTATGCATACAAAAATGTTGTCTTTCTAGTAGGGCACCCAATAATGAATTTAAAATAGACAATGAAGGATTTTTTAAAATAGAAAATATTTCCCTTTTTAAAAACAAAATAAATATAATGTGGAAAGTTTTAAATAAGTATGTTCAAATAATTTAATATACACATTTTATTTATATTAAAAATATATATAATAATTTACTTTATCTTTCCCTACTTTATTAGGGTTTGCTATACCCTGATGTTTTTCCCACATGAAAATATTCACATGGTTAATAACAAAAATAAATATAGCTGCCTACATAATAATATAAACAAAACGTCACATGCATAAGAATAATGAGCATTTTTTTACTTTCGAAAATATCAATAGGCTGACAATTTCTTGAATACATTAATATATGTTTTAATGGAGAATTACGAAAAATTAGGCAAATCCAACAAAAATAATATGGTTATATAATTTATCGCTATATATATTGAATCAGACATCATTTAAATACTTTTTAATAATGCTTATGTGTCAAATAATATGACAAAATTTCTGTTACAACAATTCTTAAAATGATGTAACACCATCTTGTATTCATATAACGATATAAAATGCATTTTCAACTTTTGACTTTTTTATAGAACAAGTTTAACCCTGATACAGTACTAGCTATACTCTACTTTTTTCTTCCAAGTTAATAAAATTATGTTAAATATAACCTTTATTATTTATCATTTGGATTTAATATATACACACATGTATTTGATTATCTATTCCTCATTTTCACAGAAGGACAATTTATGATTTTAACTCCTGACTACATTCAAATTTTAAGTAACAAAGTTAAAGAATTTCTAGGTGAAAAAGGAACCCCAAAGAAAGAATGATGATTTGTTTAAAAAAGTATACTAACTATATTTTAGTGTCTTAGGAATACTTAATAAAATTAATAAAAATTTTCTGAAATGTAGGAATATATTATGTACCTGCATTTTTTGCAACCACTTTTATGAGCATTTTCTCATCGGATTTATTGTTTGGTACAATAAATTTTTGACTTTTTTTCAGTATATTTATGCCATTATTTTTACATTGCTTTTAAAATAAGTGCGTAAATTGTTTAAAGTTTGTAGAAAAAAAATATAAGTATATATTTATATATATATACACATGTACCTATATATATATGTATTAACAAAAAAATTCACAATTATATAAAATAAATATATTGTTTCATTTTCCTCGCTGCTTACAATGAGCATAATATTATAGACATATCCATTATTTTAGTACAATGTGATATTTCATTAAATTAGTTAAAAAATTTTATTATAATTTTTTTTACCTTTTTATGCACTAATCAATATGTATGCGTCTTTGCATATATGAATAAACATATGCACATGCGCATATTTACACAGTTACGTATGATTAGGTATCCACATATACACAATAAAGAGTATTTTACAAATATAAGCCCTCTGGTATGTTTCCCTTTTTCTGATACAAAGCTTTATCTCTTGCCTTACGCAAATCGAGTTGGGTAATTTTCATTCTTCTTTCTCGAAGAGCTAATAAACCTGCTTCCGTACATATAGCTTTGATATCAGCACCGGATAATTCATCTTTTGACATTACAAATTCTTCTAGATCTACATCAGGAGACATTGTCATTTTACTAGTATGTATTTGGAAAATTCTTCTCTTAGTTTTGGTATCTGGATTTGGTAGTTGAATTTTTCTATCTATTCTACCTGGTCTGATTAAAGCTGGATCTAAAGAATCAATTCTATTAGTAGCCATAATAACTTTAACATCACCTCGTGAATCAAATCCATCTAATTGATTTAATAATTCTAACATAGTTCTTTGAATTTCTCTTTCTCCACCACTTGTTGCTTCATATCTTTTTGTACCAACTGCATCAATTTCATCAATAAAAACAATAGAAGGTGCATGATCTTCAGCAACCTTAAACATTTCTCTAACTAATTTGGGACCATCTCCTAAATATTTTTGTATTAACTCAGAACCTACAACTCTTAAAAATGTAGCAGATGTTTCATTTGCTACAGCTTTTGCTAATAATGTTTTTCCAGTACCAGGTGGACCATATAAAATCACACCTTTGGGGGGTTTAATACCAATGTCTTCATATAATTCAGGATGAGTTAAGGGTAATTCAACTGCTTCTTTTATTTCTTGTATTTGTGATTCTAATCCACCAATATCAGCATATGATTCTAGTGGGGCCTTTTCAACTTTCATAACAGATACTAATGGGTCAACCTCATCTAATAGTATACCTACAACACTATTAGTTTTATTATTTAATAAAACTGAACATCCAGGTTCTAATAAATCTTTATCGACAAATGATAATATATTTACATAATATTCTGGACCTACAGAGGTAGCTATAATTCCATGATTTTCATCAATCAATTCTTCTAATGTTCCAACACTCATAGGTGAACCTCTTAAATCGTCAATTTTCAATTTTCCATAATTTTTATCATCCGTTGTTTTTATCTGTTCTTGGTTTGTTATAAATTCTTCTTCTAATAACAAATAATCTTTTATCCTTTCTAATTTCAATAATTTTAACCGACATTTTGTATTAGGAGTAACAGTAGGCAATTTGGAATGTCCAGTGGCTCCCTTTTTCTTTTTTTTTCTTTTCCCTATATGTGATGGAGGGGAGCTTTCCAGCTTTTTTTTTTCCTTATCCTTTCCTTTGTCTTTATCATCTTTTTTCCCTGCGAAATAGAAATGAGAAGTAAGCATAAATTAATGCAAATAAGTAAGGGTATAAATATAATGAAACAAAATGCTGCAAGTGACGCTTTTTCTTAAATACGCATTATATATATACAAAGAAGCATATCCATTCCCTATCACTATTTGTAGCTTTATGAGCGCAATTATACCCCCTTTTCTTTGGGGATTTTCTCATTAAAAAAAATTTTGTAATAGTTCCAAAAAATATGCATAGGGATGTATATATGCTCATTCACACTTCGCTACATTTATGTATTGCAAATAAACAGCTTCAATCATAGATTACATATTTTAGAAAAAAATAGTTTTATCTACCTAAAAATCCATAGGGATTATTATTCATACCACCTTGTGCGTTCCCCATAACTATACCATATGTTTATAAGCACGTATAAATATGTACACAAATATATATTTTTTTTCTTTTTGTAATCAAAATACCAATCTTTAGTATTTTCTATCTTTTTTGTAGCTATATAAATAATATATTCATTTACATACCAATTTCATGCATATATTATATGTAACAAATTTATATGTATCAATAATAATATACAATATATTTTTTTCCTAACAAATCCCACAATTTTAAAATATTTAATATTTCTTTTAGAATCTTATTTAATTTAAACTTTTTTCCTTTTGTTTTTCAAGATATTCATTTCTTTTAATAATTTATCCACATGTTATTTATTTTCGCAGTTTTTTTTTCGTTTTTTTGATGTTCGCACTATTCACACATTAGCCTTTGGTTTCTAGAGATATGCAATCGTTAAGGTAAAGAATTACGCATATAATGTTATATATATTTATATGTAAAGCATAAATACACGTACGTATTATTGTATATAATGCAGTAAAAATAAATATTCCGCCTTAAAAAAATTAGTATTTAAGAATATATGGCTAATGCCGAAAATTGTATATTTTGCTTTATATTCAAAGAGAAAAATGCTAAAAAATTGTTTATTATAAATTATCAATTTTTTTTAATTATGCTTAATTAAAATAAAGGAAAATTTAGGAATATTTTTAAGTAGCATTTATATGTAATTTATGTACACAATGATTATTCCTTTACAAGGACATATTACATTATGTACATTTTCTATTTAATATAATGAAAGCATAAAAAATAATTAAGCAATATTTATTAGCATTTTTTCGATCTTTTGTTGTATAAAATTTTCCAAGAAATTAATGTTATTAACATTTTCTCATGTAAACATTCACATATATATTACTACTTATGTTTATATATTTGCATATGTATATTCATAAATGTATTCCTGAATAATTCACATATATAATAATAATATCGTCTTATGTATTACAATAATAAAAACAGATTTCTTGTCCATGTTTTTCGATTGTTATTATTTCTATCCCTAATTTTTTTCTTTATATCTTATTTTTTGGGGGTAAACACACTTTTTGCTATATTATGAATTATGTTTATATATATAAATGTATTCATAAGTGGTATTATTAAATTAAACCAGTGATACGTCGCATTTTTCTATATTCACATTTAATCTATTTATAAGTTTACAAAAAGAAGTTATTATTTAATTTGCCTATGTTAAAAAAAGAGTTTTCTACACACATTATCTATGCACAAATTATTATTTCCAATTTATGTTCACAAGTGTAAATTAAAAACTTTTATGAAGATGTATCAAATAATATACTATTAAATTAAAGAGTCTTAAACTTATTTGTGTTGTAGTAATACCCCAATATCAAGCAAAAAACGGGGACATGCTTTTTTTCATATTTCTATCTTAATGCCAGTCTATAAACTTTTTATATGGTGAATATATTTTTATTATTATTATTAAAATTTTAAAAAAGTTTTAAATATAAAATATTATTCGAAAAAATGCATTATTAGTCTTTTGCATTATTTCATTTTCTCTTTTGTTTCACAAATCCAACAATACATATTTGTCTGCATATGCATATTTTTCCATATATCTTTATGAAAAAATATATGTGCATTTATAAATGTAGTAATAACAAAATACACCTTTATTTTTATTCGACGTTTTTCGTTTTCTCATTTATTTTACTATTAATTTACATTAAATTTTGAAAAAATGTAATATAGTAAAAGTTGTTGATGTAGACAATTTAAAAATGGTGATATATGTTTATAGTATTTATATTTGTATGAAATGTATGCGAAGCGCGGTGGCAAATGCCTAAATGTGCCTAATTTTAATATTAAGAATTTATAATTATACGTATAATTAGTATATTAACAAATATTTTTATATATGCATATAGTTTGCGTGTAGGTATTTATTTTATTTTTTTTTAACGTTTGGTATTTATCTTTCGCCATGTTTTAAAAAAATAGTAAATATTATTTTTTTTAACTTATATTTTAATGTAATTGCCACAGTTATTTTTATTTTATTTAATATTTCTCTAAAATATCATTTTTTGATTTTTAAAATTATTTTTTGTTACTCTTATTTAGCAATTTATTTGTGAAACTAATGGAAAATATAATTTAAAAAATATATATACATATAAATGCGCATTATACTTTTTCAATTTGATATTTTTTTGTTTTGGTGTTTTTCGAATATTTTTACATTTCACCATATTTAATCGTGCATATAATTTATAATGTACATTTTTATTGCCTAAAATGGAATAAATTTTTGTAAAATGGAAAACAATAAAAATCGGAAAAAAAAGAAAAAATAAAAACAAAAAAACAAAAAAAAATATAAACGCAATTCATTCTATATGCAATGTATAACACCCATACATATGCATTTATTCGTACATTCTTTTATATATAAAATTGTTATTAATTTACATATATATTGGTACGTTAAATTATAGTTATGCAAATTCGTTTGTATTTTCTTCTATTTTTACATAATATATATTCATATGTGTGTATATTTTTAAATGATGATATTTCTGTGTGTGTATAATAAATTCCCATTTTGTTTATTGCAAATAAAATGTATACCAAATTTGTGTGTGAAGTGATAGCTATTATTTTTCTACACGGGATATTTTATAAGGTATCAGCACATTACTTATTAAGGTATTTGGACATATTGAATTACTCAAACCAATTTAATAAGAACATATTTTTCATAACCTTTTTAGCATGTATGTCTATATTTTCTCTTTTTATATTGGAATTGTCTAATTTGATATCAAGTGTTATGATAACATATATTTGGCATATAAATATATGTATATTAATGTGCTTATTATATATAGTTATACCAATAGAATTTATTAATACAATATTTGATTCGAGAAATTATAAAGAAATATTATCCCCTGGATTTTATTCCCACTCACATATAAAACTAATAAAAAAATATTACATTAAGATTAGTCAAATATATAAAGAAAAAAATGGAGGGAGTACGAAGATTAAAAAATACTTCTTCATATTTAGGAGTATTATATTTTTATCATTTTTGTGGTTAGGCTTAGTAGAATTGAAAAAGATGATTTATAAAAAAAATTACAATTATGTTATTGCAGATGATAATGCGTTAATATTTAGAGAATATATATTATATACCAAGATTAATCAAAATAAAAATAGAATTAAAGAGTTTAATAAAAGAATGTTTTATCTTTATATCCAAAATAAAAACAAATGTATCGATTATGATAATATAAATCAAAAATATGAATACAAAGAAAATAAAAAGACAAAAATTCAAAATATTTTTTACCAACTTTATAATTTTATTAATATATTAATTTTTATTATATTAAATCATTTTATGTATTTCTATCAATTTGTTATTAGAGAATTGTTAATAAATTTATGTGCATTAGGTGTAACAACGAATTCTATTGTTGCTGGAATATCATCTATGTATTTTATTTATGATTACATTATAACATTTGTTTATTATTTAAATTTACCTAAAATCCAAATTCAAATTTATAATATAGAAGAGAGGATTCTTATCAATTTTACGAAGTATATTTTTAAAAAGGAACAACTACAAAAAATTGAGAGTAAATTTAATATAAAAAATAGCATTAATAATAATTCTACCAATTTTAATGGTGATCCAAAAAATGATTTAAATTTTTTATCAACAAGAACGAGTATATTTCCTCTAGGGCTTTTGAATAAAAACAAAAAATCATTTAATTCAGACAAAGAACACAATAGAATTGAAAGACATAGGAAAACAATAAACATCCCCTATATCCTAAATGATGTATCTTTTATGGATAAATCGAATATAAATATGACTGCGTTTAACTTCAAAAAGAGAAATACCAAAAATAGTACCAGCATAGATAAGAATATCAATGATATTAATTATAAAAAAAATAGCATTGATACAGTTCATAGTAAAACTAGTTTTACTACCAATGGACCTAATGAATATTGTAATAATAATAGTAACAATAATCAAGAAGATAATACTAGAAGATTTTCTTCTTTTGCTGGATTCAAAAGTAAATTGAAATCTATCTGCACATTTAAAAGTAAAGGTCTGTTTGATTATGAAAAAGATATGCAATATAATTATTCGGATTTAAATATGGATTTATTAAATAATAACATTAACGCAAATGAATATGAAGAATTAAATTTACGTTCTTTAAAAAAACACAAACTTCGAAAATCAAATGGTAATTTAAGTGACCATGAATCAACAGCAATTAATTATTTTTATAAAAATATAAATGAAAATAATGATTATGTATTAAAAAGGTCAAATAGTTCTCCTTATATTTTGACGAAAACGAATTTAAATATTAATTCTGATCGAGAAAAAGATAGTAGCTCAGATGAAGAGCAGATTTTAATTACATGCAAATCACTGACTACTATTCCTAAGAGGGATGCGGATGACTTAGAAGATAAACAAAACGATGAAAATTCTGTTATGACCAACGATAAAACTGATAATAATGATGCTAGTGATACCAATAGTAAAACCGATACAAATTGCGTTGATAAAAAAACAAAGAAAGAAACCCCAGATGCAAATCAAATTTTTAAAAGTGTGTCGTTTCCTGAAAATCAGCATATGAAGAAATTTTATAATAAAACAAATAGGGAACAAATCGAGGGCTTAAAACATTTATATAAATTAAAAAAACCTAAAATGGATATAGATAATGAAAATAAAACACGATCTTATAAAATGGATGGCATGCATCATGCTTATCCTGATATAGACAATTATAGTAACACAAATACTGATAAAGATATTTCTTATAATAACACAAATGATGTGGATAATAATATAGAAAGTTATAATAAGCTTAAAAAGGAAATTGAAAATATCGTTTATACAAATACAAGTATGTACTATTCTTTAAATGATATATTAAGTCGAAAAATTGAAATCCAAAAAAATACAAATAGTTTATTTGGAAAAATAAATGTCTTTTTAAATTCAATTATGTTTTTAACTCTTATTTATAAAATTATTGCATCGATATTAAATATTATATTTATAAGAATATATATAAGAGATCCATTTTCAAAATTAATTGAAAAAATCTGCTTATTTTTTAAGATTAAATATAATATAGCTATTATATATGCACCATATATATCATTAATATATATTTCATATATCGTTGCAATTAATATGAAGAAATTTCTACAACAAGTTATACAAATATCAACAAATTTTTCTTTTTATTTTAAATTATTCTCCAATATGTGGATACTTTTAATATCAGAATTAATGGGCCTTTATTTTGTAACAAATTCTTTAATTTTAGCTTCATATTTACCAGTAAATTATGAGCATACAATGAATTTTGCCGCAGGAGATAATTATGACTATAATGTTTTTCATATACACTCAGATTATGTTTTTATATCGTCATTTGCTACTACTTTTACTTTTTTTGTTTTACATATGCTATATTTTTATTTCTTTTAAATTTTTACATATCTTTTTTAAAATATTTTTTTTCTCAGATATGTATATTTTTTTGAAATTTCATGTTTTATGTATTTTTATTACTATTCTTGTGAATACTTGTCGAAAATAAATAATAATAATATATGTACCTATATATAAATGTGTGCATCACTATTTTGTTAATTCATTCATTTTAATTTTATTATATGTGAAACCTCTTTATTTTTATTTATATATTACATAGCATATATATGTATATATGCCTACATTTATTATTATTATCCATTTTTAATTAACTCTTTCCAAGAATTCCTATATATGTGTCTACATATATTATATATATAAACTAATATGTATATCCATAAACTTTTAGTTATTCATAATTTAAAACTTATTTTTTTTTTTTTTAAGAATAAAAGTGTAAATATGCACATAATACAAAATCATCGAAAATATACATGTCATAGTAAGACTTGTGGTATATACAAATTATTAACTTCTTTTTGTTTTTATATTTATAATGGAACCATTGTCAACAAGTTCCTTTACATTTTTTTATTTCTTCCTTTTTTAATCCTTGAAAAATGATTATATAAAAAGAGCATGTTCGGGCTTTTTTTAGCGTCGATTTTTCATTTTTATTCATTTACAAATAATTTAAAGACTAACATTCAATCTGGTTGTTTAATAAAATTCAAAATATTAAAAATTATATAAACTATAAGGAAGATATAAATATTCTTTTGCATAAAAGAGCATATTGCATAACAACATGCAATATATGAGCCTTATTTATTTCAAACATACTGTCTATTTTCAAATATATGAGTCTCCTTGATAAGACAACTAATTTTGCTAAGTATTTGCTATATTTTGTTGCATTTTTTTATTTCATAAATTTTTATTTGGTACTTTTAATGGAATTAATTTTTTTTAAATGATAAATATGGTGATTTAAAAAATTTTTAAATTATTTTCGGAGACTTGTTTCGAAAATTATATAGAATTAAAAAAAAATAAATACATGTAATCAAAGAAAGTATATGCATGTGCATGTATTTTGTCTAATATTTATATACAAATAAAATGTTCCGCCCCCCTCCGAGTAAAACTTAACGAGAGCTCCAAATATATCTCCTGATGATACGTATATATGCAATTGCATATATTTTTCGTATTGGTTATATTAATATAAATCGACATAAATATAGACAATTATTTAGGCACCCTTAAAAAAAAGATCTAACAAAAATTGTTTTTTAATAAATTTTGATTTTTTTCGTTTTTAATATAAAAAATTATAAATATAAAAAAATTAAATTCAAATATAACGCCCTTGTTACATAGATTATTAAAATGTGCAACGTCTTTCCATTTATTTATCTTGTCTATTATGACAAATATGAGATAAGCTTGGAATTGTCATCAAACTATTATTTTTAAAAGTGCATTTATAGAGTTTCATTATTTTATCATAAATTCGCTATATATCAAATGCCAGATTAAAGCAAACTTGACATTTTTCGATTAAATTTGATCCGATCTTTTTAAAATATTCAAGCATGCGTAGTATATAGATGTATGAAATATGTATATTGTTTATTTTATATATTTATAAATTCTTCTTTAAATATATATTTATTTAATTTATATAATTATAATATTTATTTATATTTTTCAACATTTTTTAAAAAAACATATTTCTTCTCATTTTCCATTTTATAACATTTTTGGTAACATTATTGTTCATTTTTATATTTTTTATAAAAATTGAAAACTATTTTGATATTTAATAGAGTCTACTTGTAAATTTATGTATGTTCAATCTGGCAGCACAGTATTTTTTCGTTGTGAATAATTTTATATACGAAATTTTTTCTCTATAGTTTGTTACCCTATTTTTGAGCATAGCGAGTAAATATTTTCCATGTCTTATCTGGATGTATTTAATTTATTTTCATAATTTTTTTTCTGAACATAATTAAGTGATAACGCCGTTTTTTATTGTTCTCATATTAAAGAGTGTATTTATGCATATATGAAATATAAAGTTGTAATTGAATTTCCATCCATAGTTATTGTGTAATATAGAATTATTTGTACTTCGATTTATATTTTGTATTTACCCCAATAAATTATATTTTTATAATAAAAACTTTTATACATTGTTATCTATATATTCTTATTTTTATAAAAAAAAAATTTAATTGTACATCTAAAAATGAATACGTCTATTGAAATAAAGCATCAATTTTCTAAAACCAAAATATGTAAACATTTTTTAGAAAACAAATGTACAAACAAAAAAAACTGCAACTTTGCTCATGTGTTAGAAGAATTAAAGCCATTACCAGATTTAAAAAACACAAAGTTATGTAGCAGTTTAAAAAAAAATATACCATGTAATAATCATCTTTGTGCATATGCTCATGGAATTGAAAACTTACAGCCAAGTACCAATTTGTCTACTTACAAAACTAACTTATGCTATTTTTGGAAAAAGAAAAAATGTATGAATCAATGGAAATGCAGATTTGCTCATGGAATAGAAGAAATTAGACCACTCAAAACAGAATCACAAATAAGCCTCCAGACCAAACGTAACTGGAATGACAAAATTAACAAAAAAATCGAAAACAAAACACCAAAAAAAATTGGAAAAAAAAAAGAAAATATAATCACAAAGGATACACAAAAAATATTTGAGAAAATTCAGAAAGAAAAGCAGAAGAAGGAAGAAATTTATTATGCTACTGAAAGTGTAAATTGGGATTTTAATTTGAACAAAAATAATTCAAAGCATAAACATGAAATGTTTAATAATAAAAAAGAAATAAGAAATAGCAAGGATGATAGTTCTATGATGTATAATTTTAAACTCCTAGAAAATTTATCAACTATAGACAGCGATTTTTCCTATTTTGACGACTGTTTTATGTATGGAAATGATAAAGATAACATAAATGATAACAAAGTTGCAAATTCATATTTTGATATATTTCCTAACATGTATATGAATGATTATCCCATATCTGGTGACAAACAAATTTGTGGAAGTACGAATTGTAGTAGTAAAAATAACAGTTATAACTACATTCAAATATTCGAAGGCGATGAAAATATATCTTATGACATGAGCTCATTTAATTTTGGTTTTCTTACACAAAAAAATGATTATCATACAAATTTCGATAAAAAAATATGTACAGAAATGAATAACAATATTCAAAACAATTTGGAAAAGCATCAAAATGACCAAGGAGAAATCATTTCGAATAATAATAAAAAGCATTCAGAAACAAATTCTGAATATCTAAAAGATATTTATAAAAGCATAAGTGAACTCTCCAAAAAAAGAGAAAATTTATATATATATTAATAGGAATTCGGAAGAAAAAGAGATATAGTATATTTTTATAATTTCATGTAAACAAATAATAAATTTTATAATTTTTCTACACTATGTAAAGAATAAAATGTGAAGCAGTAACTATGTTAAATATTTAAAATATTGTATGAAGTAAAAAAAAATTTACAAGATGAATAGAATCAAAAAGACAACACTTATAAAGTTAAAGCGGGGATTGGCCTATCAATATAAATACATATTTTCCATAGTGATTTTATAAAATTAAAAGAAATATATTTGCTCATTAATGTAGTTCTTATCTTATTACCATACTACAATGCATTCTTATTTTTTCCTTTTTATAACAAAACTGGAAATACATGCATATATGTAGATATACTAATTTGGGAATCTATAATATTTTTTAAGTAATCATGATTTTTATTTACAAAAATATTTTTATTTTTTTAAAAAGAGATAAAGATCATTTATCGTCTCTTGTTCTTTTTCTTAGTGCAAATTAATATTAAGCATGCATATATATATATGCATCCTCCATTTTGTTGTTTACTGTTCGATCCGTATGCCATAGTTCGTTCTGTTTATTATCTTTATTGCCTGTTTTTTGATTTAAAATTATTTTTCATATATTTATATAATATTCCAATTTTTTTTTAAATATTATATGTATTGTTATTTTTGAGCGTATGGAAATTTGTATTCAAAATGTTTTTGTATATATGTTGTGTGTACAATAACAAAACGACATAGCACTTTCTATCGACTGGCATATATTTGCATATTTATTTTTAAATTATGCATTCCACTAAACCTTTAAAATAGTAGTATTTCAAAAAAATTGTGAAAACATATTGGTTACTGATTTTGATGTGAAAGTAATACCACATGTGTATGCAAACAAATAGGGTTAAAATAATGATATATATATACCTATTCTTTTTCACCCATTTGCTGCTTTGAGCATACTAAATCGTTACATAATTATTAACTTAATATATTGTTCTATTTCAAGTTATAAACCCTTGCACATTTTATATTGGCATTAATTTTCTACTAATAAATTAGTTGATATTTTTTCTTTTTAGTGTCAAAAATCTAAATACTTGTAATGTATATAGTTCCTTATTAAGACGTTATTTTTTTTATGAAAAAACATTGAATTTATAATAATATATATGCACCTTTTTCATATAGAATAAAATGAGTTAATTATAAATATGTATTTCTATGATATCGTAGAATACGAATATTTAATTACATACCATGCATATATACGTGTTCATAATATACATAGGTACATATATGTATAAGTGCAATATTTCACGTTTATGATGTAAATATAGAATATATGTGTGCATATACGGATATATATTTCTTATGTGTCATTTTCACCCTTTTGCTTTTCTTTTTTCTTATTTTATTAATATATAAAAAACTCTATATAACATGCAATAAAATGTAATCGTCTACTTTCTTTTTTTCAAGCATACATATATATTATGAATTCAAATTATCATGACGAGCCTAACAATGTTTCGATCAAAAAAACAGAAAAAAGAAAAGAAAAAGGGGAGTGCGAAATTGAAGGAAAAAATATGAAGAGAATGCATAAATATATATATGCATATTAAGAGATCACTGTGTTTTAAAATTCGGATGCTTCTTTATGCATATAGGATCATTGTTTAACTTCTTAAGCTTCAACGTCTCCCTCTTCCTCTTCAAATTCTCCTTCTTCTTCAGCAGTTGCATCTTGATATTGTTGATATTCGGAAACAAGATCATTCATGTTTGATTCTGCTTCTGTAAATTCCATTTCGTCCATACCTTCTCCAGTATACCAGTGCAAAAAGGCTTTTCTTCTAAACATAGCTGTAAATTGATCAGATACTCTTTTGAACATTTCTTGGATAGCTGTGGAATTTCCTACGAAAGTAACTGCCATTTTGAGTCCCTTTGGTGGAATATCACAAACACTTGATCTATATTGAGAAAAAAGAAAAAAGAAAAAAAATGTATGTTATTGATGGAAACAAAGCGAATTTATTATGAACTCACGATGTAAAATAAACCAAACAAATAATATGAAAGAGCAAAATTCATTGCCATCTGCCATAATTGGGTAAGGCAATCTCAGATGAAAATTTTCATAAGTGTCTTACTTAGTATTGTGTGGAATCCATTCAACAAAGTAAGAAGAGTTTTTATTTTGGACATTTAGCATTTGTTCGTCTACTTCTTTAGTTGACATTCTACCTCTAAACATAGCGCATGCAGTTAAATATCTTCCGTGTCTTGGGTCACTAGCACACATCATATTTTTAGCATCAAACATTTGTTGAGTTAATTCAGGTACAGTTAAAGCTCTATATTGTTGGCTTCCTCGGCTTGTTAATGGAGCAAAACCGATCATAAAGAAATGTAAACGAGGGAATGGAATTAAATTAACAGCTAGTTTTCTTAAGTCAGAGTTTAGTTGACCTGGAAATCTTAAGGAGCATGTAACACCTGACATAGCGGCTGAAACTAAATGGTTCAAATCACCATATGTTGGTGTTGTTAATTTAAGAGTTCTAAAACATATATCATATAAAGCTTCATTATCGATAACTTGGACTTCATCCGCATTTTCTACTAATTGGTGAACTGACAATGTTGCATTGTATGGCTCAACGACAGTATCAGATACTTTTGGTGATGGGAAAACAGAAAATGTTTCCATAATACGATCTGGATATTCTTCTCTTATTTTACTAATAAGTAAAGTTCCCATACCACTACCAGTACCACCACCTAATGAGTGAGTTATTTGAAATCCTTGAAGACAATCGCATCCTTCTGCTTCTTTTCTAACTACATCTAATACAGCATCTATTAATTCTGCACCTTCTGTATAGTGTCCTTTAGCCCAATTATTTCCTGCTCCAGTTTGACCAAAAACAAAGTTATCTGGTCTAAATAATTGACCAAATGGGCCTGCACGAACACTATCCATAGTACCAGGTTCTAAGTCCATTAATATGGCTCTGGGTACGTACCTACCTCCAGTTGCTTCATTATAGAAAACGTCAACTCTTTCTAATTGTAAATCACTATCTCCTCTATAGGTACCGCTCTAAAAAAAACAAAAATTACGTATATTATTTTGTGTAATAAGTGGTAAAAAGGGTTCAATAAATGCAAATAGCATGAATTATATTAGTGTGCAAAAAGTGGCATACATATGCAAAGTAAATAATGTGCAGTATCATTTTCAAAATCACAATCCATGAACTTATAGCACATGACACGATAGTTCAAATAAATATCCAATGACAAAACACTTAGATACACGGCATATATATTTATATGAAAACACAATGCTCATTATGGCTCTTTTTCGTGGGAAGGGTAAAATACATTCTTTTTATAAAGCCCAATATTAAACTTATTACATATCCAAATCACACACATTTACATACATAATAATGCTCACAAAAATACATATATGTAAGCATATGCACACATATGGTAACATATTAAAGAGTTCATATCCTCATGATGGCATACACATTTATATATACAAAGCCCATAGTTTTATACATAAATGCATACATATGTGTATACGTATGTATGTGTAAAGGTCTATATATATACACTACATCTATTGATATTAGTTCTCTTTATATACACATAAATTATAAAAGTATTCATGCTCTTCATGTACACAGAAAGCTTATATTTCGTTTATAAGTCCTTACTGGATCTATTCCATGCTCATCAGAAATAACTTCCCAAAACTTTGCACCAATTTGATTACCACATTGGCCTGCTTGAACATGTACTATTTCTCTCATTTTTATTTAATATATTAATTTCAAAGGATAATATAATTATCTTTACTTTATATAATATTACTTCAAGAAAGTATAAATATACAATTTTGTATTATCAATGTCACATAAAAATTATGTCACTTTTCTTAACTTAAAAAAAAGTATGAAATAAAATGTCAGAAAAGAAAAGGTGAATTAGATATAAGAAAAATATAATAGTTAAATAAAAATAATAATAGGAAATGAGAGAGTAAAAAAAAAAGGAAAATAAAAATATAAAAATGTATAGAGAATATATATATGATATATATATAAATAAATATGATAAGCTAAAATAAAATCATTAATTCACGCATTTATGTTTTTTTTCCTATAAGTGTGTAAAAAATAAATTAGTGCGTGAGTAAAAAATTTTGTATTAATACTACGCATAGTACATTTGTCGTACATTATTTATTTATTTATTAGTGTATAGCAAAAAATATATATAGCTTAAAGTTTGCTAATGCGCACGTAATAATACTCCCCTAAGCATATGGAGACTTACAAATAGTACCTTGTAATATAAGAAATGCAAATATATATATATAAATTATTTCCGTTAGTGCTATATGAAAGTATTATTTATATAATTTATGTACTTTATTTTGTATTATTTATTTTATTTTATTTTTTTTTTCTGAGAATTTTTTCCGTGTGTGCGAAATGAACAATTAACTTTTTTTAATACTGTATAATGGTTTAAAAAAAAACATATATAAAAAATCCTATTGCGCTCATTTAATACTATCGTGGAAATTTATATGAATTATTATCGCATGTAAAAGTGTACACAAGCCTATGAAGGGTATAAAATAAGTACAATACCTATTTTAAATATTTTAAGCTTGTATTCGTAGAAATTTATCGCGTGAAAATCACTTGTGTGCATAAGCTAAGTGCATACTTATACATTTTTTTTAATATATATTAAATTCTGCTATGTAGCAATTTTATATTTTTCAATGGTTTTCCTAAGTAGACAAAGTGTGAGCTTTAAACTTTCAATGTAAATGTGCGTGCACAATGCTATACATATTACAATACCACATAAAAAAATATTAATTATTTTTATTGCATACTATATAGAATATGCATTTGCGTGGACATAAAGAATTAAAGTTGCAAAAGAAATGCATATTCCTATACCTCCAGTATATGTATACCCACATTTATGTTTCTATGAAATGTAATACTATTTTTATTACGTTTTTTGCGTGTCGAATATGGGGATAACATATAATGTGTGATAAGCAAATTGAAAGTTAAAAACTTCTTTTATTCTTTTGATATATTAAGAAAAAATATTATAGAGATATAATTGTTTGAATACCTAACTAAACTCTTATTTTTTTTATAGTGACATTTCTAAAAATGCTTTTTATCAATTATTTCATTATAAAGAATATATAATAATTTTACCTTTGCTCACAAAACCAAAAAGTATCATAGAAATAATTATCATTATAAGAGTACGCATTATAGAAGTCTATAAAATTTTGGGGTATAAATATTTATATTATATGTATATTCTATGTGGACATATTCATAGCCTTAAATATATTACAGTGTATATAATATGTTGTATACATTTCCAAATGGTTTTTTTACAATCAAACGACAAAAAAAGATGAGTGCCACCATTTTTCTGCATAACGGGTGTGAGAATGGAATATTATTTTCCATGCTTATACAATATGCTGGTAATAATTAGATACAATTTTTCAATATTATATTCTCAAATTAATATTATATCTGAGTTAAAAAAATTCAAAAGAATTAATTAAAAAAAATAAAACAAACGCATATATGCATGTTCATTTATACATTTAAAAAGTAAACGCATAATATAGCAAATTAATTAAGCACGTGAATTAAAATATGCACACTGTGTTAAAAGGGTAATTAAAAAAAATTATATTAATAAATTAATGTAATTCATATGTGGGATATGCCAAATATTAAATTATAAGTTACAATAAAACGAAAAATTGAAAGAAGATTAATTTAAATAAAAAAAACTTTCATAATATTTTATATATATTAACATAAAATTATAAAATATATATATGCAAACATGCATATATTTCCTATCTTAAATTATATTTTGAAACCAATCATATTGTTTACTTATACAATAGCATTGTAGACCTCCATTTGTATTTTCTCAAATTATTATATATTTACTTATTTACATAAGTGTGGATTGAAAAAACCAAGGTATGTTTAATTTCATTCTTTCGCTTTTATATATCCACTCAGATTCCCATGCGCCCTTACTTCCTCTTTTGCTTTTTGATAAACTTTTTGTTATTTTTGTCAGCTTCTCGCTTAAATAAAAAGTCTCTCTTTTTGTTAAAGGAATTATTATTTTTGTTGTTTTGCATAGAGTTGAATTGGTTAGGGTTATATTTTCCTTGTTGCATATTTGTTTGTCCTTTTGAGTTATTTGCATTATTTAACTTATTTTGTAAACTGGTAGTAATATGCTCTAATCTTTTTTCTAAGTATGTTTTACAAGTTATACCAATTGAAGGCTCAGCAAAATTTCCAAGGGCGTCAACTCTAGAACACAATGAAAGTTTTGCTGCTAAGGATCTACTTATACGTCCTTTAGCTTTTGCTGAAGATTGTCCTACTAATGTTGCATGATAAATTAATCCATATTTGGGTGTTTTTGATTTAGTTTTTAATGCTCTAAATAAAGCCTTTTCTGAACCTAAAATTTGTAAAGTTGAACTTGGATGTTTAGCTAATGATATTAAAGAACCTGCTCTTGCAATTAATTTTGCTCCTATTAAATCTCCAACTAAATAAGTTAAATTAGGAGCTATTGAATGCATTCGAAATTTAAGATATGTAGCTAATGATTCTCTATAATCTGTTAATTCTAATAATCTATCTGCTAATTCATTGATGCAATTTAAATCATCTTCTTCTATTTCTGTACCCATGGATATTTCAGCTAGCTGTTTTATTTCTTTTTGTATTTCTTCGGTAGTTTCTTCTAATAAGTTTACATTTTTAGCATTATTTCGAAATCCTATTATTTTAACGCATTTTGCATATATCTTATTATCACTTACAACTTTGCCTAATTCAGGAAAATGCCAACCATACCATTCTTTTAAACGCATTGAAAAAACATTTATTTCTTTATCTAAATCTTCTAATAATCCGACAGCTTGAATTATCATCAAATCAACTTTATCAGCACTAAACTTTAATTTAAATCGATTTAACGAATGAGATAAACTTAATTTTAATAATTTTGAATCCTCCTCTTGTACGCCTACTAAAAAGCTATATAAATGGGTTTTTATACCTCTTATTATTTCTTGTGTTGAATTTGTATATGCTACATTTATATCATATTTTTTTTTTATCAATCCTCCTAATGTTTTATCACAAATAGCTAGTGTCTCATCTAATTTTGGCTTAACAATATTTTTTTTTATAAACTTTTTTAAAACTTTTCCTAATTTTGATTCAGTTAATTTATTAATATCATCAAAAGCAGTTTGAAACTTTTTAAATTTTTTAAAGCTGTATAAAGATACATTTTTTTTTCCTTCTTCTGCAGTTTCAAAATATTTTGCAATGTCGCTTGCATCTGATTCTATTAATTTGCTATTCTCAACTTTAAACAAACCATACCCAGCTGCTGTTTCTACTAATATCAACATCTTTACATATATTCATATAATATTTCAAATTTTTTTTTTTTATGAACACCTTAAAAAAGTAAAGTATATAATTTTCATGAAAACACAAAAATATCTTAAAGTTTGCAGATTTTTCTTTTCCACAAACAATGCTTCCTTTATATTTATTTCTTTTACTATTCCCGTCGTATTTTTATTGTTATATTAATTTTTTTATAAATAAATTTTTAACTTTCAAATTTTCATGTTTCAAACAAATTAAATTTATAAAACATTTTATTATATAAACATATATATTAAAGGCATACATGCTATTGATTTAAAACCGTGGTTTTACTAAAATATGTATTTTAAAAGTTAAAATTTTACAAATATTATATTTTATTTTTTATTTATGATTCTACATTTTTTAAAGATAATAATATTTTTATAATCAAAAAATATATTGAAATATGCTGTAAAATTTTCATATATATTGGGACATTATTTTTTTTTCCAATATGCAAAGTAAATTGGCGACCGGGAATTTAATTATATTAAAAAATATATATTTTTTTAAAACCTCATACCATTATAAATATATATATAACTGGAGTATGCATTTTTTATAGGTACTAAATTTAAGGTGTATAAGAAATGAAAATATTATATTTTTTATTTATCTTAAATAAATTAATTGTATTAAATATCGTAAAACAAAGGTATTATTTTATATATAATTCAAAAAATACAGTAAAATATAATTGCTCAAGCATTTCTTAATATACTCAAAATAGCAACTTAAACATATTCCTATCAATACAACCCTCTTTTAAATATACATGCTTATCATCCTATTGTGCCTCCTTTCTTGGTTTTATACATTTTAAAAAAATTCCCATAAAAGTTTAATAAAATAATTAAAAATAAATATTAGGTACAATAATTGAGAAAAGCATTCATCTTTGATATAATAAATAATAACAATGGCAGTATATTTAGATTTTTTCATATTTTGAACTTGGAATATATATGGCAAAATTTGCCGTGCTAAAAAAATTATTCACTTTCCATTTGTTTGGAGTCATTTAAATAAATTACTAAATATTACTATTCAATACAGCATATAAATAGTATAATCAAAATTTTAGGGTGGTGCTTAAAGAACAAAAACCCAATAAAAAAATTGTATAAATAAATAAAATAAGATTGATGAAAAGATCTATTATTGATTATAAAAAATAATGAAAATTATAATTGTTTTTCAAAAATAACAATAATATATTTTTTTTACCATCAATATGCTATTTGTTTTTTTAAAAATCCGATTTTCTAAAATTTTAGAAAAAATATTAGATTTTTGATTTGTCCTTTATGGGTATAAATTTGTTTTTTTTAAAATATTAAATTTTTTTATGGGGATTTGACTTAGGTTAATTTTTTAAGGCTATTATTCCTTGCGTTTTGGTATATATACATAACAATGATCGGCATCATGTTATAAAGTACCTCTTTATATAATTACATATAATGAATATGTATATTATATACAACTGTAAGGATAGTCATCTGTCAAATAGTGGTAGCAAATAATATAATTGCTCCATCACCCAAGTTAATAATATGATCAAAATTCTTTAATAAAAAATATAAAAAATTTTTATTTTTGTTTTTTGCTTTTTGTTTTTGTGTTTCAATAATGTTTAATAACAAATTTGATGCCAAAAGACAAAGAAAACAATATATAAATCAATGGGGGTAATAAAGCATCGAATTTTCATGGTATTAAAAATTATCAACATTATATTGGTTCTATCGAGCACACAAATACCATTGGTAAGAAAAGCAATACATATTAAAATTTTGAAATGATTTCCATTTTTTATTAGAAATAATTTTATGTTTTTGCTTGTGCTGCATAGCTGGACAAGTGAATATATTACATATTTGTGCACAATATATCCGCTACGTATACATACATATTCATTGGACATATATACTTCTTATATGTTTCATTTACAGAATAATAATAGAGTATATAATTTTCAAAAAATAACAGAACCATCATCTTTCAAATATCCAACCAGAATACTATGTTGCGCATCAATTGCGAACAAAATAATAAAAGTTTGTAAAGAAATATGTTGTGGCCTCATGGAAGATGATGACAACAATGAATATTATGGCAAACCTCGACATAGTAACAAAACTCAACATGATAACAAAACTAAACATGATAACAAAACTCAACATGACAACGAATCTGAATATGATGACGAAGATATACTTGATGAGTTATCTGATTATGATGATTTATCTGATGATGATGAGGAAACGAAACGTGATAGAAAAGCTAAGCGTCCTCCCAGAAAGAAGCATGGCCTCAGATTAAAATATTTTGGCCGGCCTCTGCCTGAAGACGAACTTATCATTGGCCGCGAAAATCAGTCTGATGAGAATTGGGATGGTACGCATAAAAGTAAGCTAAACCCTAAGTATAATACGGCAGGTGATATCGATTTAAAATTGATAAATTCAAAGAAAATTACTAAAGCTTTAATTCCATTTAGAATTACTGATGAAGACATTGAAAAATCGGAACCAGATCTACTAATGCATATGGTTATTACCGATCAAATCCGTATAACCCCAAAAGTAGCGAGTTTGATATTTTATAATATCCAAATGCAGATACATAAAGATATGCTTATTCTTTGGAAAAGAGCAAAGCAACTGATAAATAAACTAGTAATAAAACATAATATATCACATGAACGACATACATTGCGCGCATTTGATTTAAAAAATATGTTCTATAGTGGATGTTTGCATATAAGGCAGACATCTTTACGTTTATATCAGGAATATGCCATAACTCATAGAAACTCATTAGATTCAACATTTCTTTTTTTCTTAAGAGAACACCATATGGAAGTTTGTAATTTTTTTTTCGATGCCAGTCGTGAATTTTATAGCATTATCACAAAAGCGTTTGGTGATGTCGATATGGAGGGAATAGTATTAGTACCAGAAGATGAAAAAGAACTTTTTTTTTCACCTATTATTTAATATATTTGTTAACAAGCTATATCACTTGCTGCATTTATTTATGCCACATTTTTTTTTGTTATTCCATTTTTACGGGGGGTTTTAATGTGTCTTTAATTAAGAAGACCATGCAAATTTTAAATACTACTCGTAAATATATTTGTGTTATATTATATATACACAAATTTATAATTATACAAAAACTTTCAATGTTTAATTAGTTTATAAAATAAATTGTATATTTTTTCTGACCATTCTTAAATATAGCAAGGTATAAAATTAATTATAACAAAAAATATTCACCATGGTTATACGTTAATTAACTTTATTTATGATCGATAGACATAGAGAAATGGAATAATTATTTTTGGATAAATAATAATTCCTCCTTTACCTCAGTTTAAGAGGATTTTATCGCTGGGCGTTTTCGTATTTTAAAATTATTAATATACATTTATGTTTTATTGTCATTTTATTTATTTGTTTTTTAAATACAAAAATAAACATAACGCAAGGCACTCATTTATATTATATCATAGTAAAAGATAAAAATACAAATATATATTTACGTATATGCATATTTTTACATAAATCAATAAGTAATATATATTAGTGAGTATACTATGCCTTATGGTATGCCCATAAATATTTGACGAAAAATTTTAATTTTTTGTTGTAAAAGAAAAAAGCGAAAAGGACAAAAAATAGAGCATAATATATCTGTTATATCAAATTATAACGCAAGGATATGATAAAACAACAAAATTTATTTTTTTTTTAAATATTGCCAATTTATAAATGTAATTCACACACGTGTTTGATAAAAAAAATGAGAAATTAACCATCAATTTTAATTTTCTTTTTATTAACCGCCTATGTGTTGAGATATATTTTTTTCAATATCAGCTGCTGGCTTGGTAGCATCCAAACTAACTAATAAATTTTTATTTTTATAATAATTTATTAATGGTGTTGTTTCATTTTTAAAAACACCTAATCGTTTTTTTAAAACTGCTTCATTATCATCATCTCTTTGAGTTAGTGGTTCATTAGTTATATCGTCTCTAAATGGTGTTTTTGGAGGATTTAGAGTTTTATGATATATTCTACCAGAGGGTTTATGTATCAATCTACCACATATTCTTTCTACTAATACTTCATCGGGTACATTAAAATAGAAAACACCATTTAACTTCATTTTATTTTTATCTAATAATTTATTTAAGTCTTCAGCTTGTTTTACATTTCGTGGATACCCATCTAAAATAAAACCTTTTTTGCATTGAGGTGATTTTAATTTGTCATCAACTAATGATAGCACAATCTCATTATCAACTAATTTACCTTCATTTATAATACCTCTAATTTTATTTCCTAATTCATTTTGTTTTTCTGCTGCTTCTCTTAGTAAATCACCAGTAGATAAATGACAATAGCAATGTGAGTTCTTCAAATTTAATGATTGTGTTCCCTTTAAAGTGTAAAATGAAATAAAGTATATTAAGCATGAATAGTATTAAACATTTTTCATGAAATAAGAAATGTAAAAATTTATATATATTATGATTTATACACATATCTATGTGAAATATAAATACGTTTCTTTTATCAATTTCATTAGCATTTTACATACTACTCAAAAATACATTATAATTTTATACAGAAAAGTGTATGTTAACGTTTTTTACGTATCATACTCGCTATTATTATTTATCTATACGTTCATATATATTATTCACGTGGAAAATTATCATTTATTTATTATATACCTTTCCAGATCCAGGAGCACCTATAAATACGTATCGTCCATCAGGCTTACTTAAACAGGCATACCTTCGTTTAAGTTCATTCAATAGATCAATTGTTGATAACTTATCTAGACTTTCATTCATTATTAACGAAATTAGAAATGCGATAAAAAATAAAAAGCATTTGAATATTAGCCAAATTTTTGAAAATATTAAATTAAAAAATAGATGTTTAATTGTAATTAAACCTATTTCTTGTAACTTTACAATAAATGTAAAAAATATATTTTAAAGAAATATATATCTAGCGATGTCAAAGAAAATCCTTTTTTAAATGGACCTTTTCATAACTTATTTTGATGTTTTTTTATTTTATAATAAAACTACAATTTTATAAACATAAGTTAAACGATTATTATGTTTAATATTAATTTTGGATAAAAAGAAAAAAATATATTATTAAATGTATGCACAATTTACATATTCGTTTTTCAGTTCATATAAAGCCACCAGTTTATCAAAAAAAATATAATTATGTATATACGCAATAAATAATAAGTATAAGCAATAAATCGACGTATAATGCTACAAAAATTAAAAATACATCAAAATTTTTAAGAAAAAAAAATATGTAAAAATACAAAAAAATAAAATGGAAATTTAATACAATTGGAATATTCACAGTTTTAACTAATAGCGAAAATAAATGTCCTTCCCCTCTTATAATTAAACTACAAATATATCTAATTTTTATTGGCACCATAACCTTATATGTTGTATGCAAAAGATAGATATTCTCATGGGCATATACTAAATGCTTATCCCTCTTTAATTTTATAGAGATGTAATTAAAAGCACGAAAAGGGCATGTATAATTCTTCAAAAGTTTAAACGAAAATTGTTTACCCAACATTTATAATACTATTACATATACTACTAATTTAATAAACAAGACCCATAGTTCTGTGCTAAAAGCGACACATATACTTTTATCCATAAAAGCAAACAATATATATGATATAAAATGAACTAATTTGAAAAATAAGTGATCATATATTAATTTGCACACATAATCTCATACATCTTTGTGAACATACTCAGCCAGACACTTATAAAAATTTCATATTTGAAAACATGGTATTGTATATCATTGGATTAGGGTTAGGGGATGAAAAGGATATTAGTGTTAAGGGAAAAGAATTAATAGATCAATCAGATGTAGTATACCTAGAATCCTATACATCCATTTTATTTATATCAAAAGATAAATTAGAAGATTATTATAAAAAAAAAATATACGAAGTTGATCGTAATTTTGCTGAAGAAAATTGTGAACAAATTTTAGATGAAGCAATTAATAAAAAAGTATCTTTTTTAGTTGTTGGAGATCCATTATGTGCAACAACACACCATGATATTATTCTACGAGCAAAGAAAAAAAATATAGATGTACAAGTAATACATAATGCATCTATCATGTCAGCAATTGGTGAAAGTGGTATGCAGCTTTATAATTTTGGGCAGACTATATCCATACCATATTTTGAAGGAGATTACAAGCCAACTAGCTATTATAATAAAATAAAAATTAATTTAGATAATAATTTTCATACTTTATGTCTATTAGATATTAAAGTAAAAGAAAGAACAATTGAAAATATAATGAAAAATAAAAATATATATGAACCACCTAAGTTTATGACGGTTAACGAAGCAATTGAACAACTTATATATTGTGAAACTGTTCATAATCAAAATGTTATCACAAAAAATACATTAGCTATTGCGATTGTTAGAATAGGATCAAAGGATCAACAAATTGTATCTGGAAATATATTCACATTAAAAACACAAAAATATAATGATCCTTTACACTCTTTAATAATATGTGCCCCTAACTTACATGACATAGAAAAAGAATATTTTGATATGTATTCAGTTAATGAAACCCCCATTTGATTTGCTTATTCATGTGACGGTTCTCAGTTATATGTATATAATTTTCCCCCCTATTTGAATAATCCCTTTTTTATGTTTCAAATTTTTAATTTAAAGCAAATTCAGAAAACACAAAGAATTCACATATTTGTTATTATTATTTTTTTAAATTATTTTCAAGCATTGCAAAATGCATGCATTTGTTCTTTTAAATTAATTCACGTTATACATATTTTGAAACCCTCTTTTATGTTTGTTTCATGTACATTAATATGATAAATGTTTACCTTTACACACAACTAGCTAAATAAAAAATTGCGAAATTTGGCATTATTGTGTATTTACACACGTTTAAATTTATAATACTAAACAAAGTAAAATATGCCCACTATTTATATATCATCTTCCTTTTGCTTAAAAGTGAAGAATCTAATTTTATACATACTATATGATCAAATATGTTATATTTATGACCATCCCTATAAATATAGCAGCCATTCTATAAGATAATTTATGTAGGAATTAAAAAAAAATAAAATCATGGTAAAATGATTAATCTTCGTAGTACTTTATTTCTTGTGGCAAATATATTTTTTCTTTTTTCATATTCCTTTAGCTGTCTTTATATTGAAGACACTATTAAAATTAAAATTAATAATATAAGAACAGGAGATTTTATAAAGGTATGTTGTGATGATTTTTGTTCCTTTTTAGATTATGATGTAAATAAAAAAACATATTTATTTATAAAAAAAAATAATATTATTTTATATAAATGTAAATACATTTTAAAAGTATACAATTCAAGAAATTATATTTTTTATTTCACAAATTATATTTTTTTAAAAAATGAAAATAGTATAATTGAATTTGGCGATTCCTTTGAAAATGAAAAAGGAAATTTCACTTTTTGGAAACCAACTTTTGAATTAATGAATATAAAAAATAAATATGTTTATATTCCTAATGGTTATTATGAAATAAAAAAGGCTAGTAACAATTGTATAGGGGTAAACCAATGGAATGAAAAAAATAAAAGCATAACCTCATTTATGCAAATAATTAAAGATATTATTTTGGAAATTAAAAAAGGAAACTTCACATTTTTTGATAAAATATATAATCAGAATGCACAGCATACTAGTTCTATTCTACCAAATTGCAATAAAGAAAAAGCAACGACTTATAATGGTCCTACCTTCCCAATGATGGCAACAGGGAAGACAAAAAAAATACATATGGCATTCTATGAAATATATTATTTATTAATAGATACAATTTTTTATAAGCCTTCCATATTAATAATTTCTTATATTTCACCCCTTTGGAATTCAATTTTTAAAATATATAGCACAAGTCTAAATGCATATCTATATAATAACGATAGCAACCATTATGGCTATTGGGGGGAAGCAGAAAAGGATAACTGTAATAAATTTCTAAAAATATATTTTAATAATATTTCAAAAAATGGAACAATAATAATATTACTTATCGCATTAATAATATTTATATTGAAAAGAAAAATATGGGGACCAAAAACTAAACAAAATAGCAAAACCCAAAGCTCAAGAGGTAATCAAAATATACTTGCTGAAATACATGTTGAATATAAGAATAAAGTACAAACAAACTTTGGATCGAAAATAAAAGATATTACTGATGAAGACTTAATAAATCTAATAGCTCATAACAAGGCCGAAACAATAATTGTATGCCAGCCGTAGAAAAAACATTCCCACTCATATGCATATATATCTATTCCACCTAAACAGTCTAACCTTTTTAATCTTAAAGATATGCTTTTTTAGTAAACGTCACTAATTCTATTTTTAAACAATCATCCTTTCCCCATAATAATGGTCTTTTATTTTTATTTTCCGAAAATTGTAAAAATTATCAAGAATAAATATATGAACAACGGGTATTTATGGATATTACATTTTTTTATAACAGTTTGAAGAGTGTTGTGTTTAAAATTAATTTTTTCAATTTAAAAAAAAATCATTATACTTATTTCGATGAATTTTTTTTTCATTTTTTTTTTGTAGAACTGATAATCCAGTGCTTTACCGAATATGTATATAATTTTTATACGTTTCATATATAAAGAAAATTGGAAGGGTATATATATTTTTTTGTCATTCATTTCCTTTGTATTTATTATTATCATTATATTTTTTTGTGTTTTTTTTCTTAAAAATACTGTTGATGTATCAATTTATGCAAAAGCTACAAATATAATCAAATAGGGAACCATATTGATGGTAAATAATATAGATATATGCAAAGTGACCCCTATATCTATATATTTATTTGTTTTAATAATAAAGATAATATAAAATTAAAATAATAAATTGATAGCTTGGTTATAATGCAGCATTTCTCGTATGTACATAAGTAAGCATAGATAATAAAGCTACATAAAAACTATAAATTTTAAAAGCCACTAATGTGGATAAAAAACAAAGGGAATACAACATCCATATATAGATTCATGCATATCATGAATCGTAGATTTTGGTGAGTATAACTCGAATGATATAAAATTAAAAGTATAACTACTAAAGAGAGATATCCATAAAAATGTGTGATTCCTTTGAAGTGACAAAACTTTTTGATAATGAACATGTAAGTAGTCATTTGATAAAACTGGGATCTTTTAATATTCTATGTGACGTTCCCTTAAATCCTGAAGAGATATTAAATTTCAAAAGAAAAAGAACAGCATCATCAAATAATAAAGAAAAGAAAAAAAAAGAAAAAATTGATAATGAAAAGAAAAATATAAATATAACAAATTTAGAATCATATTCTACATCTAATAAACTACTATTAGATATAAGTGTTCTCCCTATAAAAATTCATATCATTTTAATTTCGTGTAGTGAATGTATGATTGGATTACCAATTTTGTGCCGATATTTTGATCTAACTGATACCCAAATAATTTGCACAAAACCAACATATACCTTTTCTATAAATGCTGTGAAAAATTTACAAGAAAAAGAAAATTATATGCCTTTTGAAGATGGACATACTACAATATTCGACATTTTCAATAATGATCCTGCTATTGATTATGCAAAATCTGAACACGATTTAAATGAAAAAAATTTTAATAAAAAAGAATATTTTGATATGAAAATAAAATTAAAAAATTCTTTACATTTATTATCTTATAAAGAAAAAATAAGTTTTAAACAAAATGATGAAACAATAAGTATATCATTGTATAGTAGTGGATATTCGTTAGGAAGTTCGAATTTTTTTATCGAATTTGATTACACAACTATATTTATTATAAATAAAAGTTCATATAACATTAAGCGATATCCATCTTTATTTGATTCATCTTGTTTACCAATTGCAGATTTTGTCCTTTTTACATCATATCTAGATAGTGATAAAAAATATTTGGTTACCCCAAAAGAAAAGGGGAGTAAAAATGAAACAGAGACAAAAAATAATTTCGATCCCCAAAATGCAACATTAAATTCACAGCCAAATGAATCAAATCAATCAGCAAAAAATAATGAGTCGAACAATAGTAAACAAATTTATAATGACTTTAACAACTGTCAAGAAACGAAAGAAAATATTAATGATAAAATATCAAACAAAATAAATTTTTGCTTTGAAAAAACATATAAAGATAGCATAAATAAAATATGTTCGATAGTTTTAAAAACCATAAAAAAAAAAGGTTGCGTTTTAATACCTGTTGATTTGTGCTACCTTTACTTTCTCGAATTAGTAGAACTCATAGGTGTAATAATAAGTAAATATTTAACAAAAGATGAACAAGTATTAATTTTTAGTGTTATGCCAAATATAAATAATATTATACATCAAGCAGATTTATGTGCTGAATGGGTTGAAGAATCAAAGAAAAAAAAATGTAGCCAAATATCAAACCCTCAAGGTCCTTTTTCTATAGATATTATGATAAAAAATAACCGATTAATTGTTGAAAATTCAATAAATGATATTTCAAAAAGTTTTAGATATCCATGTGTTTGTTTTATTCAAGATAGTACCCTTAGATTTTCTGAAGCTAATATATTATTAGAAAAATGGGGAATGGATCAAAATAATTCTATTATTTTACTTGACCCTTATTATGATCCTATTTCTGTATTATACCCATACAAAATTTATGAAAAAAATATTAATGTTTACTATTGCCCCCTTTATTGGGATTTAAACGAAATGAATATCCTTCATATTATTAGTACAAACAAAAATAAAAAATGTGTCTATTTATTATCTCATAGATTGGAAAAAACATTTTTGAAAGCTCAAGCCAATAACAGTAATGATGGAAGTAGCAATCCTAAAATTCCCGAAAATTCCATTGAAAATGTATACAATACTGAGATAGCATTGCTTTTAAAAAATAATATCATATTTATTCATTCTTTAGAAAAAAAAAAGATTATTTATAACAATTTTTTACGTTTAAAAAAGAAAATGCAACCAATATGCTTCACATCCGATGGCGAAAAAAATCTAGAAAATGTTTTAACAATGATAGAAAATAATTTTTATGGTACTCAGACCCAATGTGCATATACATCAACCCTTTTTGGTGATTACATAAAAGAAGAGGATATCCAAAAACTTAGAGAACATTCAGAAATCGATGGAAAAATGATAAATAATACCATGGACATTTCATATACTCAAGAAGACGACAAAATAGATAGCCTAAATTCAAATAACTCCAAATCAAAGGATTCTCAAATTCCACTAATGTTTGGAGCCATTGATCAAAAAGAATTTACAAATCTTTTAGTGCAAAATGGATACAGTTTAAATGATTTAAAAATAGATGAATCACATAATTTGAACGACATCATAAATTCTGACAAAATAGAATATGATCAAGATACTAAACATTATGATAAATCAGGTATTTCAGAACCAAACTATATTTGGAGAATATTCATCAAATCAATAAATTCGACCATAACATGTTACACAAAATATGATATAGAAGTTTTCACAAAAGATGAAAAACTTAGAGACCAAGTTAAAGATATACTTCAAAGTTTATCAATCAAGTTATAGAGACACTAAAACAGCATTCACATATACGTGAAACTGAAATTATATAGCGAAAATCATATAACAAACCTTAATGAGGAAAAAATTATCAAGAGATCGTCAAAAATTGTCATCTCTATTGTTATTATTGTTCTATTTTATTTACTTTTTTTTGTTTGTTTTTATTTTTTTTTGCATCAATATGGATGCATCCATGTTGGTTAAAAAAACAAAATTAATTATATTTTAAAATAAAAAGTTTAACATAAAAATACATATACTAATTTGCATACAAAAGAGAATGCATTTATAAGGAAAAATTTGGAAAAAAAAAATTGTATTTTTAGGATAAGGGCATACACACATGCCTATGCGTGTGAAAAAAACATAATTTTAGAAATTTCTTGTGCATTTTTTGCAACCTATAAAAGAATTTTAGTACCCCAATAAAGGGTCATAGTGCGATAAAATAAATTATTCTTCACTAAATTGTTTTTATAAAAAATATGATGATACTTTTTATGCTTATCATCAAAATTTTCGCTTCCAATTCTTCTTATTAGCATGAAAGTTTCCCCATATTTTACCTTGGAGTTTAACTCTCTTCAAATAACCAGGAGGATGTTTTTCCATTTTATCTCTCCTCTGTTTGTAGTATAAATAATATTCATCAGGCAAATTTTCCAAACTGTTATGAATACCTTCTATTTTTAATAAAGAATTTCCTTCATTGATTGAAGCTAAATATTTTGTTTTAAAAAAACCATCTTGATCAAATGAATTCTCAGTAATTTTGTTGTTGTTATAATATTCACTAAATATATTATCTGATTTAATTTTCATTAAATTTGTTTCTTTATCTATTTTTATAGATATATTTGGTAATATATAACCAGCCAGTTTTCTATCATAATGTATATTTTCATTATCTAATTGATCATAATCTAATATGCAAACTGTACCTATTTCTTGTATTATATATCTTTGATAGATCTTTGCATTTATAAAAACATCTTTTATTTTGTCTATATATTTTTTATTAATTCCAGGCATTATTTCGTTACCATTTATTATAATCGTATTTATATGGCTTGCTTTTTTTTGTATAAATTCTCGTTTTGTTATATTATTTATTTGTGAGTTTTCAAAAAAAGTTATAAAATCGCGAAGTAAATAATTATTACATATTATTATATTTATTTTTTGTTCATTGTTTTGTATTTCTTCAAATAAAGTTGGACCATCAATAAAATCAAAATCACTATTTGTAAAATCATTTTTTATCATTAAATCATGAATTGAAAAATTATTATCTTTATTACTTTTCATATTATTTTTAAACCATTCCATATAGTTATTTTTTAATAGTTTATTTTTACATATCTCTGGATATATTATTGTTGCATTCATATTTAGCATACTAAATAGGATGTCAAAATATTGGATATTATTAGCAGGCAAACATATTAATACATTTTTATTCCCTTCATTAAATTCTATAGCATTTCTGATACATTTCCCTTGTTCTAATATATCAGATAATTTGAATTTTATGCTTTTATCACATTCATTTTCTTTAGATAATTGCATGTGTAGATAGTTATCATTTTTGTCTTTTTCTGTTTTTATTTCACTTTTTAAATTCGAAGATTGTTCAAAATTTTTATCACTATTTGGCATTGCATTTTCATTCCCCTCTATATTTGTTGTCCATTCTTTTATCAAATCATTCGATTTTTCCAAGTTATGAAATAAATTATGAGCAAAGTTTTCCTTTCCTTCTTGCAAATCTTCTAAATACTCATGGGGTGTTATTATATCTGGCTTATCGTAGCATATTAAATATGGTAATTGCAAATTATAAGCTATTTCTTCAATATAATGTTTATAAAAAGGATGGCACAAAATTAAATCAATATTATTTTCAGCTATATAAAAAGAATATCTTTGTTTTATTTGTTTTGATTTATATATTGGTGTAGGTATTGATACATAATCAAAATTATTTAATAAAATACAAAATTTAAAAATGAGTTGAGAATAACAAGGAGGGAATAAACATCCTATTCTTGTTTTATTATGATTATTATTTACAATATTTAGACAATAATTTAATTTAAAATAATCTTTAATATAGTATAAAAGTTTATCATTCATTACATATACTTCTTTCGAAAAATGTGTTGATGTTACTATATGATTGTTAGTATAAATATTAAAAGGCTCATTCAGTATATTTTGAATTGTTCCAAACATTCTCCTAGCTATTCCCAATTTCCTGAATAAAATTACCCTCATTTTTTACGCCACTATAATTCACAGAAATGTTAAAAAAAGGATTTGGTTAATGTAAAACACAACAAAACCAACCCTTCAAATTATTTACAACTATATTTTATGATCATTTTTATTCCTCTCTTGTATTTTTTTTTTCTTTATTTACGTCCTTTTGTTATATTCACATTATTTCTATAGTCTGTTATCAACATTATTGGCTATCACTTCCAATATTAAAATCAATGCTAGTACAAATAAATCAAATGAATTATGCTATATATATACTACAATTGGAAAGTTAATACAAAAAAATAACAAAATTTGAAAAAAATATTAATGATTAAATTGCTTTCTGCTTTATATTTCTTCCCTTCTCATCATTTATCGTTACGAATATGTTAACTACGATTCGTTCATATAACTTGAATAAAAGAAGAGTGTCGCAATCTAAAGTATATGTATATATGTATTGCTTAAACTTGGAATATGGTTATAAATCTGGTGCAAATTGAGAGAGTCTTAAGCTACTACATACGATTTTACAGTAATAAGTTGGAAATACTGTTACCCATTTTAAATCGAATGATGGGTTACAAAAATATAGAGTTTTATGCATATAAACAAATTGCTAATTTACACATTTTTAATAAAGAACGCACAAAATAGTGAAGCAAAATAAAGCACAGTTGTAAATAGAGAGGCTCAAAGAATGACGTAAATGTGGTCCTCCACTATTCAACACTAGTAAACATTAAATATTGCAAATAAAATAAATAGATATAAGAATATTATTTTTTTCAGTTTGATAATAATAGTAGTAATATAAATAAAAATATATACAATCACACATGCATAAATATGCCTATATATACATAATTTTTTCTGAAAACATTTATTCCTATACCTTACATATTACATATAAAATATGTTATATGTCCTTTTCATAAATTATAATATTATTTATCAAATTATTTTATTTATTTAACTATTCTCACTTAAATTGTTAAAAAAAATTATATATGATAATATAAACAAACTTATGTTCATAAAAAAATATAACGTAATTTTTGTTAAGTATATAAGGTGCCCCAGGGAAATTTTTGAACGAATCGTGGGCATTATATTTTTTTGATTTTTTTCCCGTTACCAACATAAAAAAAAATGATATACGATATAAAACGATTCAACATTTTTTTTTTTTTTTTAAAGGATATTATTCCTTAAAAGGTATATCTTATATATATATAAAGTTATACGTATATATTATATGTATATACTTTTTGATATATTTTTATTTTCTCCTTTTAAAATATATTTTTAGTATAAAGAGGGGAAAGAATATTCTACTTTTGATATGGTTTATGTTTATGGAAAAGGCAAATGATAGAGCGATCAAATAAATAAAAACTAAATAATTAAATGATTAAATAAATATATACATTGGGTATGTGCCTTAGTCTATGGCCATAAGCACGTTTCCCTATCATGGAATCATCACATTACCCATACACAGTATAATGTTTGTATAAATATAAGTGATTTTCGAATTAGGAAAAATGGGAAGAAAAAAGCGAAAGATAAATATAGAATTGAAGCCATTTTGTTATTACTGTGATAGAGAATTTGATGATGAAAAAGTTCTTATTCAGCATCAAAAAGCGAAACATTTTAAATGTTCGCAATGTAATAGAAAATTAGATGTAGCCAGTGGTCTAGTTGTTCATATGATGCAGGTTCATAAAACAAATTTAAAAACGGTACCTAATTCTTTGCCAAAAAGAAACGATCCTGAAATTGTTATAAGAGGTATGGAAGGAGTGCCAGCTGAAATAATTGAAGAAAATCTAAATAAATTAAAACAAAAATTAGGTGATAAAAATATTAAACGACAACAAAGAGTAAATTGGGCACAGGTTACTATGGCACCAACAATGGAACAATTTTTACAACAAGCACAAATGGGAAATTTTTATTTTCCAGGTTTTAATTCACCACATATTCCACCTACTAATAATATGATGTTAAATAATAATTTTGATTTAAAAAAAAACATGCCATATATGCCTATGTACCCACCTGGCTCTAATAGTAATGCCCCTATAATTCAACCCCCACCAATTGGTTCTAATATGTATCCAAATATGCATACACAAATGCCATCACAACATCCTATAGGGTATCCTGGAAATTTATCATCACAAAATATGAACACTTCACAAAAATATCCTCCAAATATCAATTTCCCTACCTTACCATTTCTTCCAAAATTACCACCTAATGCCTTTCCATCAATGGATTCGACATTTATGCCTCAAAATATTTCTCCACCACCTTTACCTCCGTCAGCTCCACCAAGTGGACCACCAATATTACCTCCATCTGCCCCAGGAATGCCACCAGTTCCACCCCATTTAGCTCAAAATGCAGGAAATAATTCATCCGGAAATATTCCTGACCAAGCAAATGACGATAAAGCAGAAGATACAAATCCTTCCAAAGAATCCCCAAACAATGCCTCGAATAATGATAATACTAACGAAGATGATGAAGAAAATGAATAAACTAGTATACATATCGAATATAATGTTATAATGCAAATGCAAAATTTGTATAAATTCTATATGAACAGAATATCCCAATTTTAAGGGCCCTATATAGTATCAGCAAATAAATTTTTTTTTTACCTTTTTTCTGTTTTCATTTTAATCCTTACACAAAAATACACACATTGTGGGTACTTTTGTTAGCCATATTTATGCATATAATTTGCATATATTTTTTTTAATTTGAACTAACCATAACTTGGCACATTTTATGAACAAAATATTAAAAGATTAAAGAAAGTTAATACAAAATTAAATAACTTAAAAAAATAATTAAATTGGATACAAAAAAATATTAAAACAATAATTACTTGGATATGCATATACGCATGGATATGCAATACACATTGCTTCCTTTTCTTTTATTTTTATTCGATGGAAAATATAACTTTTTTTAAATATGGTCATTGCCTACTTGTAGAATTGATATCAGTATTCGTGTTATCATCTAATATATATTCTACAATATTTTTTTGTGATTTAATATGTGTAATATTATCACTAATAATTGATATGCATTCTGGGGTTGTTATATCTAAATTTTTTGAACATGATTTTAATGTCTTTTTATTTTTCGTGTTTGGTTGATTTGAACTAATAATTTCTAAACAATCATTATTATTGCAAAAGTTGTTATCTCCATTATTTTTCTTGTAATTGCTATTTTCCAACTCCGTTAATTTTTTCCTTTTGTTATTTTTCGGAATAGTACTCATTGAATCAATTATAATTACGTCATTATTTACTAAACATGTTTTATCATCATATTCTTTTTTCCTTTTTATTAAGTTTTCACGTTGTTTTTCTGTTAAACAACTTTCAAGAGATATATTTATTATTTCCCCATCATTATTTATAAAATTGTTTATTAATCTTCTTTCTGCTGCTTGTGCAGCCATATGTTTGGGTTGAGAATAACAAAGAGAACTTTTCTTATGATTGTTAATTTTGAAATCATCATCAATTAATATTATTAAATTATTTTTACTGCTAGCATTATTTTTATAACTATCACTATTTTCATCGATATTGTTAGCTAAACTCTTATTTTTATTATCCCCATAACTATTATTTATATTGTTATATATATACAATTCATTATATTCAAAAACTAACTTATCCAATAATGCGTAAAATTTTTTATCGTGCCGTCGATGTACTAAATGCACTAATTCATGCAATAATGTTCCCATTATATCATTAAAGTGAAATATTTCTCCCCCTGGTTTTTTTCGAAGTCTTATCTGTGGGCATATAAAAGTGAAACCGAAATTTCATAACTGCCGTAATTACATATGAGCATGCAACCAACATACTATCTCCAAATAGAGGATGAACAATGTATACGATTAACAGTTTTTTAGTAATTTACAAATACAATAATATTTCCATAAATATATATATCCAATTACGGAGTAACAAAATAGAATAATTTATAATACCTTAATTTCAGATTTCCCTATAATGTTGAGACCTAGCAAGTTTGGATTTTTTGGTAAAAATTCGGAAAGTAATCCAACCAAAAAACGTCTTTTTTTCATAATTGGCTAAAAAAGAAATATAAACACAAATTAATTTATGGTATTTAACATGGTTTTTATAAAATCAACTTTCAACATGTTGATTGTATAATAAATCATTTATAAAAAAAATAGAATGTGCTACGATTGTTTTATCAATAATATTTCCTCTATGTTTCAGAGATTTACCTGCACCTTTTCAGCAGCCTTATTTAATATCGCCTTAGCTTTTTCATCATTGTCATTTAAAGCTTGAACTCTGTGAATTTTATATCTTATATCATCCAAATTTTTAACACTCATGTTGATAAATAAATTACACAAACCTGCTTATCGTTTGCCTTAGTTTTTCATTCCCAATACATACATAAATATATCAATATATCACTTATGAATCTCGAAAATATTAAATTTTTATCATATGTGTGAACGAATAAACATATATATTTTATTCATTCGTTTCTGTGGTCACGCCATTTTATTGATTAATTTAAGAAACACAGGCATCGTGTCACTTTATTTATCCATCCACACATATATAAACAAATATATACGTACCAGTTTTACATAAATCAAAAGCTTTTGTAGAACCAAAACGCATATGTAGCTTAATGCCGTTAATTTTAAAGTGGATGCTGAATTTACGTATATGCTAGCTCTTTATAACATTTTATTTACTAATCCTATCAAGAAACATGTCTATTAATTTTTTTTATATCATCAAAAGAATTTCTAATCACAAAAATGTAAATATTTTCCCCCAATAGTATATTAACTATAACTTAGAAAATGAAGGTAAATATATATATGTAAATAAATATATATATTTATTTATTTTCTTTTACAAATGTTTCAAAAAGTTTATATAAAGCAAATATTTTGAAAAATTGAATAAAATTAGGATTAATATTATTTAAAAATTATAGAAAAATTATTTCAATATTATTTTGTATACATGTATTCCCTTTGTTCTTTCCCCGAAATTGTTATTTCACTGTTTTATAAAAATTTTGAAGTATAAATTTTACGTATAAAAATAATGACAATATTATCATATGCTATATTTTTTTGTACATCAAATTTATCAAAAATATAAAATGAAAATATTAATATTAACGATAATATACTCAAAAACCCTTTTCTATATATATATTAGTAAAAACAATGTAATCGTAATTATAATAATAAAAATAAATGACAAATTTTTAATATCATGAATGAGGTTTTAAAAGGTTTCAATGTTTTATGTTACACCACCATAATACAATAACCAATGTTATTATGTTCCTTAAATCTTTTATAAAAATAGATAATATTATAACCTAATATAATTTAGTACTAAATAATTATATATGCAGCATATGATTATGCTCTTTAGGTGTAGTAAAATTCGGTCTTCATTTTGTTCGTTGTATTATATAAAACCAATAATATACAAAATTTTGACACAAAAAATATGTAATTAACAAATAAATTAATCATATAAAAAATTAAAAAATTAATACCATATAAAATAGGTGAAAATAATCATAAATATCTTATTAATAAAATTTTTACAACTATGCACTAAACCGCAACATATTTGTTCTAAAATTGTATTCTATATATTTGCCACAATATAATTATAGTTAATTTATTAAAAAAAAAAATGGAAATAATTTTGTTTAGTAATATATAATTATTTAGGACAAATTATAATTTATTTATTGTAAAAAAAAATAGAACAAAATTAATTTGATTTTTACCAATATTCCTTTTTTTTGGTTGCAACGTATATATATTATTATTTATTTTTATAAATATATAGATATTTTTACCATTCAATTGGTTTTTAGTGTTTGTTTTTAGTGTTTGTTTTTAGTGTTTGTTTTTAATATTTTATTTTTAATTATTATTTAATTACTTTGATTAAGATTCGGTGATTTAATATGGCGATTTTTTACAGTTGTAATTTACCTTAATTGTTTCAGTATAAATAAAGAGAACATAATATAACAAAACTATGTCGGTTGCATATTTGTTTGCACTTATATGTATATTTGAATGAATACATAAATACATCTATATTTATTTATTTAAAATAATACGTTTGAAAGAAAACTATTAGAAAGGCATTTGTATTCCATATATTTCGAAAATGGCAAAATCCATACTTCCTAAATTAATATTTTACACGGCCACAGTTTCGAGTTTTTCCCTAATTTACATAAATAATGTGAAGGAGCTTTCTTATAATTTTATAGACAAAATTAATTCATATCATAATTGGACAAAGGGAAATGAATACGGTGCACGTTGGAATAATTTAAGCGTCTATTCAAATGAAATCAAAAACCAAGTGTTGACAAATACGAAAGAAAAATATGAATTAGAACATTTAGGTAGAGTTTTGGCTGATACTAAACAATACGTACATGCTTCTGGCAAAAGAGGTTCCCATAAATATATCCGTGATTATGATACAGCCTCAACTACAGAAGATGATAATATATCCATTGTATCATCAAATGCCGGTTTTACCTCATGTATACGCAATATTCTAGGTAGCTTTTATAAAAAAAAGAAACATAAAAAACGTGGTTCTCCTATTCCTACACTTGTACCCCATATTGTATCTTACCAAATGGATAAAAATAAAATTGAACCTACTCCAGATTCCCAACCTTATTCCATTAATTGTACAATTAGAAAATTTCCTGATGCAGACAAAACTAATGGACATTGTATAAAAGGGGAAAATTATATGGTTCTTGCTCGTGGAGGATTTTCAGATAACCACCCAGTAGTTTCAAGAGATTATGTCCGTCATTTTTTAACCCTTTTTAAAAATTTTGTAAGTAGGAATAAAGAAATTAAATCAAAAGACGCTATAGAATATGCATATGAAAATAGTTATTATAAGGGAGAAATAAGTTTGTGTGCAATAGTTATGAATGACGATAACACAATATCTGCAAGTATAATTGGAAATCAACAATATAGAATTATACGAGATGGAAAAATTGTACATAAAGGGCAAGATCCAAAAAATAGTTATGGTACTTTCCATACTATAGGAACTAATAAAAATATAGACACTAGTGATGTGATGAATGAAGTAGTACCGGTAGAAAAAGATGATATTATTATTTCTGGAAGTAACATCATATGGGGTACTTTGGATGATGATCAAATATTAGCTATAGCATCAAGCATTGATTTTAGTATGTTATCAAAGGCAATAGCTAGATCTACTTATATTTATGCAATAGAGGAATTGAGAAACACGAGCTATACCTCTGGGTCTATAGGTTTTATCAATGAAAAGTGCCTTGGAGTTAAGGACGATATTTCTGTGGCATGCGCTCGTATTAATTAAATCATTCTTTAAAAAAACCATATGAACATGGGCATATAAAAAAATGGAAATAATTCAAATAATATGAACTTTTATTTTTTTACTCTCTAATGTTTTCTATATAAAGCAACAATATAAAATAGAGATTGAGTTCTTAATATAATTTAAATTGATACACATTGTTTTTTACTTTATACTATTTCACAACTTTTACATTCACCGATATGATTTACTATTTTGAATGCATTATATTTTTTATACCATCATCGGAATTTTTTTGTTTTTTTATCATTATGTATGTTATTAGGAATAAAATTTGTTAATATTCATTTATTCAATGCTTATAATATTACATATATAATATACAATTTTGTATAAAGAATTGTCATATTTCAAAAACTATATATTCCGTTATCTAAACAAAATTTATATATTTTGAAAAAGAATATAAAAAAAACCAACAATAGAAGCAATGATAATGCAAAATATCAACTCTGAAATTGGAATGCTTTACATGCATCCACATCATATACCGTACCAGGTTCTTCATAACACGATGTAGAGCAATTGCTAATGTTCATATTTGTTTTGATTAAATATCCATTGTCGTATTTAATCTGTCTTGGTGTATGTATTATATCTTGGTTTTGTGTTGGATTTTCTATTAATTTCAATTTCTCTTTTTGGTTTTTTCCTTTTTTTTTTCGTTTTTGATCTTCAAATAAATATTCAAAAGAACCTGTTTTTGTGATATAAGGTAAACCTATTGACTTATTCCAAGCATTTGAAACAAATAATACAAAGTTTTCATAATCTAATAATTCTTCTAAGGGATATATCCTTTTATATCCTCCTAGATGCTTATTTTCATATATAAAATGAGATAATGCTAACTTTTTTTTGAATTCAGTTTTGTTATTTATTAGTAAATGACTATGTTTTTTTCTAAATTTTTGTATATTTAAATATTCTTGAATATGCATATGTCTATATTTGGAATTCATATATAAAAGATTTAAGGTATCCCTTATAACTGCATATTTTACCTGTTCATCTACCAATGAGCAAGTACTAAATGACGGTGAATGATTTACTTCTAATAACCATGGTTTTAATTTATAATCTAATAAAATATCAAACCCCAATATTTCAAAACACATACTATTTGAATAATCACTAATATGGGACGCATTGTAATAATGCTTTAACTCGGGTTGTATAGAACATATTGTTTTAACAATAATATTTTCAATTTTTTTCATTATAGATTCCATAGGTAGTCCTTCTTCCTTTAATTTTGCTAAAAATGTTTTCCAACTTCTTTTATGTCCCATTGTTGCATCATTAGGATTTAATGAATTTTCAAATTTGTCTGATTTTTTATTAATTGAAAAGTTAGTCAAATGCATATTTACTTCTTTTAAATTTTTTGATTTTGGTAATTTATATTTTTCTATAGAAAATCGTACTAATCCATCTTCATGTAAAAATATCCTTAAAGGATCACAACCAGTTACTAATACATATAATCTTATATCAAATTTTAAATTGTTTATTAATAACGGCTTATGTATATATTTTTGTATAACGCAACTTTCATATTTGTTTATATTGTCTAGGCTTTTTGTTAAGTATATTCCTTTTCCTTGACATGAATTTTTTAATTTAACTATATACGTTTTTGAGGAACTTTTTTTCTTTTTAAAGTAATTTTTAAAATCAAAATTATCATTAGGCAAAATCCATGTTGGAGGAAAAAAATTATAACTATGAGGGAAATGTTTTTTTATCCTTTTTAAATTTTTACATAATTCATCTTTTCTTGTTATGCCTTTCATTCCAATAAAATGATTAATTTTCTGAAATTTGTGTAATTTCCTAAACCTATCATCAGATATTGATGTGTCTATCCACATAACATCCCAATCATTTGAATCTGGACAAGATTCTGTCCAATCATCTGATTCGTTCACTACTCTTCTAATAATATCATATCGTGTATTAGCTAAATGAATTTTATGTAAATGTTTATTCCTTCTAGAAATGCATTTATGATTATTTTGATCATTATGTAGATAATATTCCTTCATTATTTTCCTATTTTAATTTATTTCAACTTCTGGAACATATATCTATGTAACTAATAATGCCTCTTACTAGTTGATACACCTAGCTCAATCATTATATATCATAGACTAGTTTAAAAGTAAAAATGCTCACCACCAATATATATACATACTATACTTTTTTTAGTTATTGGCCTTACTTTCCTTCAAATGCTATGGCATATATCATTCCCCTCGATATGTTATTTAAATATTTATTTATCAAGCTTCATTAAAAATTGTACATATTAAGAAAACGTAAAATGGGAAAATAATATAATACGAAACATTTACAATAATAATAAAGTTATAATAAATATTAAAGCAAAAGAAAGTTCTCAGCACGATAATCAAGACGAATATATCTGCGCATATATATACACACAAACACAATTATATGAACATATATATAATTTACTTAAAAACATTTCCATGAAATTTAACAACCACAGTTTATAGCATTTTTAAGGATATAATAATATATATCCTTTTTATAAATTTTCGTATTACGATGAAATTCATACAACACTTGAAGTTATTTAGAAAAATTTAATTAGTTTTATATTATAATATAATAAGACAATTATTTTTTGTTTAATAATACATATTTGTGTGTGAATAAGTAAAATACAGGAGTTAAAAAAAAGAGAAAGCGAAAGAGAGGAAGAACAAAATCTCCAAAAGTAATTATATAAATATGTATCTATAGATCAATTGGGCTTATTTTTATAGGTACAACCTTTTAGTTTAGTTTACGTTGAAAAATAATTTTATAGAAGTATTTTTGATTTTTAATAAAAGCATAATATAGTATTATCCCATACGAACATTTGATTTTTCTTTGTGTGTGTGCATTATTTTTTTTTATACCACTAGGGAAAATGAAAAAAAATATGAACAGCAAGGTAATTTATTCATAAATGCATATATATAATATATTTTTTTAATATAATATTAATAATTAATTTAAAATAATAATTTAAATATATATAGAATAATATCAGCTGTATACTTTTAATTAAATGATATATTGTATGATACAAAACAATATTGTCTATTTGTTGTTATATACTAATATTATTCAGAGTTACAAAGATTGATATATGTTTATATTCTTTATTATAAGTTTTATGCATAATTGTGCAAATAAAAAGCATATAAGAAACATTACGCATGTAAATACACATGTATACACGGAGATACATATATATGCTATATAACCTAATTAAGCTTCAAATAATATGCTTCCTTTTATAATAAAATGCAGGTAGATAAAAAAATGATTAAAACAAAAAAAAAGTATATATATATTATTTATATATTGATAATAAAACGTATCATTTCCATGATTATATGTACTTGTTCAATGAAAGCATTAGCTATTGAAAATTACAGCTTTATTCTTAAAACAATATAATATAGAATATTATAAAACTTACATACGCTATATTATATTAATTTTTTAATGACAATTATTGCCTTAAATAATAATATGTACCAGCATGCTTATAAACAAATTAGCATAGTTATAAAATAAGTTCGGTAATAAAAATAATAAGCCCATTTACGGTTTTAAAAATCTGGAATAGAAAAAATTCAAAGTATATGCCAGCATTGCATTAATCTCCTGGGCAATCTACATGTATTGTATTCTTTAGAGAATCAAAACATGTGTCTTGAGATATATACTCCTCCCATAAATTTGTTTCACTATAAAAAGAGAAAGCGAATAAATGGAAATAATAAGAAAAGAAAAAGAGTGGAATATAAAAAATGTTATGCATAAACAATTAGTTTCACAAATGAATTTATTTTTTATTATGCTTAATATTTTTGAAAACAAATAAAATCTTGTAATTATTTTTTGTTTGTCAATCAGAATACTATATATGTTTTATTGACATATATATACAAGTATAACGGTGATATAAAATAAATCCATTGGCATGTAACATCATATATATGTATATAGTCTTACGGCATATTGTATGTGTGAGATTCCTGAACTATGAGAGATATCAAATCATCACATCGTCGAAAATAATGGTGCGCCTTTTTAATTTTAGTTCCACAATACTTTAAATGATTTTTTATAGAAAAGGCGATTCTGTGAATTATTGTCAAGATGCTTATATCACAATCAGTAGAAATGTTATAAAAACAAAATTTTAAGATTTTCTTTAAATTTAAATTATTTTTAAATTTATATTTCAAAATCATAATTGTACTCATCGATATAAAATGTTGTATAAAATTTAAAACATATTTTCTAGAACTATAGAAAAAATATTTATGTCCATTTTTTATAAGGCATTTGCAAAGGTTACTCAAATATGTATAATTAAACAAAATTAAACCATCCTTATATTTGAGAAATTTGTATTTCTTTTCTTTTTTCTTTCGACTCGTAATTTTTGAATTCTTTATTACTATGCTTTCCTTATGAGTGCCGAGTTTTGAAATTGTTATTTTGATTGTATCCGTTAGTGCATTCAAGCATGTTATAAAAACATGTAAGGAAGTGTTTAAATAATATTCATTAAAATGTTTTTGAAATTTATTTTTAATAATGATATGACTTTTATTTATATTATTGCTATTTGGGGTACTCGCTACGCATTTTTCTGATGTATCATAGGGTATGCTTTCCATTTTGCCATTTTCAAAACAATTGCTATAGAATGTAACATGATCCTTTTCTATATCATTCATTGCTTTGTTACAACACAAAAATATTAAAAAAGAAATTTGATTCATTAATTTAGTACTCTTTTTACTATTATATATATTTATATATAAATGGTAAAGAAATTCAATGGATGAAGAAAAACAATTTCCTATATTTCTTGCGGGTAAAAAGTATTGGTATTTTAAAATTGTGATTTTACACATATTTAAAATAATTTTGTTAATTCTATTTCGATTAGAAACATAATCAGATTCATTTTCATACATGATAAGTATTTTAAAAAAGTCGAAGCAAAATGTAAAATAATTAGCTATATCAGGTGAAATATACCTTGATTTTTTTACACATAAATAATTTTCACATATTTTGCTATACTTTAACCACAGATTTTGTAAAAAAATATCTTCTTTCTTCATTTTTTTTAAATCTAATTCCAATTTTAATTTATCTTTTATTCTATTATAAAATATTTCAAAGAAAGATAATTTGGAAAGTTTTATATTTTTTTTATCTATATCCGCATTTTTAATGTTATAAAACTGAGACCAGATGTAATAATATGAATATGATATTCTAAGTAAGAGTGTTTTTAAAAAGCTAAAATTATTTTGATTAAAAAATGACTCGATTCCCTTTTGATGGTTACTTTCTTCCGTTTTCTTTTTCAATTGTTCTTCATCCTTTGGAAACAAAAAGTCTATAATTACAAGGTATAAATCTTCTAGCAATATAAGAATAGGTTTCGAATTTTTTTCTTTTGTTTTAAGCTTAATTTGTTCAATGAGTTTCTTGGTTTCGGTTTGATCAAATAGAACCATTTTATATATATCATGTTTGGTGTAAACGTTTTCAATAACTGTCAACATATTTTCATAATTACATAATTGTAAATTTCCTATTTTACTAAAATTTTCCAATACATATATTGCTTGCATAAATAAATTCTTTGTTAAAAAAAAAAATTTCTTAAAATCTTTGGATGGAAGATTTCGGCATATTTTTTTAATCATATCAAATGAATGTATGAAAAAAAACAATAAAGAAATGTTCCACCATTCTCTATTTGTAACAAATTTAAAAAGATAATCAAAGGTTTTAATCATATTTTCTATTTCGATAATAATATTTCTTATTTTAATATTTTTATCTTCAGGGTTTTTACATTTGAAAAATAATTTATTTTTTTTTACACTCATTTGATAGTATATATAATTTTTAAATAATGGATCATGCCATATACAATTTTTATAGAAATTATCATATTCTATTTTTAGAAATTCGTCATCTACATATTTGTTCATACTAATATTATATATATTGTCTAATAAAAATACTATAACATTCATAATCCTGATTATTTCAATTTGAGCACATATATTTATATCGACATTTTTATCCGCTTTTTTTATATTATCTAAAAATATATTTGTATTGTTCGTATTGAAAAAGTCTAATGATGAAATGAACTCCTTTGCATATATGGATATATCTGGATTGTCTACATAAAGTAAATAAAAAAAGGGGTTTACATTTTTTACTAATTTCATAAAAAATAATTTTTTATATTGCTGTTTAGATTTAATAATTAAATGCATATAAAAAATAATAAATCTTCTCATCTTATCATTATCATTTCTAATATAAAATTTGGACAATAATAATAAATCAAAAAGTAATAACTCCTGTTTGTGTATTTCACATGTGTTTAAAATTATATGTACACATTCATAAATAATATATATTGTTAATTCAGTATTTATAATTAAATGAATAATTTTGATAAATATTTGAAGAAATAAATCATCTTCTGGATTATCAATTATATCACAAGCATTTTTAGTAGTAGGGAAAATATGTGACTTTATTATAATCATTTTATTTGTGCCATTTACATAGTTACTATTTTTATATTGACTGTTAATGTAACTACTTATCATATTATTATTTTCCAATTCTTTATAACAATTTTCTGTTTTAATTTTTTTATATAATATAGAAATTTCATTACCCTGATTAGGTATGCATTCATTTTTATTATTTTCATTAGTCATGTGTATAATCGCGGTGGCATTGTCCAATACACGTGTCTTATAAGATGACATAAAATCGAAATATTTATTTATGTAGGTATTATTATGTATACAACCTTTTGTTTCATTCAAACTGTTTCCCTTATAATTTTGATTAGCAATGCTGTTCTCAAAAAGTATGGAATTGGAAAATACATGCTTTACTATTTTATTAATCTCTTGTATGGGGACTGATTTGTTAAAATCATTATTTTTCTTACATTTCAAAAAGGTGTTAGATAAGATAAAAAGATTAACATAATTTAATTTTGCAAATATTTCAATGCTGTTTTTATTATTTGACCAATCATTATCATTTATTATTAAATCGTAAAATATTTTAAACGAATTATATTCTATATAATTATTTATACTACCAACCCTATTTAATAATAAAAACAAAGTATTCAAACAAACAAAATACACATTTTGATGTTTAAAATTTTTGTGATTTTTTTCAATTATATCTAAACATATACTCATTAATTCACCCAAAATGTGATTATCTGAACATTTCAATTCTTCATATATGGAATTAATTAAAAAGTCTTTATATGTGCTAGCTAAGTAATCACTCAAATCATCTAAATCATTATTATTTGTATAATTATTTAATAACTTTTTTAAGTTTTTTATATTTTCCTCTTTGTTTATATCATTTTTTTCAACATCACACAAATGGTTACCAATTGTGTCTGGTACTTTCCTTTTTTTATCATTCATATTGAAGATATATTAAGGAGCAATAAGCATATCTACATAGTTTTGGGCATATACATATCTATTCTATATCTCTATCTCTGCGAAAACATCACTTGATTCCCGAAATAGGAAAGTATTACATTGAGAAATTAATAAATTTTATTAAGAATTATATAATTAGTCTGCAAAGATATTCATTCCTATATCCGTTTTTTTCCTTTTTGATCATACAGTTGTTTTGTATGATATATATACACTTTCTATGGAAATAAATTATGCTCTATAAACTTTAAGATTAACAGGGACATTAAAATTTATATAACATCATAATGTTTCAGATCTTAAGAAAGTTAAACATATATATTTAAATAAAAAGATTATTTATCCCTTTCTATAAATACGTTAAATTATTTATGTACGGTATGTATTAATTTTTTTTACTGGAAAAAGGTTTATAAAATAAATATTTTGTTAAAAAAATATATACTATTAAATAAAATAAAATTATATAATAGCAACTATTTAAAAAATATAATCCACAAAAAAATATATAAACATGTTTAAAAATATAATAAAACATGTTTATGTGATGATCTCAAAATATGCATATATATATTTTTTTTTTTAATTTCCCATAGCGTATTATAGAAGAATATAGGCCATTTTTTGAAATTTTATTTTCTCTTTTTTGGGTTTTATTTCATTATTACATAAAACTTTTAAAGCTTAAAAGGGACCTTATGAAGATCATACAACCATATTTTTCGACTAGTAACAAAAAGTTATATTCTTTCCATATATATAAAAAAATTATATGTTATAGATTGTCTTTTTTTATTATTATTTGTTTATAAAGGAAAAATGATAGTTCAAATTTTATTTTCATGTAAAATGGTTAAAAATATTGTGACTTAAATTTATAATATAAATAAAAAAAACAGTGGAAATAATTTTTCCCAAATGATGTTAAAAGTGGTTAAAGAATTTTGAAAAAATTAATAATCATGAATTGCTAAAATAACAAATATTAATACATTTTTTAAATTCAAATTATAATGTATTAATTTTTCCACAAAAAAAAAATATTTTTTTTTCTTTGTGTGTGTATGATTTATAATATGATATTCAAAAAAAGGAATGAAAAAAAAAACACATATAAATAAATATATGGATGTATATTATTATGCTACATGCATTTTCATATTAAAAATGGTTTATTCTCTTATTTCTCATAAAAAATTTTAATTGATCCATCATTTGATGCTGTTAAAAAGGTATTTTCATGATAGGCAATTTTATTGATAGGACTTGTGGAATGTCTAAAAAAAATAAATGACATTATGTATATAATTTTTATCATTAATACATTTATAGAATAATTATTGACATATGTGTGCATAAATATTTTCAACTCGAAAAACAAAGGATGCATATTCCATCGTATATTATAAGATCATGCAACTCATAGGTTTAAGTACATAGATATATGTTTATACGAATAGCTACCTGAACATTTTTCCAATTTTATTAACCATAAGGTTCATGTATGTATTATGTAGGTCCATGCCCACTAAAAATTTGTCCGTTTCCTTAAATAAAATATTACAGTCCCACATTTGAATAAATCCATCTCTGCAAAGGTTCAAAGTGAATGGGTATTATGTATATACATATTAAATAGATATAAACGAGGTGAAAATAGATAATATGCACACAAATTTTTATGATTAATCTGGTCGATGAATTTTGAACTTTTTTGCAATTATACCTGTCCGTTGTAATAAAGCTATTTCCTTGATATTTCGATACACATGTTATATCAACTTTGTGGGCATTCTTAATTATTTTCATAAATCTATTAAATTCATTTGATGTTCCATCTGTTGAATAAAGCCAAAAACGAAGATGAGAATCCCTACTTCCAGATATAACTAATGAATCATAATTTGAAAAAATATTTTTATTTTCATCAAAATTTTCATTAATATTATATGAGGGATTTTTATTTTGTATCAAATCCGTAAGAGGAAAATAGGAAAGTGATGTACACCAATCATAAGATGGTGGATAAAAAGATACCCATCCCTTTTTCCATATCTTTACAGTTTTATCTCGGCTTGCTATTATAATATTTTTTAATATATTTGTATTTTTAAAATTGTTTTTTGTATTTTTTTTCATGGGTATATGTGTTATATATTCGATTTTATTTGTCACAGGAATTTTAGCTAACCACATATTATCACCATTTTTTCTTATATCAAAAACTTTTATAAAATTTTCATTTCCACATGCACATATACAATATTCGGATTGAAAACTATCCACCTCTTTTATTGTTTTTAGTTTATCTTTTGAGTTTTGATCTTCAATATTTCCATTTTCACAATTTTCTTTATTATTATGTTGCCCATCGTATGCCTCATTTTCATTTAAATTATTAGTTTGATTATTTTTAATGTTTTCATATTCACTTCCCTTTTGCGAACCTTCAGTGGGAAAAGAAGAAGACAAAACACCAGGCTCATCCATTAGTCCATTTTGGTTGCTCAACACCATTGGGTCGTTTGGTGAACCGTTGTAATTTCCATTGTGCAATATAAGAGGAATATAATTAGATCTATCATTTAAAAGAGAAATTAATAAACTACCATCATTTTTATCACTATAATAATATTTTTGTAAAATTTTGGGACTTGTTCTAATATCAAATAAATGTACATAACTATTAATGCCAGCAAAAAAACAATTATTTTGAAAAGAAACAATTAAGCTATTTATAAATGTACTTTTTTCATTTTTTATATTTACATGTTCATAATTCCATATTTCTTTTTTATTATCCCATAATTTAATACTATTTAATGAGCTACTGAAAAATTGTAATGTGTTATTGTTTGTTTCCTTTACACATAAACCAGTTACTCCATATTTATGACAGTTTTTTATGCATATATTTTTGTAGCTTTTTTCTGATGTTAAATTGGTGTAACTATCTCCACAAGTATTTAAATTTTCATAATAGTTATAATTGTCATAAGAAATATTATTCCCTCGATTGTGTATACTAATATTATTTCCACTAAATGGTCCTTCTGCATTAGTAATATCTCTTAATGTATCAACTTTGATAGTTATATCTTTTATTTTATTTTTAAATGTATTAATACTTTCTTCGTGAATTTTTTCCATCTGTTTTAAATATTCCTTATCTATTTCACAATTAAATGAATTATTCCGTTCTACTTCAACATCAGTACAATTTCCATTGTTCATTTCATTTCCTTTATTTTTATCTATCGTTTGTCCAATACCCTTTGTTAAGTTACATAAATTATTTCCTCCACTATTTATCATTAAATTTTTATTATTTTTTTCATGCTTATTATTACTTGTTCGTTTTTTCTCTTCATCTATAGTTTGCTCTTTAGGTGGCATAGAATTATTTATTTCTATTTTTCTTATTTTTGTTTTTAAGTTTATTGATCGGCTTTTTGTTTTTTTATCCTTTCCATCAATTGTCAAACTATTTTTTACCTTATCATTATTACTAGTAAGTTTTGCATTTATTGTTTCTGTACCATCTTTTGTAACATTTTCTTTTCCTAAATTATTGTCCTCTTTTTTTTCCACTTCTTTACATATATTTTTGTTATTCCCATTATTTTTACATTTTTTGGGAACCATTGTGCAAATCTTGTTTATGTTTTTTTTAATCTTGTTTATATCACCATTTTCGACCAAACTGATGGATTCTTTATTTGCCCCCTCACAGTAGGTAGTATCTTCTTTTTCATTGCTTGGAGAAATAGGTTGAGACAAATTTTGTGTCCCTAAATTATTCATTATTTCGTTACAACTTTCATCTTTTTCTTCATTTCTACCAGAATATAATATATAGCAATTGTCTATTGATTTACGCTTAATATAAGAATTTAGTGGCATATCAAATAAGACCTTTAATCCTGGGTAATTATTTTTTTCCACCAATTTTTGTCTACCTTCTATATTATTTTCGCAATAATTTATAAAATTTTCAGATTGTTTTGGGTCTACTTTTTTATTTATCAAATTAATAGTTTGTTTGTCGGATAATTCAACTTGTGCATTATCATCATTTTCATATGCAATACAATCCGAAATGGGATCTACAAAATGATTGTTATTTTCTTCCATATTTAATTTATCAGTATCATGTAAATTGTTTAAACATTTTTGATTATTTTCATTTGGTATATTAGGATTGGTAAGACTAGATAAAATCATTCTTTTTTTGTTACAATGTCCTAAGTAAATATTTTCCATTAATCTCGATTTATTATTTCTTTTTTTTAAATTTATTTCATTATTCGGTTCAGAATTTTCACAAACTTCTTTGTATAAACTATAAGTATTCCTTCTCTTAAATTTTGAGATCGGATTTTCCAAAAGTTCATTATCTAAATTATTTGTCTTATATAAATATGATGTATTGTTTGGGTTAAAGTGTGTGATATTTTCTGTACCTTCACAAAAACTGGAATTGAGAAGATTTTTCCCCTGTTTAAGAATTTCACAACTTTGGGGGTTTTTAAAATTGTTATCATATTTTATATTTTCTATGTTAGTTAATTTTTTTGAATAAAATTGAGAAAAATAATTATTTTTTTTTAAAAGTTGATCAGGTGGTGGCATAGTAGAATTATTTAATAACAAATCATTTGTAAAAACAAAGTTATTATAAATTTTTGATATAAATAAATTTTCTGAATAAATAAATTTTTTTAAAGAATTTACTTTTTTTTCATTTTCTTTTCGTTTTTTATAATTAGAATATAATTTTTTTAATAAATCTTTTACAACTTTTTGTAACATCATTTCTTCTTTTTTTTTAATTAAACTTCTTTTTAAATTTTTTATATTTTCATTAGATTCTTTTAATTTCTCTTCATAATATAAAACATCTTCATCAATTTTTTCTTCATAAAATTTGTTTGTTAATAACTTTTCCGTGTCTTTATTTTTTTCCTTTGTGTCTAGTACCAAATTTATTGATTCTTCATTTTGGTTATCTACTATTTCATTCTTCTCATTATCTTCCCCCTCATTCTGTCTTTTCACATATAATGCTTGTAATATTTTTGCCACATTTTTATTCATAAATTTTTCTTTTTCTAATTTTGTTTTAATAGGTGATATTTTTTTTTTTATATTTTTTTTTTTTAAAAAATCTTTCAAAAATTTATTTTTTTTAATATCATTTTTTAAAATATTCTGAAGCACATATTCTTCATCTTTGATCTTATTTATCGATTGGGTCAAACTGCTGTTTCTCTTTTTTATCAATACTGAAACGTCTGAATTTTTACAAGATGAATTTACACAATCAGACAAAATACTATTGATGGTTGAAATTTCCCATTCCCCACTCGGATCTAAATTATTCTTATCACTTTCAGTATCATATTCCACATCGGTATCCATATTTATTTCGTTTTCTACTTTTTCATCTATCATAATTGAAGAAATATTATCAACGTTTATTTCGCTAACTAAATTTGACTGATCTATTAAATTGTCTGTCTTTTCTTCAATAGCTTGTTCCTTTTTTTTTAATTTTGCTTTATTATTATTCATAGCATTTTGAATGAGATTAACATTTTTGTTTTCATTTTTTTCAACTTTATCATGGATATTTTGTTTTTTTTTCAACTGTTTTAATTGGTCAAGTAATTCTTTATTGCGTTTAAGCAATTTAGAATATGCTTGTTTACTTATCTCTTCTTTCTTTTTTAGTTTATTAATATAAATTTCTTCTCTTTCATGTAATTTTGTTATTAAGTTTTCTTTTTTTTGTATAATATTATTATGTTTTTTTTGTTCTTCTTTTAAAAGTGTGCTTGTTTTTAAAAAGTTATTTTTCATTTTCATAATATCAACTTTTAAATGTTTTATCTGCTGTTCATTTTCATTTAATTTTTTTTGTATCTTTTCTTTTTCTTTTGTTATTTTTGTTAAATTTTGCTTCATTGATTCGATATTTTTACAATTTTTATTATTATTGTTACTATTTATTTGTAAATATTGTAATTTCTTCTTTAAATCAACAATGCTATTAGTTAGGATTTCATTTTTGGTGTTGTATTCCTTCTTTTCTTTATTAACTTGCTTGATTTTGCAAATATCTTGTTTTATTATTTTTTGCAATTTATTTAATTTGCTCTTCAAAAAATTTGGAGATACATTACTATTACCACTACTGTTTGAGCTCATACTTCTACAAGACTCATCCTCACTATCTTCATCATTTTCACTGCTACTAAATTGTTCTTCTTTCATTTTTGTTTGACAATTTTTAAACTGTTGTAGCGATTCTTCTATGTGACCCTTTGAAAATTTTGAATCGAACTTACCAAAAATTTGATCTTCATTGTTTTGGGATTCATTTTTGTCATAATAATCATAATTCTCATTAAAATTAGTTTCATTTTTTTTTTCAAAAATTTTTTTAAATTTTTCTGAAGGGCCAAGTAAATCACTGTAAATATTATTACTTGAAAAAAATAAATCTGAAAAGACAAGATCTTGATCATTTTCTTCTAAACAATTTTTATTATCCATTTTTGATAACATTCGTCTTCTTTTTTTATATTCCCTTAAAACTTGAAAACACCAATCTTTTTCATTTTGATTTCCACTTAAATAATTCATTATATATTCTACAAAAGTTGTGTTCTTTTTGGTACTACTACTAATATCTGTGTCTGTATAACATTTCCTTTTTTCTTTTTCTGATTTTTTTCGTTGAATTTTATTCTTTACCTCCCTTTCTAATTCAATCTCGCTATAATACCCCTTCCGAATTTTATCACTACAAAATAAGTTGTATACACTTTTAAGTTTGTTCAAAGAGTCGACTGATTTTTCAACATCCTCACCAATGTTATGTCTGCTACTATTGTAACTTTTTTTTATTTTTTTTTTTGCAACTTTTTTTTTATCATTATTCTTTTTGGAAAATAAAAAATTGTAATCAATTTTACTCTCAGGACCTTTAGCTGATTTTCTTCCTTTTGCTTTATTATATTTTTCATTTAATTTAACTTTTGAACCTTTTTTCATTTTTTTAATAATTTTATTTAATTCATTAATTTTTTTTTCATATCCTTTATTTTTTTCAAATATATTAATATATTTTTTATTTAGATCATTTAATTTTTTTTCATTAAATTTATTTAACTCATATTGTCTAAAAATATCTTCTACACATTTTTTATCTTTTTCTAAATTCAAAAATAAATGTTTATTTTCTAAAAAACTAAAATCGAAATCGTTAGTCTCTTCATTTTCTATTATATTGATCTTTTCACACATTCCACATATTTTATCTAATTTTATTGGTACCTCTCCCTTCTCATTTTTTTCAGCGCCATCATCAGTACTACTTACAACCCTCTTTATTGCCGAGCCATTTACACATTCGAGCTCAGCTTGGTTGTTTTTATGATCTACTGCATTATTGTCTTCCTTTTTACAGCTAGTACTGTCTAAATAATTATCTTGACATACTATTTTACTGTTTTCAATCGAATTTAAATTAAAGGGGTTATCGTTTTTGCTCTCTTCTATGTTAGCTGATTTAGGGGAGGTACAACATTCTGCTTCTTTAACAAGGCAAGTGGTAGAATTGGGTTGGTAATCATTTTTTCTTATTAAGGATATATAATAAAATATTAAACATATTAATTTTTTTCTTTTAATATTTAGATTTTTAATTTTTTTTAAAAGTTTACAATTTTGATCAGATAATTCTTTTAATTTTTTATCATCATTAAAATTATATTTGTCTTTACATTCAACTTTATATTTTTTTAATTCTAAATTTAAATTAAATAATTGTTTTCTTAAATCATTAATTATTAAATTATTCATATCATAATTTATTATTGGATTATTTTTTATTTTTTTTGTTCTTGCAGCATATTTAACTGTGCTAAAAGTTTCATAAAAATCAGAAGGTTCAACACTTATACATGCAATCATAACAGTTTTACTATTCCCCCCTAATGAGTCTTGTAATATTCTTGTTAGTTTAGAATTTCTATATGGAATGTGTTGTACTTTTTTTTTACTAGACAAGCCATATATAACATTACTTAATGACAATAAACCATAATTAATATTTATTGCTTCTTTTAATCTGTTTCCTTTTGTTTCAGTTCTTTTTGCTCTTTCACTTCCTGCCAAATCAACAAAATGAAGTTTCGAGCAAATTATTTCTTCCTTTTTTTCACTCTCCTCTATTTTATTACCATTATTTGATTCGGATGTAGTCATTATTCGTTCATTCAAAGGTGCATTAGTAGAATCATTTATATCATTATTGATTTTTTGATTTCCTGTTTTTATATTTTTTGCATTTTCTATATCTGCACTGGTGTTTACTTCATTTGGTGGACCATTTTCCATTGTTACATTTTTTCTTTGAATTAAGTTAATTGTAAAAATAGCGTGTGATCGACTTGATTTGTCATTCATAAATGTCCTTTCTGTTGTTCTTAATAAATTACCTTTATGTAAAATTGCAAAAGAATCTTCTACATTTGAAACCTTAGCAGTTTTAACCCCCATCAAAATTATTTCCTTTTTATTTATATCTTCCCTTATTGATATATTTTTATTTATTTCCCTTTTTTTTTTTTTTTTTTTATTATTTATTTTTAAATCCTTATTATTAGTAACAGTATTAATAGCTGACACATTACATCTGTTTCCAATTTTATCATCATAATCTTCTTCACTGGAATCGATAAGGTCTATTATTTCTTCATTATATATTTCAATATATGTACATGATGTATCAAATGTTATATTATTTGTTTTTTGTTTTTTTTCAATCATATTAAATATATCATTTAAAAATCTTGGAAGAATACCAACATGTTCTGTTACTTTATTTATATAATCAAATCCCATAGTATATGTTTTACCTGACCCAGTTTGTCCATAAGCAAATATTGTACAATTATAGCCATCAAATAAATTATCTAAAAAATTATCAGACAGATAAGAATACACATCTTCTTGTTGAGCTTCTTGTTTAAATACTTTATCAAATAAAAATTTCTGATTATTTATACATATACAATTATTATTATATTTTATATTTTTTACATCATTACAATTTACATTTTTTGTTAGATCATCACATAATTTATTTTCTTTTTTCTTTGGACGAATTCTTACAACAACTTGACAATTATTTTTATCAAATGTAGTTTCTTCTTCACCGTCTCGATTATTTTGATCACTTAATATTTCCTCATTGTTATCACTTACATCACATATTTCATCATCATTTTTATATTGATTTATTTTATTTAGTTCATTTGTTTCATCATTGGAACTTGAATAATTATCAAAGATTGATTCAAAGTCTTTTTCAGTAGATAAAAGTGTGTGCAAATTTTCAGACTCCCGTTTCTTATTTTGCATTACGTCCTCATTATTGGGTATGCCAATTTTGTTATTATTATTATTATTATTAACTAATAACGGATCATTTTCCACAACTTGATTTACACCTTTTAAGAAGCCATTGAAATTTAAATCTTCATGCTTATCAGGTTCAATATCAAAAATGCTTTGATCTCCCTTTTTGGTTTGTTGGCTATTTTGTTCATAATTTCCATTTGTATCTTTATCCCCTAAATATTCGCTCATTATTATTTTTCAGAAATTTGAATATAAATGAACGCACATTTATAAATATATTTTTGCTTGCACATATTTACACATATTTAATATATCTATATGTACAAGGGTCTGTGAAAATAGTACTGGACCCGTAGCCCATATATGGTTGTATGAAGTAAGTAGTTTTTCTGATATTGTGAGGTCAAAAAGTATATAAAATAAATAATAACAAATGTTACTAAGTAATAATGATAGCAACAAATTGGTGAGCTAATATTTTAAAAGGCTTCACTGAATTTGTTAACCATTTGCCGTGTTTGGTATTTTCAAATTATTGTAAATGCTAATTCATAAAATGCACAAAACTGTATGTACAAACTTTTTATGCTCTCTTAAGGTTTTTATTTTGTGCATATGATAGTGTGTTTTATATTTATTGGACATAAACAAAATAATATACTCTCAAAATAATTTATGTTTTACCATTTGATAAGCCATAATATATAATGTGTATAGATAAAATATAAATATGGCTTAAGTATTAAAAGACCGACTGTTCAAAAGTTACATAAATATATTCATGCATGATATATGGATAAATATGTATTTACTTAAACATTTGTACTTTGAAATATAAATAAATAACACATAATATTTTACTTAACTAATATCCTCACCTTATGATGATAGGATAATATATGTGCTATTCAAAGGTAAGCATTTATGTAACACGTAAAAAATAAATAAAATAAATGTAATATAAATGGAAAAATTAAAAATAAAACGAAAAACAAACAAAAAATAAACCCATATTATACACATACATATATAATAATACAATTTTACACTTAAAAAATGGGCTTATAAATAAATCGTCTTATATATTATTTATGTATTCCTTTGCGTATATTGCACAATTATTACTTGTTCAAATAAATTATGACAAAATGTATTTCAAATTTTTTATATTTTAACGAAAATTCATATTTCACCAAATAAAAGCAATTATTTTATGATAGATTGCCAAAAAGAATAATATGCTTATGAAAATTACTTAAACATATATTAAAATTGAAATTAAGAAAATTAAAAAATCCAATTATTTAAAAAAAATTATTTTATAATTATTGTAATTACAGCACAAATTTTATTTCCCAATTTGAATAAATCTCCAAAGTATATTAACCATATTGGTGTTACACATCATTCAGACTGTCACTATTTTTTCTCTTTATATTTCTATTTATTCGGTTAATTTTTTATTCATTTATTATTCGTAATTATTCTATTGTTTTGTAAAAAAAATGGAAAAATTGGAAATTATATAAAATGCCGTAAAACATGCAGTCCCTAAAAATAAAGCTACATACAAAAAAAAAGTAGCTATATCATTCAATATAGCTGTTCAAAATAAATTATTTTAAAAAGATATGTCAAATATAAACCTTTCTTATTATGTGAATAAAAAAAACGCATGTAATTTCATAAAGTTTGCGTTTTCCACATTTTTTGTTAAAACGCAGTTTGATTTACTTCATATCCTTCATTGCTAATTCCTCGCTGTTGTTTATTTTTTAATGAGCATCCAACAACATAATGCAATGCATATATTTTTTTTAATTGAGAAATATATTAAAATAAATAGGTATACATAAATTATATGAAAATATGCATACGGATTTAACTTCCTTTTATTTTTCCTACCACAAAGGAAATTTTATTTTATAAATTAATCACAAACTTTAAAAACATTTTAATAATGTTCCTAGCTATTTTGCGTGTCATGAATATATAACAATCACAATAAAAATAAATACAATGGGCTTAAAATAGTAGCCCAGTATATATATTTTTTTTTGATTTATATTTTGGATATTCTTAATTTCCCTTTTTTTGACAATTTAAAAAATTTCAACCCTTTCCTACAAAACTTCACTTTTCGATGCTGCATATCGAAATGAAAAATCATGACATTACATATACATCTTCGATTGGTATAGCTATATTTGAATAAAAATGAAAAGCGTTTTGGGAAGAAACAGATTTAGGATAACCTATAAATATGCAAGGCTTTATAATAGTACTACGACTAATGAGCATACACAAATTAAAAATAATAACTCCATTGCTAATAGCGATAATTCAATAATAAACTACAAAATGATATTGGGAATTAAAAAAATTGAGATTTCTAACTTATCATCATTATGCAGAGACTTTCATAATATATTTCGAATAAATAAATATGGATTGTTAAAATATACAAATGATATATTACCATTTATAAAATATTTAAGAACAAGTGAAATTGTTATGATTCTACACCATTATGCACATATAAATTATAATAATATAAATTTTTATAATAATATATGGAATCAAATTATAGATAAATTATATGATATAGATTGTAAAGAGCTAGCTTTAATTATATATAGTATGGGTAAAATAAAATATTTAAATAATAAAGATATGATTTTACTTTTTGAAAGTGAAATAAAAAAATGGGTAACCAAATTAAGTGGTCGAGATTGCTCATTAATATTAAAAGGTTTAAACAATTTAAATTATAATAATAATAATATATATTCAATAATTTATGATAGAATATTAAGTATTGCTGATAATCTTAATCTATTAGACATATGTATAATACTTAATACACATAGTAAATCGAAAAATATAAACATAAATATGTTTGAAATTTTATTAAATAAATCATTATCATTTTATTCCTTTTTAAATGAACAATGTATTGCTTCATTGTTATGGAGTCTTAGTAATGCCAGTATAAAATCCGAAAAGTATTTTTCCCTTCTCGCGCTCAAACTTAGATTACTAATGCATAAAAAGTTAATACAAAACTGTGAGATAGACCAGGGGAAAACAGCCAGCCACGATCTACAAAATGGTGACATAAAAGGAGATGGGACACGAGATCAGTCCAAAATTAACGAGCCTAACTATGGCAAAATATTAGAACGGGACAGTCAAGGGGAAATTACTAATGATAACAATTCATATCAAATGAAAAATAATAATGATACTTTTTTTGAAAATTATAATGATGTCATTTCAGAATCACAATCATATGATAATGAAGATAATGAAGATAAACAAGATGGCGATAATTTAAAAAATTTAAATTACGAAATAAGTATGAGCAGTTCATGCAAATATGAAAATTTAATACCTTCGATTATTTACTCATTTGGAAAACAACGAACATATTTAAAAAATAATATAAATATAGATAAAAAATTATATAATCATATTATTAATAGTTATAATGCTCAAAATTGTATAAATAGTTCACCAGTTGATACTGTGTATATATTTGATACGTCTAAAGATTTTTTAAGAGATAAAAATGTGTTTAATAATAATGATAAAAATAGAGCAAAATTAAAAAAATATCAAAATAAAAAATATTATGAACATATTATTTTTATAATAAATAACTACTTAACATATTTTATAAATAATGTGCATTATAATGATTTAAAAAATGTATTATTTGGTATAGCAAAAATAGAAATGTTTGTAGATAAAAAATTATTAAATACTATTTTTGAATTAATTACAGATCATGTTAAAAATAATTTGTATAAAAGTTATGAAATTATTAATTTGTCAAGATCTTTATCCTTATTACCACATGTACCTACAAATATATGGATAGACATTTTTGAATTTTACAAAAATAAGTTTGTTTCAAATACAAGTGTAAAAAACAATTGCTATCTATTTTATATATTCTCTTTTATTAAAAAAAAATTAAACGATTATAATTTGGATTTATGTTTAATTGAGAATATAAATAAAAAAATTGCTAGCATTGATGAAGATGATGTAATAAATCTAATAAAAGCTTTGATCAATTTTAATTATTATAATAACGAATTAGTAAATAATATATCAAATTATATAGAAAAAAATTACACAGCTTTTAATTTAATTGATATTGTATATATATTAAAATATTTTACATCCATGGATTTAAGGAATACAAATATTTTCTCCTTATTTGCTTTAACAATTAAAAAAAATAATACAAAACATAACTATCCTATAATTTCAACAATCTCGTCTTTTTATTTGCAGGTTTGTAACTATGTATCCATTTCGCATGCATGATAATAAACATATATTATCTTTTTATGAACATATTTTTGTTTTTATCGTTTAGCTAATGATTTACACTTTCTACAAGTTTTACATTTCATTTTTCTCTTTATAGATGAATATATTCCCTAAAGCAATTGAGGACATATTATTACAGGAAAAAAAAAGTCGTGACGTTTGTTTCAAAACTGAAGAAATTATTTGTGATGAATAATTTTTTTTTTAAATGCTTTAAAATTTTAAGTTTATATTAATCATTTGTCCATTCTATATTTTACTTTGTAATATCTTCATGTTTTTGTGAAAATTTTTAAGCTTTATAAAATTTGTAAAAGGAATTAATATGCGGTTCCTTTGTGTCATCAGTGTATTCTCCTTCCCTTTTTTTTGGTAAACTATCCTCAAATGGAAAACAAAAAATATTTTTTAAATATTTCTGATCAAAACCTTTAGGAAATAAATTCTCATTCCCCCATCTCCCATTTCCCTTTATAACATCATGATTTAAATTTAAGCTTTCTCTTGTATATTTTGGCAATTTAATATTATTTTTTTTCTTTTTTTTTAAGTATGAAATGGCATTTAACTCGCTATATATGCTAGGACACCATAAACCCTAAACAACAAAATGGTGATACGTAAATTGCCAAATGAAAAATGTGTGTATGAACATTATTTGAAGTGCATTACACGATTTACTAAGCTAAAGGAAAAAATAGAAAGAACAATTTTTTAACTTACTTGAATAGTTCGTCTATTTGAATAAACCTTTGGGCCTCCATGTTTTAAAAAGTCTGTATTCCCAGCACTGTCTTTATATAAGTTAATAATATCAACAATGTGCTTCGATTTAATATCTTTTAAGGATATTTCATATCTACTATTATTTATATATTCAAATGTAGCTAGTGGTTCTTCATATTGTTCATGATGAATTTCAAAATTCAAATGTTTATTTTCTTCTTTATAGTCTGGTAAAATAAATCTCAAAAAAAATCTTACATTTCTGCTACTATGCCCAGTTTCACTATATCTTAGTAAAATTTTTTTTAATTGATATACACCATTTGAGCACATTGTTTTGGTTAGCAAAAAAAAAAAAAAAAAAAACAGCTACAATATTTTTACCCTACTCATATGTGCGTGTGTATATATCCCCATATATTTTATATAATCCCTGCATTTTACATATCCATAAATATATATACATTCATATATATTGCATGTAAAATTTATTGATATAAGTAGGGAATACAATCATGGGTTTTCTTTCCAAATACTTACTATTTATTTAAACATGTAGCATTTTTAACAAAGGAAATAAAATTAAGCATGAATTATTACGAAAAAAATATACCTTCAAAAAAATGCAAAAAAAATATATAATTAATAATACATTTTGCTTTCCCAAAAATGAAAAAATGACAATTTTTTAAAATAAAATATCGAAAAAAATGGATATTCATATATGCATATGTACAAATAGTGTAGCTATATTTTTTTTTTTTTTTTTTCAATTTTTTTGTTAACCCTTTGAATAATTCATTATTTTGTTCGTATATTATCTTACAAAAAAAAATTAAAATAAGTTTTTACACCATTGATATACCATAAAAAAAGTAATCCCAAAGGAAAGCTATATTTTTGAATTAGTATTTTATCAAGTCATAACAAAATATTTCTATATAATTGAAAATAGCCACCATTTATTATCACGTTGTTTTTTTATTGTACTTTTTACATTAACTTTTATATTTTTATTCAACCAAAGAATAAAACATTTTATAAGTTATGAGAAAAAAGTAATATATCGAAGACTTTTATTTATTTTTTCATATTTTTCCTTTTTAATGTTTTTGCAAAAAGGAAGACTTCAAATTATATATAAAAATAAAGGCGTATAAAATAAATTGCATAATTACAAATTCTCAACATTTTCATACCCTTATTTATTCAATTCATAACATAATTTTCCATGATTTTTATCAGTTCGTAAACTGAAATAAATATTTTCAATTTTAATAGTATTTCCTCTTTTTGTACTAAGTCATTTTTTTTTGTCTTTTAAATGGAAGAGTGTGAAACATTCAAAGAGCTAATACAATTGTTTGGAGATTTAAAAAGGGAAGATGCTTTTGTTTTATTTATCCATGGGTTTATTTTAGATAATGATTTTACTTACAAATTAAATAAAGAAAAGGAATGTAAATATAATGAAGATAAGAATATACAAATTTCAAATGGATATATAAAATATACCCCAGATAGTACAAGTAATAAATTTTTTATAAGTAAATTATTAATAGATCCAGAATGGAAAAATAATTCAAACAATTATAATTTTTTATATACAAATAAAAAAAGCAATGAAAATGCTACTTACAATTTAAATATATTGAAAATCGAAAACTCATTAGTTATTCAAATAATTAATGTAGAAAAACCATCAAATGTACATTCGATTACGATAAATATGGATGAATATATAAATGAAAATAATAAAGAATGTGTAACAAATAAAGAAAAAATAAATTTAAACATACCCAAATTAATAAAATTATGTCAAACACATATATTATTTAATATGCAAAATAATGATAATAAACAAAAAAAAAAAATTAATAGTCTTATTATTGAAACAAATGGGCATAAAAATAATATGAATAATTCTAATTTATCAGAACAATCACGTGTTTTTCAAAATTTTAATGATGATCATTTTGATGATAAAAACCCAATAATAAGACAAAATTTAATACCTGATTTTAAAAATGGTAATCATATTTTAAAACCTGATGGCTTATTTGTAGGACCAAATAATAAATTTTTTAATCCGCAAAACTTACGTTATGATCCTATTGGTCCGTTTGGAAATGAACCAAATGCCGATATAAATCCTTTTGAATTTCAAAACAATTTCCCTTTCTAATTTTTATACAACATCTGTATTATTCATTTTTTTTTTTTACAAAATTTTTATATATCACCTTCAATAATACTATTTTTAAAACCGTTTTACCCTTTATTTATATTAGGCTTATACATATATTAAAAGGGTAAAATAATTTTATATGGCTAGCTAGCTAGCTTTTTTTTTGTATGCATTTTCAGCAAAATATATTCCACACACGTATGCTTACATTTTTGACACAATATTAATTTAAACTATATGAGTATAGGGAATTTTCCCTTTTACTCAGCTAAATATAAAGTTAATTGTATTCACAATTTTACACTAAAATAATAGGTTTGTATAGCCAATATGCAAATAGAATTGAAAAATAAATAATCTAAATAAAAATATGGAATATGCAATCTCATGAAGAGCATTTTTACAAAAAAAATATTATAATAATATGCATATGCTTATATCTATATGTTTGCATATGCGTAAAGAGGATTAATAATTTAAAATATAAACTCAAACCATTAAAAGAAACATAAAAAGGAAATGGTGTAGCAATCTGGTGCCATACACTATATTTTATTTAATAAAATTAGCTATTGATTACTCTAAAAAAGTAAAATAAAATCAAATATTTCCTTCAAACTTTTCTTCATTTTCATTTCAAATTAATATGGTGATTAATGTAAAAAGGTGTTTGAAAATTTTGGCAAAATACAGTTCACTGCAAAAAGGAGTCCTGCATTCTTTTTACAAAAATTATTAAGTGTGTCAATAAAATAATTATTATTCTTTATATGTAAAATATTATTACGATCTTGTGTTACGTTTAACAATCCTTTATCATCATTTTTTAAATTTGCCACATTATCTTCACCATTTGAATTGTTATTAATCACTGAATTATTTTCAGTTATGTTATTTACAACTGGATTCGTATCTGCTTGTTCTAAATCATTGTTAACTGTAGATGATCTTGTTATTACATTTTTTTTTTCATTATTATATATATTCATTTGTAAATCATTAGTAAATGTTTCCTTTCGTTCTTTAAACCCATTATCATTGACAACATTTTCATCATCAAATTGTTCTTCATCTTTTTCTTGTAAAGATATACTATCTTCCTTATCAAAATTATCATTATATAATTCTTTAAAGAAATCGTTAATTTCTTTTTCATCAAATTCTTTATATGTTTTTATATTATCTTCCAATAAATATCCATTTTTATCATTTGGTTTAGAATTTACATCCCCTTCATTATATGCATTATTTTCCAAATCATTTTGTTTACCACTGTTTTTATCAAAAGAGTTAATAAAATCTTTTAAATTAAATGTTTCATTCTCATTTTCATTGATTGGAATAAAATTATAATCAATTATATTTTTATTATAAAATGAATTTTCAATTTTTTTATTTATTATTTCATTTTTATTATCAAATATATGATCTTCATTTATATCTTCTGATAATATTTTCATTTTTTTCAAATATTTTTTTTTTTTAATTTTAATAATTTTTTTATTTATTTTATAATGCTCTATGATTTGACTCCATGCATCACATTTGTTTAAAAACGAACAGTTTCCAAAAATAAATAAATTATATCGAGCACGTGTTAAAGCAACATTCAAACGTTTATAATTTGAAAAAAATGGATTTGAATCATCCATTTGTTCATCCCCTTCCGATTCAGTTTGTTCATATACTGATTGAGATTCTACATTGTCTTCGAGTTTTGTTTCATTTATGGGCATATCATTATTAGACGAATTAGCTAGCTCATTTTCTATAGTAAGATTATTTTTATTTTTTTTTTCATTTCTTTTAAAAACACCACTAGTACGAACACACACAAATATAATGATGTCCTTTTCTGTTCCTTGAAATCCATCAACTGTTCCTATATCTATAAAATTTGAAACATTATTTTTATATCCTTTTTTTTCGAAAAAAACTTTTAAAGCTTTTTTTAAGAAATATTTTTCAGCTGCATAAGGAGTTATAATACCAATTTTTTTATACCACTCTTTAACATTTTCTGAAGTAAATATATAGTGAAGGAATTCTAAAAATTGTAAAACTATTTCACTTTCATGTATGTTGATATATGAATTTTTTATTTTTTTTTGTTTTGAAAAAGATATATCATAAAAAACACAATGTTGTAATAAGGGAATAAAAAACCAATGAAAATTTTCTTCATTCTTTTGACATAATAATATATCATTAAAATTTGGGGGTAAATTTCCAAATTGGTTTTCTATAAATTTTGATAAATTTAAGTCCGTTAAAATATATTTCATATTTTTTTTTTTCTCATCATCATCTACTAATAGCTGCTTAGTATATTTTTTTATTTCCAACTCTTTTAACAATACAAATAAAAAATAATTAGCGTCTTGAATTTTGTTTTTATAATAATGCTTGTTAGGAAAGTGAGAAATATCTGGATGCATTCGATATTGAATAGATAATAAATTATATTTAGATTTATTAAATTTATATATTTTTTGTAAACGCTCAAATAAAGATCTAGAGTAATTATGTTTTTTAGCAAATAAAGAAAATACTGTTGCTGACAATTGTTTTGGATCTCCTACTAAAATTATTTTTTTACATGAAAAAGACAAAGGTATTAAAATATCTAATTCGATAGCTTGTGATGCTTCATCAATTATTATAGCATCAAAATAATTTATATAATTTGTTAATGAAATATTTGAACTTGATGATAATGTTGAACATATAATTGTTGATGTTTTTAATAAATTTTGTTTATATATTTTATTATCATCTTTTTTATTTAAATATAAAAATAACTGTTCTTTAAATTCTAAACTAAATTCTAATAAATCAGAACTCACATTTCCACCAATTCTAGTAACTATAGGATTAAATAAATTTCCATCTTCATCTAAAATTCCTGAATCCGATGAAACCAATCGTCGAAGTATTTCATCAATTGCTGCATTAGATGGTGCACATACAAGAATTTTTTTATTTTTTATTTGTTTTGTTTTTTTTACATTCATTTTTTTCTTATCGTCCTCTACTGATAATTTAGAAAATTTCCTATTCCTATCACTAACATAAAATGGATAGCTCGATTTTTCATTTGGCTTACTATCCTTTTCAATAGTATTTAAATTTGTTCCTGTATAGTCTTTATTATTTACATATGAATTATGAAACGTTTCTGCTAAACTTATTAAATTTTTAATTCGATTTTCATTATTTTTATGTTTATCTTCTTCATTTGTATTCTCATTTTCATTCGTATCTCCATTTGTGCCAAAATTTAAGACCTGACTTGATGCATTCATAATACTTAGATGTATAGCATATGCATTTTTATATTCTTTTTTATTATTTTTATTAAAATAAAAAGTACTTGTTTTATTCATTTGTCTATTTTCAGGATAGTTATCAAAAAAATCATCATATTCTAAAGCATCAAAACAATTTTCATTAAAGTAACAATAATCATTTTTTTTATCATAATTTATCCATCCATAAGGACTTTTTTGTGTTTCTCTTTTGTCTGAAGTTACAATCCATCCTAACTCGTCTTCATTATTATCATCTTCATCCGTTTGCTTTATATCCATATTTGTTTTTCTTACTAAATCCGTATTTTCTATTTTATTTTCTTCAACTTTTTGATAAAAAATTAAAGCACTAATTATTCCCAAAATGGTTGTGGTTTTTCCAGTACCTGGAGGACCCTGAATTAATGTCACCCCATCATTTAAAATGCTATTATTTATAGCACGTAATTGACAATTATTATATATATTAAAAAATTTATTTTTTAGTAAAGTTGGTATGTAACAAAACCCTTCAAATTGGTCATTCACATTTCCTAACTCATCCATTTTGAAATTTTCAAACTTTTCAAACTTTTCAAACTTTTCAAACGTTTCAAACGTTTCGAATTTGTCAAAATTCTCAACTCTATTTTCTTCTACTTTTTCGTTCTTAATTTCGTCAAAATTATATTGTAATATTTTTTCTCTACTTAAATGGTTCCTGATTTTTTCTTTTAGCTCCATTTCTTCAACCAGTTCTTGATCTAATTCTTTATCTTCTTCAACCAAATTATTATTTCTTTTTTTACTAACTTCTATTTGAGATAATTCTGTTTTTTTTATTTTCACAATTTTTCCAGACTCCTCATTAGTATATTCATTTGTGACATCTTCACATTTTCGCTTTTTTATTGTCATCAAATTATTTGATGATAAAATATGGTTTGATTTCTCAACATTTTCATCTGTGTCTGTATGGGTTCCCTTTTTTGACCCTCGTCTTTCTCCTTCTTGAGTTTCTATAATCTCGCTAATTATTGAAGAATTTCTAAAATTGAATAGATAGTTAAATTGTCTAAGTGTTGATATTAAGTTTGTAACTTTGGAAATTCGAAGAGAATAATTATTTAATTGATCTTTGTTAAATATATCATATATTATACATTTTCGTACTTTATCAATAATATCAAAATTTCGAAAATTTAAATTAAATTTTATTTTAATTTTTTCTTTATTTTTCCCAACTACAAATCCAAGTAAATGTCTAACACAATATTTTCTCACCATATAAATATTTCCATTATTTTTGTCATTCATTTCTTCTTTTTTTATCGTTTGTATAGCGTTTTCTACATTACTACCATCACCATTTTCTTTTTTCTCTCCACCAGCCATTGTACCTGTTTCTTCCTTGTCTTCCACCGATTTACACTTTTCCAAAGACTTATTACTTAGTATTTCATTTTCCTCATCATCCGTTTCATTTGATGAGCATTCTTCCAAATTATCTATATCATTTTCAACTTGGGTATCCGTTGGGTTGTCGTCTTTCTTTTTCAAAGATGAGTGTGTAGATGTAAAAACTAAATCGTGCTTCTCTGTTTTCTTCGGAACAAATCGTAACAAAATTAAGTCTCCATAAAATATATTGGAAAAGACTAACTCATCAAAAGGTATACTAATATGAAATTCATAATTATACATTTCTTTTAAATCATGTATAATATTAATATTAAATTCTTTTAAACTTTCATTTTCTTTTTTATTGTTTATTAATTGTTGTGTTTCTATTAAAAATAACGGAAAATACGAATAAAAATATTCTTCAAAACTTTTATAAACAGATGGTAGTGTATTTATATTTATATCAATTTTTAATCGATTTTTTACAGAACATATATTTAAATTATTTTCACTTCGTAAGCTAGTATAATAATTCCACCTTAATATTATATTAACTAAATAATCTGAAACATCAATATATGTATTTTTTTTTTCTATAATATATGATTGCAATATTAACAATACTTCATCACTAGTTTTATTCTCATGTTCATCTTTATTTAAATCTATATTTTCATTTTTTATATTTTCTTCTAACTCATGAAATTCATTATCTTCAGCATATTTCAAAAATATATCCCAGTTGAAAAATACCTTTATAAAATATTCGTCATCCCATCGTTCCCACATTTTTTCACAAAGCATGTTTATTTTACTTTTATATTTTGAATCTTACCATACATAATACCTTCAAGCATATTATATGTATAGGCATACTACACTTTGTAGATTTTGTAGAATAAAACTCCGTTGTTCTTAAAAGGGAAAATAAATAATCAAATTATTTTAAATATAAACATTCTTTTCCTCAAATATATTAATATGCATATATAATAGCATGAAAAAAGCGAGCAATATAGAGTAATATTTCTTAATCGCATTTTTCAATAACTTATGGAATTATTTATTTTGCTATATTTATCAATACACCCCATTTTGTTAAACTTCCCATTTCCTATTCACTACTTATATATATTATTGCGAACAATTTTAGATAGAAAAAAACAGCGAAAGGAATGCATATTAAAAAATTTTTTTTTTTCGTATTTTATTTATTTTTTTATCATTTTTTTTGCCACTTTTCATGTTTTTTGGAAAACTAATATGCGTAATAATAAGGCAAAAAATTTTTAATACTTTATTAATTTATTTTATACCCCCATAAATAATATATATATTTTTTTGTTTTATTATTTACAACATCATTACTTTAATTAAAATGGGTATTACTATATTATATATTTTTTCAGCCAATACAATATTTTACAAATGCTAGAGAAATAAAAAGAATGTTCTTTATATGAAACATGTATAAATGTATTATACATACTCCATTGTTAAATTAGTTGAAAATATATAAACACCTTCAATTTTAATGAAGTATAATATTTAAAAATTATAAACCCATTTAGTAGAATAAGCAGAATATATCGTAATAATGATAATGTTTTTGTTTTGAACGGAATGCAAGGCTAGATTGATAAACTACTTATAAATTTATTCTATTAATATATAGAAAATAAATTTCCCTTTATCAACTACATAAATGGTATATTAGGGATATATAAAAGTAGCGCAAATCAGGAAGAAAATAAAATATCATTTCAACAAAGCTTGAAGAGTATATAATATTCAAATTTTTATTCCCATAAAATTTGCCGACAAACCTGGCCATTCAGAATTTGCAATTCATTTATGTTAGCCACATATTAACCGCATATTAACTATAGCATAGCTACTCATATTAAACCTTAGTAATGACTACGCCAAATTTTACGATCTTTTAATTTTATTTTTATCAAGTATTTGTATATATTTATTTAATAGTAAGATTGTCTTTATTTGAATGGGAACATATTAATATAAAAATTAAATATACCCCCCAAATATAATTATACTACCAATACAGCAAAAATATAGGAAGAAAAGACGAAAAAAAAAAAATTAATTTAATTTAAAAAAAAAATATATGATCCCTCTTTTTTGTATACGAGCAGTAGCAATATTATACTAAGCATGTAATAATAATTTTGTTAAAATTTTATAAAAAAAAATCAACAAAAATTACTTTTTTTGCTACTAAAAAATTTATAAAGAAAAAGTAACATATTTCATTGAAAGTATTTAAAACAATAAATATATAGAATCCCAAAAATTGCGAACAAATATATTTTGTATATATTTTTATAAAATATATTTATTTTTTTTTTTATTTTAAATAAATATAATTGGTAGCAAAATAGAATGGTGCTATTTGAACAAAGCAAAAAATTGATATACAATATAATTTTGTATAGCTAGTCAAAACGTAATAATAATAATAATATATAGAAAATACATAAATAATATTAAAAAAAATATTATTTGATATTTATTGAAACAGTAATGTTTATTTTTTGTTGTATTATACAGTTGTTTGAGTTTAATGAAAAACAAAAAAATATATTAGACGACTTTAATATACTATTATTGGTAGTACCAAATATTTTTTGAGGGATGTCGTAAATATAAAAATTTTTTACAAATTCAAAAAAATATAATTTTTAATAATATTACAATTAATAACAAGCATGTTTATGTAATACAATAAATTAAATTGTTTCGTTCTTTTTTTTATATTTTGTATTTTTCTAAAACAAAATCGGGGTTATAATCGACATACAAAATACGTGCATGTGCATTACTATTTTAATATATATATAGCTACATAGCTATATATAAAAATAAAAAAATATGCAATAATACGCAATAATAAAATTGTATTTTTATGTTATTTGTATGTTGAAAAATATTTGTTATTTTTTATAAGCATAAAATATTATTTTTTACAAATATAGAATATATAAATATATTTAATATTATTCTTAAATAAAAATTATGATTCTATAAAAAATGTTTTTTATGTATTAAAATCAATAAAAATATATAATTTAATATTAATAAAAAAAACAAGCAAAAATATATATTATTATTTTGTTTTTATAATTAAAATAAGACTAAAATTATAAAAAAACGTTAAATATCCTGTTAAAAGAATAAAAAAAACGAAAAATTACATGAAAAAATAAGAATAACATAAAATATTATGTTTTAATAAACAAATTTTTATAATTTCAAAAGAAAAAAACTTTGATATATTAAAAAAAGTAATATATATATATAGCTTAATAGGGCTTATATATTTTTTACAAATAAAACATACAATAATTATTTCTTATCAAAAAGTTACTATACTATTCATTTATAATATATAAATAATTTTTCGAAAATGAAGTTAAAATTAAATATCATTAAAAAAAAAAAGGGCCTCGGAGAATCAATATCAGACGGTTTCAAATCCTTATCAAATAAAATATTCGGGACTGGAGTCGACAAATACTTCCAAGCAATCAATGGAGCCATAATATTATTATTTGTCACCGTCTTATATTACATACATAAATTTAAATCCTCAACATCAAGATATAAAAACATGAAAATATTATATATGTACTATGGATTTTTAGTATGTCTCACTGGATTAACCATAAGCATTAACTGGTAAGATATATTATATATGCATGCAAAAGACACATTAAATTTGTATGTCTTCAATACATTTCAATCTATAGAAGTTATATAGTAGCTTCTATAGTATCATATTTATACATAATTTGTTTTTTTCGAGTTGAAAATTTTGATGTTTGTTCATTGTAACATAGTATGTGCATATTTTATCTTTCTTACTCGTATTAATTAATTTTTTTTTTTTTTCCCAAATTATAGGATGTATTATGAGCATATAAAAAACAAGAAAAAAAATAGAATTTCATCATTAGATGTTAAAAGTAAGATATAAGGAATTTTACATTTATATGTGCTATTATGCTTACATCATATTTTTAAATTTAATTATCAAGTTTATAAAAAAAATGTACTTTAATTTGTTTTTGCTTTTAAATGTTGTATATATTGTATAGACACGTATGAACATACATAAATTATATATACATATATTGTGGTTACATATCTATATAAATTATTTTCTTTTTTTCCCTTCCTTTTTAGTGGCTTATAAAAAGAAATAAAGGAATAGCAACTCTCTCAAAATGAGGATCTTGTATATGTGATATATAATGGCTTACAGTTCAAACAAACATCCAGATCACTCGTTTTTTTATTTGTTTGTTCGTTTTTTTTTTTATATTTCTGTGAATAAAATAATTTTGTTTGTGTATTATGTATACATTTTATTTATATTATTGCTTAAAAATATTTTTTTATTATTATATTTTTTAATGTTAGTAATATATATAGCATATCTGACGAAAATTATATAAATATATATAGAAAGAAAAATAAACTCATCAAAAATAACATAATTAAAATGATACATAAATTGGTTTACTATTATAAGAATCATTTGGAAATATTAATACTATTTTTAAATATTTTTGTAAACGTTTTTTTTATTATCTTATTATATTATTCTTACCTTTTCGTCTTTATAATAATGAACATTTAATTGTGCCCCATCCTTAAAATACCATACTCCATCACCTATTGGTTCATTATTTTTGAAGTTTCCAATAAAATAGGTTCCTAAATTTAATAAGTAGAAAATTAGATTAAGATGAAACGGTCAAATGAAATGGCGAAACATGCTATGCATACTAAATAATGCAAACCATTTGGTAATATCCATTTCCCATGAGATAAATAGCCATTTTCCCAATGCCCCTCTAATACACTTTTGCACTTTTTGTATATATATTTTCCTACATTTATAAACAAAAAATGAACAACAATAAAAACCCTTGCATATATTCATATTAATTGTCATATTTATTCTATAATGTTTATTTGTGATATATAAGTATTACCATATCCATTCTTTTTTCCAAACCTCCAAGTACCCACATATACGTCTCCATTTTTATACACCATCAAACCTTCATCGTGCTTCATTCCGTTGGAATAATTTCCATAATAATAACTTTTCCCTTCTGTATAAAATATTCAAATAGAATTCAAAAATTATTAATGACAATACATAAAATGTTCAAACTTGTACATATCATCAAAATGTATAACAATATAATTACCTTTTGTATTGCATGTAATCTCTTTTTTAGTTTTCAACTTATTCGAATCTTGCATAAGACTTAGCAACTTTTCACTTAGTTTTTTCTTTTTTTTATTGCGTTCCTTTTCGCTATCTTTTTTGCTTTTACTTCCCTCATTTTCGCTTCCCTCATTTTCGCTTTCCCCATTTTCGCTTCCCTCATTTTCGCTTTCCCCATTTTCGCTTTCCTCACTTTTACTTTCCTCACTTTTGCTTTCCTCACTTTTGCTTTTCTCATCTTCACTTTTACTCCCCTTACTTTCGCTTCCCTCGCTTTCGCTCTCTTCACTCTCTTCCTCCTCTTTGTTGTCTAAATTTTCACTACTCTTGGATTTGCTTCCTTCTGACATACTTTCATTTGACTCATTTTCGCTTTCCTCATTATTACTAGATTGGCTTGTTTCTCTAATCTTTTTATTTCCTTTTTTTTTGTTTGTATAGTTATTAAAAAAATATGTTCCTATCCCGTTTTTTTTGTTATGTTCAAATGACCCTTGATAAAGGTCTCCATTCAAATATTCATACTCCCCTTCGAAAGAAAAAATGTAATAATAAATATTTTGAAATATATTAAACAAATTTAAAAGTGGGAAAAATAAAGTATGCTGGTAACAAACACTTTTTAAAATGTGTATATAATGCAAAAATATAAATATATCTTAATAATTATAAATGGCAACCATATCCATGTTTTTTTCCAAGTAAAAAATTTCCATAATATTTTTCTTGTGTCTTATAATTTTTACAAGGGTAAAATATTACAGTTCCTATTCCTGTATAGTTTTTCAATGAAGTTGATGGTATACCATCATCTTTGAATAACTTCAATTTACTTTTCTTATTTTTATTTTTTGCCATTTTTATATTTTTTTCTTAATAAGTATAAGAATTTTTTTTAAACAAAATAAAATCCATTTGAAGTGTTAGACATTTTTTCCCTATTGTAACAAACAAATAGAAAATATTCCTTTATATATATAGATAGATATTCTACAATATTTATATTTTTATGTGTATGTTTTTCTCCATATAGACACAAAGAATAAAATGCAAATTTACTCAGCAAAATTGTGTATATATTGCGTGTATGTGCAAAAAGCTATATTAAATAACTAGCTACAACAAAAAGAAAAAATAAGAAATAAATAAAAAATATAAATAGTATAATAAAAAATAACTTAAAAAATGTTTTAATAAAAATTGGAATTATTTATAATTTTTTTCGAAAATCCACTTAATACGCTAAAGAAAAATTTGCAAAAGCCATGGCAACTGTTAAGCATTATTATAGATATATTTTTCATTATACATATAAATCATTTTATTTTTTATCAAAAACAAAAAAATATATTTTTTTATTTCAGGAGGAGAGAATAAAGTTGCTCGTAGCTGCGAAAAAGGGTAATACCGCATTATTACCTTTCTGCTATTTTTTCGATATTCTTCGCCCCTATTCCGCTTTATATCATATTTTTTATTCTTATTTTTTATCCATTATTCATTTATTATATTAATTTTTTGTTTTTACAAAAATTTAATATCTAATAATTTATTGTGTAGGTGTTTACGAAGATGTCGTTATCTTGTCTAAATTGCAAATTCCGTTAGGAGATTATGTGCAACCCCCGGTATGTTGAAAAACGGGCTTCTGTAGACATACTATTCATAAAAGAAAAAAATCATGGTGCAAACAAATATGTATAAATATATACACCAGTCGGGTAGCTATTTTCAATTGAAATTCATTACCCATGCACATTTTTAATCCGAATTATAAACAAAAACAGCTGTTTATTCATATTTTTTTATTCTTTATTTTTTTTCCAATCATTTTATTCACATTATTACAACAGCACAATAGGACAGCTTTTTGGTATAGTTGTAGAAATGGAAACTTAAAAATTGCAAGAATAATTTTAAAGAAAGGAAGTAATATTAATCATAAAGACGCAAATGGAATATCCCCTCTACATATTTGTGTCAAATATGGCCATTTAAACATCGCTAAATTCCTTATTGAAAATAATGCCAATATAAATATTATGGATAATGTTAAAAATAAAAATTGTGAAAAAATAAAATCGTCATTTTTATTATTTATAATATATACAGCTCATATATAATAATATATCATCCTTATAACATTTTTTGTTTTAGGAAGGACAATCACCTATTTTTTATGCCATAATAAATAAACATTATGAAGTAATATTGCTATATTATTTTACCCGCATATAAATATATATACATATGGCTACTTGTATACCTATGCCAATAAAAACATACTTTTTTGCGGCACACTTTTATATACTAATTTATTAAAACCTTTACAAATAAATTATTAGCTCACCATTTTATGCATAATTGCATGTTTCACAAAAAAACGATTTAACCTACAAATTTAAAATGCCCTTTTTTTAGATTGCAAAATTGTTGATAGAGAATGGCGCCAATGTTCAAATAAAAGACAACGTAAATTTAAACTTTCTTAATATTTAAATAATATATATTGAAGAAAAATAATATTATGAACAAATAGCTAGATAATATGACAAATTAATATAATTATCGTTTTTTTTATTAACAGAAATAATTATTTATTTTTTTTTGTAGAACAATGCAACTGTTTATGATTATGCCGATTTTATGGGGAGAACAAAATTATCTTCATATATATTATATAAAAGTATGAAAATTAAAAAGGAATATAATTTTACTATTTACCAATTTATGTGGGATATATTTTTTTAAATTAGACATCGTTTGGACCTATATCTCTACTTATTGATGCACACATATATATTTATTTATTTTTATATTGTTCATATATTTAGGCAACGAGCTAATTGTCAAAAATGCAAATTATTTGACAAATGAGGATAAGGAAACTTGTGAATAAAACTATGTTAAAAATATGTATAATCTTTATGACTAAACCCTATTTTATAATTTATTTTTTAAATAACTTTATTTTTATATATACAATTAAAAATAATGTACCTAATTATTTATTTTGACAACTTTCGCCACATTTAAAAGACGACTAACGCCTTAAGCTTCATTGATATATGTAAAATATTAAACAAAAAAGGGAAATTATAAAAATATTGGGAAGTTGGTGTTAAATTAAAAATGCTAATAATGAGCAAATAAATATTTAGTAAATATTCTTAACCATAAATAGTCATGGTATGCATGAAAAAAATTGCCGATAAATATCAATTGGCCAAATGTAAATCAATGGCAAATAACATGTATATATAGAAATATGATGAAAATATTATGTACAAAATTTACTTTGCATTTACCTCAAAGTAAATTATTTAATGAATTGAAGTGCACACATTGATACATATAAATAAATATAAATATGTAAATACATGGATTTAATTATTCTAGACATTTATTTTAATTCTGTATATATATATTCCTTAATTATACAAATTTCATACGCCTTCTACTTGAAAACCTATTGTTAGTTTTAAGTTTTATACAAGTTTTGATATTGATTTTTTATATAACACAAAACAAAAAAAATTATATTTTTTTATTTTATTTAAAGATCGTCAGATATTTATGCGTAGTTAAATTAGTTCAACATAATACTTGTATATATTTATCCTTAGTTTGTGTGTTTTGCTTTTCTTCTTTCTCCTCTTCCAAGAGCATGGAAACCACTCTTGATAGTAGTAACAGATCTGCATTAAAAAAAAAAAAAGGAAAATAAATTGAAGAAAATTATAAATAAAATAAAAATACATAAAATATATACAAATAAAAAAAGAGTAATAACCTTTTTGCTCCACAAGCATTGCAATGTTGATGGAAAAGTCTTGTTCTACTATCTTTCTCCATAGCAGTATTTGGGCTTTTACACATTTGACAAGTAACATATTCTGTAATATATTTTCTTAACAATGCTTCAATATGTTTAGGCCCATACTTTCCTTTTAAAACTAATTGTCCTTCTCCTGCTATAGATCCTTCAGTTCCCAATTCTGCAAGAACAAAATGAAAGACATGCTCTTCATTTCTGTTCATAATTGTACATATATCTTTAAAGTTAATCCATGCTACTTTTTTTGAACCAACTCTAACAACTTGTGGTGGTTTTATTGTATATTTTTTTGATATACATAAATCTATATTATGTTTATTAACTAAATCTTGAATTCTATGTAATAATTCTTCATATGGATATACTGCACCTTTTTCAAATACTTTTCCGGTACCATCTATAATAACTTCAACTTTATTTACAACTTCCTTCTTCTTTTTTTTTTTTTTTTTTTCACCAAAATCAAATAATTGCGCTGCTTCATCATTTACTTTGTCAATATCAATAAAGGGTTTACTGGCATCTTCAACTTTTTCGTCTACTATTTCTTCGGCCTTTTCCTCAGCCTTTTCCTCAGCCTTCTCTTCTACCTTCTCTTCAGCCTTTTCTTCTACCTTCTCTTCAGCCTTTTCTTCTACCTTCTCTTCAACATGTTCTTCTACCTTCTCTTCAGCCTTTTCTTCTACTTTTTCTTCAGCCTTCTCTTCAACATTTTCTTCAACTTTTTCTTCAACATTCTCTTCAACTTTCTCTTCAACATTTTCTTCTACCTTCTCTTCAACCTGCTCTTCCACTTTCTCTTCAACCTGCTCTTCTACCTTCTCTTCAACTTTCTCTTCGATTTGCTCTTCAATTTTCTCTTCCATTTTTATATATCTTATTAAATTATACTATTTCTTTATATCAATTATCTTTTGATAACAATATGTACTTGCTATATATTTAGGACTAGCTTTTTTAAATGTAAAAGTAAACTGATATTGGCTCGTCCAAATAATTTCTATATCAAACTTGGTTTTATTTTTGACTTTATAATAGATGAAAAATAATAAACTTTATAAAAATTTATTATTTTATAATATTCTTAACTATAGGAATAAGATTGGTTATAGGTATGTATATTATATAAACATATAATTTAGGGTTGTTCAGATATTTATATCATTATATATTTTTTCAAACTTTCTTATATCCACACTAGGAGCTTTGCTGTGTGTTTTATAAGTATACTATTAATTGTTATATTTTTTTATTTTTAAATAAAAATATTCTTTTAAAATATATATGAAACAATAATAAAGCTAACGAACATGAATATGTAGATATAAAATATTCTACATTTGAAATGCATATAGTACATATAGTTATATATGTATGCAGATTAATTTATACTGTTTTTTTTTTTTCACTTGTTTAGTACAAACTTTTAAATATATACATGGTATTTATTTGTAAAACTATAAAAACTGTTTTAAAAATATAAGAAAAATAGCAATAGATATGCAAAAAAGGGTGTAAGGAATAATAAGGAATATAGTTAAATTATAAAAATAAATGAAAGAATGTATAAGTATATATTATATAATAATATATTGATAATTATATCACAAATAAATAATAATAGTTAATGTGCGCAAAAAAGCGAAACTCATAAATTTTAATATTTAAAAAATTAATATAATAATAATATATAAAAATGCCTATAAAAAAGCAGGATTTATTTATGTAGGAAAAAATATAATAACTTGGAAATATATAATACTAATTGTAGTAAGCTTAAAAGTAATTAAAACCAAAGAATAAATTGTTTTGGGGTGTTAACATATATAATTATTATATTTAAACAATTTTAATAAACAAAAAACGCGGTTAATTTTATTATTTTTTTATATCTATATTTTTTAAAAGATATAAAAATTTTAAGGGGGCAAGCAAATAAAAAGTAAATAATGCATATATATATATGACTATATAATTATTATAGGGAAAGCATATATCAAAATATATTACGCATTCCCCACACGGTTTTAAATATGGCAATGGCATATATTACTGTTTCCTATTTGTGGTGACCAAATTCAAGAAATATTTTTTCAACCTATTTAAATTTATTTATTATTTTAATTTTTTCTTAATTTTAATCTATATTCAATAGAAAATTTCGAATTAATTTATATTATATATTTTTCTCTTGAATTATAGTGTATATATGCCCTGTGTTTTTCTTCGTACTATTTTGTATGCATATAGTATTTGCATATTTATTATATCACTTCACTGTTAAACTTATATATTAGTTTTTATTTTTTTTCTCTATATATAATTATTTATATGTATAAATATTTATATAAGGGCATCATAAACTATACCATCCCTTGTTGCCTTAATTATGCAAATCTAAAATAAAAAATTGTAAAACTTGTTAACAGAATTAATAAATTTAAAATGATTTATAATCCCCATTTTGTTGGTATATTTTTTTTGGTTTCGTTTTTTTTTAAAGTATATAATTGTCTTTATGTAACCGATGGCAGCGCAATCATTTTAGAAAACACTGGGACAAAATACAAGTAACAACTTTAGTTTATGAACATGTGCAAGCAGAGAATATATAAAAATTGATTTCATAAAAAAATAAAGTAAAGTCTATTGTGCACATTTGTTATCTTTCTTTTTTTTAAAGACTTTTTTCAACGGATATGAAATGGGGAACAGGGTCCGGAAATCAAATAGTGGTAATGCATTAAGAGCATATATATTTATATTAAACAAAAATAGTAGCACATATTTATAAGGCCAACAATTATCTCTCATTTCTCCACTAATAATAATATAATAGTAGTAGCAATAACACAATACCATGTTTAATATAATTTGTGTTGGCTACTAAATTTGGCATATAAAGAGTTTTCTTAAATTTTAAAAAAAAAATTGTGCTTGTTTCTGCATAGTAAAGAATGCATAAGTACATTCTCTTATTCATATGCATCTTTGAACCTCCATTGGCAGACTACCATAACTACTGATAAAAATGAAGAATCATTATTATGGATCGTTAACGTTTATGAAGGTATAAACAAATTGCAAAATGTTCGAGCAATTTCTATAAGTTTGTTGTTCTAAAACATGCTTTATTTATCTTTATTTTATTTTGCTCCATTTCAGAAGGTAAAAGTGGGATTGGGAATAAAATAAAGTGTGACGAAATTGTTACGCTAAAGCATGTTAAATCAAATGGCTATTTAATAGGGTCTCAGCACTATTCAATATTATCCAACAATTATGAGGTAAAAAAAAAAAATTTAAGAAACACTAATGGGTATATACAATAGCTAGACAATCCAATACTAATGATAATTTTCCACTTTTATATTCTCATATTTTAAAAATATCCACTTAATATATATTTCTTTTTTATAGTTAAGTGTTGATAGTGATAATACTTTCGGAAAATTTCAAGTTGTTTGTGAAAGTAAAAAAAACGACTCCTACTGGATGCTTAATGAAACTGTTTATTTGAAAAGTTTGAATCAAAATGGATACCTATCCACCAGCAAAAAATATGAGTAATCATGGGCATACATACATATGCATATAGATCTACATATGTGAATATATAATTTTCTCCTATATATAATACCATATATTTTATTTCCCTTTTGACACAGATTTAATCAGTATAATTGCCACAACTGCCCAATCTTATATCATTTAGAAACATGCATTACAAAAAGCAGCTACCAACTAAATGACTATAAATGGGTAGCCAAATCGGTAAAGAAATGTCCCTATCCATGTGACAAAACAAGTGTGTAATTATGCAATTATATAATAATTTTTTTTTTCGTTTCACTTCGATAGGGAGTCATTATTAGCGCCTTTGGAGAAGACAAGTCGAACAAATATAATGATGATGATGACGAACTTTAAAGGTGCAAACCTACTTAGACATAATTTTTTTTTATAACTTATATATGCATCTGCATGTGCATGTGCAAATGCCTCTTTTTTTGTATTTCCAAACTTAACAAATAAACTATTTTTTTTTAATTAAAATAATAAATTTTGCAAACAAAAAAAAGAAATAAAACAAAAGTTGTTACCATAAAAAAGGTATAACAAAACAATAAGCGGAAAAAAAAAAATAATAAAAATTTGATAATGATATATATTTGGTTAGTTATTTATTGGGGGGTCCTATTTTTCTAACATTTGAGTAATTTCGTTTCTTTGCATTTGTAACTCCTGTTTTCTTCTATCTATATTTCTAAAATAGTTTTGTATCCAACTATTTCTTGATTTGTAATAATTAAACTGATAAATATTATTTAAGTATCTTAACTTTTCTCTAAAATAATATCTAGAATTTGCACAAATATATGGATACCATTCAATTAAATTGTCTTTATTAATTCGATTTTGATTTAAATATAATCTCATATTATGTGATAAAGATCTTGGAACATTTCCTCTTATAAATATTTTATGATAAAATTCTTGAATATTCATTTGTTTAATTGTATAAGTAAATGTATTTCTATAACTTTTTACTAATCCAAAATGCCCTAATGCATGATATTTAATATATTTCATAGGTGTATTATAATGTATTTGTACATTATCAATATATAATCTTGATATATCTCCATTAAAATTATTTATTATTTTATCTTTCGAATTTAATAATGAATTAAGTATATTATTTATTCGTATTTGTGGTATAGACTCTAAAAATATAATAGCATCTTCTAAATGTAAACCTTTTATTAATCTACCAAAATTATTTAAATTTCTTAAACTTATTTTTAATTGATATACTTTAAATGTCCAATATATATCATCTTTATGATTTTTTATTTTTTCTTCTTTCTCATTATATATTTTAGGTTTTATTCCTTTTCTTATATATCTTTTTTCATTATATCGATGTATAATTCTTCTTCTCCATTCCCAAAATCCTTTTTTTCTATAATAAGGGTTTCTTAGTTGTACGTTCGTATTTATATTCCTTTTATGTATTAAATTAATATTATTTACAACTCCTTTAATTATATTTCCTAACATTTTTAAATCTCAAATTTTATGTATACTTACTGATTTATTCAACTCTTTATTTATCAAAGTTTTATCAAAAAACTTGTGTATCGAAAATATTTTTTTTACTAACGAATATGAGAGAAAGGGATGTGTATCCCTACTTTGATATAGATAAAGAAATCCTTCTTATATAACAATTTACAAACTTTAACATTCCTTAATAATTCTATAAATAATATAATTCACATTTTTATTGTCATTCTACACGAATTTCATATTTTCTATTTTATGAACTAACCCTGTTTTTATTTCTACATGTATTCATTTCCCTCTTCAAGTTATATTTATAGTTTACTTTTTTTGGAGGGAAAAAATTCGTTTTTATCTCTAAAGGGGTTTCATAAAGTGTAATGCAAAAAAGAAATATTTATTTATTAATATTTATATTTATGCAAACATATTGGATAATATTGCATATATGGATGTCGATTTTGTGAATAATTCAAAAGAGAAAAAAAAAATATTTCCTTTACACTGTACCTGTATATGCTATTATTTTACGGCATACAATAACTAGCTATTCAATTATTGTACACATTATTTTTCTCTTTCTTTTAAATAAAAAATTTACATAATTTCCTTCAAATATTTATATTCTATTTACCTCAAATAAAAGGATTTTTTTTTAGTGGAAATATAAAGAATAAGCATTATATTCATTTTGCTTAGGAAAATAATTAAATCGCTATTTCATGAAGATTTACTATTTTAATAAAAAAAAATGTGCACTCTACATAAAATAAGGATATAATTTACATATTCAAAGCAAAAAAAAAAAAAAAAAATTTGGAACTAGCCAAATATGAATAGTTCAATGGGTGAATATCCCTTTTTGGTGAGTCCAAAACAAAAGTTGCATCATTTTTTTACCACTTTTAGCTAGCACTATTTAATAAAGGATAGTTTAAGCAAGTAGCCAGTTTAGAAATTAAAACAAGCTTAGTGACTACATTGTGTTAAAAGATAATTTACAAAACCTAGGGTATACTAACTAGTGCCATCTAATTAGACACATTGCTTTATAATGGATCTGAAAAGTGCTGGAAATGTTTGGGATGTTTTAAACGACCTATACAAGAATGACAAACAGGTTTTTAAAAAATATATATAACAAAGAATGACATAATTTGCAACAAATACATGCTTGTGTAATATTTCAAATAAATAATTTACAACAATTTTATGCCTTTTTTTACAGTCGTATGATAAATTTATGAAAAAGCATCTAAATGATATGCATGATTCTGTGGCTATAAAACCCAAATTTTGCTTTTGCATATGCACAAATGTAGAAAAAGTTTCTATAAAAACTTCAATAAATGAATATAAAGAAAAGTTATGTGATTATTTTATTTATATATATCATACAAAGAAAATCAAATCATCAAATCTATCGTCCAATTTTATTGAAAATGCCGATAACTTAAATTTTGATGATATATATATAAGTACATCAAAAGTTAAGGGGGAATCATCTAAAGACATGTATGCAGAGGCTGTTATACATACAAATATTTATAAAAATATGAACAACATAAATTTTAAAAATAAAATTATAACTCGAATATTGCAAATTATATATAACTCTGAAAAAGCTCTTAGAAACGATATAATTATAAATACAAATTCATTTCGTTTTATTGACTTAAATTATATTCCTAAAACTACACATTATTTAAATCCCAAATATGTAGATAATAATTTATTAAATAAGCAAACAGATACAAATATAGACGAAACTGATATCAAATTTTTAAATATTTTAAATGAAAAAAATAAACAAAATAATAATAATAAAGAACAAGAAAAAGATCAAATATTATTACATGATTCATCTAATGATATTTTAAAAGATATTCACCCAGTAAAAACTGTCAAAAATCCTCAAATTAATAAAGTCGATAAAGCGAAAATACCAAAGGAAGTCAAGTCATATCAATACACAATCATTGATAGGTATCTTCCCCTATGTCCATCCATATTAACTTTTATAAATGTTTGTTTCTCTTCACATTCTTACGCATAAGTTTATTGTACAAAAACAGAACTAAACACAAATTATTAACATATGCCTATGCATTTTTTAACAATTTCAATAGGTTCCTTCATATCATCATGACATTTAATAATATATCCTACACAAATCTGGAAACATTAAAAGATGGGAACACTATTTATGTATATGTTTCGAATAAGTACTACTAGCCATATAAATATAACTACCTAGACACAATAAAAAAAAATTTTCCATTTTATTTGATACTATTTCATAATATGTATATCACATAATTATTTTCACGTTTTGCCATTTTTTAAACAGCTCCGATGAATGTATGACCCTACAATTTAAAGAAAATTTAAGTGATAATGTAAGACAAAAATGTGAAAAAAACTATGCTTGTATGTGATATTATGTGCATATCTTTATATAGTAACATATTAGTTTATACATTGAAGTAAAAAATATGACTCCTTCTTATGTAACCAGATTAAAGCATATTTCAATGAGGCTTTGCTAAAACTAACCATAAGTATAGAACTGCTATATTGAATTAAGATATATAAACATATTAGCTACTCAGAAAAAAATATGGATAAGCCCTTATTCAGTTAAATTAATTTTTTATGTGTACACACATATGCACGTGTTTATGTTTCATTTCTACATATACTGCTGCATTTTTACCCATTTTGCTTTCATTCAATTTTATTATTATTTATTTGTGTGCTTATTCTTTTGGGGTAAGCCATATTATGCATTTTTCTTTGATCTAGCAAATTTGTTTCTATAGACATATTCTCCTATTTCAAAACATGTTATATTTCTTGTTGTGCAAAAAAATGAAATATATAATTGGTGAATAATACAAAAATAATATTAATTCTATCTTATATTTTAGCACATTAATTGAAACAAAAAAATATTTAATTGTAAATTAGGGTTGTTTAAAAATGCATGAAGCTAAATACGAAAGGTGCAAAAAAAAAAAAATATAAATGAATAAAAAATAAATATATGTAAATTCTTTGTTCAAAATTAAGAAAAATTTTAGAAATATTCGAAAATTATAAAAGTTATTTGATAAATTTAACATTTCGTTAATAAGCAAATAAAGTTAGCGAATGAAATAAAATCATGGGGAAGAAGTGAAGAAATAAAATAATAATAGTAGCATTAGTAATATTAGTATAAATGACAGGGAGTATAATCGAAACTCTAGCGAAAATAGTGGCGAATAATAAATAAAACGAAATTAAGCATATAAAATATATAAATATGTATTAGTCAAAGAATATTAAGAATAAAGCAAATATCTATTAATTTAGCCAAAAAAAAACGTAAAAATACTTGTTTAAAAGCTTTTAACTTATTAATTTTTTTTAATTTTTTTTATAATCTCTCATAATATAAATAAATAAATTTTTGTCTTTCATTGCTTCAAATTTTATAGGTATACAATTACCACTATCATCTAAATGTAACGCCAAACAACAATTGCCACTAATTAAATTTGCTTGTGTTTCTACTCTTTTTAATTGTTCTTCTCCATACAATAATGATCGAATATCACTGAAATTAATCATTCGTACCTGTAAATTATAGTGTATGCATAATATTGTTATTTGTGTGTGCCTCTATATGTGTATAAAAGTACAGTCTCGAATTTACGGTATGCAATAGACATCAAATTTAAGAAAAATTGTAATCATAAAAATGTAACAAATTGTGAATATACTCAGATTATCTACTAATCGACTACCTTTTGATGGCAAGATATACATAAAGTTTTTTCAGCGAAATTTGCTTGTAAATTACAAGGTAATTTGGTTCCATCCTAAAAAAAATTAAAATAATATAATAGCAAATGTATATAAATATGTACAACCCACGATATGTTATCATTATTCTGCCATGTAAAAATATTTAAATATTGCCATAAATCAGAATATTTTATATTCTATATATATTGAGAAAAGCTCAAAATATTAGCACATGCATTAGTGATATATATAATGTATTTACTTGTAACAGAACAACGATTTGGATGTTATTTTTTAGTCGGTTTTTAAATTCGCTTATCTCAGCATTTGAAAATGCTAATAAAAAAATAAACGTAGAAAGGATTTTATGAGTTCTCATATATATAGAACACATGCATGAATCGATGGGTCAATGCATAAGATGTATCCTGTGGATAGTATGCATATTTTAACTACTTCAAGACACCAAATATGCAAAATCAACTATTCTTGAATAAAGAAAGAACACATTTATTATACGTAAAAATTAGTATTCTTGTTATTACTTTCTAATATTTCGTCATCGTTTACGTATTTTTTAGATTCATCTAGTGAACAACAGGATACAATATTCCCCATTTTGCTGATATCTGATTATTTATTTTTATTATATAAAAATTTATGTAGAAATAATTATATGCTTATTTTATATTGTTTATATAGTCAAATCCACAATATTATAATGTCTTAAGAATGTATAGTCTGTCTATATATCTACATATACATTTATTTGCTAAATTTATTCTCTAATTTGATATCTAATTTACTTTACAAATTAATCATTAATTTGCTTGATAAATTTCTGTTAATTTATTTATACAAACACACACACACTTATGCATACATATATAAAACATACACAGTGCTTTTATTTTCTGTGAGAAATTTTGTGTAATAAAATGTGTGTAGTATTATATATATAATGCAAATGATAATTATATGTTTTTTAACATTTATATTTTAATTAGAAATATATCAAATATTATATAAATTTAAAAATATTAATAGAAACATGAATAGCTTTATATATCATGTTATGCTAATGTATACATATATTTCTTAAATACGCCATATATAATTTAATGAAATGGAAAATATTTTTTTTTGGGTATTTCATTTTAAGCATGTTTCGCAATATAATATGAAATAGCTTTTTGCTTATTCTTATTTTTTTTTTTTTTTAATTTTTTCTTTCTTATTTACGCATTAAAATAGCAGGAAAAAAAAAGCCATATTAAATTTTTATTTATTTGTCCACTATATGTGATAGGAAACTTATTCCATGTTCATATTTTTTTTATCATTTCAAAAAAAAAAAATAACTATTTTTTAGCATTCAATGGCTATTTTTTTATTTTCTTTTTTTATTTGTTAATATATTATATACACACTCTTAAAAATTTTTAATATAAAACGAGCTTGATGTTACTGCATTTTAGTATAAATAGCATAGGCGATTTGGGGATAAAATTCTATTTTAAACTGCTCTATAATATTATTAAATATACGGGAATTATATATAAATGAAGAGAAATAAAAATAGAATTCCTTTTTTTTCATTTTTAAAATGTGTGTAAAATACATTCAGCTTTGTGCAAAAGGAAAAGGCACGAAATACCCTAGGAATAATCTTTCTTATTTAAAAGACAGAATTAAAATTTAATTTTTATTCAGGGGAAAAAATGCTATAAAGTGTAAGTATCATATGGGCATACAACTATTATTCCATTGCTTTATTTTAACATATATAACTAATATCTTTTAATTAATTTGCTTGCTATATATGCATATAGATATATTTACTTATTTATTCCTTTTCTAAAATAACCTATTTAATGAAAATGTAGCATGAGTATGCACTCACATACTTTCTACATAAAAAATGTCCTTATACCTTATTTTGTTTTACCCTTATTTTTCATTACATTTGAAAAATATAAGTGATACAAAAATTATGTTCAAAATTTTGGCTATAATTATTCTTTTTTAAATAACTTTATTTTTTTCTATTCTTTATGAGGGAACATATATAATTTTGTTTATATTGGCACAAAAAGGGTATAAACTGCATAACTAATATATATATGCATGTACACATATAACTTAGAACAGGAATATGTAGATATATCTATTTCATTACAGCAACTGTACTAGAAAGGCAATAAAATATAAGCGTAATATATTTTCCTCGTCGATTCAATGGAACCAAACATGTTTTTAAATCGTTCTTCATTGAATTTATTTAATTTTAAATGCTCATGTATAAGATCCTTTATAACCAAACAATTTTTTTGTTGAGAAAAGAAAATGGAATTTAAAAAAGTTATAAAAAAATAAAACAAGATTAAGAATATGGCAAATTTGTTGAATTATATAAAATTTAAAAAAAAAGTGAAAAATAAAACAAATACAAGACAGATATGCATATACAACATGGCTCATCATTATTTTTTTATTCAAAATTATGTATCATATACTTTTCATAATTAAGTAATAATTTGTAAAAAAAATATATATGACTCACATGTGTATGCATAAAATATTAAAGAGGAATTCATAATGCTTCTTTATTTATATCAACACACGAAACAAATAATATAAAATAAATTCTATAAAAATCGAAATAATTACATAGATAAATATTAAATTTTTCTTGATATATTTCAATAAATTTAATAATCATTATGTTTATATTCTTTTTTTGTTCTATCCATTTTTCATCATTCTCTAAAATAACATCTTCATAAATTTTTTTGTAATCTATATCACCTTCTTGATCGTTGATTACTTCTTTATCATACCTGCAAATGGAAGCAGAAGTAAAAAATGTTGAACGAGCACAGTAGAGTGTGCATATATATTGAGAAATATTTCATATGTATCTTTATTATTGCAAAGTGGCAATTTCCTCAAACATTCTTTTAACTTACTTGTGAAATAACTTAAAGATGTAGAGCATCGATTCCATTGGGTTGTTGTAAAAAAATACAGAGAGAAGAAACAAAAAAATAAAATGGGTTTTGGTTACATTTTTTAATGAAATTTCATTAAAATATGTATTTTTATACATTTGAAAAAGGTTTTGATCTTTGAATATAATATTAAAAGTGTTAAGAATAAACTCAGGCCCATAATTGTTGTAAAAAATTATAAATACTAAAGGCTTGATGAGCTTATAATTACCATGAGAATAAATTAAAAATATTTCAATTCTTTTATTAAAAGAAATCAATGGTAATAAATAAGAATAAAAAAGTTTTAAATATATAGGGTCATAACAAGATTTTATAAGTAAAGATTTTGCAACCTTTTCAATTACATTTATATTGTATACTATATCATTATATGTGTTTTTGTTAATATTTTGTATATTTTCATTATTTATATGCTTAACAATTTTTCCCTCCCTTTTACTAAAGAAATTATCATAGCCTTCTTTTTCATCGGCATTATTATGATGAGAATCAATTCCATCTTTTATCTTGTAATTAGTTTTTGTTTCGTCGTCATTTACTTTTATTTCATCTTTTAGAAAATTGCCCAATAAAGATGAAGTACTATAATCCATTCTAATGTCCTTACTTTTTATTTTCAGTTTATCAAGGAGGTTATTATTTTGAAAATCACTAATCGATGGAATGCTTGATATTTCATTCTCTGTATAATTTGCATATAGGTTCATGAAATTGTCTAAATAAATATACTTATTATCCATAGAATTGTTATAAAAATCAATGGCATTTGATTCTTGATTCATATAAGTATCACCTTTTTCTGAATCTTTGTTACTACTGCTACATAATGAATATATATCATCATTCGCAAAATTGTTTATATCATTCAATTCACCAGCTTTTTCTTTATTTTCATTTTCCACATCATCCTCATTAGTAATATTTTTTGAGATATCTGCATATTTTAAGTTATTTGCTTTATTTGATTTGTTCGATATAATAAGGTTATCTCCCATCCCATTTTGCTTTATTCCTTCACAAATGGAACCATCATTGGGAATCGTTTTTTTGTAATATTTATGCACATGCAATAAAAGAAGTTTCAATTTAATTTCATAAAAATAATAGTATGGAAAATCTGAATCTAATAATTGATCTATTAATATTATAACCTTTATAACATTTTTTATATTAATTAAAATGTATATATCTAAATATATACTATGTAATGGATAATTTATTCGAGAGCATTGAGATACTAATTCTTTAAATTTTCTTTCTATTGATTTAGGAAATGAATATTTAAATATTTTCCAAAAATTTTGCATTATTTCTTCATCATTTTCATTATGTAAAATTATTTTTTTTTTTTTTTCATTTTTTATTTTGTCTTTATAAGTTTTATCCTCTTTCTGTTTGTCATACATTGCCATATAATTTTTATTGTTTACCTTTATCTGTTCCCCCATTTCATTATATATAATTTTTCTAGCCAGTATCATAAAATCTTTTATATAAAAATATAGATAATCAACTAAAGTGGATATATAATGTTTCGGTACAAATTTATTTTTATTAATTTCAATTCCATATAAATCATTATTTGATAATAATAAATTATAAATATATATAGAGAACTTAGAATAATACATTTTAACATTACTTTGTAAAGATAATAAAATACTTAAATGTAAATCACTATGATAAAATTTCTGTCCACCCTTATAAAAAAATAAATGTATTAAATTTAAGATTCTTTTAATATATAAAACTCTTGTAGATAATCCGGATAAAATAATAAATAATAATTTGCCTGCATTTTTATAAGACTCTAAATTATTATCTAATAGTAGCTCTAAAATTGTGGATTCTATATTTATGTAATATGAAAAATCGACTTTTTTTGCCCCCACATTATTAGGGTCCATAAATATTTCAACAAAATTCTTCTTCTTATCACATTTTTCTTTTTTGAGCTTAGACATTTTTTCATAAAAATTAAGCAAATAAATATAAGATCTATATTTCAATTTAGTACAATGTCTATACACTTAACAGTGTGTATATCATACAGATTGTAATTCTATTTCATTATCATATTAATTATAGGTTTGTTTTTTAAAATATTGCTTGGTTGTAACTCATTAAAAATGTAATAAATATACACATATATATGTGTGCACTTTATTATACAGTTAACTCATAAAATTTCACATATATTATTTGTTTTGAATTGTATTAAGGCGTTTTTTATATTTTCACAATGGCGTGAAATAAAAAAAGAATGTAAAATTGATTAAACAAAACAGTCGTAAACAAATTACATTGTTGCTACAAATTCAATAATTCAGAATTATGCTCATTCTATATTGTATATTATTGCTTGCTTTTTTAGTTACTTATCTTTTTTTTATAATATGAGTCTACAATACCAATAAAATTGGTTACACAAGTCAAAAAAAAACAAAAATATTTTTCAAAAATTAGATAACACACGCAAATAATACTATAATATATATTCCATATATATATAATACTAAATCGACAGTATAGCTAAAATTTTGAGATAGGAACATACTTGTTGGTATTATTAAAAAAATTGTACATAAAAAAATTAATTCTGTATTTTAAAAATTTTTTAAATATAATATAAAGTATTTATTTTAACTATAATATATATCCCTTAACAGTTACGCAAACTTTATTTCATCATTCGTAGTATATATTTAATAATAACATATTTATAAAGATTCAATGCTCTCTTTGCGCATTAACTTAAATATATTCAAATGCATATTATTATGTGTATATTAAATTCAATAGATTGTTTTTTTTTATACGAAAAGTTATGTAAAATAATTTTTTATTAAAATGCTTATGAATATATTTCTTCAAAATCAATGACTTTTATAGCATTATTATTTTAACACAACTTTAGTAAAAGGGGGAAGAATAAAAAAAAATAAAAGTTCGATTTTAATAATATTTTTTAATAATATTGGGCCAATATATATCTCCTTGATGTGAAAATAAAGGCATAGTTTTATTATCATAACAACAAACTATTTATTAAAGAAATATTTACAGGCTTAATAGTAGAATTAGCTTATTTTTATGTATCCAAAATATAGAAGGTAGAATGTTTTTTTAATCTTTTTTTATTTAATATGGATTTTAACTCGAGAAAGAAGAAAAATAAAAACAACTATGATTTATATAATGAAAATATAAATATATATTTAGAAGAAAATGACAATTATATCCTAGATTTAGAAAGCAAAGTCCAGACCTTAAAATTAGTAAACACACTTATTTTTATATTTACCATCAATTGCCTCATACATATGCATGTTACATATACCTTCAAAATTTAGATCAACACCTGTTTTAATTACATAATTACAATTGTCATACAAACAAAAACAGTATTTTATAGTTACTAATATTTTCAAAATAATTTTTCTTTTCTTTTAGATTGGGTCAAACATGCGAGATGAAGTCAAAACGTCTAATTCGCTTTTATACAATTTGGTAAAATAATATGAACTAAAAAATTGCGTGCATATTTGCTTGGTCTTTTTTTATCATATTTATATATAACCATATGGCTATTCATTTTTTTTGTGATTATTTTAGTCGGATCAAATGGATAATGTCAATAGAAAGCTGACAGGTGTTTATAGGAATGTTAAAAATCTTATAAAAAGAAAGGTAAGGGAATAGTGGGAAAATATTAAAAAAATATATATCAAATTACAAATGCATATAAACCATATTTAAACAAACAGAGTGACCTTACATAATTTTTTTTAATTTTTTTATAGGGGAATAAATATATGGTATACCTTGTATTATTTTTTCTATTTTTATTATTTTTAATGAACTATTTATACAGAAAAAACAGATAAACGATGTATATATTTGTGTAATTATGGTTTACACATAAAGAAATATATATACCATATAAATTTAATTTTTTTAAATAGTCTTTAATTTAAACATGTCCAAGCTGATAAATTTAAAATAAATTTATCATCGCCGTATTATATGTAATATGTATATATACATATAATTTATTTTATTATTATTTATTTGTTGTGCTCTTTTATTAGTTACCCATCTTCTATGGTTAATTGTTTTATTAATTACCATTACATTGTTATTCTTTTTTGTTTTCGATTTTTTTTTTATACCTTTCCTTTTTTGAGGTGTATTATTATTTTTTATTTTTTTGTAAACATTGATTTTATACTGAGGAAAAAAATATCCAGAGAAACATAATTAATAAATGAATGAGCAATAAGCAAAGAATGCTAGCAATAATATGCGCGCGCAATAGTATTATATATGCATATTAAAAAATGAAAACAAAGCGAATAAATTGTATTGGTAACTTTGCAATTTTGTAATTTTGTAACTTTGGAACTTTGGAAATTGGAAATCATTATTTTACAAAAGTAAATTCGCATATGTAAATGCAAATTGCCATATAGCTAGTGTGTACTTAATCAGTACAAAGAGCCCATTCCCTCTTTTTTTAAACCCAAAATTATTTCAAAAAATGTATATATTATAAACTGATTAGTAGCTATATATGTTAACAACTAGGTAGCTATTATACAAGCTTGTTGCTTGGCATTATGATATTCAATTTTCATTTGCACACACATAGTGACGAATAAATGATTTGCATAAAATGCGGTCGGTGTAATTCCCAAATTTACACCATTTTTGACAAAAGCAACATAAAGCTGAATAAATGCCATGATTGTAATAAGATATGTGATGAATATATAGAAAAAAATCCTTTTATAATATTTATGAATATACTATTTTTAAGACCAGAAATATATAGACATATTGTTTTCAATAGATTAAAATATAGTGATAAATTTATACATGTATTTTTTTTAAAAATTATAATAATATTTTTAATAATAAATGTATATTTACATCCAAAATTTGAAAATGATAATGCAAATTATAATAAATTTACAAATATATTTTTAATGAATACAGATTTAGATATACCTATTCAAAATACATCACCAAGTTATAATTGTTCTTCTTATACATTATTTGCATATAAGTATAACGAAAAGAATAATTTATATGGTTTATATAATATTTTCCATAATTCAAATATATCAAACTTAGTTAATATATATAAAAACAAACTTTTGACTTGTATTTTTGACAACAAATTTAAAAATGAAAACGTATGTATACCCAATAAATATAATAAATATGCCGATCACGATGAATGGATTATAAATTTATTATTACACAATAATAAAAATAGTCGTTTGAATACTCATAATGGGCATAAATGTGGGATGATTGAAGATGATGAGATAGATGAAAAAAAACAAAAAAACGATAACAATATTATTAATACAAAACAAACTAGCGATAATAGCATAAGTAATACAAAAAGACAATATAGAATAACAGAATATCTTGAAAATGGTATAAATTTTATTAAAAATAAAATAAAATATGAATCAATTTTTTATATGAAAAAAAGGAAAACATTGCTTAAAAATAATCTTATTACCTTTAAAGATTTTAATGAATATACTAAATTGAAACAAACAATAAATGTACATATATATGATCATAATAAAGGATATAAAATAACTTTTAATCATATTGAAAATAAAAAATATGATATAAATTATATAATATCCTATTTACGTAATATATTTTTTTATGAACAAAATGATACCCTTAAAAATAGCTATTTCGAAAACGAAGGAAATGTCTACATACAAAATAATAATAACAATGATGTTTGTGAAGAAAAACAAAAATATGAATTTAATGTTTTTGAAAAAAATAATTCAATGTGTTATGAATATGAAAATAGTGAATATAACATAAATGGGTTGGAAAACGTTTGTCCATATTTTTTAAAAAATATAAATTTAGTTCTTGATAAAACTAAGATGGCAAACGATATAAAGGATAAACAGAATATGGATCAAGACAATTTTAGTGTAGAACAAATCAGTATGTATTCCAAAATTTTATATTCAAATTTAGACAACGAAAAATATATTTTAAAAATATGTAATTCGTCATTCTCATTAAAAAAATTAAAATTAGTAACAATTAATTATTTATTATACTTTTTATTTTTATGTGCATTTACATACATTTTTAAATTATATCAACAACGAAAATACAAAATAAATATTACTATGGTTAAGTATAATTATCTGTTTATGCTTTTTGTATTAAGTAATTATCCATTAGTTATTTATTTTATTTTAAAGGTATTTAATTATAATTACATAAATATATATTTAAATATCTACACCCTTGTTTGTAACATAATAGCTTATCATATATTTATATCCAATGATGGGAATTACATTTTTTATTCTATATTTTCTGTATTAGTAAGTTACTTATTAAAAACTTTATTTATGATTCAAATAATCCCTTATATGTAATAAAAAAAAGAAAGGTCTACTAAAAATATAGTACATGAATTTTGATACAAGGGGGAATAGGCTCGTAAATTTTTTTTTTTTTAAATCATCCCCCCATACACATGCATATATATATATATATATTAATTTCTACACACCTTTTTTGACAAGAACTGTGTCCATTCTTGCTTATTTGATAATGCCGGTTTTGTTTCTTTCATATTGCATGATATGCTTTGTTTTTTATTACATTGTTTTACTTTTATTTTTGCCTTTAAAAAATTATATAAAAAACTTAAGCTTTTTTCGTATCTTTTAGTTATAAGTTATTAAAATATATGAATAGTATGCACATAAAAATGATAATTGAAATCAGTATATTCCTTTGTTGAAAAAAAAAATAAAAAATTCATAGGAATTATTCCATTTAAGTATTACAAAAGAAAAAATATAAATATATGAATGGGGAAAAGGCAAACATAATTTATAAGAGCATTATCCCCATGCTTTTGAAATAAAAAAATATACGGCAAACACATATACGTATATATATGTGCACACTTACAAAAGCCAAGACATATATTACATAACATATTGATCCTTTTGTGATGGGTTTGTATAGTGATAGTGTAAATCATATACATCTTCACCTTCAATAATTTTACTATATCCATCTTTATGTATATAAAAAACTCTTACTTTTCCACCTGAACCTCCATCTCTAAATGTGGCATGATAAATTGCATTTCTACCAAGTTCAACTGCTTCTTCAACTGATAAATTATAATCATAAGCGGTATCCAAAATCGAATAAGCATATGTACTACCACTACCACAACTAAATAAATTTCCTTCAACTTTTTTACCTTCATCATCAATATAAAACATATTAAAACCTGTATGATCATAACCACTTAATATTATACCACAACATAAACCATATCCTTTGTATTGATATAAAATATTACTTAATATTGTACTAGCTGCTCTAACTGATATTTTTTCATTATTTCTTAATTCATATATTTTAATTATTTGACCTAAATATTTTTCCCAATAAAAACAATCAGCTGCTCCACCTGCCATGGTTCCTAATATATGTTTATTTATTTCAATAATTTTTTCAACATTTTGAGAAGATATAAAAGATCCCATAGAAGCTCGTGAATCCACTGCAACAATAATACCTTCCTTAAATTTAAATGCTAATGTTGTAGTACCCTTATGAAAATCAAATAATTTTTTATTTTCTGTTTTTGCATATTTTATGAAATCTCTTGGAACACTTATTGGGGCTAAACAAAATTCAAGTTCATCAGTAGTGTTGACATTTTCTTCCTCATCGTTTATCAAATTATCAATTTGGCTCATAAAGTCAGTACTGTATTCCATCATTTTTGCTACACTCCTATAATTATTATTACTATCTATTTGAAATATGTGTATATGTTTATGATTATATAATAAACCTAAAATTTTCACAAAAGAGCTTTAAAAAAGCATTCAATTTTTTTTTACTTTAACAAAAGCTGTAATTATTATATATATCACATTAAATATATATATGCATAATTATAAATATTTTATTACTTTAATAATTCTTAACGTTTTTTTTTCTTTTTGCATTGATTTAATTCTTATATTTCCATAGATTGATTTATAAACCTACGAAATAAACTTAGGTGCTAATTTTAACCCTACTAAAAATATGTTAAAAAATATAAAATAATATGGGCTTATAGTTGAAAGTTAATAGGCTATATATGTAGCAATGCCAAAACTATATCGTGCATATAATATAATATATATATATATATATATATATATATTTTTTTTTACACTACATATATTTATACATAACTGCTGGTATCGCTTTATACAAATTATTTTTACTTAATTTATTTACTCATCCACAATTTTTATTGTGCTTGTTTGCTTATTATTTTTGTGTAAGGAATATTTTATGTTGTGGTTACGAATAATTGGTACGAACGGATGGGGTGTTTTATAAAGTATTAATATCAAAAACAATATTAAAAAAATATTAACAATTCAGTGGTATATTTGTGTTTTATTTTATACAGTAAAGGTTTTGCATTTATTACACTTGGGTGGGGATCTACATATAATTTATTTTCTTCAAATCCTTGTAAAAGCATATAAATATGGATATCAATTAATCTGAAAAAAGTTGCATATTTTAACACTATTTAAAATGTTTATTAAAACAGTATGTAGCTTTTACCTTTTTATTATTTAAGGTTATAAAATTTATATCATTTAAAAATTATTATTTGTCACCTTTTAGATAGGAAATAATGATAATAAAATTATAGGTATGTGTGACTTACCGCAATGGGATTTTCCCTTTCACAATTAAATAAATATAATATAAAAATTACAATTTTCATCATGCTGTTAGATATATATATATTAATAGGGGAGGTATTATGTTTTTTATTTCTTTTAAATGCTTATTCTTCTCATTATGAAATTTACACTATCTATATAGTATGTAAAACCAACATAAGCGCAATAATAATTATTCTTAGTATGGATACAATACAAATAAATACTCGTATGGAAACAAGCTTAGCTATTCCAGTGAGTTACACACATATGTTCCAACTGTTTGGGTCCTACGGTTGTAAAGAAACACTATTCTTTTTTAATCAGAATTTTACATAAACATACATTGTTTGAAAAATAAAATAAAAATAATACACTAGTTAATAAAACACATGAAATAGCGATTTCATTATAACACCTCTTTCCAATTGACAATAAATGTCTATACAACATATTTTTAAAAATGCGCTATATTTGTTCCGATATTTAAACCAAAAAATATATAATATTGGATATTCAATTGCTTTTTTATTTTATTATATCTCGAGTTTATGCATGTAACTTTGTAGTAAACATTTACTATTATGTTTAACCAATGCCCATGTTTTTTTCGCAAAATAATAAATGTAAGATTTTCTTGTATAAGTTCATAATAAATATAAGCATAAATGAATGATTTTACAAACAACTAATATGAATACCAAACAAAAAGGAATATGAGAAATATTACCCTCATAGGAATGTATAAAAAAATAGAAAAATAATAGATGAATGTGTATCCATTCCCTATATAAATAAAAAGAAAAAAATATATATTTAACTACATCAATTTTTCAAAATATTTGTCTATAAGAAACTTATGCCTTGTAATCATTCTGTGCTATTTGGCTATCAATAATCTTCTTTTCTTCCCTATTCATAATTTCCTCTTTCTCTGCTCGTATTTGCTTATAATTTTTGTTTTCCCATCCTGTGCCCCCTTCTTTCAAAACATTAGCCATCGATAAAAATATGTTCAAAAATAATAACATAACTATCATACTTGTAAATATCGTAAACAGCACGAACACTATATTTGTAGAAGTATATGGACTATCAGGTGATAGAGCACGCAACAAAATAAGAACAAACGCTATAATCATATCAACTACATATATAACCATAAGTGCAGTAACAATGTATAATATAATAAAATTCTTGAGTAATAATCCCATTAAAATACACCCAAATAATATAGCATATAATACAATATTAATTGTCTTCATAGTATCGTCGTTCTCTAAGAAAAATCCAAGAAAACGGATCAAAATTATCACTGCGGAAAATATGCATGCTCCTCCTAATGGCAAACAACAGCAATTGGACAATTCTCCTATACGTGGCATCTTAAATATTACGATTTAAATATAATTTTTTTTTTGTGTATGCAATTTTTTTATATCCGATTTTATGAGAGATGAATATTAAATAAAAATATATGAATATCTCGTGGTATTAAAATAAGTCATATTATATATATACATATGCATTCATACAAAATGGTTTTCGTGTTTTAAATTGCATTTGAATAAAAATTAATAAGTCCCACATATAAAATAAGATAAATATAAAGGTGAATAAAACTACATAAAAAAGTAAAAGCGTAAATTAAAAATACCAAAAAATTTATTTTGATAAATAGCCAATAATTGTTTTATATACCAATATAAAATTATTTCAAAAAAAAAAAAAAAATAAGCATGCACACAACGGATAAAAATATGCAAATCATAAAAACATAATTTTTTTTTTTTTTTGTTTATATTCCAAATATTTAACTTAAGCTATCTGATTTTATATTTAAGGATTTCTATGAAATCTTCATCATTATTTAATACATTTAATTTTTGGAAATAAAACATTAGGGAGTAAGAATTATGCTCATTTATCTTTTTATAATTAATTATGATGTAATTTTTTATACTATATATAATAAAATTATTTATGTGGTTTAATATTAAGCATATATTTAAAACTTTTATAATATCCTGAATTGAACAAACGTCATAATTATTTATGAACAAATTTATGTTATTCTCCCATAACTTTAAACAGCTAATTAATTTTTTTTTTAATCCTTCCGAATTTGGCTTGTTGGCAAAATTTAATGTATTGTCTTTTTTATAATTTTTATTTTCATAGCTATAATTTTCCATACTGTCTTTAATAAAAATTTGATTTACGTCAAAAATATCAAAATTAAAAATTGTATTATTTTCATAATTTTTTAAAAGAATGGATAAAGAATATAGGATATAAATTTTTAATTCATCTGATAACTCTATATTTCGAATTTGTGATATAAATATTTCTAATTTTTGCAAAGATATAAGTATATTATATCTTGAATATATATATAATATGTTACTTATTTGGCTTGCATTTAATAAATTTACATAACTTGTCAATTTATCATTAAAGACATTTAAAATATAATTAAATAAATTACCATATTCAATGTGATAATTCATGCTTTTATCTTTACATATTTCATTGTCTTTTATTTTTTTGATATTATTGCAGTCATCGCTTTCTACAAGGTCTTTTAATAAAGGCAAAAAATGTATACAATTAATAACTTCACTAATGCTACTTTTGTGCATGCAAATATTTAATTTGAGAGTTGATAATTTTAATATATGATTATAATTTTGATTGATCTTTATGTAGGTATACAATATTCGACATATGTCTACTAAATTTGCATCATCAAAAAGTGTAATAATTTTTTGAGATAATATTTTAAAAATATTCATATTTTTATATAATATACTTGCATAGCAGTAAGAGATTACACATATATCCCTAATATGTACATGCTTATGAGATACATTGTCAACTATTATATTATCCAATTTAATAAATAATTCTTCGTCCTGTATTTTACATTTAACTAAGGCATTTAAAATCATAGAGATTTCAACTATATTATAAAGTGTGTGTACTTTTTTTTTTAGTTCATCTTTTAACAAAATTATTAAATCATCTTTTTTTCTTTTTGAATAGCTAGATATTAGCATAGCTAGATTTGATGTATTGAGATATTCGCATTTTCTTTTTATTATGGGAATGAAACTATCATATAAATTTGTTTCATATCGAGCTTTACTTAAGCAAAATAAAAACGAAGCGATCTCTCCAACTTCAAATCTGTCTATTATTTCATAAGATCGTCTTTCCACTTGTTTCCAAATAAAATCATTTTTTATATTTTCTTTTAATAGCATATTAGAAAAAATGCATAGAACAGAGGAATTCATATGCTTAATCTTAATCTCATTTTGTATAGCTGTATTAAATTCATTTGCATTATTTCTGTATACAAAATAGGGGCTTATTTTTGTTAAATATCTTTTAAATATGCAATTTTTAACTTTATATACTTCTTTGCTTTCCTTTAAAATATTCTTAAGCTTGAACATTGACGTAAACTATTTTATTCAACCAAAATTGAATTTGTTATTATAAGCAAACATGGGATATTATGTATGTTCCCACATATGTATTCCTTGTATTATTTGATAATATGCAAGTAGGTCTATACATATTATGCTATATTATAGTAGGAAATTATTTTTTAAATAATTTTAATAACATATATTGCACATATTTTTTAATGAAAACATATTGTAGTGTTTAATTATTTAAACTTTGCATAAAATTAACAATAAAAACGTAATTCTTATTGTAAAAACATATTTTTCTATATTTTTAATTACGGTTTTTGAGTAAAAAGGCAATGCAACAAAAAAATGAAAAAGAAACAAGTGTCACAACAACCATATAACTATTACATGTACAATAGGCTCATAAATATTCCTAATATATATAGGCATGTATACCATAAATATAAAAGGGATATGCATATATTTTATAATGAAGTTCCAATTATAGAGTAACAACCACAAAGGATTTAATAAATAGCATATGAATTATGAAATGTTCTTAACAAAATATATTTCTCTTAATTTAAACAAATAACAAAAATGCAAAACAAATGTTTTTTATGTTGTATTATCGACGTATTTTTTTCTTATTAAATATCTAATATGTTTATCGAAGAATATATATATGTGTATGTATATATTACCAAAAAAAACGATCAAACAAAGTATACAAAAAAATAACAAATTTTAATTTATAAAACCATATATTATGTATTCTATGGAAATATATATAGTTTGTTTCTTTCTATTAAAAAACATTTTAATTTTAATTTTTTATTTTATATTTTCAAAAATATGCAATAGACGATTGATAATTCCACTATTGAATTTTTGGATATAACATAAATTAACACGTATATAAAACTGTATGCATTATATAATCATCTCCAATTTTTACGATTTTTTATGCTATACATATAAAAAATAATTATATATTTAGGAAAATAATACAAAAGTAAAAAAAAAGATATGAAAAATAATAAAGATAAATGATGATAGTAATAAACACATCATATAATAGAAAAAAAATTAAAACAATCCAATAAATATTTCAAGTTAATCGTATATTTTATCATTCATTTTTTTTATGAATAAAAAAATAAAAAATTAAACATAACCAATCCAAAGTACCAATACAGTTTTCATTCGCTCGTAAAAGATTTCATATTATTCAAATTTTATCATTATTTGCATCTTTATTATTTTCATTATAAACAATTTATGTGTTTTATTTCATGTTTGGATTTTTATAAAATTATATTCAGCATTTTGTTTATTATCAGCTTTTTATAATTTGGTTGATATATGTATATGCAAATATATTTACATACTTTGTGAGATCGAATATTTTTCTATTTCATCCTTCAAAAGTAGCATCCTTTTAATGGTTCGATATTAAATGATTTATTTGTTCTCCATATATTACATATCGAAAATATAAGAGGCACATGTATGTATATATAGTTATAGAGAAAGACCCAGACAAATAACCAAACCTTTATAAGTAGCGATCAATATAAACCTATCTGTTTGTTTGTTGGCTAGCTTATGTATATACTCTCTAAATAAAACATTGAGTAATTTGATAATTTACTCATTTTTGATAAAATAAAAGAGTATATAAAAAAAAGTAGATACAATGAAAATAAAAGTAAGGACACTGCAAAATACCGAAGAAGAAATAAACGTAGATAATAATGATACTGTTTCTGATTTAAAGAAAAAAATTGAAAATGTCTTTCCTGAAATGGCTTGTGATAAACAAAAATTAATATTCAGTGGTAATATATTAATAGATGAAAATAAAGTTGTTGATATATTAAAAGAAAATGATATAGTTATAGTTATGGTAACTAGAAAAATAATTACAAGTAAAAAAAATAATTCAACAAAAAATGCAAACGAATTAACTTCACCAGATTCATTAAAAAATAACGAAGATAAAAATAATGATAAAACAAAAAATACAGATACAGAAAATAAAGGAAGTGAAAATATCAGCAATCCTGAATCGATATTATTAACTGGTGATAAATTAAAAGAAGCCATAGACAATATTTGTGCTATGGGATTTGAAAGAGAGTTAGTACAAAAGGCAATGGTATTAGCATATAATAATCCTAATGTAGCTATTGATTATTTAACTAATGGCTTTCAAGATATTATTGATGAGGGTCATGATATATCTGATATAAAAGATCCATCTGAAAATCCAAATGATCGTGATGAAAATTATTCAAATTTATCAAACCTTTTAATGAATTATAATTTATTAGATGAAAATGAAAGACAAGATATGTCAGTAAATTCTGAAGCTCTTAGAAACTCTCCCTTCTTTAATATTATTAGAGATGCTGCATTATCAAATCCCCAAAGAATCCCTGAAATTTTAGAAATGATTGGAAGATCAGATCCATCCCTTTTAGAATATATTCGAGAAAATCAAAATGAATTTTTAAATGCTCTTCAAAATTATGATACTGATAATAATGCAGAAAATGATCTTATACCAAATTATGAATATGCCGATGAAGCAAATCAAAATACTGATAATTTTAATATTCCTATTGCATCATTAAATGAAAGTGAAATGGAAAGTGTTCGAAAATTAGAGTCCCTTGGTTTTCCCAAGCATGTAGCTTTAGAAGCTTTTATTGCTTGTGATAAAAATGAAGAAATGGCTGCAAATTATCTGTTTGAAAATATGAATGACTATGCATCAGAGTAATAATGAAGAAAATGCTGAAAACATGATTGATGAGAAAATATTTATATTATATAATGATTTGGGTTTTACATGCCTATATATATTTGAAGCAGGTTAATTAAATAATACTATTACACTCGTTGTACTTATTTCGTCATTATTACAATTTACACTTATTTTGTCTCAAAGTTGGAAGGGCTATAATATATGCATAATATGGGCGTATGCATATGCTAGTTGTATGTACAGCATAAATTTGAATATAATTAACCCCTCTGTTCAATATGACCAAAAAAATATAGATTATTTTTATTTACTATTTTAGTTCGAACTATTTTTTTTTTTTTTCATTTTGTTTTTCTATACTCTTCATCGAAATATTTTTTTATTGATGGAACACAATTTTTCAAATTTTTTTAAAGTTTTTATTTTAAAATTCATTTTTTTTGCAGAAATGCATTTGCTTGTCCAACAATTTTATTTAAATATATGTAAATAAATTTATATTACATATATTTTATTTAAGCTTTTTTAATTTTTTTTTATTTTTTCGATCCTCATAATCATGAGAAAAACATATTTTTCCAGATCAATGAACAATTTTGAATTTCAAAACATTTTGTTATTTCTCAAATTATTTAATTATAAACCCATATTTGCACACACACCTATATCCATTGTGTTATGTCTATTTAATAGGCAATATATTCACCCTTTAAACGAATAAATATTATATATGTTTTTATTATATTGATATGATAGTGTTTTAAAAATGCTCATAGGCTTTTACAACTTTTGTGTGTGCATAATTTAAGTTATTATAATTGGAAAAAGTAAAACAATGTACATTATTGTGGTTGTAAATTGTACCTGATCAATGTCGATATTATATTAAAAAAAATACAGTTTTTATTTTCGTTAAAATTGGAATATAGAACTAAATGGGGACACACGAAAATTTACACTTATTATATTTTACATATAACTAAATTAAGAACAAAGCATTATTTTAATACTAACCATAGACTTTCATTTTGAAAATATTTCAAAATTACATATAATAAATATAAATGGTTTTATTTTGTCTTTCTTTACAATAAATTCGTGTTTTCATTATAATTGTTTAAATATATCCGTTTTAACAAAATTGAACAGGTTTAAAATTTATAGTGCCTTAAGGTATTATATTTTTCTTCCCTTTTGGAAAGCAACAATTTTTACTATCACAATTTTATATAGTGTAGAAAAGAGAAAATATTGTTAAATAGGGGGAAAAGATAATATTATAACAAATATAAGTTGGCCTATATAATTATTACATTCGAAACCCTTATAGAAAATATATTTTATGTTTTCGATTTTTATTTTTTTATTATTTGTGAACAAGTTTTATGGTGTTTTATATATGAACAAATCGACCAATTATAAAACAGCCCAAATGTTTACATATATTTTTTAATGTGTTAAAATTTTTGCTCATACCATGATTTTCCAGAGAAAGAAATAATAAAAAATGTACATAACAACAAGTTCTTTATATTTTATCAAAATTTACTAGTTTAATCGTTTTATATCAATAATATACTTATGCATATTTTCTCTGTTCCCTCTTAAGGGTACAACAACATTTTTATGCATGCATTTATGGAAGAGTAAAGAAAAAAAATACGCCGCATATAATATATATATGTATTTATGTATATAATATGGTAAGCCCCTTTATACAGTTTATGTACTATTTAAATATAATGGATAAATTTAAAGCATATTATTGCTTATATATAACGGAAAAAATAAATCCCATAATATGTTAAGTATACGAATTTTACAAGCATATCGATTCATAATAATATATAATCAGCATTTTAAATATTTAGCACTATATATTTATATATACATTATTTGTTTCCAATGTAAGCTATAATATATGATTATAAAAAATAATAAATTATTAATACCCCGTTAAACTATATTCACATGTACAAAATATATATATGATTATAATATATCCCAAATTCCCCTTCTTTATTTATAACAACTTTTATGCTCAAAAAAAAAGTACATATAAATATCGTAAGGGGGAGGAGGAAATATACTACTATATATTTATATACATATATTTGTAATTGTGCGTTATAAAATATTGTATTCTCCCTTATATATTTTTTTTTTTCATAGTTTATTTTATACAAATAGAATAAGTACCAAGTGTGAATATAAAATATATGTAACGTTATTCAAAAAAAAATTAACGCATTTTATCTACCTATAAAAGTAAGCAAATTTACAAATGATAATTTATAAATACACTTAATTTATATATATATGTATATGTGAATAATCTATGACGTTTTTTTTTTACATATATAAAGAAATACACTAGTTTTTAAAGAAATTTATTCATGACATTTTTTTGGGCTTACATATACAATATAATAATAGTGCTAAAAAATAAAATAAATGTAGTGCTAACAAAATATAGAGAATAAATAAAAAAAAATAAATTCCCCCCAATATATTTAAATGATATATTATTACCCTCAAAAAATAAAACTTAAAAATTACATAACATGGAACACAAAATTTAATACCCATTAAAAATAAAAATAACAGTGTGAATATATAATAATATTATATTTGTTAAAAAATATATAATAATATTAAATACATATTTTTGTTATATCCCTTTGTTTAATACACTTATATAATTGTATTTTTTAAAAAATATTACATTTATATATGTATATAAAAAATATACACAATTTCTATAAAAAATAATTATAATATAGCAAATGTTATATAAAAATTAATCCCCCTATTTATTATAATAAATAATTATCCTTATATAATTTTTTCCCCTTTTGAATAATTTATACATTTTTATATAATAAAAAAAAATGTTAAATCATTGAATTAAAAATTATTATATTTTAATTTTTAATATATAAATTATATTATTGTTGATAAAAAAACATTTTATAGAAAAACAAGTAAATTAAGAAATAAGAAAAAAATGAGTATACAATACTGAAAAGCCCTTATCCACCTACATTTGTTGATAAAGTAATTTTATGTTCAGTTGTGCTTTTATTTAAATTAGAAAAAGTAATTGTCTCTTTTTATAAAAGTATTCAATAAAATTAATTTTAATGATAAGCTTTTTTAAAAACTTACTAATAATTTAAGTTTTTAAAAAAAAAAAAAAAGCTGGAAATTATATATAATATATATATAAAGAATAAAATCTTTGTATGTAAATTATAATGCTTCTTGTGAAAAGAAGGATATTCTACAATTGGGCATAATATTGTAAATAAAAAAGTTATATATATACATACATAATATTGCTAATAAGCATATTGCATTTACTTGTGAAATTAAAGCAACGCATAATAAAATCCAAAAGGAAGAATACTACCGGAAAATACTTTAATTAGTATAAAACAGATATAGAACTGACAAAAAACTATAACTCTTTAATTATCAAAAAAAAAACGTAGCGAAGTAAGTCCCCAAAAATAGTTTATATATGTGCACATGCTTGTTTCGTACGCTTATTTATTTGCTCTCATGTAGTTACACTTGCTTGTCAATTTACTTATTTGCCAATTTACTTATTTGCTAATTTTCTGACTTTGATTTTTCGCTTTCCATAGAATGCACTTCATAACTAAGATGGGAAGAAAAGCCAAAACCCCGGCTGCAGGACCAAATAAAAAAGAGGAAACCGAAAATGGAGCTTCACCAAAAAATGCAAAGGAAACCACACCAAACGATAAAAAACAAGGAGGACCCAAACAAAACGAACCAAAAAATAAAAAGGAAAATGTAAAAGCAGCCGAAACAACATTGAATGGACAACTTAATGGAAACGTGCAAAAAAAGAAAAATACCACTCCTGATTCAAAAAAAGGAAATAACGATGCTGAAAAGGAAGGTACTGCTAATGCAAAAGACAACAATGCTAATAAGGGTCAGAAGAATAATGAAGATCAAAAAAAAACACAAAAAAACAAAAATGCAAAGAATGAAGGTGGTGAAAATAATAAGCAAAAAGGAACTGCTGCAGAAGAGAAAAATAACAACAAAAAAGCTGAAGGTAATGCAAAGAATGCTAATAATAAGAATCAAGATAATAAAAAGAAAGGAAAAACTGAAAATTCTGCATCACCACAAAATGCTAATAATAAAAATAATAACAAAGAAAAAAATGAAGAAGAAACAAAGAAAGAAGAAGCTAAAAAAGATCCTAAAAAGGATTTAAAATTAAAGGAAGATGAAAGGAAAAAAATTGAAAATGAATTAAATAAAAAGTTTTTAAAATTATCCAAACAAGATAACTATAAAAATATTAGTGATAAAATAGAAGCAGAAGTTAAAAGAAAAGCAGAATTCGAAGCTTTTATAGTTACTATAAATTCTTCGATATCTAAAATGAATGCACAAACACCTAGACCAGTTAATATGAAATTAACATCAGCAGATGTCGAAAATAAATGTAAAGAAGCAAAATTAAAGAAAAAGAAATTAAATCCAAAGAGTGAAGAAGAAATGGAAGAAGTGAATACATATATAAATTATTTAGAAGAACAATTAATTATTACAAAAAATTATGAAAGCTTTAAAGGCTTCCAAAATCGCTTATTTACTTTAAAAAAAACATGTGAAGAAAAATTAAAGGAAAATCAAAAAAGCTTAAATGAAATAAAAGTACACGAAAAAAAATTAAAATTTGTAGAAAAAATAATTAAAATGAAAAAAGAAAAACAAAATATTCAAATAAAAGAAAGTGATATAATAAACAAAGAATCCTCATTACCAAATGATAAATATAATACATTAATTAAACCATATAATTTCCTTAATAGAATACAAGCAAAATATTTTGTATATGTAGATAAAATAAGTACCAATAATTTTGAAAACAAGACATCTTTTAATATATCTGGATGTAATGATGATATAGAAAATTTTATTTCTTATCTAAAAAATATCGATTTTACTGAAAAGAATTATGTAAACTTAAGTAATAAAGTATTTAAAATTATGCTTAATATATGTGATGGAAGTTTTAAAAAAATGGAAGAAGATACAAACGTATTTGTACATGTAGATAATGAAACATTATATTATTGTGGTATGAAAGATGATATTCCAAAATTAAAAGAATTAATTGAAAAAGCTAATAATGAAAAAAATACAAATGCTAAAAATATATCAAAAACAATTAAATTAGATTCCGTATTAGGTCGTGGGTTTAATAAAGGTTTATTAAAAGACATCGAAACCAAAACTAACACATTAATAAGAATGAATTATGATGCTAAAACCTTTGATGCTTCAGCTACTATAAAAGGAAGTAAAGATGCAGATATACAAGAAGCAGAAAATAAATTAAATGAAATTCTTAAAGGTTTGGATTCTGAATTTATTAAATTTGAAGAAAGAGAACTTTTTGCATTATATAAAAAATGTGCATATGAATTAAATGATATCAGAAAAAATTTAAATTTATTTGTTATACGACATGATAATGGTATTAGTTTAGTAGGAGACAACGAAAATATTAAAAAAGCTCTTGAAATTTTAGATCATGCTAAAAATATAATATCTAGCAAGTCAGTTAAAAAAAAACTAACTGAAGAAGAAGCATTCCTTTTTAATGCAAATTACAGAAATCAAATTAAAGCACAAACAGGAGCTGAAGTTAAAATATTCAATAAAACAAATTATAAAGAATTAAATATAAGTGGAAATAAAACCAATATTGATGATGCTATTCAAATGATTGATGATTTATTAAAAAAAAGAAAATGTGTTGAAGTAGCTATTAATGAACGAGTTATTGCATTATTATTATCAGCAAAAGCACAAAAAATTAAAGATATCGAAAAAGATACATATACTAGTATTCAAATTAATAAAACTAGTTATATTGCCCAAATATATGGACATGAAGATAATATATATTTAGCTAAAGATGTTTTAGAAAATCTAGTCCAAACGGAAGGTAAAGATGATAAGGATGCAAAAGAAGGACAAGATGGAAAATCCTCATCTAGTAATTTATATATCACTGTTGAAATGAATATAGATACTGAACATATAGGAAGTATAATTGGTAAAAAAGGAAGAACTATTAATAGAATACAAGAAGATACATATGTTAAAAAAATACATATAGACAAAGAAAATAAAAAAGTTTTCATTCAAGGTACACCAAAAACAGTAGAAGTTGCTCAAAAAGAAATACAAAAAATATTAAGTCGAAGCAAAGAAGAAAATTCATACTATGACCGATATAATAGTGGAAGTAATACTAGGCACATGGCATCAAACAGTAACTACAATAGCAACACATTTTCTCCATCTAACAGAAGACAACACAAAAGTTCAAGAACTGGAAAATCAAATTATAGATCTGATTCATCCAAAAATGAAGTTTATATTAACACAAATGATGAAAAAGCCTTCCCAAGTTTACACGATGTAACTAATATTCAATCCAGAAAAACAAAAAAGGCAATAAATTTAGCTAATACTAAAAAACATGATGCAGTACAAAAAGAGATTGTTGCAAATTAAATATAATTTGTAAGGGAAACTGATATAATAGGTCTTCTTAAAAAAGCAGTAACGATTTTAGGCAGAACAAAACCATGTAGGATTTTAAATTTCATCGAAAGTAAATGATAATAAACCCTATATATATGTACGGAATTTCCATTGATGCGTACCCTCAATCGCTTAAAATGTTGCATGTGAGCACAGTGCAATTTTATACAGGTGTATGGATCCTGCTCTACTGGAATCATAAAATACATTTAAATATAAAAACTAATTAACTATATCAAAAAATATAAAAAAATACAAAAAAAATTTAAAAATCAAAAATATCAAAAAAAATTAAAAATATAAAAAAATACAAAAAAAATTAAAAAATATAATAAAAAAAAAATAATAATAAAGAATAGCATAAATAACATATATATATATATAGTAGTTGTATTATTAGTGATATTATGTAAGATTGTATAATGTATATTTGTCTATATGTATATTCACATAATATATAATTATTATGTTAATATGCCTGTATCTTGTGTAAATATAAATATATATTTTATTTACATATTTTTTACAAAATTATTATATGTATCTTGTTTGAATTTTTATCATTTAAATTAAAAATAGACTTCCATTTATAATACTTTTATGTTAATATATATATGAATTTTAAAGTTGAATATTAACTTTTTGAAAACTAATGTAAAGATAATTTATTTTATTAAATATCCTATATATTACAAAAAATAAAAGTATTATATAGAAATTAATCAGATTTATACCATTTGAAAGCACTCTTAATTTTTCATTTGTTTCTTATATAGCTTAATAAATATTCATTTTAATTATAAAAAATTGGTATAAGTTTTAAAGGTTTTAAAAAAATAACAACAAAAAATGCACCAAACAAAAAGCGGAAAAGCAGTCATTGCTGCCTTTCTCTATAGTAATTAATGTCGATAAGGATTGCATATAATATATATATGCATATGTATTTACATTTATTTGCTTGCACAGAAATGTAATGATGCTTTATTATCCAAAATGGTGGATTAACAAAACTATAATCAACAACAATAAATAAAAATGGAATGATAAAATGATCACTCTTTTACATTTTCAAAATGCTTTGTCAAAATCATCATTTTATCAGTGGCATCATGAAGACTAGCCAAAAAATTATCTTTTTCCCATCGTGTCCATTTACGGCTCATTTTATTTAAGCAATACTGAAAATAAAAAAATAAAATTTACATTTCAACATTTTAAAGCATATATTAAGTGTGTGTACATTTTGGTATATACAAGCATACAATGTCGATTGCGTTTAACAAATTTTTTGTCTATACATTAAGTATAAAACAATAAAAGGGAAAATAAGACGAATATGCATATGCAGAAAATAACTAAGTTATCCACTAGAATATCTTCATAATATTGCGAATATTATTTGCACACACACATATTTATGAATTTTTTATATGTAAAATATATGCATAAACAGTTAATAATTTTTATTATATAGTTTATATGCTGACCTCGAAATTAGACACATCAGGAACATATCGTGTTGATTTTAATGTTTTAATTATGTTCAAATATTTGCAAATACTGTTTAATAAATGCTCTTTTGTTAAATGAAAATTCTTGTAAAATACATATGAATGGGCTAAAAATTCTATACAAAAAAAAATTATATTCATACAATTTATATGGAAATTTGTATGCATATTAAACATTTTTCAGCTATATATAAATCATAATATGCTGAAAATATGTCACTATTCTATCATAACAATTATTTTCTTTCTTTGATTAGTTATTACTTAATTTATTTTTTTCGGCCAATTCTTCAAGGTGGTAAATATAATCTCTACAATATTGGCTAGCTGTTATTGTTTCTGAATTCTAAATGTTCGAAAAGAAATGAAAAATGGATTAATATAAAAATGAAAAATAAATAGAAATAAACATAATTTTTAAAAGTTTTACCTCAACAATGGATGTAAGATAAATTATATCTTCATAAAGATAATTAGTTAACATCATAGGACCATTATATGTTAGAATGGAAAACATATCTTTGTTAATAAGGAAAAGCTCATCAATTTTCATAAAAATATTGTATAAATCGATAAGAAATTGTATAAATGTCTACAAAAAAGACAAATAAATATATATATCATAATAAAAGGAATAGAAAATGATTAAATAAAATAGGGATACATAAATGCGGCCATGTATTTCTTAATAAAATGGTTGTAGTATATTCTTACTCGTCTATCAAAACTGGTATTGTAATCATTAATATTTTTATATGTTTCTCTATTCTTTTCTCTTTCCTTCAATTTTTCATTTTCTATTTTAGCTAATGTTGGAAATACTTCATTTCTAACAAAAAGTCTTTATATATGAAACAGAAAATATGCATGCATATATAGAAACAATATAGGCACACATATATGTGTGCATGTAAAAATTTATATAACTACGTATTTGAGATAATAAATGTGTATGCTTCAAATTTTCTATGCATAAAAATAAAGCTTACGAATTTTCACGGCTATTATATGAATCCCTTATATTATAGTTAATATCATTTTTTCCTGTCCCACTTCTTTTTCTATAATCATTTATTCTTTTTAATTGAATTTCTTTATAGTTAACAAATTCTTTGGCATTAATACGATACTTTTTCTTATATTTAAAAAATTTCTTTATAAAAAAAATGTCATTACTGTTTTTTTTATAGTCTATGTTATAATATATCTTTTCATTATGAACAATGGACAAAAATGTATAAATTAAAAAAAAAAATAATGACGTATAAATCATATTTTATAGTTTCTTCTTAACGTTAAAAGCATCTTTAACCGTGATACATCAAACATCTTATCATTTTTTTATCTTTGTATTTTTCGTTTTTTACCAACATACATAATATGTACTTCAACTTTATATAATTATTACATTAAAAATACGATAAAATGTATATAATTTTCACACTTCAAAATTTTCCGCTTTTTAAGCACTTCTCTGTAATAATATATTCCGACTTTTCAGCATTTTCTAAAGCAAAATAATTTTTCATATTACATATTTTTCTTTTTATTTATTTTTTATATAGTTTGTGCATAAAAATATGCAATTATTTTATACTTTAAAAAAAAAAAAAAATAATAACATAAATATAATAAAAAAAAAAAAAGGAGAAAATGTGCATTCCATATCGTCAAAAAAAAATACATATATGCGTATATATATATTTTTTTTTTTACCAGAAAATTGTTCGATTATGTAACACATTAAAACTACAAAATTAATGGGATATATAACCCATTATTATACAATATATATTTATATTCATATATCTATTTATATATATGAATTTATAATTTCATTATGGTTTGCGTTTTATTATTTTTATAAATTTATACGCATTTAAAACATGCGTTATATTTGTATTATGTTTTTTCCCCCGTCTTTATTTTTATAGTAACAATTTTTTTTACATATAACTTGGTAGAGGAAAATATATATTTTCCATTACTAAGTATGAGAAAAAGAGAAGGTGGGGGGGAAAAAAAAACCGTTTTAACAGATACGTAGAGTATTATTCATTATTAATTTATATTTCGCATGCCTATATAAATCCATTGTGCAAACGATATTATTTTGTGTTTGTATTTTTTCTTAATCCATATAAAAATTCGTGTTAAAATACAACCATTAATTTGCTTCTTTGTGTCCATATAATTTCCTATATATTTGAATAGGTTAGGCATGAATATTTATTATTTTATAATTTTTTGTTTTTTACAAAAAAATTAAAAAAAAATATATATATGAGCCAATACACACAACTGAAGTAATATATATAGTTAAACTTAATTTCAAAATTAATACGTTTTTGTGATAATTTACGAAGTTGTATATTACACATCGAGTTAACAAAGCCTATAATATGGCATAACACGAAAAAATAAAAAAATCTGAGATGAAAAATGAAAATATAAAATTTTCACTCAGTAATTTATATGGTTAATTCGATAGAGACAAAAACAAGTCAAATATAATTTACAACAAAATTGGCACAATATTATTGCCAATTAACAATCATAAAATATATAGGAATAGCATAAATAATAACGTTTCAATGATTCAAAATTTTGAAATTAGCAAAGCCGAGAATAGCTCAAACAATGACCCCTCGTATATACAGAATAACATAAATGACAACTGGAAAAAAGACGTAGAGGGAACAAATAAAAATAAAAATAAAAAAACTGTGAATGAAAAAGGGAAAAATGCAAATAACAAAAAAGGAATAAATTTAAATTATATAGTTAATTATAATAGATATGAACCCAAAATATCGATTTTAAAAAAAACGGTATGTATTACTACAGCGAAAAATATAAAAAATAAACGAAATAATAACCAAGCTTCATCAAGTATTTCTAACAATAATAATAATAAAAAACAATATATAAATTGTAATTTTAGATATTATGTATTGGAAAAAAAATATTTAGAAAATTCTTTAAATGGAGATAATATAGAATGGAAACATATAGAAAAAGTTGATTACATTATTTATGATGATACAAATTTAGCTTGCCCAATTTGTCTTGAAAATAATATAATATCACCAAGGATAACACAATGTCGACACATTTTTTGTTTCCTATGTATCTTAAAATATTTTATAGACGAAGGAAAAGATAAGGCATGGAAAAAATGCCCTATATGTTTTGAAATAATTAATGAAAATGATTTAAGATGTGTTAAATTTCAATATGTTAAAAAATATAATATAAATGATAAAATAAGTATGTGTTTATTATTTACACAAAATAAAAAAATTGATATCAAATGTGAAAAATTATGTTTTAATAAAAATTTTAAAGTTACTAATAATAATTTTATTAAAAATAAAAAAAATATGGATTTTAAAGATATAGTAAATCTAGATACAACAATTCAAAATTTGTATTCCTTTAGTCAAAATAATTCAGAAAAAATATTAAAATTAAATTTAAATTTAGGAGTACAATTTTGTAAAATTTATTACTTATATAACCCTCTTTCTTTATTATTAAAAGATTTGAGAATTTTATATTTTATTCGTCAAAATAATCAAAATAAATTTTTTATATCTGATCAAGATATTATACAAAAAGCTATAGCCAATATCAAATTGAGGGTAGCAGAATATATGAGTATACCAATTGAAAAGTTGGATTCAAATCTTATATACACAGAAGAAGGAACAGAATTGGGCTCTGAAAATTTGGCTGATTCCTTTTACTTATACAATAATCTGGCCCAAGAAGTTTACGTAATTCTGCTGCTCTTATTTATCTATGTCTACACAAATAAACCCTTTACACACAACATATATATACTCGTCTTCCATTTCTTTTTTCAATATGCAGGATAGCATAGAACAAATTAAAAAAGAGATGGTAATGGATTCTTATGGAATGCCAACGAAAAAAGGTGTATCTTCAGATCGGCGCGAGAGTACTGATTCAGAAAAAAATAATAATGAAACTGGTTAGAATAAATAAGAAAAGAAATATATTTTTTTCATTCTCATATAATATGCATATTGAAAATTACTATGCTCGACAGTCTTTTATATTTTTAATCTTCAGAATCACTTGCTAATATACAATTCAATAATTTTATAATATATGTTTTTCATCTTGTTATTTGCAGAAATATATTTCTATCAAAGTATCGATGGGCAATGCATATTCCTCGATCCTTTCGTTTTAAAGTTCGTATTAAAAAGATAATAGATCATAAGCCCATACAAATATTTTACTATATTCAAAAAATATTGTATAACACATATTGCATTTCCACTTCAATAGGTTAATTCTTTTTGAATATGATAATGACATGGATAGAATTCCCAAATTTTTGAATAACAAGCAGATTACATATATTGAATCCTTTGAACTAACTGAAAAAGCTAAGAGAAAGTAAAATATACCACAACTCACGAAATATATTAAATAAACTACTGTACATCCATTTGTATATTTAAATAAGTAGCATATTCTATGCATGATTATTCGATTTTGTTTACTTGTTGAATATTATTTTTTAAATCTCTATAATAGATACACGTTTTTATCGTGTTTACCTCTTGGAACTAATGTGTCATTTGCCACATTAAATATTGGTAAGATTGTATTCTCCTCATTATTAGCTATATAACCATATCAAATTTTTGCACACACACATTTTTATGTATGACTTAATTATTTATTTTGTTCAGACGATGTTATATCTAAGCGAACCCAAACCCACTTTGCGGTATTTTTATATTACCCAATTTGAGATTTTTTCATTTATTTTGTCATACCTATTTGTTTCATCTTTATTTTGTTGTATTCTTGTGAATTATAGAAGGAAATATCTGAGCGAAATAAAAAGAATTATATCATTTTAAGTAAAAAGAAGAAAGAGGAAAAACTATTTCAAGCCTTAGCGGTAATAAATTATAAACCATTTTGTATTAATAACATATGAACATATATTTTTCATATGTATATATTACATACATATATATATATATACTATATTTTGTGTGTAACAGAATGAGGAAATTGCTCGAAAAGAAAAACGTTATTGGGACCTTCCAACTAATACAATAAATATACACGTTCCCAAAGCAACGGGAAGTCCTGATAAGTTAAGGTATAGATATATATCTACCTAAAACAAAATTTGTTACTTTTATATTAATATGCATATACATATGTATGCTCGATTCGTGTTGAATTTATTTTAAGGTTATCAAACCAAATGGGAGGAAATAAAGATTCTCAAACAGAACTTTATGACGATGAAATATTAAAATATGAAGATTTCATACCATCAGAAGAAATATATAATACAAATTCAAATAGCTTAGATTATGATCAATATGAAAATCAATTTTTTGATGCAATGGAGTTAAAAAAAAAAAAAATTAATAATAATTTTAGTGACAAAAAAAAGAAAAAGAAAAATGATATCGAAAATTCTAAGAAAAATAAATGTGACAACAAAAATGTTGCCAATAAATTTGCTGCTGCTACAAAACAACAATTCTTAGACGATGATGATAAAATTTATCAAATATCCAAAAGTTTTCTTGATGTTGCGAAATCTAATTGTAATACTAAAATTGATATTAATGAAAAAAAGGAAGATAATATATCTATTGGTAACGGTACACTTAGTGTTAATCTGATGGATTGTATTAAAGTCAAAACAACTAAAAAAAAAAAAGCAGAAAATAAAAACTAAAAAATGAATGTTTTGTTACTTTAATAGTTAAAAGTGCAGCTTTGCATATCCAGGTTGCATTTATTTTGATTTTTTTTTTGTTTTAGTATTACAATATTTGCATTCGCAATTCGTTTCCTTTAATTTTCTTTATTTTATGTGCTTTATTTTATCGACTTACATGCATTAACATTTTCATAGACTGCCTTTTAGTATCCTGTTTTGTTGCATTTACCATATTAAATATATGTGACAACCCATTTTATACTTAATATTTCCTTTTATTCTTAATAGTCTCTATGTTTCGAGTTGCATTTTTTATTTATCTTATTATGTAAAATGTTTTTTTTCTGTTTATTTTATTCTTAAGTATATGCAATATATTCGTCTTTATTATTACTAGATATTAGGTGATTGCATTTATTTTAAGTAAGCATAATATTTAATTGTTTTGAGTATTCATTTTTTTATGTATTAATAATATGCATGATATGCTTACTATCGTTTGTTCTGTTGTTCTTTCAATTTTTTTAATTTTTAAGTGCATTTGTCAATTTTTACTTTTTTATTTTTTTTTATTTTGCTAACATTTTTATTTTAAAAAAAAATTGAATAGCGAATAAGTATGTAGCATATTAATGTAAATGCTTATCGACTTTTTATGAGATACCATATGTCTAGTTTGGCATATGCAGAATTTCTTTGTTGATACATATAAATAAGGGCAAACATTTTCATCCTTATTCTTTACAATATTTATTTAAGGCCTATATATACTATTAAAGGGTAAACCCTATTATATGTGATAATATTTATTTAGTCGACTTTAAAATTAAAAAGTTTGAAATATGAATTATACTAAAAAATGAATGTCATTCATCAAAAGAGTTGATAATTATAAATTGGATATCCAAAAAAAAACATTTACTTTCAGAATATAAATGATAAGAAAATGTATACAAAATTAATTAAAAAAATGAAAATTGCATGATTTAGCGCAATTATAAAATAATAAAAATAAGATTTATTGAATTAAATTAAAAAATATATTTACACAAGTTGCATAAATTTGTCGAAAAGTATGAAATGTGTATATTCATTTTGGCTATTCATAAACATATCTTTCCATAGAAATATATGTTATATTTCATATAGTAGGTGAATAAATTTAATTTAATTTTTCTTTATCTTTTAAGTATTTTTTTTCCAAAAATGCTTGTTTGGATGCTTCTAATTTATCCTTTAGTTGTATGTAGAACATTATGTTGTTATTGTCTACACCTTTAGAATATGATTTTTCTTCAATTATTTTTGAAAGTATAGCTATTTTATCATCAAGAAGTTTAATTTTTTCATCGTTTGAAAATGAGGAATATAAAATATGAGCTCTTTGTTTATGTGGTATATCCCCCTGATTCTCATTTGCGTCAGTTTGTTCAAATTGATCTTCATCTTCTTCTAAAAAATCGAATGATTCTTCTAAGAGGGTTTTATAAATATTGTCTGCCTTATAAATTTTGTCATTATTATTATTTTTATCTTTTACATCATACCCTAAATCTTTATATAAATCGCTAGTAGATATATTTCGATTGAAAAGGGAATTTTCATCATCACCATAATTAATACTACTATTAACCGTAGCACTAGTAGAATTTATACTATTACTAGTATCAGTTTGATATATTTTTTTTTTTAAATCTTCAGAATTTATATATAAACTTTTTTTTTGTAATTTAACTAGCCAATATACATTTTTTTTTTTTATATTCGATTGCCTTCTAAAAAGGATAGATTGAGTAAGTTTTTTTTCTAATGATAAACGATCTTTTAATATAGCTTTTCTTTTTTTATCTTCTAATATACGATTTCTAATTATTTCCCTTCTTTTTTTTTTATCTTCTTTAGTTTGTAATAATAATTTTAATTGTTTACTTCTCTCTTCACTAGTAATTTCACTTAGCTTGTGTAAATATTGAGCTCTATATATTTTTCTTAAATCTCTCATTTGTCTTTCCCACATATATAATTCACATTGATATGGAGTTATTCCATTATACATTTTATTATACATTTGTTGATATACACTTTCATTTGATAATAAAAATTCTAACCGTCTATCCAATACTTCTTTTCTTACATTAGGAGGTTTTATAACTTCTAATATTTTTTCGCTATATCCAGTTTTTGCTCTTGGTATTATACGTGGCATTCCTATTTCACAAAATAATCTTTCCTTTTCTTTTAATCTTGCTAATCTTTTTACAGGATTACTAAAAGGTCCGATTTTTCTTTGTGGCTTTTCTCTTAATTGGGCTCTTTTGAATTTTCCAAATACTCTCATAAAACGAGAGGCATATAATACCCTTTGAAAATTATTTGCATAACTCATTTTGTTTGTTATTTTTTAAATTGATCATTTAAAAGTTGAAACATTATTATATATGCATCTTGTTCCTATTAATTTGTGTTTCCCTTTACACCATGTAATTCTTATAAATATATGTATATAGAGATATTAAGAGAGTAGTAATATTTTATTTCGTTTTTTTAAGATATGTATATGAAAAATGTTGAGATTTGCTTTGAAATGCTTTACGAATTTCACATTATTATATCATAATTTTATGTATTGTTCTATAATATCCAAATAAAATAACACATTCTAATAATTCGGGTGAATTATATTGCAAAGAAGTTTAATATGCATAGCTATTTTTTTTTTTTTAATTATTTTTTTTTCTACACTATGATGTATTTTTCCTGTGACATAAAATTCGACAGCGTTTACCAAAAATTAATTTATAAATCCTATTTACATTATATTTATAAAATTTTCGAATAATCAGAATTTTCATTTAATTCTATGTATGCATTTTTTTGTTTATTAGTTGTGCTGTTGTTTTTGTTTATTTTTCGACCGCATTTTCCATTTTACTGGATATAGCTATACATACATATATATCCGTTGCAATGACAAATATATATATGTTTATTTACATATTTGTTATTGTATATTCTTTTTTGCATACACCTGTGATTAAAAATGTATATTTACATATATACACTAGCATATGCATACAAAAAAGGAACCCATTAAACCACGTATAAATATAAGCAGCCGAAAATCTGTCAAATATTACTATATATATTTAATTTTTTTAATATTTTATTTTATTAATTTATATATAATAATAATTTATTTTTAGTAATTTTTATGCTTATCTTATAGAAGAATGGTGGTAGTATATAAATTTATTACAACAGCTACGTCTTTTTTTTTATGTTTTTCTTTTTTACAGTGTTTTTATTAGGAAAATACTTATCTATTGTTTCGTATATATACTAAAAGTTTCATGCACCAACGTACACCATTAAAAAAACACAAATTATAATAAAATAACTAATGAATAAAAAAATAAAACAAATGTAATATGTTTATACTGCACACAAAATTATAACATATTAAACTGCACTATATCTCAAAATATTTTTATTTATTTTAATTTTTATAAACATAAAAATTATTATGGTAGTTTAAAAGGAAACAACTTTTTTTGGCATTTTATATTTTTAAGATTGTCTAGTTAATGCATTTTCAAAATATCAACTTAAAAATAGTTCGAACAAAATATGTCTCTCTGTTATATTTCGTATATGTTTTTTTCGCTCTCTATTTTTAATAATTAAATAAAAGAATATGCTTACATAAAAATAATCATCACGTTATGCTAATACGCAGAAGATATGCATTATTTTTTCACACATATAACATTGATATTTATCGATATAAAAAATTTTAGTGTAACATATAATTTTGAAATATATAGAATATTTTGATAGTACTAAAATTATTTATTCTGTAATTTTACTATTCGGGGGAAAGTGAAACTGCACCACAAAGGAAGAATAATAAAATAAATAAAAGGGCAACCAAACATATATAGACACAAATAATATATATATTATTCATATTCATTTTGCCAAATATATATTTCTATAACCAACAAAATTAATTACACACATATAAACTTTTAAACAATGAAAAAGGTACTTGTTTTATTTTTTGTTTTTTTATTTAAAATATGGAAGGAAACTGCTGAATGTTCCAAATACCCCAAAAGAAAAAGACATGGAACTGGTATGAAAGAAAATTATTTAAAAAACGAGAATTTAAATAATTACAGCTTCATGATGGTTAACCCAAATGACGAAAAAGTTATGAATGACAACGCAAAGAATGCCAATAATAACAACGTGAATAATAATGACATCAATAATAACAATAACAATAACGACAATAATAATAATAATGGTAACAATAACAATAATGACAATAATAATAATGACAACAATAATAATGATAACAACAACAATAATAATAACAATAACAATAATAATAATGAAGAAAAAAAAAATGATGTCCCACCCGAAAAAAAAATTAATAAAGAAAACTTGCTAGAATATGGAACCCATGACAAAAGTGGACATTTCATCCCTTCTTACAAAACATTAACAGATGAAATATTATCGACAAGCAATGCATTGGTATTTTTTTTACATTAGATATTTATACATGCCAAATGATTTCCTTTTTCATTTATATGCCATATTTATTATAATTATTTTTTTCTACTTACAGGAACGAGCTTCAAATTACCTAAAAATCACATGCTCTCATCTCATGAAAATTCTCGAATTTATTCCAGACTCTAAGATATCAACACAATATATAAAAGTTGATAATAAAAATGTCTACTTAAAAGATATTAATACTGAATGCCAGGATATTTTTTTTAGTTTAGAAAAATTAACTATGACCACCATTGTTCTTAATTCAAAAATCAATAAGTTGGTATATGTTCAAGATTCTTAAAAAGCCTAAAAGTATGGGCATAAATCGGAGAGAAAATATAAGGAAAGACAAAGAAATTAAATATTTTATATAGTTTTCAAAAATTTTCATGATACAACATGTATACCATCTTATAAACCATTTTTATGTTTGTAATCTTTCTATAAAATAAATATATATATTATTTTGTAGGTATTATAATATTTGTTTTTTTTCATTTCATTTATGTGATATATATAAAAAATGTGTACAGACATTATGTATACACATGAATTATAAAGCTTTTTTAATAACTTTTTTTATTCATATTTTATTATAATTTATATTTATTTTTTGTATATATCACACCTTATTTTTGTCTTTTTTTCGAACAAATATTATCATTTGTATTTGTTATTTTATCATTTCTTTGTCTTATGTTTTGTGATTTAAGAAATATGATTTATTTTTATATTTTTTCCTTTTCATTCGTTTTTTTTTGTGAAGGTTTTAAGTAAATATTTAGCATTTGAGATTGCAATTTAAAAAAATGCGGAAATATGACCTTTAAAAAATATATACATATTATGCATATATATATGCATATATTTTTTGTATTCATTATTTTAAAAAATGTGTATATGTATTGGTTTTAAACTTTTTATATTTACATTAAAAAAAAATTAATTTGTAAAAAAAATATATTTGAAAGAATAATAAAAAATCTCATAACTGAAGGACTTTCTATAAATACATAGATATACATAAAAATTAGCCTATTCCCAAAACATACTTGCATAGTCATATGCCATTAAATATGTATGATGTTGGAAAATATTAACTAATGCTGCCAACCTTTTTGTGTGCAATTTCCATATATGAGCAATGTATTATTCCCATAAAATGTGATTTTACAAAAAAATAAAAAATTAATTAAAATTATGGAAATATTAAAACGATAATATAAGCATTGTAAAAATAGTTGAATATATACAATAACTTTTGATTTATGGTAAGCTGTACATATGTATCGGGGTGTTTATTTTTTCTTTGAATGTGGTATAGCAGCCCCATAAAGATTTGGAATGGATACAAGAAAATGCAGACCAGGTTCCAAATCACCAAATCCTGTTGTTCCACCTGAATATAGCCTTCTATCATAGGGATGATAACCCAATAATTCTTCTTCTTCTTGTAACTGAAATTTTGCTTCTTCAATATATGGAGCTAAATATGGTATATATGGATCATAGTTTTGTTCTGATGGATGTAAGTATAGTCTTAAGAAATTTATGTGTGTACCTCTTAACATTCTTCTATACCTTTTTATTTTTATATCTTTTGGTAATAAAGATATTGCTCTTTCGATCACTGGATCTTTATCACTATACATGTCATCGTACATTAAACCTAATTAAAGAGGCAACAAATGATAAAATTATTAAATGGTAAAATGAAACTATTGGGATATGTGCGTCACAATTGAAGTACTAATATATAATAGACAATAATAATGAATAAAAATATATAAATAACATTATTTTGGATATAACTAAATAATTAGTTCTCATCTTTATCGAAAAAATATACTTCATTTTGTTTCAGTATATATTTGTTACGATAATAAATGGTCATTCTTTAAAAAGTAAACATAAACATACACAAAGTTTGGGAAGATGAAACAGTATTTATCTTATGGATGTATACACATTGTAGGAATACATATAATTATCACATTTTTTTTGTATTACCATGTTCTCTCAAAAATTTGGTAGTTGCACAATATTGCCATCTTTCAAATGGCCCTCGGATAAACTTAAAATAGTAAGGGAAAAATGCATTTTTGAAAGCTTCAGTTAGTCGATTTGTTTTTCTCTTTGTTGGTTCATATTCTAATTTCTTAATATCTTTTGAGCCTGCTTTTATAATGTATTTACAAATTTCTTTATGCAATGACATTTTTTTTATTAATACCTATATTTCATTTACTTTAATTCATTATATGGGATTTGCTATATTTCACATATACGCAGATATATACATACACAGTTACAAAATATAACTGATATTAAAATTTTCTTTTATGTTAATAAATTATCTTATAATAGTTATAAATGAAGCATAGTAATATTATTATAAATTATTACATAATGCCCATTCAGTAAATAATTTATTTCCCCAAACTTATAAATATGTACCCCAATTATTTAAATCATGACAAGTTTGGATATAATATGATTTAACTAAAATAATTAGTCAAAATAAATATATAATAATGTACAAAAATGTAAAATAAATATATAAAATAAACACATAAATAATATAAATAAGTGTATATATATGAATGAAAAAATATTATGTATTGTGTAATATGTACTCCCAAAAAAATTATTATATAAAAAAATTCACAAAAATGTAGCGTATATAATATATATATATTATATATATATGTATTAAAAAATATAAGAATGGCAATAAGAATGAAAGTGCCATGCAAATTGTATAATCATAATATTATCATGTGTATATATTACATAAATTTAAAAAAATGAAAATGATGAAATGTCAATAATTTTAAGTACTAACAAAAAACATTTAAAAGTTATACACAAATTAATAATATTTTTTACTGGAAAATATTTGTTTTTTCCCCTACCATTTTGCAATATAATTTATGCAATAATTAAACGAGTTGACAATATTCTATATTTGTATGTTTTCATATGGAATAGCAACTTTTTTTAAATGTTAATGAAAAATATGTAATAACACACACAATTATATCATTTTATATTTTTTTATTTTAATTATTATTATTACCTGACCAATTATATTGCCTTTTTTTACACAATTAATTTAATATGCTATATTTTTGGTTATTCGGAAATATTTCTTTTCTATTATGCATAAAGCAACTATATTCTATTAATTGTTAAATATTAAAAATACCTTTTAAATAACACAAAATATAATGAAGAAGTTGTAAAATATATCGTTACTATCATCACACATTCATACAATAACCTTTTTAAGATAATCATGTTCTTGCATATACATACACATGTGCATATAATTAACTACCTCATATTCATTTTATGTTTCTTAAGTGGTAAACGAGCGATTTTAAGGAAATGCAACTATTTTTTGAGCAACCAAAAAGGCTTCAAAAGAGTGTGTTTATTTTTTACCTTTTAATTTCGATGATGATATTGTATTAAAAATGCTTTTCTATTTTGAATTATATTTTTTGTTAAAAAATGATTGTGATCATATGTATTGATACCCTTTGAAATTAGTTAGAGAACTAATTCAGTAGACTCAATTCTTTAAGCATCGTTTTGTTTTTATATATGTAGTAAATAAAAGTTTTATATGTCGTTTTTTGCGTATATTAATATACACACACATATATATATACAGATCTCAAATAAACAGATATATACATGAAACGAATATATTTATAAAATAGCACTTTAAAAAATAATCAAAACTGAACAAACAAAAAAATATTGTTAATTCAAATAGTACAAAGTACAATTCCTTCATTTAGTAAATGAGACATATTTCGGAATTGTGTAGTTATTAACTTCACATACGCTTTAATTAGTTCATACACTATTATATACATGTGTGTATAAATGGATTAAACCAAACATATAAGGCAATGAGTGCACATATATGCATTTGTCTTTTCTTTGCTCTACACCTATATATGTAAATATACGCACAAAGCACTTTTTAGCCAAAATAAAGCGGAAAATATTACTAACATATTTATCATCCTCATATTAAAATATTTTAGCTAGCTTAAAAATATTTTTTTTAAGAGGATGGTTGCATGAATGCCTTTATTCCGTCATCAGCAATTATGCAAACGTGGTTAAGATCTCTAAAGTTTTCATTATAATCTAAGCCACAACCAACAAGGAAGAAATTTGGTACTGAAAATCCAGTAAAATCAGCTTTAAATCCATTCCATAATGGGGTTCTTTTAATATATAAAGCTGAAATGGCTATTGTTTTTGGTTCGAATTTTTTTAAATAATCACAAAATTTTGATAAGGTGTTACCAGTATCAATTATATCCTCAACAATTAAAACGTTTTTGCCCTTTAAGCAAGATAAGTCTTCACTAACTATTTCTAATCTACCAGTTGATTGAGTATTGCAATATGATTTTACACGTACGTAGTGTTCTCTATATGTGTTAGTAGAAGCATCTTCAATATAATAAGTATGTATTCTATCTAAATATTTCAACAATAATGTGAAAAAAGACCTTGATCCTTTTAATAAGCAAAGGAGATGGAATTCTTCACCATTATATGTTTTGCTAATATCAAAAGCCATTCTTTCAACTCTACTTTTGATTAATCCATTTGGTATCAAAACTCTTTGAAGATATTTCTATATAGATAAAAAAAATGCATAAAAACGACATATTTAAAACTACTTATATTGTAAAACAAAGAAAAATACATATGAAGATTCTTTTGATTTTTTTTATAAGACATAATTCAATTTTTCTTTGGTATTACTTTATAGTGATCGGGGGTTACAAAGGAATCAAATTCATATCCATCCTCATCCTTTATCATAACAGGTTCATAGCCAAGTTCTCCGGCTCCAGGACTGTATATAAGAAGTACATATGTGCATGTGAAATAGTATATAGTATTTTATTCATTATATACACAGTATAATCATTATAAATAGATGGTTAGCTTATATCGGAACAGCATAATAATTACATGAATCATATAAGCTGGATGTACAATTTTATTCAAATATTTATTGTAAATGCATATATATATTATATAATTTTTTTCGGAACGCCTTTTCCACAAAATGACAAAGTATGCATATTAAAAAAAAGTTAATCAACACAACGGGATATATAGAAAATGAATATAAACTATATATTAATATATATTTAAATTTTAATTTATTTATTACTTGTTTGGGATTTTCATTTTGATGTAAATTTGGGTTTTTAGTAAAATAGGAAATGCAAATAAGCACTATATGTGAATACTTAAGTATATAAGTATATAATTTAAAATGAGCTTTATAGAAGATATAAAGTTTTTTGTAAAAAAATAATAATTTTTAAAAAAAAATTATAATAAATAAATAAATATTTAATTATTTTTAATTAATTTATTAAAAATTTATTCGAATTCAATGCATTATGTTATTTTATAACGTTTATTAAAAGGGGTGTAAATTAATTTTTTCGGGATTTTTTATGAGAAAAAGTAGTTAATGCATGCGCTTAAAATGTGTTATAAAAGCGACGGGATCCTTTAAAAAGAGAATAAAACTATAAATAATTAATTATAATTTAAAACGGATACTATAAAAATAATAACATTGAATTTAATTTTATAAAATTTATTAAAAAATACGGGGAAAATGGGAAACAACAAATATATTTTTAGTATCAATTGGGACGCATGCAACATATATATAGTAGGAAATTATTTTTAATTTGTATCGAAAAGCAATATATACAAAATTGTTATCTATTTTTTTTTTCGAATCAAGAAAAACGATAATCGAGATGGAATATCAAATAACCTTGAGCGCATTTCTATTTTTTTTGTAAAAAAAATAATATTTATAAAATTTATCTTTTTCTCTTTTCATATATAACATATTAAAAATGAACAAAACTGATGTTATAGAAATTTACATTATAATAAAATTTTTTATTTCCAAATATTAAAATAAAAACGCATGCAACTTTAGGAAAAGTGCAATAAAACTTGTGCACTACTAATAATATTATATGTGTTTATAGATATGTTATTAAATACTTTATGTATCCATTAATTGTCCATATAATATATAATGTATGTTGTTTGGTGACCTTCTTCATTATTAGTTTTCCACATATATAGTATATACTTATGCTTTATTTTACAATACTCTCATTAGAATTTCATACTACAATAGCACATCTAATGGTATTGAAAAAAAATTTTAAGCTAAATTCATTAAAGGTTATAAATTTTTTCTTTGGATTTAGATTTATAAGATAAAAACTATACAAATTATAATTTTTATATTATTGGATAGGGGAAAGAAATACGTATATAAGTTATTACAATAAGGTCATATAAGCATGTATATGGGCCACCTACTGATAATACTACTAGCATTTCTAACGATGTAATAAAAGGAACAAAAAATGCGTAAAAAAGTTATATGGAAAAAATATATATGTTGAAACTTAATTAAATCTTTCGAATTCTTATATAAGCTTACATACATATATTAAGATGGTGTAAAATAAATCAAATAACAAGAGGTGTGCAAATTAAAATTATATGCATATTAATTGTGAAAATAACTTTATACAAAATATAAATGTTGAGACAAGAATAATTATTAATGCACATTTGCGGGCATAAATAGATGACTATACTGTTTTGGTTTTCTACTTTCTTGAGTTTGACGGTTATAAGATTTTTAATTTCTTTTATGAGTTATATATATAAATAATTTTTAAGCATCACACTAGCACAGTAATGTGGGAATATGCTTAAAATAGATATACACTTATAATAAAAAGTGCATGAACAATTTGATACATTCGGAAAACCTAGCATCTTTTAACTTTGTATTTATCTGGTTGCATAAACACGGGCATAACTTCATCTATTAATTTGTCTATATCCTTCTTTGCTTCATCATAACTCTTTCTAGATATTTCACCATACCATTTTATTTTGGGTTCTGTTCCACTTGCTCTTATAGTAACTATAGCTGTGTTTTCAAAATAAAGTGTAATATTTTGTGAATCTGGTGTTGGTGCGATTAATGATTTTTTATCGGGCGTCTGTGAGTCATAGCCTGTAGTTAGGTCCCTAATATGCGCAATTTTATAGGAAGCTAGCTGTTTTTTATAATTTCCTTTAGATCTAAATTCATTAAATATGTTAGCAACATCATTTGAATCAAGAATAGTGTAATATCCATTATTGCTTACAAAATATCCTATTTCTTTTCTAATATCTTCTAAGCATTGATGAAATGTCGAATTATTTTCATATAAATGTATAGCTATTTCTACCCAATAAGCTAAAGCAGATATACCACACTTATCTCTAATATGTTTTGATAATGCATGTCCTAAGGCTTCTTCATAACAATATAATGTATTATGCTTATTGTCATTATATTCTATAGCTTTATTAATTAACCATTTAAAACCTGTTAGTGTTTCATCATATTTATATCCATGTTTTTGACATAACATTTTTAACATCCTTGAACAAACAATAGTACATAAAAAGACATGCTTTGATTTGTCTATATTTTTTTTCTCATAATCTTTCATAATAAAATATGCAAATATAATTCCTAATTCATCGCCTGATAATATCTTCCATTTATTATTATATTTTTCGGCACAAGCAAATCTATCTGCATCTGGATCATTAGCAACTACTAATGGACTCTTAACCTGATCTGCTAATTCCATTGATAAATCTAATGCACCTTTTTCTTCTGGGTTTGGAAAAGTAACGGTTGAAAATTCTGGATCTGGTAATGCTTGTTGGGGTACAGTCAATAAATTATTATACCCAACAATTTGCATAATTCCTTGAACAAATTTCCTACCTACACCATGCATAGGTGAATAAACAATAACTAACTTTGTACGTGAGTTTCTATTACAGCTAAAATTAAATTCTTTTTTTAAATCAGATATAAACGAATCAAACATCTCATGATATATATCTTTAACTAATGATTTATCTTTTAAATAAAAATCATCATCTAAATATTTATATATATCATTCCATGGCTTTAAATTATCTAATATACAATCAGATACATTTTTATCAACTGGAGGAATTATCTGTGCCCCATTTTCACCATATAATTTATATCCATTATCTATCTTAGGGTTATGAGAAGCTGTTACCATAACTCCGCATAAGCAACTTTTTTTAAAACTTGAATAGCATAAAATAGGGGTAGCAACTGTTTGGCTAAATAAATATACCTTAAATCCTTTTGATAAACATACAGCTGATGCAACATGGGCAAAAGATTCTGAATTATGCCTTCCATCAAAACCAAATATTATTCCTCGATTTTTACATGCATCTGCTCCATATTTATTTATTAAATATGTACACAAACCTTGGGTTGTTTGAATTATTGTGACTACATTCATTGCATTGAAACCAACACCCATTTTGCCTCTTAAACCGGCAGTTCCAAAATTCAACCTATTTAGAAATAATTTCTTTAATTCGTCCTCATTGGAATTATTTATTACTTCCTTGGTTTGATCGGACAAATACTTTGGTTTCGAAAATAAGTTCCACACCTCAATACTCTTGAGCAACTCTGGATTTTTTATCTTATCCATTTTGTGCGGTCTTGTTATAACGGTGTAAATATAGGCTCTTATTTAGCTAGCTATATATAATATAGTTATGAGGAAATCGTTTTAACTATGAAAAATATCGTTTATTTATTCTAATTTTAATTATTTATGATATAACAGACGAATAAAAATTATCACAATTAAAACACGTAAAATATCCGAAAATTTTTCGAAAAAAATAAAAAGGAAGGCGCCCTATATTTAATTAAAATTACGAGTTTTATTCAAATTGTGTACATAATAATATGTAAGCACATGTTAATATTATGTTTTTTATATTAATTATGTGAAAAACTACATAAAAATAAAAGTAAATAATACAATAAAACGAAATAATAGTGAATTATTAAACGAAGATATTTCTATAACAAAGATATTGGTGTAGGAAATATATGTAATTATAAAAAATTGAATAAACAATAAAATAAAGTATATTAAATAGCGAAGAAATTAATGGAAATAAATAATATTTGGATAACTATAAAAAAATTATGGAGTAAACAAAAAAAATTGGAATTTAAATAAAAAAATAACAGCGAGCTTAAATAAATCAAATAACCGCGTATTTATATAAATACTAAAGCTAGACACGAATGTATAAAATATTTTTACATATATTTTATTTTATAGTATATAAACACACGTACATATTATATTTGTATAAAATAATAGATAATAATTATATTAATATACAATATTGCAATATTATGATGGGAAATATTTTTATATGTAATAGTTATAGTTTGATTGGTCATAAGCTTCTCAAAATAAATAATTCATTTTAAATTAAGTACACATTAAATATATTGCAATATATAATTAAAGGTACATAAATAATGTGTATCCGGTTTTTTTTCTTTCAAATTTAATTGCGTAAAAATATATATACATAAGTACTTGTCTCTTGGGTCTTCTATAGGCATGCTGTTTTGAGTATCCCATATTTAAAAAATATTATAACTATATTATAGCATTTGGGATGTGAATATAAAAAAATGATATTGCACTTATATAACTAGTAATAAATATATGTGCATGTACATATAAAAAATTCGAAAAATAATATGATAAAATCCATTTTAACCCTTATGTCTTTTTTATGAATTATAATGAACTCACAAATGGTTCCGCAATTAATTAAATTTTATAACGCTATATTTTTCATATAATATAATTAACATTTCTACAAAGCAAACCGACTAAAGAAATATGATTAATTTAACTATTAAAATAATTCCAATTAAAATGGTGAAGTTAAATTATTAAAAAGTTATGCAAATATATTATTACACCGATAATATTGTAAATAAATATGTAAAATATTTTTTTATATACTTCATATTTTATTCCAATTTAATTCGTTTTACCATTTTGTTTGTATAAATAAAAATACTTAAGCGTCTTACTTTTTATGTGCCCACAAAACTTATGGGTATATTAATTATATCAATCAATAGAACGGCTTAATATATCATTTAAATTTTTTTCCTGTTCTTATCCTTTGTTATAATAACAATTAATAAATAAAAAATATATATGAATATATAACTTTCGATATATGTAACATACAATTTTATATTTACATTCGTATGACGTGTATACACATTTTTATGTATTACGCCAATCGAATATGTTATTTTCCAGAAAAAAATAATAAATGAATGTAAAATATTAAAATTTTTAAAGCATAAAAGAAAAATATTATATATTAACATATTTATCGAAAAACATAACAACGAATAGGCAATCATTCTATTTTATATTTTTTGGGCTATATTTTTCTCCTTAGTTTTTATTCAAATTCTATTGTGGATGGGGGTTTAGAAGAAATATCATAGAGTATTCTGTTAACTCCTTTGACATTACTCAATATACGAGTAGTTATTTTTTCTAAAATGTCATGTGGGATTTTATAATAACTTGCTGTCATATAGGATGTTGTTTTTACGGCCCTTAGTGCACAAATATGATCATAGGATCGTGCATCTCCTCTTACTCCTACTGATTTTGATGAAAATATAACAGCGAATGCTTGTCCTATATCATCATATAAATTAAATTCTTTTAAAGAATTAATAAATATATCATCTACTTCTCTTAAAATATCTAATTTATGTTTATCAATTTCTCCAATAACACGTATTGCTAAACCAGGTCCTGGAAATGGGTGTCTATTTGTTAATTCTTTTGGTAAGTTTAATTCTTGTGATAATTTTTTAACATCATCTTTAAATAAAAATTTAAATGGTTCAAATAATTTGAATTTTAAATTTTTTGGTAATCCTCCTACATTATGATGAGTTTTAATAGTATCTGATAAATTTTTCGAGCATTTACTTTCTATAATATCAGGATATAATGTTCCTTGTAATAAATATGTTTTTTCGATATCTATATCCATACTATATACTGCTTTTTCAAATTCTTCTATAAATAATTTTCCAATTATTTTTCTTTTTTGTTCTGGATCGGTAACACCTTTTAATTGATTTAAGAAAATTTCAGAGGCATCAATTTTTGTTATATTCATATCAGGAAATGTATTTTTTATAAATGTATAAACTTTTTCTCCTTCGTTTTTTCGTAATAATCCATTATCTATAAATATTCCAAAAAAACGATCTTTAAATATTTTATGTGTCATTGCAGCAGCAACAGTACTATCAATTCCTCCTGACATAGCAGCAATTACATAATGATCGTGTGCATATTTTTTAATATTATTAAATTCAACTTCATGATATTTTATAGGATCAAATGTTTTTGTGCATTTACATATTTTATATGCAAAATTATAAAACATTTGATCTCCGTCTATTGTTTCATATACTTCTGGATGAAATTGAACACCATATATATTATATTCTTTATTATAAATTCCACAAATAAAACAATTTTCACTTGAATTTACTAAATAGTAATTTTCAGGAATCTCAATTACCTCTTCTGTATGATTCATCCATACATTCATTTTGCTGGTATCTTTTATATCATCAAATAATAAGCAATTAGTATCCTTTTCTAATAATTTATAATTCTTATATGATGCATTGTCTTTATAGTCATGTGATATTAATGTTACATCAGTACTTCCATGTTCAGAATTTTTTGATTTACCAACTTTTCCATTCATTTGGAAAGCTAATTCTTGCATACCATAGCATATACCAAATATAGGAATTTTATTTTCTATAAAATAATTTAATACTTCTTTTTTTACATGAGGACCATTTTTTGCATTAACAGAATGTGGACTTCCTGAAAATATAACTCCCTTTATATTTAAATTTTGAATATCTTTTAAATCAACATTATAATCTTTTGTTTCACTGTATATTTTGATATTATTCAATCGTTTGACAATTAAATGGAAATACTGAGATCCAAAGTTTAAAACTAATATCATATCATAGTTATTTCCTTCCATTTTGATATATTAAGTATAAAAATAAGGGCTACAAATTTTAATTTTGTATATATGTGTATTTTTTATTTTTGTTTTAATTATATTTGCAATTGATTTATTACATACATATCACAATAGGATTATTATAACTTAACTATTTTGTGGCTACTTTATTAATTATTTCTTATTATTCTTTTGCTTCGTTATTTTATATTCGTTTAATAATCACTCTTATAATAATAAGTTATTCTATATATTTTTTAACACACTCATGTCCATATATATATATATATGTTGAGCATGGCTTGACATATAGACACTAATTGGATATCAACCGTACATTAATATCTCAATTTTTTATAACATTAAACAAGTACTGAATTTATTTAAATTTTTTACAAATGAAAAATGAAAAAAATTGAAAAACACGAAATGACAAAAGAGTATATTTTAATTATAATCCTATATATATTTTACCACATGAAGGTATTTAATTAAAGCAAGATATTAATTATTTAAATTATTTTTAATTATTTTAAGCGATTTTAAAAGGTTAACATTGTACTTTTATATGAAGGAATTAAAAAAATTGTCATTAATATATAAATTTTCGAATAATTGCGAATAAAAAATTAATCAATAAATAATAAGGAACAAAATTATAGCAATTCCAATACTACCATAAAGAGGGGCATATTTTTGCCGCTGTTTATGCACATATTCATTTATAAATATGCATGTATATATACCTTCAAGTTCACTAATACGTATTTTCCTGAAATATAAGATCTAATTAAGTAAGGAAGTATTTAGTCTATTTATTTCCTTTTTTTGTTTGAATAATATAAAATGTAACATTTGGCATATTTTAAAAAATTATAAATAATTATATTTAAAAAAAAAATACGCAAAAAAAAGGTAAATTTGTATGCTTATTTTTTTTTGAAACATCTTTATATATTTGTAGTAGCACAATTATAAATTGTTTTGTAGTGATAGCAAAAATAAAATAATTGAATTACATAATATTGAAAATATTTATTAATAAATTGGCAATATAATAATACTGGTGAAGGGAAGTTATAATTAGATATGTATAAATTTATGCATAAAAAATGTATAAATAATACATATATAATAATATAACCATCATATAATAAAATAGCGAAAATTGGAAAAATAATGATAACATAAAATAATGGCAAGCAACCCATTATATTTGGGAAATTTCTTCGAGATATCTAAAACTTTGTTTTTTTAAATTTTATATGTTATCCATTAATCATAATGTGTATGTGTATGCATGCGGGCATCCATATACCCATGATATATAAATATATTGTATAAAGAAAAGTGATCGTTGATGTTCCTTTTCATTGATTTATGCTTTATTTTTCGAATTCCGTATTTTATTTCCCAACTGCTTTTCTTCAAATTTTCCCGCCATAGTATATCCATTTCCTATTTTTAGTTATTTGAATATTTTATTTTTATTTCTTTTTTTTTTCACAATATATATAAGAAAATCCTTGTAGAATAATCCTTTATATAACCACATCGAGCATGTTATTAAAAATAAACTATGAAATATTTTAGAAGATATATTATCATTTGAATTCATTTTTTTTAGTAAATTGTTTTTTTTGCCACGTTTTTCAATTGTAATATTAATGGACACAAACAAAGTGTATCTACCCAAAAATATTACACTACCCTGTAAGTTAAAATGGGCAGTAGATGATAATTCTATGGTTAGTTCAAATCAAATAATTGCTTTTATTATTGAGACTAAAAATGAGGATATAAATATTCAAAATGACGAACTAATAAACAATAATAACGACCCACAAAATATCAATCAACATAATTATGATCACAATATATATGAACAGAATAATGCAAATAAATGTATTAACAGTACAGGCAATTTAAATAATGAAAATGAAGTGGGTAGCGAAAATGCTAAAAATGACACAAATGATCAAAAAAATGTAAATAACCAAAATAAACTAAATGACGAACAAAATAATGTTATAAATTTTATACTGAATAGTAGAAATACTCGTGAGATTAAAGAGAGTAATCATATATTCTTACGATCTAATAATAGCGGTCGAATAAATATTTTAAAAAAAAATATAAACCCACAAAAAGATGAGTATATATATATTGACAATCCTAATGAATTATTATGTGAAATTAATGATGAGGAATGTAAACATGAAATAATATTTTCAGGATTATGTGCAAATTGTTTTATGAATCAAGAAGATATAAATAAAAATAAAAATGACAAATATTTTTTATCACCTGGCTTTATAACAAATGAAAAAAAATTATTTATAAATACAGATAAAGCTATTGATCTAGAAAAGGAAAGAGTACAAAATATTATAAATAATAAAAAATTATGTTTAGTTTTAGATTTAGACAATACATTATTACAAGCTTCTTTTTATATTCATTCTGTTCATATTGAGAAAGATGTAATAAATATAACGACGGATTTTGATGATGACGAGTTTGCACCGATGGGTAATAATTTCGGAAATGGCAATCAACCTAGTGATAATAATAAATTTGAAAATGAAGAAATAAATATTAAATCAGAGGATAATCCATTGAATAGTGGTAAAGATTGTTATAAAAAATTCGATCACATTCTAAATCAGAAAACACAAAACGATGAAATAAATTCTGAAATGCTATCATTTTTTTTTAATGCAAACAAAAAAAAAAACAAACTAGAAAATGACATTTATCATGATATAAAAATGAACTATGAAGAGTATCTTAATTTTTTAGCTAAGGTAAATACATTTAATTTATTGAAATATAATGGAAAATATATACATTATGAAGATTTAAATGATGAAGCCATAAAAGCAAAAATAAAAAAATTCGAATCATCAGTGTTAAAAACAACTGTAAAATATGATAAAGGATTATATACTATATATTATAAATTAAGACCAGGAGTAATTGAATTTTTACAAAAAATGAATCAAAAATATGAAATATATTTATATACAATGGGAACAATAGAGCATGCTAAATCATGCTTATTTTTATTAGACCCATTGAAAAAATTTTTTGGTAATAGAATATTTTCAAGAAAAGATTGTACAAATGGAATGAAACATTTAAATCGAATTCTTCCAACATATCGTAGTATATCAATCTGTGTTGATGATAGTGAGTATATTTGGAAAGAAGCAAATTCTTGCATTAAAGTTCATGCATATAATTATTTTCCTGAAATTCAATTTTTAGGGGATATAAAAAAAAAAACATATTTTTTAACAAAATTTTTTTCTATGGCTCAATCATATTTAAACTTTTCAACAGATATTTATCGATTTATTAATTTTAAATGTAATGAATATGAAGAATTCAAAAAAAATTATTTAAATAACTTTATGATAAATAATATGTATACACAAAATTTATCGATTCCTTATTTGGCTCCTATGGGTATACAAATGGGGGGAACTCATGCAAATATAAATAATACAGCATTTGTTAATAATTCGAATATAGTAAAAAGTGAAAATACTATAGAAAATGGAAATTTTTCCGAAAAAAACAAAGGTAATATATTTAACGGAGTTAATAACACACTAAGTCTAAACTTTGATGAGGATAATGATGATTTTTCTAACGACATGCTTATAGATTTGGAAAAGGAATTCGAAACAGATAATGAAAATGATTCAAATTTAAAAAGAAAATCACATAATTCCAATAAAATAAACTTGGTAAATGATCAAGAACTAGCTAATTATTCATACCCTCTTGATACCACCTATGGTGATCAAATAGAAAATCCTAATGAACCCATTTTAAGTATTCAAACAAATGCAGGTAATATCGAACAGGCTAATAATAATATAAACGACAATAGTAATGATATATTTACAGCATCAGATGAAGGTATTCCAGCAGGTGTGGGCATACCTGAAATACAAAATAACGATTTAGTTTTCTATATAAATCAAGATCAAGATAATTCATTTTTAAATAAATCTAATGATGAAAATAATATTGACATGGAACATTATTCTGAATCCACTGACCCATTAAATAATAATGCAAACATATCAGATGAAGAAAATATATTAGCTGATAATTTAGTTCAATTTTATAGTAAGGATGAAAATGATGATTTGGATTTGAATTTAGATGAGGATGATGATGAGGATATGTTTTTTCTAAATGATGATATACTAAATGACGAATTCAATAAAAAAATGAAAAAAAAAAAAAAAAATAACAATGATATAAATAAAAATGGTAGCGTATCAAAAATATATACACCAAAACATGCACCTTTATATGGTGAACAAAATATACCAAATAATATTAATCAAGCTCATTATTTACAATCAAAATTAAAATATATATCTCCAGAAGATGAAATGATTTTTAAATTTATATCTGAAAAAACATTTAAAAAATATGAAAATTACGTAACACAATTTATAGATAATTATTTTAAGGAGCGCGATTGTAATACCAATTACCAAATTAAAAAAGAACCACACGAGCTTGAAAAAAATTTTGCAGATTGGATGATATCAGGAACTCCTTCTCCGTTTAAAATAAAAAAGGAAGAAATAAACAATAGTAGTTATATATTTGAAGGAGAGACAAAATTTGATGAATCATATATCCAAGAAATGAATAATAATGATGAAGAACAAACTCAAAGATCACGAAAAGGTAGAAAATCGCATGGGGATGATTTAACAGAATTTCAAAGTGTAAATAAGAAAAAAAAAACTAATATGGAATATTCAAATGAAAGCGATACAAACATATTAAATAACAAATCAAACTATAACTACGAAAATGAGAAATGCATCAATGAATATTATGAAACTTTTTTTATTCCAAAAAATTTAAAGGAAAATAATTTTCATGATAATGATAAACAATTATATTATTTAATAACTATATTAGACGAAATACATTATGTGTTTTATAAACTTTTTGATGACTTTAAAGCAAATAAAATAAATGAAAAAAATGAAGACTCAAAAATATATAATTATTTTTTACGATATCCAATAGTTAGAACCATATTAAGGGAATTCCGGAAAAAAATTTTTAACAGTAATCACAATTTGCATATATTTATTATATATTATCATATACCTTATTTTTTGTTAAGCCTTAAAATGGTTGCACCCTTGTATATATAAACATTATTTTCTTCATAAAAATAATATATATGCATGACAATATTTTATTTCCTCACCTCAGATTGTACATTTAACATATCCCATTTACCTGATGACATACAAAGAAGCGATTTTATAGACAACATTATTAAACTTGGTGGGATTATAAATAATAATAATTACAGTCACAAGTTAACAATAAATAACCCATTAAAAACTGAAAGTGCAGAAAAAGAAAAATACACAAATTTAATGCTAATTGAAAGAGCTTTATATACTTGGAAGTAATTATTTCAAAAAAAATATGTTTACTAATGTGCATATATACCAACTTATACATAATGTAGCTTTTATCATATGATATTTATTAATTTTTATGGAAATATGATTATATTTCTTTTCATACATTTTTATTATTTATTTTTTATGATAGATTTCCTGATGCAAAATATTATGACATGAGCACGTGGAAACAGCCATACAGAAATTTCTGGGATGTCCTTGAATATGAAGAAAAAAATTATAAAATATAATTTTGATTTATTTTTAAGATAGCATTTACATGTCCTTTGAGCCATTTAATGCAAAATTTTTGATTATTTTCGACATGTATTTTGGCCATAGTGTGTATATATATAAGAATATATATATGTTAGGGATTAATTTCCTTTCTTATATTCTACAACATGTTTCATCACATATTCGTAAATAATTACGTAAAAAATATATGTTTATTTTTTTTTCATTTTTTTTTTGTTCTATATTGAAATAAAAGAATTAAACATGCCTATGTATGTGCATACATGAGTATATACATATGAAGGATATAATTTTCCTTTTATTAATTATTTCTCTCTATATATTTATTAATTTATTTATTATTTCACATATATTTATTTATATGCTTATCAATTCGTTAATTATTGATTTTTATTATTTTAAATATTTTTATTATTTTTATAATTTTAATTATTTTTTCTCTTTCCTTGCTTTGCTAAGTAAACAATGAACCACGACAAAACTTGTTTTTAAAATTTTTTCAAATCTACTTATTAAAAATATAGAACATGAATATTTCAATGGATTATATATTTATTCATATAATGTAGGGGCAAATATAGCCAAAATAAAAAAAGAAAAATAATACTAATATGAAATGGTCAGAAAATATCAAGCTTATGTGTATATTTATAGCTCAATTATAAAACTGCTATAAAAAGAAAGGGTTACATTTATCTTATATAAGGAAAATATACACATATTTTCGATAAGTATTATGAAGCAAATGAGCCCGTAAAAATGTAAATGCTCATATTATTAGGTTTACTAAAAAATAAATAACATCATGAGACTAAGCGGGATAAGAAGGAAAGTAGACCCGTTATTAATCGTTAGCAAAAGACTACCATCTTATTTAAAAAAGGAAAAAATAAATTTATCAAAAACGAGTAAGAATAATAACGACAATAGTAACAAATTTAATAAAAAGCATGTAAAATATAATCAAATCCCTGCATTTGTTCAAGATATAATAAAATTCACAAAAAAAAATAAATATAACTACGAAACAGATGATGTATCAATAGATAAAAATAAAATTATTTATTTTAATAACTTACTAAATGAAATTGAAAAGAATAAAAATGTATTGACATCAACGTTAATACATGATATATATCAATGCTTATACAAATTAAATTACTTAAAGATAGATATTATTTGTAATCTATTTAGTATATTAATAAATAATACTATAGATTTTTCAAACTTAAAAGGATATGTTAACTGTAATTTTAAGGAACTAATAAATATTACACAATATTTATATCATTTTCAAAATATATGTAAAAAAAATATACATTCTATTCTTTATAACAACAAGGAGTACTATAATCTCAAAGTTGTTCAACGATTTGTTAAGGAAAATGGGGATAATATAAATTTTGATAATAATAGTTATAAAAATATAATATATACGAATATTTACAATTATATAGCTAAATATGATCAAGCAGAAAATATAGACATCTTATTACATTCTATTATAAAGGCAAATAATCATTCAAATAGGAAAGGAGAAAAACAAATAGGCGAAATACCATCTCAATCGGATGGTCTACCAATGGGCTTAAACACACAATGCCAACATTCGGATCAAATAAAAATACTTGAAAAAAATTGCCCTATTAAATGTGGTATTATAGAAAGTAGTGATTGTTCAAATAATGTGTATACCGAAGAGGATTCCAAAAAAATTGAATCCTCAAACTTGTTGTCATACACACATTCAAATGCAAAAAGTGTAAAAGAAGGCGAAGAAGAATTCTTAATTGAATATATAAACAGCTTTTACAAATTAAATGATATGTTTACATTTATACTAAATAAAGTACTAAATTATTTTAACGAAAACACCAACCTATTTGATTTTTATAATTTAAAATTATTATTTTTTTATCTAGGAAAATATAAAAAGTTCGATATAAATTTAATAGAAAAAATATCGAATAAGCTTATTGAAGAAATTGAAAATATTAAGACAAATCATAAACTTGTATCAGATAATAATGCATTTGAAGAAAACAAAAAATATAATTATGCAAATAATAATCAACGAAAAAAAAAAAAAAAAAAATATATAAATACATTTTCAAAAATTGACTCGAAAGAATTTTTAATTATACCATATACTATAGGTGTGTCTATGAATACACATTTTAATAATTATTTAATTGAGTATGTAAATATTTATATACTTAGTCTAATCAATTCAAGAATTAATTGTGATGTTGTAAATATTATTTATTGTTTAGTTGGATATAAATATATTATGATAATTTTTTTTATCATGTTTAATATTTTTAAATTTAAGGAAAAGACGATGCAAGATATTAATTATTTAAATAAATATAATACATTCCTAAAAAGAATAATTAAAAATAAAGTTAATATTTCACAAATATATTCTGAAAAATTAAATATAATATCAGAAAAAGAAAATGAATTTGCACACAACATCAATGGGACTAGTCCCAATCCTAATGCCCACAAAAAAGTGGAGGCATTTTTTGAAAACGAATTATATAATTATGAAAACGAAATGAATAACAATTGCAGATTAGAAAAAAATAATTTCAATTTGAAAAACCAAGAGGAAAATGCTAATAAAAATATAAATCAAAATAACAACATTAATAATCATAACTGTTCACGTAATATAAAAATAGACCCCAATATAAACGATTTAATAAACCCTGATTATGTTTTCAATTTTCTATTGAAAGAATTCGAAATAAATGTTAATAAAATATCACTAATAAATACAAATAAAAATTCTTTGAATTATAGTTATGATAGTAAACAACTGGAAGAATTTTATATTTATTATAAAAATATTTTTTATAAAGTTTATCATTATTCTATATTTTTACTGAATAAATATGATATTAAAGACATGCTCAAAATATATCAAAATTTAAAATCAATTTCGTTAAATGATGATATTATAAATAATATATATACCGAAGTACTTTGTGATAAAATTACTCTTAATTCACCTAATAACCAAAATGCTTCAAGTTTAATCAACATTATTTCGGGAAAATAAAAAAGGTAACGAATGCTAATATATGCTTTTTTTCTTTTATTAATATATCTCATGTGTGCATAGATATATGTACTAAAATATGCGTACACCTTTTAAATAAACTTTGTAACTTTAAAATTACTTTTTTAACAAAAGCGTTAATATAACTGTTTAAAACTTCCACTTATGAATAAAAAGTTTAATAGTGGGGATAAAAAAATATATAATAATAAACATTAAAAATTCACTGGAAAAAAAAAATGAAAATACAACACATAAATTCATCAAAGATACGTTACAACATATATTTAAAAATTTCAACTAATGAATATATAAAATGCACAAATAAATTATGCAAAAAAATATAGATAAGAAAAAAACACTCTTAACATAATGTGATTAAGCTAGATATGTATTAGGCATATATGCATGCTTGTATAACTAATTTTTTTTTCGTACATTGGAAGCAATAAAGCAAATAATATCCCATACAGTATCTTTATAAATATAATATGTACTTTAAAAATAGTGAAACAAAAAAATTATTATATATACATATAAAACCATACATGTGTATATATACATACCCATGTATTGCATAAGTAAAAAAGTTACTTATATTATCCATAAAATATCACATATACCCACTTTATTAATAAACGAATTAATTATTATATCCTTCACAACAAATGCAAATATATGTTGTGAACGCGTGCTCCGAAAGAGCAAATTCAAATAAATATCTAATCGAAAATATAATATGTCTATCAAGTATAGATATATGTGTGGTGACAAAACATGCGTAAAATATGTTTATGCATGTATTTTATAAACTTATAAAAATTTACAAGTTATATTGTTTCTGCGGAAGTAGTAGTTATATAAAAAATTGAATGCGGGTCTTCTATTAAATGATAGCATATAAATTTTTAATCAAAGCTATGGGAAGATATCTTAAGCATCTCTCCTCCTATATGCTCATTAAATCTCAATTTATAAATTAATCCGTTTGAACATATAACAATAATACAATTTTGGTCGCTTACAAATGCACAAATTGATGATATTTTTTTCCCGGGGATTTTATATGATGAAAAACTCCAATCACTATTTAAATATGGATGACAAGGTAATAAGCATTTAATAGATGATTTTTTATTTTTTGGTTCTTTTTCATAATTTAGCATAACATGTGAAGATATATTTTTTCCTTTAGATATTATATCTACTTTTCTTGGGGGGCGGGCTCTTTTATATATAGAAAATACATGTACAGTATTTCTATTTGAAGTTAAACACAACCAATTATTATCATTACTGATATTTAAAGATAATATTTTAGCATTTTTAGTACCTCTTCTAAATTCGTTTAATATACTTCCATCGAAAGTATTAAATAATCTTATAATTGTTCCTTTTGTGGATGCGGTTACCAATAGTTTTCCATCATTACTTAAATTTATACATGCAATTGGATTATCATGAGCATATATACTTAAATCTGTTTTAAAATTTATATAAGGGAGTTCTTCATGAACATTTTCACTAGCATTTTTTTCAAATATATGAATATTAACTCGACCTTTTATAGGTGACAAATATGCAATAATAATATTTTTATCAATGTTTGATAAGCAACATAATCCTGATGGATTTTTTGCTGTATTTAGGGTTTCTAATAATATTATATCTTTTAATCTGTATATACATAATTTATATTCTAAAATAACCACAATTATTTCTCTTAATAATCTCACACCAATAATGTTTGATGAAAATGTCAATTTTGCTATTTCTCTCATTTGTCTATCATCCCATATTATTAAAACATTTTTTGCCCATTTTCCTTTTCTATCATTTTTGTTTCCGGTTATTGCTAAAATATTACAACGATAAAGCATTTCTGCTATGTATAATCCATTTTTATTTCGATCAGTTAAATCTAAAAAAAAATAAAATAACAATGTTTTAGTGTTGCTTCATATATCATGCAAATATGCAAACTGTTTTTTACATATGTAATGCTATTACCTCTACTATACGTTTGAGTGAAAGGGTTTGTATTGTAAATTTTAAATCCTTTTTCATTGGCCATACACAGACAGCCATAATCTTGATTAAAAGCTATATATCTATTATTATCTAATCTTAATGATACCATTTTATTTTCTTGTGTATATAAATTGGGAATAATTACATAAAAGCAAAAAGAAATAGAGGATTATCACAATAGTTCTGTTACTATATAGCAAGATCGCTAAATACTGCCTACACATGTATATAAATATATATGTGAGTATTTGCTACATGCACATATATATTATGTACGTGTATATGTAAGCATATATGCACATGAATATGTATTCCCTTTTTTTAATATAAACTATATACTGTCATTATTATTTTATGCTCATATACAAAATAAAAAATTAATCACCTCACAAAGAATTAAAAGAATATACTTCAATTACTAAGTTAAATGATGAAACAAAAACTAATTATATATATTTACAATATGCATATGTATATATTTATTTAAAAGTTTAAAGTGGGGGTTCTAGGTAAAATAATTTCTTAGAACAGCTAATATTTTAGTACAAATATAATTACATATATTGCATGAAAAATAATCATATACTTAAAAAATCATATATTACAAACATTAATTATAATAAATATATGCTTATTCATGTTAATATATATCTATTATGATCAAAAAATCCTATAATATATTATATATTTACTGGGCTTGTAAGAATAAAAAAAAAAAAAAAAATGAAGAATTTTCCATATAATATATATTATATATATAATATGAAATTAATATCACAAAATAAGGAAATAAACTGACAGTAAAATATATAAATTATTATAAATGAGAAAAATTATATATTATTAATTAAAAAATATAAAATGACATAAATAATGAAATCTTATATGTTATTATATAAATATTATATTTTTTTTAATTACTATTTATTTTATTTTTTTTATTATATTATTCTATATTTTATTATAAGCATTTTAAAATGTAGAAATTAAACTCGTACCTAAAGTAAATTTTGGCGGGTTAAGTGAATATAAAAAAGGAAATATCGTGCGAATACTTTTAGTTTACACAAAAAATACAAAAAAGAAAATTAGCGTATGGTAAAATATGCATATAATGCATTATAAATATATTTAGTATAATTAAAAAATATATGCATTATTTTTTTGTAGCGTACAAATCAATTTTATTATGCATATAAAATACGCTCATAATATATACTATTATATTATATATATATTTTGCTGGCATATATTTTTAATATATATTAATTTATAAAAAAAATAATAATAAATTCCTTAAATGAGGCATAAAATATGTTGACAATTTTTTCGAACAAAAATATGCATTTATAATTATCCAAATTTTTAAGAAATACAACATTATTAAAATTAATACGCTTTTAGGTACAGCTATTATTTTTATTTTTTTGTCAATTCAAATAGAAATACAAACTTATATGTGTATAATACATATATATATGGTTTATATGCATTATTTTTTATGTAGATTGATATTTATAAAATAAAAAAACATACTTAAGAAATAAATATCTCATTTTATTAAAAAATTAAAAGGAATTGATTTTCCCGCCACCATTTTTGGGGTATTTTTTCTTACTGTCTACTCATTCGTTTATTTAAAAAAATATATTTTTTGAGTTTTTTTACATTATATCTATAATATGATAATATATGGATATAGGGACGTGGAAATATATTAATTATAAATGAAATAAATACGTATTTTATAATTACAAAATATGATTATGAAGGAAAATTCCTCAAGCAGCTATTGCCATTATATATGTAATGTATAATAATATATTTTATTATATACCGTTTTATGGCAAATATAATTTTTTCTGTAAAAAACTAATTATATCATTTTTTTTGTTTTATAATAAATTATAAAAATATATGGTAATATAAATCCCTTGAAATCAAATAACGATAACATACAATAACATATAGTGAAATGAACATGAGCGTGCTTCCACTTTTTCACATTTGCTCATCCTTTCAACTAAACAATTGCTTAGACCCAAAAAGTGTATATGAAAGTAAAATACCAAAAAATAAAATGGATACATATAAATATGTTGTGACACCTAATATACGCATGCTATATATGCTTAATTGGCTTAACATAATTGTATTCCGTTATTTTTATTATTTTACAGACTTTATTTGCTCTGTGTGCTTAGATTTATGCGACACCCCTGTAACAACTGCGTGCAATCACATATGGTTAGATCCCCATATATATATGCCCATAAATGCTATTCTTATATTTTTATGCATGTCTGGATATTATATGTTTCGCACTTCTGCAAAATAAATATAACTATTCATTCTTTTGTTTTTCCTCTTATTTATAGCTGTTACAAGTGTATGTATTATTCTTTGCTTCATAGAAGAATTTGTTCAATATGCAAAAAAGTAATTAAATATGATGAATTAAAAAAAATATCAGGTAAAGAAATAGCACTACATATTAATTAAAATATATGAATACGGGCTGAAGGAATATCTATATTTCCTATATAGACATCATTCCCATATATACACAGCCATATAAATCCATATCACCTATATTGATACATACTTATCATTCCTTAAAACTTAAATGCCCATTTATACTTCACCTCTCTTCATCACACATTTTTATTTTCTTTCAATAAATGTCTTATCAGGAAAATTAAAAAAAGAATATGGGCAGTTAAGAATAAAATGCTCATTATGTAATGAAAAAATAAGAATGAAAAATCATAAAAAACATTTGAGTGTATGCAAATACAAAAAATGTAAAAATTATATATTAGGATGTGAATATTTTAATGAAAAAGATAAAGTAGAAATACATGAAGAGAAGTGCGAACACAGATTAATAAATTGTTCAAGTTGTTCTAATCTGTTTCATTATAAAAATATAGTTTTTGTATTATCATTAAAAGATAAATATGAACTCAATATAAGATCCCCATACACATATTACTCGTATTATTATAATTTATTATTAAACACAAATTTTAATTTTTTTAGTTATAATTACAGTATAAATAAAAATATACTTAGTAATAGTTATATATCACGAAAAATTCAGATTTTTAAAAAACTTCAATCTAATTTAGATCGCCATATATTTTCTATTAATGATAAAAATCGTATACCTCTCCCAATAAACAGAAATATTCCTTTAAATGTCTGTAACCATAATACACATCATAGGACTAACAATACCAATCACATAACTAATCGCGAACATAAAATAGTTGTAGAAAATAATATAAATGCAAATAATAATTCACCGAATTTGCCTGAAGGGGAGTCAAATATACCAAATACACAATCTGCATCCAACAGGAATACTCACCCACCCATTAATAATAATACTAACAATTTTTCTATAACCACATTCTTACGAAATAATGCAGATTTTGAATCAGATATAGCAAATGGTATTGGTGAAGCTAACATTGAGGTAGTAAGCAATTTTAGTGATTCAATTGGTATTCGTCGATTCGCTGATATTAACCGTTTTAATGATGGTGATCATAATTATATCGACAATAATAATTTTATTAGGGATTATAGTGATGTAGAACGGATAGGGGAAAAAAAATATCTCTGTGGAGAATATCATATGCGTGAAAAAAATAGACACTTAGAAAATCATATTTCAAATTGCTCTTCCGAAGATAGTAGTAATGAAGAGTCAAGTGCTGAAGAATATCTAGATATATTACCATTAAGAAAAACATATAATTTTAATGAAAAGAATAGTAAAGATACATTAATTATAATAAAAGAAATATTTCAATTTGATAATGTTGATTTGAGTAGCATTTATATTGATAATAAAGATATATTTCTTTGTAATAAAAAATGTTTTATTAATACAATTAAAAACCTTAAAGATGAATTAGAGAAATCTCTAACTCTATTATATTTTTCGTGCTGTGTTGGAATGCCTATAATGTTTTCACTGGGATATATGAGCTTTCTTACAACTAAGGGGGTTTTTAAACTTTCCTTTTTGATAACCACTACTTTGATCAATTTGTCGCGTAGAATTTTCAATAATTTATTCAAACATTAAATAAGAATAAATAATTAAGAAATGATATATTTTCATCAACTATGTTTAGTATATTATTAATAAATGATTATAAGCATCGTATTTATCTTTTTATTTGTTTTTTCAAAGTACGAATGCATATATTTATTTTAAACAATCATTTTACTTATAAACTTTTTGGTTTTAATTTTTGTATGCTTAAAGGGCATAATTTTTAAATGTATTTTAGCATAATATATATTCCCCATTTTATGAAAAACAATTATATGTTTTCAATGATTATATTTTCTGTATTTTATGTTTTAAATTCGTTTTTTTTTATCTTTTAATACTATAAAATTAAGACAATTATGATGTCTATGCTTATCTATATCATATATATGAGCCTTTCCTCTTCCTTTGAAAATATGCTGCTATAAATGTGTGAACATATTTTTCGTTTTATTTTTTTTTATAAGCACACCAAAAAAAAAAATAAATAAATACTAGAAATACTATTTCATAAGATAATTTAGATTATCATAATTTAATACAAAATTTATTGTATTCATATAGTTTACAATATATAAGTGTCAGTAGCTTTCGCTTAAAAAAATTTTTATTACACAAAATATTATAAAACAAAAATATGTAGAAAATGCCAAATTAAAAAAAAATTTTAATGTTTTACAAAAAGCATATTGATGCACAAGCATAACATTTAGTATCAACTAAAGATATTGAAGGGAAAGTATTATCCCTTCTATGTTACAAAAATAATATATTATGTAGAAATTATTTGTAATCTTGTATATATGGGGATTTCAATTTAATTTTTTATTCATGCGCATCCATGGGTTTTATCCATTTTTGCAACATATTATTCTTTAATCTCAAAATCGTAAACTTTTAATTCTAAATTAGTTCATCATTTTAATATCCCCTTTGTAGTAATTGATATTTATTAACTCAAAGCATTTCGATTTTTGCAAATCTTTTAAATATCTATTTCTATGTCTTGGTATGTAACTGTTGTAAATATCAAAAAAACGCTGATAGTTGTTAATCTTGCATATATCAGAATAACTGATATATTTAATTAAGCTATTTAGAAGAAAATTGGCTATATATGCAAATCTATGATTCATAACAAAAAAAGAAATAAAATCCATCAATTTGTTAAGGTACAAAAAGTAAGAATGCTCACTTGTGGCTTTCATTTTTTTTAAAAACATAACAAAATTTTCATCATTATTTTCATCTTCTTCTTTTACTTGCTTTGAAAAATGTGATTCATTAATTTTCTTTTGATCATGATCTTTAAACATTGCTGTGCTCTCTTTTGTAACGTTATTTCCATTATTTACTAACTTCTCCGATTCCAATTCTGACAATTTTGTATAAATGTATTTTTCTAATATATCAGCATTTTCTAAGTGATTTTGAATATTAGTAATTTTAGAATCATCATAATATAAGTTCTTTAATTTATTTTCTTCCATATTAGTATTTATAGAATCGATGTTAGAGTTATCTATAGATAGATTACTTTTTTGAGAATTTGGGTTTAATAATTTATTGGGCATTTCTTCATCTTTATAATAGTTTGTTTCTTTTTTGATAGGTATTGAATTGGAGTTATTATTAGTTCTATCCATTATTCTTCTTATACCATATTCATATTCAAATTGTTTTAATATATTTAATATATTAAATGTATAAGAATTTAAATAATTCTCGATGATTGTTTTAAACTTAAATTTTTTATTTAACTTTAAACAAATAAGTAGCGATTCATTAATCTTATTTTCTTTTAATAAATTTTCTAAACAATTTTCATAATATATATTTTTTTTTTTCTCATAAATATTTTCACTAACTTTTTTTTCGCTTACATTTTTAAAAAAAATCAAATCTCCATTAATAGAAGAAGAAACTATTTCATTATTATTGTTGTAACTTTGTAGACAAAATATTTTATCATCATGATAATTAACAGTTGATAATTTTTCGCTATTTTTTATATTTATAATACTTATATTTCCATTACTGTATCCATTAATCATACAATTGTCATTTAATATTAGCATTTTTGTAATATTAAAATCAAGACTTTGAATATTTTTTAGGCACTGATATGTGCTCATATCCCATATCCTTATACTTTCATATGTACTGCTATACAAAAGATTGCTTGTTCTAGAAAAGCATATATTCTGAACTGATTTTGTATGCCCTTCTAAAGATGATATCAATTTTAGAGTATTCGCCTCGAATAGTTTTATTGTCTTATCTTTGCTGCAAGTAGCAATCATCTGCAAAAAAGGGAAGTAAATCATTCAACCATGTATATATGTATGCAAATATTATCGTTTTAAAGAATATACTCATTCAGGTGCATATATATATGTTCTATATATACGCATGTGTACACAGAAAAATTAAAAACATAACATCAAAAAGAAAGCCAATTTTTCAAGAATAAGGAGTATGCTCTTGTTTTTCCTTACCTTCGAATTTCGGGATATTGTCACATCATTTATCATAGCCTTATGAGGATATATAGTAAAGTTGCTTTTAACAACCTCATTATCATAAATTTGATCGATTTTTCTTTTTTTTTTATTATCTTTTAAATTATCTAAATTAAATGAAAAGTTCCAGAGTTTTAAACTACTATCTTCACAAACACTAACTAGTAATATTTTTGGAAATTTTTTTAAATTAACATCAATAGCATTAATAGTATATAAATTATCTTTTAATATATATAAGCAATTATTATTTTTTAAATTCCATACAAATATATTTTTATCATTAGACCCACTAAATAAAAGAAGGTTTCTTTCGCTTATTTTAATGCATGATACAACATCTTCATGCCCAATTAACAATTTTTGTGAAATTAAATTATCCTCAAAATTTAATATTCTTATAATGTTATCTCCTATTAAAATTGCACATTTATTTTTCATTATGCTATCTGATTCGAATGTTTCTGCATCATATTTTAAATTTATTGAACCCTCATCCTCATCACTACTTTTACTATATTCATCATTAATTATAGGCTTAGGGTTTGGATTAAAAAATATCATTTCAAAAATTCCTTCCAATTTACATGCATAAATTTTTATTAATCTAAAGCTTCTTATATCATAAATTAATATAGAACTGTCCTCTCTAAATATATACAATTTATGTTTTAATAAAACAAGTTTAATTACATTACTTTCATTAATTAGGTATTTATTTTCTTTAAATTTATATATTATATTTCCTTTTAATGGATTATAAAAAATTAAATCCCCAGAATTATTATGGGTAAGTATTAACCATTTTATATTATCATCTTCTATACTTAGTTTACTTTTATTATTTTTAAAAATATTTGAAGGTACAATTATAGCATTATTTATATCATTTGCTAGATAAATTTGTTTAATTGGACTTTGTGTAATCATATTACTATTTTTTTTATTCTTTCTCTTTTTATTACTACTAGCATTGATGTTATTCTGTTCATTTTTAAGTTGATCGAAATCTTCTTCGTTTTCCAAATTTAAAGCACTTAAATTCCACACGTTCATAATTTTATCATTACCTATACTAATAAACCCTATCAATGTTTCTTCTTCTCCTTCATCATTCTCTTCTTCATCCTCATCTTCATCTTTTTCTTCGTCGCCTTCACCTTCATCATTCTCTTCTTCGTCCTCATTTTCTTCTTCTTCATATTCTTTATCTACATTTTCTTCGTCCATATTTTGTGCTTCAATCTTTATTTGATCGTTTCCACTTTTAATTGCCAAAAAAAGAAAATCCACAATTCCACTCATATGGTCTTCACATGATATAACTTTTTCTTTTTTGTCTATATCATAAATAAAAATATTTTTTGTTATATCTGAACTAATAATAAAATGTTTATACATTCTTAAATTAGTGATTCTACTGTTATGGATTTTATAGGAAAATGCTAATTTATATGTGTTTAAATTATATACATTAATCAGTCCATTAATATATCCCACAATTAATTTTTTATATTTTATATTATTATAACTAAAACATGATATGTTAATATTATTTGTTTTCCATATTTTTTTTTGCTTTAGATATATCCAGTTGTAACTATAACTATATACTTTTTCATCTTCACCATTTTCATAATCATATAAATAAATATTTTTTTCTGTACTCTCATCATTTACATCCTTTTCATCATTTTCATTCTCATTATTTTCTTCTTTTAAATTATTAGGAACTAAAATATAATGATGAATATTGTTATCATCTGTTGATAAAAAAACATTTTTATCAGAATAATAAAAATGTCCTATTGAATTAAATAAGGATATACAATTTTTGTTTGAATATTTTTTATTATGATCTTCTTTTATGTCATCAATATCTATACATGATTCCAAAACAAGAGTTGGATACATAACGTTGTATAAACTTTGTGATTTTGCATTTTTTTGATCATTAACTTTGAAACAATAAATATTGTTGTTACACAAACTTAAAAATAACTCATATTCTTTTGAATAATATACGTTGTTATCCCCATCGTAAAAGTCCGAATGCTTCCTATCAATTTCCATACTAGAAATTATCGACATCGTGGGTAATTCAAAACATAAGAATGATAAAGAAGGAAAGGAAGGGGGAAGGTAATAAAAAATATTAAAAAAAAATAAACAAACAAAATAACGCAAAGCGTTGTAACATAAACTTATTGACAATGAAATGCTACATTTATGGTTTTAATGAAAGTATAGAACTATAAATATATTTTTCCATATATATATGTAGAGACTATTTTTAAAAAGCTATAGACCAAATTTATCAACCAATGCTCAATTATTGTTTGATTTATTTAGCTATTTAAAGAATATATAAGAAAATAAAAATACTATATGCATTTATTCTCATAATATTTTTATGTATATCTTTTGTTTTTAATTTTATTTTTCACTTTTGGCCCCCATAAAATTAATCTGATGTTTTGAACGCTTTTAAATTGTATACTAACTGAATATATATAAAATATAATATATTTTTTCGATAGTATAATGTAAAAAAAAGCGTGGACACAAAACGAAGAAATAATAACTCGAGAATAAAGCAAATTGACAAAAAATATATAAATTATCCCAATACAAAATTTTTTAATGCTCCCAATATATAGTATACTCAACAAATTCTTTTAAAAAAAATCACGTGATGGAAATTTTTTTTTGTTGCATTCAAAATAATTTAGAATGGAATTTTCTCTTTATATATATGCATACAAATGAATTATTTTTTTAAAATAATAACATTTAATTGAAGTAAAAAAAATTAAAAATTGATTCAACCTTTTAATATGTATTTTACTTTTTTTTTTCGCATAATCGCAAAATATGTTTAATAATTATAACATATATAATTGTATAGACGCTATATTGTTTATTTCCTCATGATTTATAAGAAATACTAATTAAAATGTCATCACTTATTACAAACAACATATTTTAATATTTTTTTAAATCAACAATCTTATCTTTATGCATAGAAGGGTAAGCATTTGCATTTCCAACATATTTAGCATCCTTTACATTATTAATAAAACTGGTTTCAAAATTGGATATTAAATTTAAAAGTGGACAATCCAAAAAACAGGTTGAAATAATGCATAAATAAATATTTATATGAATATATTGAAAAATAGAATAGATATGCCCATATATTACAGTTGTATACATATAATACTTATGGGGTCGTATTTCGTATAAGCATAGGTTATAAAAGGATCTTTAATAATTCAATAAATTTTTAATATGATGCATTTATATTATTTAAAATGTGTATGGATAAATAAGAATGGTATTTTTACTTATGTTTTTCATAATAGTTTATTTTAAAATTGTCATCAATTTATTATGTGGGTTAATATAAGCAAATATATTTGTATACATTTAAAATATGAACATAATATACTTCACATTATGAGTAATAAATATAGAAAATATTTATACCCATAAAGATTTATGCACACATATTGTGTGGCAACATAATAACATATTATGCTAACCATCTTAATTTATAAATTTAGCGAACCCTTCCATGCTTTGAGATTATTATATTTTTAAATATTTTATTATAAACAAAAATTGTAGCTATACCAGCAAAGCGATAAAATTTAATACAAAGTGCATATTTTTTATACATACGTGGATAATATTTTATTTATTTACATGACGATTCATAATGTGTAAAATGAATTAAGTTTACACAAACGGTAACGTGCTATTAATTTCACATCCATTCTATCATTAAAAAAAAAATAGCATTCATGTTATTTTATTTTTTTCGATAATAATTTATGTGCTAAATAAAAATCCCTTTTTAGCCATAATATTAAAGGTTTTATTGTTTTGTAAAAAATTTATAGGCTCCACAGAGATACATATATTTTTACTCACCCCTCTTTAAATAATAAAATGCACTAGTTATTTTTGTGTTATTTCTTTTATTTTATATTCATAGATTTTTAATAAAATAATCCTTTAATTAAAATATTTACTTGCATGTATGTATTATTACTATTTTAACTTTATTAAAATATATATCATAAAATCATTTAATTAATACATATAATAATATGCATATGTATACTATAACGTGAAATAACAAGTATATATTATTACCTTAAAAACGCAAAAATATATTTGTAAATAATATATATAATTCAAATATTTGTATGCGATTTAAGCGCGAAAAGCTTTGTTATACTAAAAAAAGTGAATATATTATCACTATTAAATATTATTATTAAATTTCATTATTTTATTTTTTTGCTTACACAATTATTATATTTCAATAAATCAAAATAATGATTTTTGTAATACATTTTAATATAACAATTGTGGAAATATATTGATTGGAAATTACGTATATATACATATACATTGCCATTGGTTCATTTCCTGTAGCATCTGCATATAAAAAATGTTTCATATGGAATAGAATAGGAGTACATAATTATATATATATAAATTGTGGGGGAAATATATGTATAGATATATTATAATTAAAAGAAAATTCAGAATAAATTTTTTTTACCATTTTGGTAATATTATAAAAGTGTTTAGACAATTCACAAAACGGTGGATTTATATTTGAAGAAATAAATAAAAAAGGGGGAAATATATCATCGTAAAAATATATACAGTTGATGATAAAAGTTATATATTATTATATAAAGTCATTTGTTGCTTTATGCATATATAACAAAAAACAATTACACATTCCTTATTTAACAATATTGTGAATAGTACTAATTAAATAGATAAAATATGCATTAATAAATTTACACGCTCACATTATACATATATATTTATATATTATATATATTGTATATTTGTATATATTGTAATATTATATATATTGTAATATATATATATTGAATATTATATATATATTTGTTTAAGTAATATTACCTTAAAACAATAGATTTAACAAATATATAATACATAATTTATTATTATTTTGTTTTAGAATATTTACAATGTAAATTTTTGGTGCAATTTTTTTTTTTTGATAGATTTTCTTTTTGCCCATTTTAAATGGCATAGTGTTTGAAGTGTTTATGTTAATTATTTTTTTTTGTATGGGAAATTATTTGTTTAATTTATCGGATTTTTTCAAATTTTAGTTTTGATTGACAATCAAAATTTACATAATTTATTAATAGTGAGATTTATATTTCATTGATTTATGTAAATATATATTATACGCAGAAGTATTGTTTATGGAAAAGATAATAAATATTACGTGTATTGACGCCACGTCTGCACACACACATATATATGCACGTTTATAATATACATATACAACTGCCTAACTAGAAAACACTGCATTTTATTGTTATTACTATTGTATTTATTAATGTTGAATAATTGCATAAAGACAAACCTCTTTACTAACAATCATTGAACACAGTTGTCTTTAACCATTTCTTATTCCACGTCGTTATATAACATTTATACATTGTATATAAATAGATAAGTAAAAATAATATCTTTTAATTAACATTTAAATAATTATTTTCATTTAATATTAACCTCATTTCTACATAAACACCAATATGTATATGCATATGTATATTGGAAAGCACCATGTAAACCTAATTTAGCAATTTTTATTTAGATGATATAATATCATTCAAATTTGTATTTGTATTCATTATTTTTTTTTCGTAGTAATATTTCAAGTTAATAAATTCATATTATTTCATGTCTCCATCTGTGTATATATAAATTATAATGTTTATATACTTATGTATTCATTTCTGTGTACCATTAACTTTTTATGAAGTTATATAAGTTAATTAGGTGTCTTTAAAACAATAATTCAGCATATGCATATATATATGTATATGTAGAAAGAAAAAATATACAATGAGCAGCATAGATGAATTAAATAATGACGAAAACAAAATATGCCATCATAATTTGAGAAAAAATAGAAAACCAAGAAATTATGATTTTGAATATTATGAAGATGCATTAAACAAACCAAGGCGTCGAAGGCGAGGAAGGAAACGAGGGAGAAAACCTCACAGTGTTTTAGATAAAATGAATAAAAAATTAAATTCAATGGGCTTAGAAGATGGTAAAAGTCAATATATTAGAAGAAGACAAAAAGATAGTATTACATTTGAACAAAATGATTTAGACCCAAATAGAAACAATGATTATTTAATTAATAATAATATTTTTACATCAGAAAAATTAATAAATGATCAACCTCCAAAAAGAAGAGGTAGAAAAAGAAAAAATTTTAATTTATTAAATACAAATATACCTTTAAGAAGTAATAATTTAAAAATTGATAGAATATGTGAATATTTATCTTATAATACAAATACTACCTGGAAATATATGGGTTCAACAGTAAAATTCCGATTAATAAATGATCAACAAGAAAAATATATTTTTTTAAAAAATATGAAAAAACACATTATATTTGAAATTATTAAAATAGCAATGTTTGCATTACTAAAAATTAATATAAATGATAATAATATTTATGCACTAAATGATATAGCTAATAAAAAAAATGATAATATTAAAATTTGCAAAAATGAAAATGTAATTATTGATTCAATTGAAGAAAATGATAATAAAGTAATTCAAAAATTAAATTCCAATAATTCTATGTCTCAAAATAAAAGTATTAACAACGATTGTAATGACAATAAAAATAATATAAATAGTGAATTTCCTGAAACATCTGGGTCTGATATTCCCAAGATCTACATCAATAATGTTTCTAATAATCATAGAAAAAATAGCACAGGTAGTAATGAAAATAACATCGATAATAATGATGAGCAAACAGTGAGACATAATAGTATTGAGAATATTGTGATGGCTTTTGGAGATATAAATTATAATAGTTCTAAACAAGAAATAATTAACAGATTGGAGGACAAAAATGATATATTAAATCAAGGTGTAACTGTATCGGAAATTCTTGATTTTGTAAAAGAAAAATATGAAAAGTATTATGAAAATGTTAAACAATATATTGTAACAACATTAAATATTTATTGTGCTTTAAATATGTTTAAATTAATTAGAAGAGGCAGATATACTATTTGTAAATATGTTAATTTTAATATATTTAAAATCAAATATTTCAAAAAATATTATAAATTCTTTTATACATTAAAGGGTGAAGAAGAAGTATTAATGAATGTCAAAAATTATTTAAAATCCTTTTATTACGATAAAACGAAAAGTGAACTTATTGGAAATTCAAGCTATTCCAGATCAAGGGCAAATTCTTGTAATAAAAATTCAAATGAAATGAATTGGGATGGTCAAATACCTATTAAAAAAACCCGAAAAAGACGATCTAAAAGTCAGATACTAGCTAATAATGAAATTGCATTAAAAAAAGAATCCATTGACCCAAGTACTACTTTAATTGATTCAAAAGAATCGGTTCAAAATATTAAAGAAGAGGCGCCTTCAGGTGATAATATCCCTGCTGTGGACTCTATCAATACAAAAAAAGAAATTCAAGTTAATGAAAATATAAATAATGTTAGCCCTATTACCAACGAAGACCCTACGGGGCCCATCAAAAATACAAATACAGTTGAAGCAGATTCTTCAAACCAACCACAAGTAACAAATGAGAATGCTATAACCAAAGAAGCCTGTGGAGAAAACGAAGAAAAAGAAGTAAAGGTGCCTAAAAGAACTCGAGCACCACGGGCTCCCAGAAACTCTAGAAGCTGTGGTGCTAACAAAATAAAGCATATTAATATTAATTTAAAAAATGTGAATATAAAATGTATTAGGGTAGCATACGGAATAAAGCATTTTTTTTGTTCTTATGATGCAATAGAAAAAAGTTATGATGATTTTGAAATAATAAATATTTCAAAAAAATATGGCACTTTAAGAAATAGTATAGTAAATATGAATTTAAGATATAATTTTTTATACAATTCCAAAAGATTATTAAATAATTATATGGCCAATAATACTAATGCTAGTAATAACACGCCAAGCATGGTACTAAGTAATAACAATAATAACAATATGAATTTAAATAGGGACAGCCAAATATTAAAACATTCACAATATGGAAAAAAAAAAAAAAGTATTAGTGAAAATGATTCAACTAAACATGAAAAATATAATTATCTTAATTTTAATATAAGTTATAAAACATTACGAAAAAAATTAATGTGTCTAAGATATGTAAATCCCATCAAAAGAGAAGAAAGGGTACATCGACCAAGGAATGAATTAAAACAAACAAAAGAAAAAGTGTTAACTATAAACGATGACCATTTAGTACAAACATATTCAATAAATTCTAATTTTTCTAATATTGTTAGTGTCGACGGATTATCATCCATGAACTTTGAAAGTGTATGTTCACAAAAAAGCCAATGAAAAAGGAATAATTTGCATTGTATTTCATTTAAAATTTTTTTAAAAAATAAAAAATGTAATACAATACGATTGGAAACTACCTTTTCGATTTTTTTTAAATGACAATATATATGTTGGAACTACATAATACACACATATAAATGTATTATGCATATATTAAGTTTTGTGTCTGTATTTATCGCTTTGTTTTTAAAGAAAATACAGATTGTCTCTAGTTAAATTATATTTTTAATATATTCTTTTATCCAACGAAATATATAGATCATTTGATGATTTAAGGTGGTATTTTATTTTTTAAAATAATTTTTTTTATGCATATTCAACCTTCATTTCCATTGTGTTAAACTTTTTTTTTGTTATTAATATTTTTTGAATAAAAAAAATTTTACTTGTCATTAATTTATGATTTCCTATTTTAGCAACATTGCTAAATATATTTAGTATGATAACTTATTTGATTTAATATTATGTAGTTAACGCTATCATTTATGCGCGCTCATTTTATAAAATATATATTTATATGACCCACAATCTGTAGAAAGGCAATAAGCCCACTACAATTTTTTAAATAAATAAATAGTATATGTGTGTATGCACACATATTAATAGTGCTAATAATTATTGTAAATAACCAATAGGCTTATAGAGACAAATTCCTTAACCTTAAAATTGTAAAAGTTTTTTAAAATATTTATATAAGTTTAAAAATTCCAAAAAAAAAAAATGAGGAAATAAAAAACTATTTATAAGAAGTACATAAACATCATAATATCCATTTATTTATTATTAGCAATTTTATTTAGGATTTTGATATTTAATAAAAATATACAGAATATATGTTAAAATGCCAACAATAATGAAATGAATATAATGGAATAAATAGGATATAACCATATAAAATGTAATTTTCGAATGTGTTTGATAAGTATATTTTAATGTCTTATCAACTGGAATTATAAAATCTGTTACTAAATAATTATTGTTTGTATCTTGAGGATTTATTAATGTTTTAATATAATTAAATAGTTTTACTATATCATCTTTATATAGAAAAAATTTATTGTATTTATTAAGATTATGATCAATAGTGTTAATCTCTTCATTATTTTTGATATTATTTGTATAGGCGGTTGTATTATACTCTATTTCTTTTTCATTTTCACTTGGTTTCATGTTAGGTTTTATATATGTATAAAGGGCTTCGAATAATGCCTTAGCATGTTTTCTGATATTGTCTGTTTTTAATTTATTCTCTAATAATGGGGTTTTTGCAAGAAAAGTGGAATTATTATTTTTTGAACTTAAAGTAAAACTATTAAGATTTTTCAATACAAAATATTCATGAATATTTGGTAAATGCTTATTATTAATTTTGATTTTGTTCTTTTTAATTTTTAACTCTGTTTTGAAATTACTTTGAATTTTTTTTTTTAAAATATCGTAAAATCGTGATAAATAATTTTGTTTTTTTGCTTGGTCGGCTTGGTGGAGAAAAGCATTTGCTTCATTGAAATCATCTAAACAAATAACGAACTCAATATTTTCTTTAAATACTTGATTTAAAGAATCTATAAAATTGTCTATACCATAATAATAATTACTAAAAAAAAACAAAATATTATAATTTATGTCTTCTTTTTTGTATACCTGAGTAAATAGTGATATTAATTCATTCATTAATATAATGCCTGAATTTTTTGAAGTAGTGTGTGATGCAAAATCACTGATAACATTAAAGACATTATAATCTAGGGTTATTACAATTGTCTTTTTTTTTGTAAGTAGAAATATTTCATCGCTTTGTTTTTGATTAAATATTGTATTTATATTTATAGAATCATTACTTAAAAAATAATATAAACTTTTTGAATTAAGTTTTTTAATACTCATAGCATTTGAAACAGGGACAACACTAACATTTCTTGTTAAATCAAATGTTGAAAATTTGCTTGTATAGTTTTTATAAATGTTTTCTACTTCTTTATTATTTATAACAAAATAAATAGCTTGATTTAATTTTAAATTTAATAATACTTTTTGAGCAAATAAGATTCTTTTCTCTAATACGTCATTTGTAACATTAGCAAATTTCTTAGGCTCTATATTATTTATCTTAAAATATTCATTTCTATCGATATATAAGTTTTCAGGTAATATTATAACTAGCCCACCACTCATATTTTTTGTTAAAAAATGTATTAAAAAATATATATTGTGATCATGGATCATTTCATATAAATTTATAAAACCTGAATACTTAATCATATACTTACTATTTGCATTTTTATTAATATATTGAATTTTTCCTTTTATTATACTCTCCACCTTTGTTTCGTCTTCTAATTTTGCTATATTATCAATAGCCGCTTCGTTACCCTCAATTTTTACATTCTCATATAATGATAGTACATTTATTAAATTGTTTTTAACCAAATTATTGACAGATCCAATGTTTTCATTATTATTCGAAAGGTGTATTAAAGGGTACCCCTTCGTTTCGTATGTTCCTTCAACGAATAATTCATGATTTAAAACAAAAAAAGCTAAAACCAAAAACACTATTTTTTGTAAATAAACAAATTTGCTAGCTTTTACCTTCATCTTTTCCTTTTAATTTTTTTTCTTTTAATATATTTATATTTTACTACAACCCCACTATTTCACACAATCTCATATGTATACACACAATATATATATAAATATATATATATTATTCCTCTCTTTATTTCTTATTTATTCATTTATTTTTCATGGGAACATATTGTATATACAAATTAAACCATCCATGCCGTATATTATCTCTCTACTTTATTAACAAATATAAATATTATTCACTAAAAACATATAATCGTTTTAAAACTTCATAAATTAAAATTTCCTCAAGGAGTATCTCAAAAAAAAAAAATAAATAAAAATGAAAAAAATAAATAATGTGTATTATGTGCATATATTTGTGAACGAAAAAAATAATATAATTTTGTTTTTGTAAAAAAAAATATTATTCTCGCATAAAAGAAATAATTGTATCCCTGAAAAAATCTTTATATATCTTATACTGACTTTTAACTAATACTAAGTTTCTTTATTTTCCACCAAAAAACCTATATACAGTTTTAATGTGTTTGTAAATTAAAAAAAAATATAATAAATATTAATAGCGCACTGATCGTTTAGGCTTATTCATAAAAATATGTGAAATGCCAATTACCAATGATATAATAAACTATTAAAAAAATATATAATATGCCTACAAATATACTTATAAAACATACATATAATTTTGGGAAAAGACATTAATTGATAATTTTTACCTATGCTATTACACTTCGAGGTATAGTATTATACGACACTTACATTTATATTCTCCGTTTTATAGGAAAATTATGTTTTAATAAATAAAAACTCTGAGCATATGTGCAAAAAAATTGTATATTTATTTAAGAAACAAACAAAAATTGCGTAAGCTTATATGTGATTATATTTACTATTTGTTTCTCACATACATATTTTTATTTATGCGAATTTGATAAAAAAGGTAATTGAATATACTCAAAATTTTCATAAGCCATTTTTTGGCGTTACATAGTTTAATAACTACTAAAATTAAAAAATGTATTTATATGTATTACGGATTTGTGAATTAGATATCCTGATATAATCATCCTACATACAAAACCTAAATAATTGTCTCTATTTTAGTTTTATTTGTTTTTAAAAATTGCTTACTTCCAATTTACCACACACAGTTGTAATAGTTTGGTGTGCAACCCTTTTCGCTAAATGTAGTCGTTCTCCCTAAAAAAGTAAAACAACAAAATGGTAAAATAATCAAATAAATTGGTGATTTCTTATTATGCACACACATATTAAAAATATTAGATGAAACAAATGCGATTACTGTTTATATCCCCATAGGAGTAAATGTATCTTATGTTTAATATATCCTTTACGTCCATTCTCTTTAAAAACTCGTTTGAGATATAAAATTCCACATCACTGTAATTTTCATCATCTTGAGGATGGGATAGAATTAATAATATAAAAAGAAAGTAAATAAAAATGTGTAGTAGTGTGATGAATTTACAGAATATTACTTTTGTTGTTTTTCTGTTTTGAATATGTGTGATACCTTTATAATTTCTATATTGAAGAGGGTTATGTTTAGTTTTATCTACAGCTTCTACTTTTATACAATTCCCTATTTTATTATCTTGGGAATGTTTTTTTCTAATATCGGCGTCTTTTGGTTTCAAATAAAAATAATGAATTACATCAGATTCGGGAAATATTTCTTTCGTCGTTTTTATCTTTTTTTCTTCTATAAATGTAAATTCTTTATTTTCTCTTAACTTCTTTAATAATCTAATATATTTTTTATATAGCATTTCATATTTATTTTTTAATAAATTATTTTCATTATTTAAATTTTTTAAAAGTTTTTTTATCCCTTCAACTTTTTTGTCTCGATTATTATCCACTTCAAAGGATTGATTAGTATTATATAATTGCACTAACGATTTTCTTTTTCTGGATATTTTTACATTGGGCTCGTATTTAGATGGCGAAAGATAGCCAACTTTTGTTTTGATGATACTACTATTAGGTTCCTCCTTTTTTATTTTTTAAAAACATACAAATATATATATGATATAGGAATATATAAAATATAACACCGATTTACGGGCACACACAACATCCATATTAATGCATATAAGAGTTTACAAGGATGAAAAATTTGTATTTACAATTTATACCTTTGCCAGGTGTAAATATGGGGTCTCTACTTTTTTCATGTCCGTTGCAAACTTCTTGAGATATGCAATTTTCTTATTTAATGAATCTATTTTTTTTTTTTTTTTTTTTAATCCTTTAAATAATTCAAAATTCGTTTTTGATAAAAAATAACATTTTTCGTTACTTTCTAGTAATCTATTTTTTATCCTCAAATAGTTGTCTAAAATTGTATCACTTCGGTATCTATATAGTGTTAATAAAATAAAAACAAACATCACAATGATAGCTACAAAAATATAAAGAATTAATACGCATATATGCATGAACGCTCATGCGCTATACCCCTGTCATCATTTGCATTATCTACCTATTAATTATATCCTTTTTTACTTTAAACGGAATCGTTTTTTGTTTTTCATTTTGAACTTCCTATGACGTAAAAAAAGGAGACAGGATATTTTATTATTAATATTATATATTTATTATAGTAAATTATAAAATATATTTATCTTAAATATAGGTAGAGCAACAGTATAATATACATAACAAATATCGTGCTTATAAAACATATTATATGTGTGTTTACAATTTATATTAAAATAAGTAGAAAAAATATATATGCAACATTTGTAAACTTACATAAGATTTACATGCTGTGTCTTTTGGTTCTAGTGGTAGGGGTATCTCATTTTTCTCTACAACAGAAGCATTACTTGCTCTTATCTAATGAAAGAATATGCAAATATATATAATTATTGCTTATATAGATGTAGCATTTTGGTAATACCCTACAAAATAAAAATAATATAACTTAATAAAATTTTGCACTTTTAAGGAAAATTTCCTACTTTATGTTTCGTGGTATTAATTTTTTTATTTTTTTTTTGAATTTTCTCTTGCAAAAGTAGTTGTTCATCCTTTATTTTATCATTTAACGAATTCACAATATTCAATTCTTTTCTCAAATTTTTTATTTCTCTTTCCAATATATTTTTCTGTTTTTCATTGCTTTCTTCCTCTTTTATTAATTTCTGAAAAAAAAATCAAATATTATAGCGAGCATGAAAAATTGCGATAAATAATTTGTATATTTTTTTTATTTCATCGCCCAAACCTTTGATTTATTAATATCGAATTCGTATCCTTCGATAATTTTATTCATTTCGATTTTTTCTCCTTTCATTTCGGTTATTATTTTATTTAGATCTCTAATTTCTTGAACCTACAAAATAAATTATTTAATAATAAATGAATAAATAAATAACTACATATGTATACTATTGTCTACTATATTTATGGAAATTAATCGAAGTTTCAAGATTTATCTATCCTATGCAGTTGTCTATCTTTTACTTGATCATCATTATGTTCAACAGCATCTTCGAGTTTGCGGCTTAAATTAGCATTAGATCGATTTAGAACATTGATCTGTATCAAAAAAATAGAAATAGCTAAATGAATGTTCTGTCATATTTTTACACATCCACAAATATATATAATCGGATAATCCATCATATAAAAACTTAAACTTACCTTGTTTTTATATCTGTTTATTACACCATTTATATTGGTATTCAACTTATGTATAATATTTTCTAACATTTGTTGTGTGTGCTTTTGATCGATATCATTGTCTAAAAAATAAGCAGAAGATAAAATATATTTTAGTCAAGCATATTATCTATTTTTTATAATTCTTATATTGCATCATTTTGTTATTGTTTTACATATATATATTTTTTTGTTCTGTCTACCTTGGTCAATTTCGAGCGAAATATGGTTACATTTTCTCAAGTGAACTATTTGTCCTGAACTTTCTAAAGAGTCTTCATTTAATATTTTATCTGTATATTTTACGATTTTTTTTTTGTGTTTAATCATTTCCATAATTCTTTTTTTGTTTTCATTAGAGTTATTAAATGCTATCAATTCTGAATCGCTTAAATTCCCTTTTAGCATATTTAATGCCTTTTTTTTAGACATCAAATTATACGTGTGCCATTTATAAATGGGAACCATACAATTCGAAGATGAATATATTGAAAGATTATTATCATAATTACTATCATCTCCTAAAACATAATTATTCTTTATATCTATTATTATTTTTTTGCTAATACTATTAAATTTTGAATCATAACTAGGTTTTTTAGTTAGATCATTATTATGATTTATATTGATTGGTGTGTTTTCATTTTCTGCATATTCCATATAATCTTTTGTGTTTTTTACAAAATTATTTCCTAATTCCGAGTTTTCCCTATCAATAGCATCTGTATCGACATTAGTATTATCATCTTTACAACCGGTTATAATTTTTTTATAGGATAATTTATTTTTTTCATTTGAGTTTGATTTATTAGAGAAGAACAAAGTTTTTGATTTTTTTATTTCATTAATTATTTTATTAGTATTTGAATTTAAAGAATTTTGTTCATAATTGAGTGGAAATAATGATTTATTATATTCTAAGCTATTAAATGTTTTTGATATTTCACTTGACACAAGGGGCTTCAATCTTTTACAGCCTTCAGTTTTCCCTTCATTATATTCACATAATTTGTCTAACAAATTTATAATTTTTATTAATTTTTCTGTGTTCTCTTTGTTCATTTCGAATAGTTATCATTTGTGTGTACTATAATGTGTATAAATATATAATTATTATATTTAGTGTCCCTAATGAATAAGCATATCTCTTAAAATAAATAGATTATATAGAATAGCCTTATAATAATTATTTTCTTGTATTTTCGTAGCAATTATAATTATGTTTTGAGGCGTATGTTGTCTTTTTCATAAATTAGTTCTCAAAATATTTTAATATAAACAACTTTAACATATATTTTTTTTATGGTGTAAATTGTAATAAATTAAAAATTATTGTCATTTGTAAAATTATAAATTTTCTCATTTTAATAACCATCAGTTTTTATTTTATTGTCTAAAGGTACACAAATTAACAACGCTATATTAAAAAGCATAAAAAGCTAAGATTTAAAGGTAAAATAAAAAATGGTACCTAAAAGCTATTTATGTGTGACATTTATGTAATGTGTTCATAAAAAATGCATTATAGTTTGAGTATATAAGGGAATAAGAACATATAGAATGTATTAGATAATATATACGAATCCCCAAAATTGTTACTATTTCACGTTTTTATAAAGAAACTTAAATATTAGCAATATAATTTGTTAATATGGTAACAATCTGCCTTTTTCGTGATATTCGTGGGCAAACAACCCGATTTATAAATTAAAATGATTAATATTCAATATTTATATGTGCTTAATTTAGGATGATAGACTAAATTATTTAAATATAGCGAGGATTTGCATGCATGTAGCTATGCATGAAAAATATATATTTTTTATTTTTAGAAAATATTGTTAAGTCAATACAACTTTAAAGGCTTAAAAACATTTAAATATTATTAAATAATTTAAAAAAATACGTAATAAAAAATAAAAAGACAACACATATGTGCGAATTAAATATATTCATATAGATGCTTGATTTACATGCTGAATATATTTACAATTTGTTCTTAAAATAAGCTTGGTTTTACTAATAATTATTAATTTTTTATACATAAAAATATAGGGTATTATGTTATAAGCACATAATGAGAATTATTAAATATATTGTGTTTTTAATAGTTACTGTAACGCCTTAACTAACTTTCTTATTGCCATAAAACAATTTAAGGCGTCAGACAATATGTGCATATACATATATACTTTCATATTGTGTTGGTTTTTTAGAAATAAAAACACAGGCTAGAACTTGTATTTATATAGAGAACGACGAAGTTGCTTAGCATGCCTAGATATAGATGTTATTTTTTATTTCCCTTTTTTAAACTTAATAATCTTACAACTTATTTGTTTCTTTTTGTTTTTCATAATTATGCATATTTTTATGCTAATATATTAAGTCAATATATATACTTTAAAAAAGGTTTGGATTCTGTTATTTTTATTTTAACCCATTATACAAATGCTTATAGATATGCAAATATGTATATATAACATGCCAAAATTTAAGATCATTTATTATTTTTATTTGGATTTATAAGAGCTCAACCGAAATGAAAAAAAGAAAATAAAAAAAATTAAATAAAATGAAATATGAAAAATTAGAACAATATGAAATGCCAAAGAATTACAACTCCACAAGCAATATTTTGCTAAATATATGGTTATATTATGGACAACATCATATTTTTTTTTAAATAAAAACAAAGAGAAATAAATGAAAGAAATATTATTTTGCTCCCTTTGTTATGAAAGTTACAAAATATTAAAAAACCAAAAAAAAAAAAATATTTTTAATTTAAAAAAACGAACCTCTTGTATATTTTGTTTCCTTATATATCATTATGTTGTATATGCGTAGATCATTAAAGCACATATACATAATAAAAATATTAAAAAATGTAAAATAAAATATCAATACAAAATGATATATATAATAATATTTTTTTCCATTTATCATATATTTTTTACGTTGACATTTTAAGGTTTGATGGATCATGCATCATAATAATAATATTCACATAATAGTAGCCCATCATTAATATTAATTATTAATATATTTGAATTGCATATATATATATATATATTATATATAATATAAATAATATATACAATTTTTTCATTATATATATATTTATTTAAATAATAATCATAACGTTTTTATAGAAATTGCCATTGTGTATATATCATATTAGAAATCTGCATTTTCTCGCGCTCTTTTGCGTATTCGTTTATTCAATAGTATGGTTTTAAAAAATTGTATCAAATATATTATATATATGTTTTATGAATAACGATCAAGCGATTTAGGATTTTAACGTTTTTTTTCTTTCTATACTTATATATTATTATACGTATTAATAATGCATTTATGTCGATGAATAAATAATATAAGTCGTATAATATAAAAAATGTATTAATGCCAATAAATAACAAAATAAACATCAAAATATTTATAGCTTTAGGTTTCTTTTAAGTGTTTTCTGCACAAAAGACTAATTAAAGCAATTAAATATTATTGAATATGCAATTTTATTGAGTATTGGTGAATGAATTGGAAAATTTATTATCATTTTTTATGGGAATACATTGCTTTTTATGCATTAATAATTCTTTATTTATTATATAACATAAAAATGATACATACTGATTATGTAAAGAAAATTACATTATAATTTAATAATGTTGCATTTACATATATAAATAAATAATGTATACTTTTTGAAATACATATAATGTCGCACACAAGTAAATACTAATAAATATATATTATACATATATATGAGAAAACGAAAGCCGAATTATATAAAAATATATATTATATATACACACAAAATATGGACTAATATTGCTTAATGTTTTTTTTTGTTTTAAATTTATTTTATTTTTTTAAATATTTCAGTAGTTTTATATATTGACAGCGAATTAAATAATACATATATAAGTTTCAGAAAACATGAAAAAATAGTAGCATATATATGGCAAATTGAAGAAAAAGCCAATGGAAATGAACTTATAAACTTTTATATACTTTTAAATAATATGTGAATTGTACTTATTTTTTCATTATATTTTTGTCTAGTTATCACACTTATCATTATAACTATTCACAGTATAAGCATTATTATTGTAGTGACTATTGCTAATCGCTCTTTGATTTATGCATGAATATTTTATAATTTTATTAATATAATGCGAAAATTCAATTAATATATAGCATACATATTTTTATTAAAGTAGAAAGTTTCATGGATATATATTTAAATTCATTCTTGAAAATTTATATTTATGATATATACATATCTACACACTTATAAAGATATATAGACTTGTCATTTTTTGTTCCAATTTGAATAAATTATTCTTAAGCGTGCTATATTTATAATATTTTTTGTACTTTCTATCTTTTTTATTCTTAGTATATATTTGAAGTTCGTGTTTAGTCATTCGTAATATAACATATCTTTGTTTTAATTTTAAGAATAATATAAATGCAATATGCTTTATTTACAATTTTAAATTAATTTTAATTTATTTTTTATTCATTTTTTTATCCTTATTTACAATGTATTATTAAATTGAGAATGTACTTATATCAAATGTAGTTACTATATATACATGAACAGATAAGTTATATTTTTCTCAAATTCGTATATATATATATAAGTACCGACGAATGTCTATCTGCATATAATTTGATGAAAACTATATTACTATTTCTTGATTATATGCAACCATTATATATATTTTATGTACTTTTTTTTTGTTCATTCTTTTAGTGTTTCAATTAAGGCAAGTTTTCGTGTGTACGTAGTATATACATATGTTTAATACATCTTTATCGCTATTCCATAATTTTTTCATATTATAGCTCTTTAAACTTTTTATTAACTTTTTCTTATACAAATTTCTATCTAATTAAGGAATATAAAAAGGACGGCGGAGATATAATATAAATAAATAAACCATTGAAGATAATAAAATATATAACTATTTTTGTAAAGAAGTTTCGGAATGTATACTTAGTTTTACATAATAGGAATAACGCCGTGTAATTGTTAAGGCAATTTTTAATGGCTTATGCTTGTAACATATATATAAAGAGATACACAACTAGTTATATAGACAGATATATATACATTTGTGTTCCTCATGAACCTTAATGAAAATATTTCTCAAAATGGATTTAATAACACTATACAAGAAGATGAAGATTCAATGGGTTTAATGTCAGAAGGTTTTGATGGAAGTGGAAATGAGGGTTATCGAGAAAATGAAATAAAGAACTATAGGAAAGAAAAATATGAAGGAAACAAGAATGCTAATACCCATGAATCATTGTTAAAAAATAATAAGGATAATATCGACACCAAGTTAGGTTTTGATATAAGAAATGTCCTGAGACATGCATATTTACCTGTATGCATAGAAAAAATGAAAGAAGGAGAATACGTATATAAGTGGAATAATAATAATATATTTCAAAAAAAGACATTAAAATTTGTTTATTTAGATACAAATAATTATTGCATAAGATGGAATTCCAAAAAAAAAAAATTAAAAGAAAATAAGAATCTATCATTATATATATGTGATATAATAAAAATATTAGATGGATCTGAATCTCCATTTTTTAAAAAAAAAGAAGAAGAGAAAAGTTTATCCATTGAAATTATAAGTATAGATCGAAGTTTAAGAATTACCTTTTTAGATATTCAAAGATGGAAAATGTGGCTTTTTGGTTTAATGTACTATCATTATAAATTAGTTAATAAAAGTTCAAGAGAGCGAAAAAAATTAAAACCCTTTATATATGAGTCTAATAAATTATATGATAATTATATAATATCAGGATTAAAAGATATTAATGTTTTAACATTATCACAGTTATATATTATTTTAAGAAGTTTAAATATTTATATAAATATGAAAATATTATATCATTATTTTTCTATATATAAAAATAAAGGAACTATAAATTATTATGGTTTTACAAAAATATTAGAACATATATTTTCAAATAACCATATTTCTATTCATTTTAATATGTACAAAAATAATGACACAAATTATATAGATAAAAATCAATTTATTAATTTTTTAGTTGATATACAATGTGAAGGAAAGTCTGAAGAACGCATATTCAGAATTCATAAAAAAGATAATTCCACTCGTTTAATTCCAGATCAGGTTGGACAAAACGAGGTAAAAAAAAAAGAAGATAATAAAACACAAAATTGGAATAATAATGAAATGGATACAAATCAGCATATTGTTAAAGACAATCAACAAATTAAAGAAAAAAATGAACATAATATTAGTGAAAATATTTCTAATGATAATAAAATATCGGAAAATAATTCGATGTTTGATGAAATAGCAAATGGTTATAATTTGGATTATTGTGAATGGCAAAATTTAATGAAAACATTAGATGTTAGTGATAATCAAAATGAACATAATTTACAATGTAATGCTAATATCGAACTTAACAATTTTATGATTTCTGATCATACAAAACAATATGATAAAGATTATACAATGATTTTAAATGTATTGAAAGATAAATATGGAATATCTTCTACTACCAGTTATTATGATGAGTTTAATAGGAACTCACATAACAAATCAGAAAAAGAATATAAACGTGAAACATATACATATGAGGAAAACGACGGAAAAGAACAAACTAATGAAATCTCTAAAGAAGATAAAAATAAAGACGATTTTTATTTTATACAAACCAATATTATATACAAGTCATTAAATACAATAAAAAAATATAATATTCCATTTGTTATAACCAATGAAGGTAATCATTATTTGACACAAATTGGATTAGTATATTTTTTATTATCAAAAGAAAATAGTATTATGTGTCCTGAATATGCTAAGGTATATCAGAATATGAACTTGCCTTTATGTAACTATTGGATTAATAGTAGCCATAATAGTTACTTAGGTAGAAAACAAATTTTTAGTGAAAGTAGTATCGAGCAATATATATATATATTAATAGATGGGTGTAGATGCGTTGAATTTGATTGCTATTATTTTAATAAAAATATTGTTGTATATCATGGTTTATATGGATACAAATTAACATCGTCCATATTATTTTGTGACACTTTAATTGCTTGCAAAATGTTTGGATTTTCAACATCACCCTATCCAATAATATTGTCATTAGAGATTCATTGCAAAAATAAACATAAAAATTTAATCGCAAAAATATTAATATATATTTTAGGTAATCAACTTTATATCCCCAAAACAAAAGACGAAATTAATAATATAACACCAAATAATTGCAGAAATAAATTCTTAGTTAAATATAAGCATTTTGATAATAATGATACTTCAAGCTTTTACAACATATTTGAAGGCTTAAAAAGTGTCATGTATGATGAATTGGGATATTTCTCAGATATTATTAATGAGGAGGAACCCATAAATGTTGATGAGTCAAAAGAATATGGAATGATTGAAAAAAATCATGAAAAACATAACAAAATTAGTATCGAAAATCAAAACTTGGAGTCAGAAAACCAGGTTAATAATTATATCGAGCAAAATAATTCTAATCATACTAATTATAAAAATAATGAAGTCCAGAAAAAAAATAAAAATAGTGATGAAAACAATATGTGGGGTAATGAAAATGTGGCACAAAGAGATCTACATGAAATGGATAGTAATTACAGTAGTAGCTCCAGTAGCAAATACTTATATGAAAAGGATATTATTCATAAAACTCAAATTGATGAAAAGCATAGAAAACAAGCCAATTTCTTGAATAACAATTCAGGATTTGACAATAGTAGTACTCCCAATAATATTAGCACTTCAGATGCTGTTACAAATTGTAGTAAAAATGTCTCGGAAGGTTCTCATATGTTAAAGGAGGAAGATAAAAAAAAACAAGATAACGAAAAATATAAAAATAATGTATTAAACAAATGCTCATGCTTAAAAGGATATGTATTTAGAAGTTTGCAGGAAAATAGAACATACAATGAAATATGTTCTATTAGTGAAAATAAATTTATAAAATTAATTAAAAAAAATGAAGATGATGTTATCAAATATAACCAAAAAACATTAATGCGTGTATATCCATCTGGTACTAGATTAGCTTCAACAAATTTTAACCCAATAATTTTTTGGAGTGCTGGAATACAATTTGTTGCATTAAATTATCAATATAACGGATTAAGTATGTTATTAAATAAAGGAAGATTTTTAGAAAACGGAGGAAAACATTCAGGTTATATATTAAAACCTGAATTATTACGATTTAATAAAAAGCATGATTATGATATCTTATCATTAAATATACAAATATTATCATTGCATCAAATTAATTTATTATTTTCAATTAAAAATAAATATCAAGAAAAAAAATTAAAAAAGGAACTATTCAAAATGGACATGATTCAACGTATACAAACTCATAAAAAAATTAGCAATAAAAGGAAAAAATTTAAGTATTTGCAAAAATTGGAAAGAGAAAAGAAAAACACACTTCTTTCAGATATACAATCAGATGATAGTAAAAAAAAAAAAAAAATTAGTGATGAAACATTATTAAAAAAATTTAAAGATAATGACAACGATGTTAATTATATTCATAAAAAATTCGCACATATTGAAAAAGAATATGAAGATATGTTAACAGAATACAAATCATTTTTGTTATGTTCCACATTGTCCCATAGTAGTAGTTTTAATAGTTGTAGTAGCGTTACAACAACATCGAATAATACTACAGACTCAAACAAAAAAGTATCATCTAAATCCAAAAAAAAAAACTTTTACCAAGCTTTTCTAGAATTAAAAAAAGCAAATAATTTATTTTTCTATCTCTATGTTACTATTTCTATACATGGCTATAACGAGCAAAAATGTTATTTTAAAACAGAAATAGCCAAAGTTAATTTCTATGACATAAATTATTGGTAAGCTCATAATTCAAAGTGAATTCGTTTTTCATTATATAAATGAATATAAAAATTTAAATAGTTAATTTTACAACTTTTCATATATTAAATTGTTTAAACATTTTAAAATTATTTTCCTAATTTCGTAGTTGGCCCAAACCATCCAATTTCCAAATGAAAATAATGCATCCATCACTGGCTCTTATCGTATTTGAATTAAAATCATATGTAAGTTAAACTATATTATTTTTCAACCGTTTCTAAGAAATAATAAATTAATTAAATCAAATCCCCAAATTATGACTACATATGAATGTTTATACATTTTTTAATGACTAAATAAAAACATGATTTTTTTTGTTTTATACAGGATACTGTAAAAAGTGAGATTATTGCATGTGCTTGTTTCCCAGTGAAATGTCTAAGAGAAGGGTAAAGATAAAAACACAACACAAAAACGAAAAAAATAAACAACAAAATTAGATTTTTTCGTTGTGTAAATATTTCTAAAACATTTTTTTATCATTGCTATATATCATTTTTTTAATGTAGTATTCGATTCGTTCCGCTGTGCGACAAACATTTAAAAGACATAAAAGGATCAGGGATTTTAGTTAATTTAAAATTTGATAAAACAACTGAAAATATTTAATAATAGGTCTTTATGTATGTTTAAAGATTGTGAGATTATGCATGAAATTTCATATGGTTTTATATTAATTTTCATTTTGTAATTTTTTTTAAGCTATGTTTTGTTTTTAATTTTATTTTGTCTGCATGACGAAAATATTTGTTAAGGTTCAACGTATGTTTTGTCATATTTTTAATTATGTTATATTATACATACATATATACGTTGCATTTGTTTAAACATTTATTAAATCTTAATGGGGGTTTCCCCTTTTTTCATTAAACTCTATAAGTCACTTATTTAAACAAATAGAATATATTTCATAATATTATACAAAATTATAATTGTTACAATTATAAAAGTAAATATATTTTAAAAAAATAAGCTATATTTATGAAAAAGTATATATAAATATAGTTGTATATGTGTAAGAAAAAAAAAATTAATACATATAATTTTTAAATATTTCTTAAATACACGCCATAGAGATGTGAATAAAATTTATGAATGATAATATGCCTTAATATCATAAAAGGGTAATAATTGCAATAATAATAAAAATGCCATTTGAATGTCTTTATATTTATATTTTAAAAATCGAATTTGAAGTATTCCATTTATTATATGCAATTGGTTACGAAAAAAAAATAGTTCTACTATATTATTTATAAATACTACAGTAGTTCGTTTTTTTTAATAAATTTATTATTGCATAATTACATATGGATAGGTATATTTACAATTTTTTTTCCAAGCCAAATGTGTTATTTAATTATACACCATTCTTAGCTAATAAATAAAAATATACATATGCATGTATGCATACAATTTTATGTGTATTAAACCGATAATATAATGTCCTTATCGTGTATGGTCTGTAAATACACATATGCAAATTATATGCATACAATCGAAATCCCTTCAATTTTAGATCTTAAAATACTTATGCATTATATATATTTTTCATACATAATAAAATAAAAATTTATTAAAATAAAACGAGAAAGCGAAGTAAATATTGCACCATTGGATTTTGTTAGACTACTAATATTAATGAGTATGTATATACATGCCTTAATTGTATGCAAAATGTATTTCTTTTAAGCACAAAAAATATAACTATTTTTAAAAAACTTACAAAAAATATAATAAAACAAAATTAACCAACCAAAAAAAAAGAAAAATACACCAACAAAATATTGCTTAAATTGTTTTAAAAAATATATTATGAAATATGCTATTTTTAAATTTGTTCAATACATGCTTATAATATCGTTTAATGATACGGTCTGAAACTCTCAACGAAAAATAATACCAGATCGGTTGTTTTTTTTTAATAAAACGTTTTCGTATCATGTGTAATTTATTAAGCTTATATTGAAAAAAACAGTATTACTTATTTTACTTTTGTTCTCTTATTTTTTTTTTTTTTTTTGTCCTCACACATTGTGCTTATATATGTATATATATATAAGTAACGAAGCGGTATGTATGCATATGCTTATTTTTTTCATTCTTTTATTTTACTTTTTTTTGTAATTTAATTTGCATGAATTATAAACATATGTCAAAGTAACTGGTAAATGGATTTGGGGTGCTCCCTTTGTATATTATTTTTGTAACAGGCTGTTACAATTTTTTGCAACTATCGCTTATATATGTATAAGCATATAAAATGCCTGAATGCATACATTTTGTGGGGAAAAATAAATATATTATATATACATATTTGATGGTGGAATTTATTAATACCTAACAAGTAACAAAGAAATTTATGAATATATAAATGCATGCACACACCAAAAGTTCATGAGTATACATACACACAATATAATTGAAAAATAAGACAAATTAATTATATAATTAAAAAAAATGAAAGGCTTAAAAGGAAATACTAAAATGATGAAATGTAATGATAATATAGAAGATAAAAAAAAAACATGGCTAAATAATTTAGATGAAAAAGATAAATCAAATTTAAAGAACGTAGGTGGTAAAAGCATAAAAAATGCAGCATTGACATTTTTCAAAGAGCATAATATTTATAATCGTGAAAATATAGAAATATTAAATTATTTTTGTCAAGAAAAATTGGATGACAATTTAGTAGATGAAGAGATAATCGAATTTTTACAAACTGCATTTTTTTTATTTGAATATTTTATTAAAGTAAACACTTTTAAAATAAATAAAAAAGAATTTATTGAAAATGTTTGTGATTGTTGTAAAAGGATATTATTAAAAAATATTATAAAATACGAAAAAGAAATATTAGACTTTTTATTAAAAAATTTAATTAATTTTATTAACAAATATTCATTTTCCTTTATTTATCAATCATTATATAACATATACCAGTATCAAAACAAAAAATTTAGAAAGCCAAATGAATATAGATATGATAATTTAAGTTTTATTCTCAATATTGAATCTGTTACTGTAAATAACCAAACGCTTTTGGTTAATAATAATGAATTTTTAGCAGACACGTTACTTTTATTAGATGAAAATGATGAAAAATATATCAAAGAAAAATACTCTACGATTAGGGGAGTTTGTGAAGACAACAATAATATGAACTCTAGTAACAATGGTTCTTTTGATATAGATAGGCAATATAACTTCATAAGTAATGATCTTATGAGTAATGAGACTGGGTCAGGTGAATTAGAAAAAGACGACGACAAAGAAGATGACGAATCGAATGATGGGACTGGAAAAAAAACAAGAAAACGAGCAAGAGCAACTAGAAAAGGAAATAAAAATAATGTAAAAACATCAAAAAAAAAAGATACTATATTAAAACAAATAAATGATGATTTATCAAACATTCATAAAATAAATAAAACAAATGGAAACTATATTATAGACCAAGAATTTGTTTGCCTATATATGTTTGTATTTTTTAAAGGTTGTTTTGATAATATTAATTTTTATTTAATAGAAAAATTTATTGAAAATTATTATATGAATGAGAATAAAGAAAATATTTATAAAGAATTGTTTTTATTCTTATTTTTAATATACAAAGACAAAATGCACAACATTGTTAATAGAATATTAACGGATACAATAAAGAGTTTAAATAATAGTGAAAGTATAGATATAAGAACACGAAAAAAAAAAAAAATAAATAGCGACGATAATTCATTAGACACAAATTGCTATATTTCAGATTGTTTATTTTATTATGAATTGTTAATAAGTATAATAACATATAATAATTTGCAGTATGAAAATAATTATGAATATTATATAAACATTCTTAAATTATTAAATGAAAATGATAATTTTCAAAATTTGTTTATACATTCCTTTTTTTTCGTTTATATCAGTACAAAAGATGTTAATATAAGAAGTATGCTTTTAATTAACTTTGTAAAATATCATTCAAAAAAGCATCACAATTTATTAAAATTACTTAGTCAAATAAAAAATATTTTCGCATTAATATATGATATAAACAGTAATAATATTATATATAACATTAATACATTTAATCAAATGTCTATTTCAGATTTTATGTGTTGTAGCAATAACGACGAGTTAAAAGTTAAATATAGCTACCTTTTTCATATCGCAGAAAATATTATTATCGATAAATATATAGACTTATTTTTTAAAGAAACATATTATATTATTAGTAGAATTAATCTCAACTATTTTTGTCACGCCACCAATTTATACCTTTGCATATATGACAAAATTTTTAATAAAACAATAAATATTATATATGAAAATGAAATGAATTTAAATGATGAAGCTTTTAGTGCGTGTAAAAAAATATTAAAACCTTTTCTATTTATCTATGTAGAATTATTTGATAGTTTAACACAAAAATTAAAAAAAAATATATTTGATGACAAAGTTATGTTCTCATTTTCCTTTATAAAAAAATACCTTTTAAAAAACATGTATGAAAGGACATACCTACAAAAAGATTTATTTGGTGTCATATATCAAATATATTTTTTTATATACACACTGAAATATAAATTTATTAACTTTTTAAAAATATATATAGAAACAAAAAGAAACATAAAAGACAATCTAGAAGATTTTCTCAAACTAAAAATCGAGTATATAAAAACGAAGAAAACAGATGAATTAGAAATCGATCAAATGAATTATTTGAATATGAATGACGATGATGATTTTATTGAAAATGCCAAAAGGGAAATTGCAGATAATAATAAACTAGCTTGCCTTGATCAAGAAGAATGTTCAAATCCTAAAAAAAATAGTGATAGCGATATTGGCGATGATAGCAACAATGAAGATGAGGAAGACAGTACGGATAGTGAATATAGCTATTCATATATGTATAATAACAAACGAAAAAATAAAAAAGAAAACATAAAATCTCAAGAAAAAAAAATCAAATCAAAAAAAACTGTAAATAAAAAGGATGAAGATAAAAAAGAGAATAATAAAAACGATAGTGATGAAGATGAAGAAATAAATAAAAATTTAGATGAATATATGTTGATGAATATTGGACAAGGAAATGATTTACCATGTAATCAAATGGAAATGAAAAAAATTAAAATAATTAATTTTTTTCAAAAACATTATCTTTTATTAAAATATTTTGATTCTAATGTGGAGCAAATATTAGAAGAATACTGCACAGACGAAACCCTCTCAAAATTTTCTTCTAATACTTGCACATTAGAAGGGAATAACAATAACATATTTAATGGAATGAAAGATAATGGTAATAATACCAAAGGTGGGAACTCAATCGGAAAAAATAAACATATAACTGTAAACCCTGAAGATAAAATAAGGTTTATTAAAAAGTTAAGAATATTTTTTGATAAAAATACAACTGTTGATGAAATAATAAATAGCATGTTTATAAATAATAAAGATAATGTTTATAGCAAGATTTTAAAAAATAATTTGATAATAATAAAAGAGTTCAAAAATCTAAGACTAGATGTAATTTATCCTATTTTTAATGCTAGTTTAGCATTACTATTTGACGATTTTTATTTTTTCATTATACAAAATATAAAGTTAGTGGTCGAAGAAAAAGAAAGATGCTTTTCTGATTACAAAATTTTTTTAAATATATCTTTTATTTTATTACACATGTTTGCAAAAGATATTAAAATTGAAAAATATTTAGTTTCGATTTTTTATATGTTAAAGTTGTCTCTTAACAAATTAAGATCAATCGAAATTTTTGAAGAAAATGAAAAAGAATCTTCAATGGATATTATATATAACAAAGATGAAAAAGCTTTTAGAAACAACATAAAATATTATAACCTTAAAAAAGAGAGCAACATTTTTAAAAATATATCAGAAGAAGAGGCAGGGCAAACATCCTTAGAATCAAAAAATAAGGATAATAGTTCATTACATAAGATAGAAGAAAAAATGCAATTACATCAAAATATTTTATATATTTTTTTAAAATTATTACAAAACATTTTACGACAAAATAATTTATATTACAATTTTAAAAGTATAATATATGATATACTATTTTCAGAATATTCAAATAAAAAAATCGTATTCTCATCTTTGAAATGTGTTATAGACAGATATAAATTAGAGGAAGTATACAAATATTGTCTAACGATCTTGAATTCTATTACAGTAGAAAAAAATCATATATTATACAATATAATAAATAATGATAAAGTATCTTTATTAGAACCCAAAATAGGTCATAATGATTCAAAAAAAGATGAAAGCGATGATGATAATAATACAAAATCGATCAACGAACAAAAACAGACAAATAAAAGTATAAAACAAGTTAATAAAAATAACACTCAAAATTATAGCCTTAATAAAAGAAAAGGTAATAAAAAAGATCAAAATGGTATCTCTAATAAATCCAATAATATGGACAAAGAAAATAATTCTGAAGCCGAAAATGAAACGAATGAAAATAATGGGGAAAAAACAGATGGTAATATTAATAAAGGTCGAAATAATCTATTGTTAACAATTTTACAAAATACGAATGAATTGAAAAATAACATTTTTGATCCCAAAAATGGAAAAAATCCAAAATTGTCTTCTCTTTATATAAATTTACTTATATTATATTATGTATTTTCACAAAAAGCGAAATATAAAAATCAGAAGAGAATATATTATAATTGTATAAAGACAGACATAAGCAATTGCTATAATATTATAAATAAATTATTGTGTATCTTTTATCATAATTATAACTTAAATTTGTACTATCATAAATATTTAAAATTCTTATGCTTAAAAATTTTTAAGAAAATATATAACCTATTTTCAATAAAAGAAGTAGACCTATATATCGATTTTTTGAAGAAAGGAAATAAAATAGACGACAAAATATATGATGATAAAAATATAAATGATATAATTTGTTTAAAGAATGAAATAATATCTTTTTATGAATACATATTAAATGAGGAAGTTGAAATATATACAAAAAAAAATGGAAATAAAATAAATAACAAGATAGCTATTTCTGAGAATTATAAATTTTATTTTGTCAATAATCTAAAATGTGATAATATTGTATTAAAAAACGACAACTTTATATTTATGATTAATTCATTATTATTTATTTTTAATATAAAATATGACAAAATAACATTTTATAAAATCGTGTCTATAATTTTAATGGAAAAACCAGAAAATCGAAATTATATTTTAGAAAAAGTTATATCATCAATAAAACACTTTTTCAATTTAAGTGATATATATAATAATTTAAAAAAAACATTTAATAAAAATAATCAAATAAGACTACCAAATTATATTGAAAATCATTCAATGCTGCTTTATATTATTAGAACAACGATACTCATATTTTTATTAATTGATTATAATCATATAAATAAACAAGACACTGAAAAAGAAGACTATATAAGCTATAATTCTTTTAAAAATGATTATATCAAAAAAAAATCTATAAAATATTATTACACTCAATTAAACTTATTACTTTTCAGAGTTTTTTATAATGAAAAAAATATACCTTATTTTTTCAAAATATTCTTTAGCACTTTATATTTTATATCATTTAAAAAAAGTGATGAAAATATAGTCTACTTTTTTGAAAGGGTATTTGATCATAGGGAAAATAATCAATTCTCTTTGGATAAGGATGAGAAAAGTGTCGATTCAGTGATAGAGGCATTGGCTAATAAAAGACAAGATGAAAATGCTTATTTATCAGAAAAGAGTGATGAATTAGAAAGTGATGAAAATATTGATGTGGGCATCGACAATAAAAACATTAAAACAAAACATAATGCTAAGAAAAACAAACAAAATAAAAAGTATAATGAAAAAAAACAACCCTTAAAAAATAATAATAAAAAACGTAAAAAAAAATCTTCTGAAAGTGAAAGTTCAGAAGAAACAGACGAAGAAATATTATTGGAAGATTTCAAGAAAGACTATCATAAAATTTTAAGAAATAAAACACAAAAAGAAAAAGCAATTCCAAACGATTCTAATGAAAAAAAATCCACTAATAATAAAAATTGTAATAACAATGATAAGGATTATAAAAAAAGAGCTGCTATGATCGAAAGTTCCGAAGAAAATTCTTCAGATTCAGATGTATCATACAAAATAAACCTAAAAAATAACAAAAAGAAAAAGACTAATAATAAGAAGAATGCACAAAAAGAAGATGAACAAAAGGAGGAATCCAACATAAGCTCAAGTGATGAACAAATTGTAAAAGAAAATGATAACGATGATGAAAGTTCCGATGTTGAAGAGAAAAATGAGGAAATTAAGAAACAAAGAGAAATTGAATTACAAGCAGAAAATGAAATGATACAAAATAATGAAAACCCATATGAACAAAACACACATCAAGAAATGGAAGATCCAAATAAAATTTATAGAAGTTACCAATTTAATGGATCTTTATGCTTAAAAATTTTTAACCATTTTATATTTTTGTGTAAAGGATATCATGAAGATTTGGAACTAAAAATATACAATGGAGTAGTTACACACTTAAAGGAAAATAATAGTGATAGAGAAAAACTCAAAAAAATTATAAGAAAAAATTATAATGAATATAGAAAAAATCCTATTAAGTATAAAAAAAAAATAGAATTACTCAACATAATTGAGACGAAAATTATTTTCCTTAACTTTATAAAAGAAAATTTAAAAAAAAGAAAATCTCTTATTTCAAGAATCAGTGAAGTTAATCTGAATATTTTTAAAAATAAATCCATGTTCCATATTGAACTGGATTTAATATAAAAAAAAATACATATATAGTTGCAAAAGAAAAATTAAACGTCTCATGTTTTCGTTTTTTTTTTTTTTTTTATCTGTTACACTTTTTCATTCACTATTCTTTTTTCTATTAAACTTTGTAATATTTTTCAATTTTTATATTATTAATTTTTTAAAATAACAAAAATTACTGTGCATGCTTATGTTATCCGTAAAATTGTTACGAATAACTTTTTGTATCACAAAAGCATATGTATGCTCTTGTGTTTTAATCTTTAAAAGACTTAAACTAAATTAAAAAACATTCTTAAAATTAAAAAATAAAATTAACATGCATTTTTTTCATTACCAATGATATTTCACATTTTTTTTTACGTATTTCTCAACGAGAGCTGTAAACCAAAAATGATAAAAAATAAATGAATAAGCCATAATATTTTTAAAAATTAATTCCTTAAAAAATGTATTTTTATTTTTAGTTAATTTAACCCTTTTTTTGTATGACTTTCTTATATTTATATTGAATATATATAAGAATTTCAATTTTATATTACAACACACAATTTTCAGGGTTAATATTTATTCCCTATCTGTGAATAATTGCCTATACATAAAATGAAAATATTAATATTTGTTTTGTTTTTAATTTTTATTAAAAATATTATTTGTGAAATTAGGGAATTAAGTTTTCACGAATTCGAGCGAATGCTAACAACAAATAATTATCATCAAAACAAAAATTATATATTAGAGAATAAAATTAATTACAAAAAATCCCATGCAATTAATGATTATTTATATTTAAATACTGACAACGATTTTGTTCTTTATCTATATGCTAAATGGGATGCCGATTCAAAGTATAAATATATGTGTGCATATACATTAGCTAATAAACCAATATATGCCTTTCCTATGTTATATCCAAATTGGCACACCCCTCTCTTTATCTTATTATATATATATATATATATATCTTTTACTTACTCATTTAATATGTATTTTTTACCTATTTTAGTAATCTAATAACAGTTTTTAGAGAAGTAGCAAGAATAATAGAAGAAAAAAACCTCAAAATTCCCTTTTATACTTTTAATGTAGACAATGCTAAAGAATTTTGCAACTCAATAAATGTCACTTCCCTTCCATTGATATTATATGTATCATCTGTTCATAAAAAAAAATATGGTTCCTTACTTCAAAAGACCTTAATATCAAGTAAAGACATAAAAATAGGCAACGCTTTCAGGTAAATAAAGAACATTAAAAATTAAGAAAATTCATAATGTTTACCTTAAAATGGAGGAAAATTATTGTATTTTACATAATTATATATATAATAAGACCTTAAAAAATGTGCATATACAAATTCATGGTTTAATTATTCTATAAACAAGTTGTAATTTAAAAAGATGTGCAAGTATATATTGCTATATTTTTGTCCATTGAATTCGTTTTTACTATTTATTATTATGCGTTGTTGCAAATTTTAAATAATTTATTTAAATGGTTATTTGCTTATTATTACCTTAGATATGGTGGAGATATGTATTGCTATGATTATATAGTGGAGTGGGTAGAAGTCCATCATTACTTTTCAAAGGCTCTTTTATTTATGAAAAGGATTTTTATGAAAAGAGTATAACAGATCCAAATGAATAAATACTATACATACATCTATTTTTAACTTTATTTAATTTTTAATTTTGTTTATAGAATTTTACTACCATGAACAAAATATTTGTTGACCATTTATAAATAAAAAACTAAAACTCTATTTTTTTTATTGTGTTTGATTTTTAATTGTAATAAACATTGTTTTTTTAAAATGAATTATTTTAAATAATTAAAATGTGTAAAGTTCTGTAAATTTATAAAATATAAATTTATTTTTATACACTTTACCCGGGTTTTATATATTATGTATAAACATAAAGTAATATATCACCATCAATGGTATGGAATACCAAATTTCCTTTTATTTACTTTCGAAACTATTTTCTATGCATTATTTATATTCATGCATACATGTGCATAGAAAAAAATTATTGCACAAAACGTTGTATATAGGGACAATATTATAATTTCACTATTACATATTATAATATTTTTTCTATTATTTTTGAATACTCCCAATATAACATTTTTATTATATAGTTTTTTTCAATTCTATCGAATTATACAAATTATAGTAAATAAGAGTAATTTTTTTTTTACAATATTTCTAATTTATCCTTGTAATGATTCCATTTCGGGGGAATAGCATATAAAATATAAGACACTTGCTTATATTATAGAAAAAAAACATAAAATAAAAACATCAAAATACAGAAAAAGGAAAGAGAAAAGATAGAGAGACACACCAAAAAATGAAAATATTGTATTTGATTATACTATGTTACATTACTTCCTTTAGACACTTTCATTTTTGTTTAAATGTATGAAAATATGAAAATTAATTATTTCTATTTTTATTCAATTAAAATTATATGCTTTATTTATGTACTATCATTCCTTTATGCATTTCATAATAATGAAAAAAAATATATGCATCCAATTTTTTCCTAAATTACACATATATATTTTAACTTTTCAATACTTCTTAGAATAATGCTGTCGAAAATAATGAAGGGTCACAAATATTAAGGAAAAGACACCGCAAAAATAATAAAAATGATTTAACTAATGTAATAGGTAAACCTCAAAAGGAATAAAAATAAGCAATAAATTATTTGAATAATATAGTCATAAAATCACTATTATGTGCGCATATTATATTGTCGATATTGTGATATTATCCTAAAATTTACTTATACAATTGATCCTATGAATTTTTGTATTTTTTATGTTTATAGACTTCTCTTTTATAAACACAAGTAAAGAGGGAAATAAATCAGAACATCCAGAAGATGAAAAAAACAAAAATAATGAACACGTCGAAAATAAAGATAAACAAAAAGGAAAGGATAATCATGATCATGAAAAAAATGAAAATAAAGATAAAAAGACAGACAAAAAAAAAGATGAAGATGATGATGATGATTTTGATATAGATGATATTGACGACGATGACGATGATGAAGCAGATGAAAAAAAATCCTCAAAAAAAGAAAATAACGACAAAAATAAAAAAACAGAGGAAAAGAAAAATGATGACAAAAAAAAAGACGACAAGAAAAAAGATGATAAGAAAAAAGAAGATAAGAAAAAAAATAAAGACGATGATGATGACGACGATGATAATTTTGATGAAGAAGGTGGTGATGAGGAGGATGAGGATGAAGAAGATCAAGAGGATAAACCCCCCAAAAAAAATAAAGGAAATAATTCAAAGGATGAAAACATTAAAAGTAAACATACTGAAAACTTAAAAGCTGAGAAAAAAAAAGATAAAGAAATAAAAAAACATAAAAATAACGAAGATATTGATAATGACCATCAAAAGGAAAATCACGATAATAAGAAAGATAATAATAATAACACAAGCCCAAATAATAATCATCATGAGATTAGTCACAACGAAAACAACCAACCAAAAGAAAACTCAAACAATTCAAATCCAAACCATTCTGAACAAAATCATAATGGAAATATCGGTATGCCTAATGTAGTGGGAGCAATGCATCCCATAGCTGGAGCTAATTTTCAAAAAAATGACAACACACCTATTACCCATCCTATTAACACGTACGTACATTTATTGCCAATCTAAAACGAGCATAAACATATGAAATCATATATATGCATATATCTTTATCATATAATTGTCATTCATCTGACACCTTAGACGGTGCCCTTCTTATGTTATATTTTTTCGTTTTAGTAAGACATGCAATAGTTTTATTCTTAATTATTTATTAATTATTATACATTTTTATTTCTTCCCACAGGATATCAAGTGAAAATATAATTATTCCTGAAGATATTAAGAAAGACTTTATGAAATTATTAGCAAACGTAATTAAACTTAACACTAAAGATAGTCCACATCCTTCTAATCAATTTATAGAGAATAATAATCCAATGAACCCATTATTACAGAATAATCCTAACCATGAGCATCCAAACAACACATCATTTATAAAAAGCATATATTACCATTTCAAAAATCATTTATCATATTACGTAATAGGGACGGCAGTTTTGTTTATTTTAACATTGATAATTCAGGCTTCAAATGTAAGTGATGATGATAATAAAAAAAAAACAAAAAAAATTAAAAAAGATAGGAGTCAAATTTCCAATTACAGACGAACCGTTGAGTGCTGATAGATACAACTCTAAAAAATATACATATGTGTATATATATGTACGCAAAGCAGATACACTTATGTATGTATGTTTACATGTATAGACAATAAAAAATTGTATTTTGAACGAAATTTTAAACTTTTATTATACGCTCATTGTGAGTATATACAATATAGACAATTTTTAAGGGTTTTTTAACACCCTTATAGTTATATATATTTATTTGTATATGCTTACATGTATATTATTTTATTATTATTTTTTTTTAGTAGAACGAATCATAAAACTGTTTATGGGAACTCCATGGGTTACTATAATATTGAGTTTTATTTATCTTTTTTTATTTATTTATATACATAATTAATTACAATTTTTGCATTTATAATTTTTTCTTTTTTATTATCTGTTTGCTTATGAAGCCATAATTTATTATTGTTAATAATATTTTTGTTTTTAATAGTGTTTTTGTACAAAGTTTTAAAATATAAATTGTTATGCTACTATTACATAACATGTTTTTACTATAATGAATTTTTTCAGAAGAAAAAGCATTTTCCTTCTCGTTTTTTTTCTTTTAAATTTCGATTTTATATTTTAGACACAATAAAACTTTTGTTTTAATATTTATTAAATAAAATAAAAATGAAATAGAAACAACCAAAACAAACATCATTAAAAATTATATTCGTTGGATACTAAAAAAAGAAACACGATCTAGATACATGTATAATATATTATTAATAAATATCATATGCATATGTATTACTTATATACAAAAAAATAAATGAATGTTATAAAATAAATAGGTAAATATACGGATACACATTAATAAATAAATAGACGAGTGAGGGATAAACACAATGAAAATTCTAAATATTATTTTGAATAAAAACGTTTAAGGAGTTTTTATTTTCACTTGTATATACCCCCACTTCGGTAACAATGTAACTAATATAATTAAGTGGAGTGACATCATTACATATATTAGCTACATAAAATGATTTATCGGCATTTGTTTTTATTTTATCAATGTGTGATAAAACAGAACTAAATAAATTTGTTTCGTTATGCCTATCTATGCATATATTTTTTATGTTTAAATTTCCAATAGATTTACAAATGGAATCACAAACATTATTACATGGAGTTCTTTCTTCTTCTATTCCACTGTGTTTTATTTTAGGGTTCGAATTACTTGACGGCATATCTAAATAATTTTTAAAATTAATGAAATAACTATTTTTTTGTTCATAAAATGTTTTATCATTTTTCATATTATAAAATTGTTTATTTTTTTTATTCACATTTTTGCAATCATTTGATACATTTGTAATGTTGTGCTTGTGGTTAATACATATATTTATAGTTTCTACTTTTTTATTATCATTTGATTCATCTACTATTTTCATAATGCTTTTTGTCGAAACAATTCTTTCATTACTTATATCTTTAACTGTGTTTCTGAAAAATGGAGTTTCCTTTTTTTTCAAACCAGATGTGCTCGAGCTTGTTTGGTTTGCATTATTTTCTCCTATGCTAATTTGATCTTTATTCATTTTATTAATGTTTATTTCTTCGTAGCTATTTTTGTTCATTATTAGTGTATTTGTTTTTTCGTCTTTAACAACTTTTATAAAAAGGGATGTTTTTTCTTCTTCATGCAAGGCAAAAATATTTTTTTTTAATACATTGCTCGATGTTTGATCATTTTTATTTTCTATATATAGAGAAGATGATTGATTATCATTAAAACTTTGAATATTACTTTTCTCAAAACTATTGTTAACATGCTCACATTTTATAGATGCATCATTATATTTTGGAGACTCATTTTTATCACATATATTATTGATATTGTGTTTTTTTTCATTTTCTTTTCTTCGTTTTTTATAAAATTTATTGGGGGTTCCCGAAGAATAAATAATAGGCGGTTTTGGACAGTTAGTATTTTGTTTCAAGCAATTTGTAGCTTCTATGTAACTTTTGTCATTTATGTTGCTAAACAATATTTGATTCGATTTTATGTCTGGATATGATTCTATAAAATTATTAAGTTTTTTATTAAATTCTAAGCTTGAATCTACTACAATTTTATCATTTTTTCTTATAGATGGTATATTATTATGATGATGTTTTGAATTATGATAATGATGTAAATATATATAATCATATACATCTATATTATTATTTATGTTATTCATACTAAAACTATCTATAACTATTTTATTACTTATTTTATATGTTTCACAAACTATATATACAGGAACATTATTGACCTTTGAAATCATGCAAATCATACTCGTTCCTGCATAACCATATATATTATTATGCATAATAGAATCAATACCTAATAAAACCTTAGTACATTTTTTAATATTATAAGATAAGCTACTAAGTAATGTATATGTAACAGGTATACCTAATTTTATATATAATTTTATATTGTGAGAATTTTTATATGGTTCTGAATCTACTAGAAAAATTTCGAACGTTTTCCCTTTTTTTTTTGCATTTATCATAGATATATATATATCATAATCAAATGTATATATTAACAAAACATCCCCATCTTCAATTATATATTCTGATACATAATTTGATATATTTATAGATGGTATAATTATTTTAGTTCTTATATAATTATTAATATTATTAATAATGATTTCTTTTATTTCTTCTAAAACATGTTTACCTATACTTTCTGTTACCATATTTTTAAACCATCTAATTACTTCTCCCATACTTATACTATGCTTTTTACACATTATAATATAATTTATCTCTTTATCAATCACAATTTTCATATGCCTATTAATTGGCTCGTAAGGGGGTAGTGTGTAATCCTTTATAAAAGATTTCAATGCCATTAGCAGATCAACATTTCTATGGTTATGTGTTGTATTCATATATTTATTAAAATGTATTCCTGTTCTTAATATATTAGTGTGTATTTCATTTTGATTAAGATCTAGTAATATTTTATCATATATAGTTGTTTTATCAAATACATCAAAATTATATAAGTCTAAGTAATTTATTTTATTATCATGTAATAAAAAATTATATTGCTGGATACTCGACAAATTTAATTTCCCACTTAGGATATTAGGAAATGGACATGTACTAAATAAACTGGTTTTATTAGAAGGATTGTTTTGTTTGTTACTATTTAAATTTAATTTTGTTTTATTGTTTATCGTATTTGTTTTTAAAGGGTCATATATTATTGTGTTTTTACTTTCTTCACAATTTTCTCCTTTTTCATTCTTATCATGTTTAATTTCTTCCCTTTTTATTTTATTTTTTTTTATTTTACTATCATCATCATCTCTCTCATCTTCATTTTCTTCTTTTGCATTTTGCACCGACACCCCCTTTCCTTGTTCCTTTTCCTCGGTATCAAATTTAACACTTTCTTTATCTTTGCATGTGTAGGAATGGTCCTTACCCACGCAATTATTTGAAATAGCTTCATTGCTTTTATTAATATGTTCGAATTTGTTGTTGCTAGTGCTTGGATTTGAAATATTATTTATATCGTTTTTTTTGTCCTCTTTTGCCACCCCACTCTTATCTACCTTTCTCCTATTATAGTATAAATTATGTTTCAAGGGGGCAATTGGTTCATCATCAATATCATCACTTTTATCGTTATCTTCATATTCTTGTTTCAGTTTTAATAGCCTATTATAATATAATGGCTTACATATTAAGCATCGATGCTTTGTGAAATATGGGCATTTATATATATTATTAATAATACATAAAATGGAATAAAATATTGTACTTTTTTCATTACAAGGTTTTACAAAACCTTTAAATAATGTGTGTAGAAGAGTTTTTTTAGTTGGGTTTTTATTTAATATTGACACTTTAACATATTTTTCGCTTTTGGAAAAATTCTTTTTAAATTTTTCTTTATTTATTGTTCCACTCACTTTTTTTTTTTTTCTTTTAGAAAAAGTTAAATAAAATTTATCATCCATTTTCTTCCATAGAAAAATGAATAGTAAAAAAAAATCGAATTTTTTTGAAAATGTTAAATAATATGGAATACAACAAAATGAATAAATGAGGGTACAGTAAATTATATATATATCCAAATATACATATAAAATCTATATTAGTCAATCAAATATATGAGAAGCCAATTCCATAATTAAAAAAATTGGATATTTATATATATGTTTGCATGAAAATTCAAAAGCAATAGCCACATATCTAGTATATACATTTTTCTAATATATATGTATAATAATATAAGAACATATTTAATTGTATGTATATATAAAATACATAGCAAATTTTATATTGTATGTATATGCATATATTCTTGTTCATGTGTGGTTTCTATGAAAAATATGCATATATACCTTGGCCATCTCTTGTAATATTTCTGTACGCATTAAATATATGAACACGGTTATTATTATATTAATGCTGGGTATTGCTATCTATATTTTAAGAATGATATATATTTTTTTTAACATTGTACTTAATTCCACCGTTTATAAAAACTTGGGTTTTATTAAAATTAAAAAATACACCATTGAAAAGATATTTCATAATAGGAAAACGTAAATCAAAAATAAAATAATATATGTATATAGCATATAATAATATATATATTAAAAATTAAAAAGGGATGATATTAGTATTGAGATATTGTATTAACTCATGGAAAGGTTGTATTTAAATATACATATACAATATATAACAAAATAAATATACGCAGGTATATTTTCTCCAAAATGAATGTAACTTTATTTAAACTCTTTACATATTTTGAGCTTTTTCACACACATTTTTCTATAAATTAGTCGTTTAATTGTTTGACAATAATAATAAGAAGAACCTGGTTAGTTTTAATGTTATCATGCATATTTACTTAATGTGAATAATATAGTATGCTATTTTCTATATAAAAGGGAAAGGGTATATATATTGTAATGTTCTACACGCAAAGAAATGCTGATCGCTTTTTTATTATACTATTATAAGTATATTATCAAAAATGTAAAGTACACAAAGTAAACTTCTGCATTGTGACATGCTTTTAATCTAATTTATCAAGTTTTAAAAAATCTTATTGGAAGAAATACAACTTAAATAAATTCTACATTTAGTCTTTTAATTATGATATATATAGTATAATACTTATAATTATATACGCATATTAAATGCTTTGTTATAAATTTTTTTTGATATTTTTATGGGCATTTTCAAAATAAAATTTATTTATGAAAAACAACATATAGAATATTTCAATACATGTAATATATTATAAATAAACTAAGCTATAATTGTGTGACATATTGGGAATTATATGTCTATATAATTTGCCCCATAATATATTCATTTATTATCAAATGTGCATTTCAAGGGAAAATAAAATAAAATATTAAACAGTTTCACATTCACTTTGCTTTCTATAACATAATTTTTTTATGGATAATATGAGGTAAAATAAATAAAACTTAAATACAAAAACTAAATCGCAAAATTTATCATTTTCTTATGTTTTTATATTCAGAATTGAACCAATCAATAGTTTCTTTTAAACCTGTAATGCCACATTAAACAATATTTTTTAAAAGTGTATAAACATACACATGTATAGTCAATATAGAGTGTAATGTGCTTCATTAAATTATATAAATAAATTTTAAATATAAATTTTATTCGGAATTTTTTCGTGTAACCTTTATCGATATCAGTAAATGAGAAAGAGGTATTTATTATGGACATTAGTTTATCGTTGCACGCCGTCTGAAAAAAAATATATATGTGTTTTATTTGATATTATATTTTTGTTATTATTATTATGGTTATAATAGTATTAAATTGCAACCTTCTTGTGAATTCCATTGTCTTGTGTATCATCAAACTGGGAAAAAAATTTAATTTATATATTTTTCACACGCTACACATTTTCTATTATGAACAATAGTAGTGGCAATTGATTTTTTTTTTTATGCATTTACCAATATTTCGTTATTAAATTCCATGTAATGCTTTATTTTGTTCGCCAGTTCTTTAATACTTAATTCTGATAATGGTGAAAAAATATTTTAAATTAAATATTATTTGAAAAACAATTAACAATGAAAATTAACAGATATATATTATGGTTACCATTGGAAGGCAAATTCGTGGAGAAGATAACATTATAAATATTATCCTTAATAATGGTTAAATTGTGTGAATAATAAATATTAAGAATATAATACAAAATGTTGCTTATATCTCTATTGTAAATAAATTGTCGAATAGCGGAACCATCCCCCATAAGCTTTACATTTGTGTTATTAACTATAAAAATATTAACATTTTGAATTATAATATAATTAAATTATCATTGATTTATAACTAAACCTTTACAATTGATACATTTTATGTAGCAGGGTGTATGTTATATTGTAAAGAATGCATACAATTTCAATTACCTTTTGCTAAATATATCTTATGAATAATAGAAGGTATTACATGAGCATTTTCTAAGTTAAAGTTATCATATTTGCCATATATATTTGTAGGTATTATACACATCCACTGATAATTGTATTTTTCCCTATAACACCTAACCAATATTTCTAAAACTCTTTTCGATGTACTATAACCTTCATTACTTAAATGGCACCTCCCATCATGAACATTTTCTTCAATTAATGGTAAATCACATTTCTCAGGGAAAATACACGTAGATAGTGTAAATATACCTCTAGTTATCTATAAAGACGCCAAAAAGGACATATATATATGTATATTTTAAACCAAGGATTGGTCATTTATGTATTGTATATAAGCTATAATTTTTATATTTTTTATTTAATTATTCTTAAAATATGTCTTTTCAGCGTCTTTTTTTATTTTACACAATTTTGTGTAATTATTTTTATAATAAATATAATTAACATATTCATATTATTTTTACTTTTTTTTTACGAATTTATTTGAATCATTACCGAATATTTGTGACAAATTTTGACTATATTTAAATTAATATCTAAATTGTTTAACAAAAATTGTAAATTGTTATTTTTATTCGCATATAAACCTCCCACATGTGCTGCAAAATGTATTATATCAGTAAACTTATTTTTTTCAAAAAAATTTTTAGTGTCATCATAATTTTTTAAATTACACATTTTAGAACTTAAAAAAACATATTTTTTAATTACATTTTTATCATTAGAATTTATAATGATTTCATTTTCAGTTTCAATGAAATCTTTGTTTTCACTCTTTACCACTTCCCGAAAACTATTTCCCAATAAACCAGTACCACCAGTAATTATACATGTTCTTGACATGTTTTAAAATATGCAAAAAATATATAAAATAAAAATAAAATAAAATTCAAACAAAATATAAAGGTATTTGGAATTATATTACTCTAAAATAAACATAAGATAAAAATTAACATGCATATATAAATATTCTTATAAAATAAAATAAAAATTTTCTGAGCACACTGTAAATGTTATAATGTTCACGGTTATGTAATTAGACGAATTATAAAAATTATATTGTGTAAAAATGTTGTAACATTATTTTCATAATATATTGTCTATATTTATATTTTTTCTAAAGTGTAAAATTAAAATTTGTTTCGTTGCAATTTGTTTAATTTAATTATTTTTTTATTTTGAAGGATTGCCACGCTTTTATTTTTTGCATGAGCACACATCGCTTTATTAATATTTACACTTTTTTTTGTGACGTTATAGAATTTACCAAGAAAATATTGGAAATTTTTTTTTTAATTATTTACTATTTTCCAAATAATTAACAGAATTATGGAAATTTTACTTTATATAGATTCTTTATTTTTGAGAAATTATATATTTTTATCATAGACGTAATATTTTAATTACTATTTATATATTTATTATTTGATTTATTTATAATATTAATTTTTTAAAATGTTCACATGAAACTAATATATTAATTACTCTATTCTTATTATTAAAAATCCAACAATTGGATATTTTTCTGAGTCTAAAGTAATAAATATATTTACACGCACACACACAACAAAACTAAATTTTAAATAAACCAGACACAGAAAAATAAAATTATATATTTTTAAAATTAAACAACAATAACAATAAAAAAATGAATGAATTATAAAAAATAAATAATCGATTGTTATATTTATTTATTCATATATCGATAATTTACCTAATTAAATTTTGTAATTAAAAATGGTGAAAATATTTTCTTTTTTTTTTGTTATATTATATTTTTTCTTAATTTCTGGACATAATGCAATTCATAACGATCAAGATAGTACGAAAAAAGCTATCTTATTAGCTTTATTAAAAAATAAATTCATTGATAAAAAGGAGTATAGAAAATATGATGATATAAATAATGCACTTCAATATATAAAAAATTCAGAATTGAATATAAGCGAGATTAATAAATTCGAAAACTTTTTATCATATTTATTAAAACATCACAATATAAATGCTACATTTAATGATGTAGACACTAAAATATTGTATTTGTCTGGTGTACTCAATAGTATTTATGTTGACTTGGATTTATTGGACAAAGATTATGTAGACACATATTTTAATAATAACTATGAGCAATCTTCTAATATAATTAAATTAATTTTACGAAGTAAAGTAGTGACTCCAGAATATATAAACACCCCATCTGAAGAAGGAACTTATGAACAAGTCAATAGCAATTTGCTTGATGAGAAGCATGAGGAAATACATGAAAATTTAGAAGAAAACAAAAAGGATGAGCATGAAACTGATGAGGAAAACAAAATCGAAGATCAAATATTTGATAACAATGAAGAACATAAAATAGAAAATTTAAGTGAAGAAATAAATAAAATTAATGATAATATCTATAGTTTTATTGGAAAAATTAATGATGAACATAAAATGGCTAATATGGAAAATTATATTAAAGACTATCCTATATTAGACGATGTTAAAACAAAACATCCAAAGGATAATATTATAATAAATATTTATAACACATATTTTGGATATGTTGATCCCAATGCAGTAGAAAATCCACGAAAATTTCCAAATGGACATCCATACATTGGTAATTTAAATTTACAAATCGGTAATAATATACTTAAAGATGCAAATGAATTGAATACAAAATTTAATGAAAAAAATAATTATATTGCATATAATGAAAATAAAGATGATATCCAAGGCTTTGATAACAAAAATTTCAAGGATTACAACAGTGACAATCTACAAAATAAAGTATTAAATAATGAAAAGGGTTATGATGAAAATATAGATAATAAGATTGAGGATTATAATAATGATTTATATGCAAAAGGTGAAGATGAGCCATTAACATTTCAATACACATATGAAAATCCATATTACATGTTTGCTTTACGTAATACCTCACCGAATAAAGATAAGGACAACGACAGCACTTCTGATGTAAATAATGATAATAACAACGAAAATATGAATGAACAAGATAATAAGATAGATACAAACAATTCAAAAGATGATGTTAATGCTTTATCCGATAGTTCAAGATCATCAAATGCCCAAAAAATGAAATTGTTAAATGATAGTGATGATCAAAATGATATAATCCTAAATATCTTACCAAATAGTAGTGAAAATAGACCTGTATACAAAAGAAAAGAATTCAAAGCAAACAAAATGAAAACAAAAACGGATACTATCGATAATGAGACTTTGGATACAATCCAAAATAGTATGTATGTTAAGATTGGACAAAATGGGTCAAACAATTTTTTAAGCTTTTTTGAATTTAGAGAGTTATCATTAAACAAAAATTTTAAAAATTTATTATTATTTATCGATTATTTAAAAATATTCAATACAACTGAAGCTATTATATTTATAGAAAAGCTTACTCAATTAATTTGTCTATCCTATTGTATGACAATAACTGATACATTAGAGTTATCAAATAGTGACATGTTATTATATGACGGTATGACTATATTATTTAGCGAAAAAAGTGTAGATGTAAAAATAAATAATAAAATACATCATATTAAACCACAATATTTTAAAAATATATTAGCTTTATTAAATATAAATAAAAAAACAATACCTTTAGTATGCCCATGCAAATCTTATACCAATACCATACTTAGCTATTTTAAAAATTATGGATCAAATGCAAGATGCTCTTTTCACCATTATAATAAGCCATCATATTTAGAAGAATTTTCTCCATATTACGTTTTAGGCCAATTAATTTCGATGCAAGAAAAATTTCCTTTTATTAAAAAAAACGGACGAACAGAATCAAAATTACAATTTAATGAAAATGAAGAATCAGACATTTATAGCAGTATTTTTTATCATAATTATAGACACTCCCAATCTATTAAAAAAAGAAAATCAAACACATCTAATAAAGTTAATAATTTTATTGATGAAGAGAAAGATGGTATTAATGTTTATTATAATTCTAGCTTAATAAATATTAATGATACAACTGATATAAGTAATGTATTTATTGACGAAATTAAATCAAAAGTATCTCGTATAAATTCTTATAAAATAGGTAAACAAGTTTTCACTACTTATGGTAACTATGGAAAAGATGATCATGATTTGGAATTAAAAGACACAATATATGACCCCAATTCTTCACGTTCAAAGAGACTTAATAATTATGCTAATAATAAAAATGAAAAAACTAAGAATGATTCAAACAAAACTAAAAAAATTGTACAATCACAATTAACGACAAATAAGGATGACAATGTTAGTAATGTTGAATATTCATCTTTGACTAATGGAGATGATGAAAAAGATAAGCTCATGATGGAATTCTTAAAGTTAGCAAATTCTACGAAATCTAAAAATGATGTGCAAAATGTGCATGATAAGAAGGAAACTGAAACAAATATAAACAAAGTAATAAATGCCAAACATTTGGTACAATTTTTTAAAGGCACAGAAATATGGAAACCAATTACTTATTGCCAAAATATAGCAAATATAAATAGAGCTCTTAATAATATAAAATACAAGGAAACTATTACATTTGTAGAAGATTTTAATCAAAATCAAGTGGTTCTTTACTTTTCTGATAATGCTAAAATTCCAATTAAGATAAGTATAGATTATTTTATATTTTTATTAGAAAAAGTATCATTAGTAAATTATGTTGAAGACTTATGTAATAATTTTAATTTAAAAGTAAGCTCAACAAATAATAGTGCAGATTCAAATATATCTAGCGTTTTATCTATACGATTATTTTTAGAAAAAAGTATAGCAACTTTTGGTGATCAATTTTTACAAAGAAATAAATATGCAAATGAATTATATAACATATCTACACCAAACATGTTTTCATCTAAAAGAGACATAATTTTAAAAAAAGAATCATATAACAATATTGTTTTTAATGAAAAGGATATCTTTGATATATTCAGTTTATATTTGGAAGAAGTCATAACAGAAAAAATGATTGAAGAAAAATTTTTTACTCCTTTTGCTTTTATAATTCATAAAGAGGACATAGCTGCACATGGAAAATCGACATTACATATATATAATAATGAAAATATAAAAAGAAGCAATAAAGGTGCAATAAATAAATATATGTTTTTTGGTTACAAAAATATTATAAATAATATGTCCGATTTTTATAGCGATATAATGCCAAAGGTGCCTATAAAAGAAAATAATTTGAAAGAATACACATTAGTTATATATAGTGATAATCCATCTATGACAAATATAGTTATTAAAACAACAATTAATGTTCTCAATATAGCCTTTTTGTTAAGCATATTGGAAGTAGTATTAGATACAAAGGCAGAACAACAATTCTTTTCATATGAAAAAAAATTCTTTCCATTAAATTCATTTATTATTCTAAATGACGATATTAATCATTTGTTCTTTAATTATATGCCCAATGAAAATGGTTCAGAATACCAATTATAATATACATCCCAAATTTTATTCAACACAATGTAATGCGAATTTTATAAAATTATATAAATTTCACATACATTACAACAAAATTTATTATGTATTCCTAACAATAATAGTAGCACAAATATTTATGAATATTTTTTTGAGAAGGCTCTCAGAGGCATCATTGAAAGTACTGTATTTTTTATTTTTGCTTTGTCTTTCATTTTAAACTGTCATACTATACTCCATTTATAAGGTTAGGATACATAAATGGTAATATAATAATTAATATAAGTTATAGATACCATTTTATTTCCTTTCCTTTTTATTTTAAATTTTTGTGCTCAACCTTTTTTTTCGTAGAATTTTTTAGTAAGCCTTTGTTTTTATCATTATCTTTTTTATTTGTTTGTAATTCTTAATTTTTTTTTGTATAATATTTGACTTATTATATATTAACTTTAATAAATATTTTATATTTTTACTAGTTCATCTAAGTAACAACTATTTTGAAAAATTATAGCGTACTGATACATATGTGTATATGTGCGTTATTATTATTCGGTCATATAAATGGTTATAAATTATACTATAATATCACTTTTAGGGGAATCATAAAATATGGTATCATTGATTCATATTGTATTCTATAAAAATATAAATTTATACCTTTATAGATTACATAAAATAAAAATGCAGAAAAAATTATTTCAAGACAAAACCCCTCTATTGTCATGTTAAGGAATAGACGGGCTAATTATTTACTTCCTAATAATTATTTATTTATATTTTGTATGCATTAATTACATTTTTTTATGTAAAAAACGAAAAAGAGGGAAGACAAGGTTCGTAAGTTCGTATATTTTTAGATACCTGAAAATAATTTTTTACAAATATATTTCTCTTTATATAAAGACAAAAATGATGTGAATATTCAAATATTAAAATTAAAGAAAATATAAAGAATGGAAAAGATAATAAGAAAATAAATAATAAAAATCGAAAAATAAATAAGAATAGACAAATATCTTTAATAATAAAAAAAATGAGATATATGTTGATGTTCAAATCCTCGAAAATAGTATTTTGCTTGCGCTTGTTTATACTCAAACGCATTGAAACATCAATATAATATTTGAATGTGGTAAAAAAAATATATAAATAAAAGTATATGGAAAGAGAGAATGTATAAGCTTCACAAATGAAAAAAGGATTTTAGCCTTTTCTATTATTTTCTTTTTATAAACCATTCTTTAATATATCATTTAGAAAAAATGCGAAATAATTTGATAAATTTAAGATCGAAACACATATATAAGTTTATTATTTTGTTACTTTTTTGTATTATTTTAAAGTATTATAAATGGTGTGACTTTAAAAATAAAGTTTTTTTTATTCAATTAGTGTATTCTTTTGCAAAAAAAAGTGTCTGTACTTCATCATCAGATGACTCAACATGCCATACAGTAACATTCGGTGAATTGGACGTTTCTAACAATTCGGTGTGTATTTAAGACATTCTTAATTATAGTTTTCTATGCGTATGAATATATGTATGATATGATGTTTGATTAATTTTTAGTTTAATTGTGATGGGAATAAAATTATACTATAACCCCCAGTTAATATGCATAAGTATTGATGTAGTTCATTTTAATTTCTTACTTGAATATGTGGAAATATTCACATGCTTATTTTCTTTTTTCTTCAGGTAGTAAGATTGAAAGTGATGAGAAAAGGAGGAAAAGGGTATTTCTTAACAATTCGAAGGGATTACGTAACTGTCTCATATTATTTGAAATATGTAAAGGACATTCCTTTAGAATTTAGAGAAGTTATAGATATATTTAATAACCATAAATTTGAACAATACACACAAGAACAAATAGATAAATATACATATGCATGTAGTGTACGTAAAATTGAAGATATAGATAAATATGATGAAAAAACTCCAGCTAAGTTTCATGAATATACACGAGGAGAAGCATGTAGATGTCAATCATATAATTATTTTAAAGACGATGAATTTATAAAAAGAGCGAAATTAAAATGTATTTATTTTAATATGTTATTTACTGAATCAGCGACAGTATATAGTAGACATTGCGCTTTTATGGATTTAATGCATTTTGCAGTTTATGATATAGAATATCCACCAATATTTAATACAACTGTTAATATAACAATAGAAGAATATTATTACAATGATGTATCATCTGTTTTAAATAATAAATCGGATTTAGTTACAAAAGAAAAAAAATATCAATTAAATGATAGTATAACAGAAATAAGAGATGATTATTTTGATTTATGGTTATTTTTAAAAGGTGAAACACATGGGAAAAGAACCCTCGTTAATTTATCGAATGACTATGTTGTTATTCCATCATCACCTATTGATAATAAAGATGTTATAGCTAGTGATATAACAAGAAACTGTGGACTGTCACAAGATTCACCATTATTAAAAGGATGTAATTATTCAAATATATGCGATACAATGCATCCATGTTTACGAAAAGCTATGATGCTACCAAAATATATGTTTGATTTAAGTGGTAAAACATGTGGAAAATTAGGTGTATCTTTAAATACTTGGAGGAAATCAGAAGGAAATTTTTGTGGATCAGAAGCTGGATATTGTATATCAAATAATCTCAAAAAATATTATGATATCCATAAATCTGCATCTATAAAAGATGGCGTTTCTCTTTCAAAGTATAAAATAAAAAATGTATACAATTCTGAACCACAAACTAAGATATATGAATCCTATAAACTGCCTAATCATTTAAAAGACAAAGTTAAAAATAATAACCAAACACAAATAGATGAAAATGATTTTGATAATAAAATTTTTTATAAACCAAATGTAGCTGCACATACCCAATTCATTGATTACAAATATAATGGAAATCATAGTGTAGAAATAAAATTTGAAACAGATGCTTTAGAAGTATATGAAATAAGACCGGTTTCCATTGCAACTATTACACATGTTACTATACCAAATGATTGTGCATCTACTAATTCGAATTCAAATGAATGTGTTCTTATTACTCATGTGTGGAATAGTAGTAAATTTGTAGGTTCAAATTTCTCTTGCTCAATTACATGCACAAATAAAGAAACTGGTCAATTGGCTAGTCACATTAACCCTATCGCACCAGTGCGTGCATTTATTGGACCAAATAAAAACTATGCTTTTTATTTTATAATAAAATTCCTAATCAATAAAGAAATTACAACATTGTGCAAAGCCATTATAAAAGATTCCAATGGAAAAGAATGCTCTACAGAAGAATTCGAATTACAATCAAAAGAGAGTGTGCATACAGTTGAGACAGAAGTAGATGAAACAACAGAGCAAGTAGTAGTAGTAGAACAACATCCATCGTCACCTGATATTATAAATCCTGATGCATATGCATGTAAATGTACTATTAATTTATTATGTTATGTAATTAATTTTAAAACATGTTCTAATTATTATATAAATTTAATTAAAACCCTAATTGGGAAATTTGCTATTATAGCTATATTAATTATATTAGCACCAGCCTTAATACCTCTTCTACCATTTATTTTAAATTTCTTTTTTCTTTTTATATCTACTATACTTAAATTATATCAATCTATTATAAATACATTAGGACAATTCAGCATACGAAATAATGATAAACATATTGTTTATAAAAAAAAAAATCATGACATGAAAACCAACCATCTATCTGCTTCTTCCTATTCGTCACTATCTGATTCAAGCAGTATACACTCCAATAATTCAGTATCTTCGATGAGAAAAAATAAAAAAAAATTCAATATAGGTAATATATCCAGCATTGTAAAACAAAAAAAATGGAATAGAAAGGTTAAACCAAAAGAGCCCAATTGAAAATCAAATTACAGGTTCCATGAATAAGCAGATATGTCTCCGTCAGGAAAAAGTAAAATATATTGTGATAAAATTACATGGAATGATATTTACAAGTTTGTGAATAATATTTTATCATTAATCAAGGGAAACAAATATAAAATAAAGAGAGAACAAAATTATAAAAAATATTACATAAGGAAAAATGCCCTCTTTATGTTTTTCAATTTTTAAAATCATTTAACATGTATCACCTTTTGTATTACTATTTTTTTTTATGTATAAATCGTTTCATTTTTTTTTAATTTGTTATATTTTATTTCGTTTTTTATATTTGTCCTATTTTATCATAATTTTTATTGTTTATAAAGCACACATGTTATGCATGCATATATTCTTTTCGATGTATTTTTAACTAATGGATGGGGTACACACAATATAGATATGTTTTATCTTTATGTTTTTTTTTAATTTGTTTACACATACGAAAAAATCATATTCAATAAGATAGTGTTGAAGCTAAAACTGTATACTGTAAATAATCAACATAAATATGTATGCATAAAATTTGCACACCTATATTATATAGGCCCTCTAAAAAGCAAGTTGACAATAGCCTCGTTTTTATATTTTTTACATTTTCCATGTGTCGTTTTTTTTACACGTTTATTTTTATTTTATTTAATTATATGTAAAATTTATTCCTATAATATGCATGCACATATCTCTCTATATATTTATATTCACCCATTGCGTATAAAAAGATAAATCGTTTTTACATTTTGTAAACCCTTTTTGCCAATTATCCTTTAATATATGACTAAAATATTTCTTATTTACATGCCCGTTATTGAGTTAAATAAAATTTATGAATTTGTTTTTTTTTTTTTTTTTTTTTGAGTTGAAATTATATGTAATAGCAGATGAGTTTACATGTTAAGTAAAACATAAAAAGTGTAATTTTACGTTTCCTTTTTCGTATTTTTTTATGTTTTTACTTGTGATTTAATGTATCTAAGCAGTTTTCATTGTTTTTATAGGAGCTTATCAACATGCATATTGTGGATAATATCATACTATAAAAGGCTATATACAATATCCAACATCTTTTTATATTATTTGTGAGGCTCTTTATTATGTTATTTTTTTATTCTACAATCATTTTTTGTACTACTTTTTTAATAAATTAAATGAAAATATATACTATAATTGTGCATAAGCGCATATTATAAATATATACATGTTTATATTTACATTTTTAATGCAGAATTATTTATTGTGAATATTTTGTATGGATTTTTATACATCTCTTTATTTTTACTCATTCATATATTATAACGTATTATTATTCTACTTTTCATGTTCTTTTATTTATAGCTGATTTAATTGGAAAATAGTTTCCATAATAGTATATGCGTTATATTACATATTTTACATTGTTTAACCGTGTTTTTATTCATGCTTTTATACACATGTGAATATATATATATAATTATTTATTACAAACAAATACATGCTTACATGCATATATGTAAAGTTATAAAAAATTGAATAAATGATATAAAATAAAAGGGAATGAAAATATTATGATTAGACAGATAAATATAATTTCTTTAATTCGTTATGTATTTTATGCATTTATTTTTATACATAATACATAAAAAAAATTCTATGTCATTTTAGTAAGTGCTATTAAAAAGAATTATAACAAGCATAAAATAAAATAAAAAAATATGATAAATAATTGAAAAAAAATTACAAAAGCAATTGATATCAAAACAGTATATAATAAATGTATAATATATTTATAAATGAATTAAAGAAAATAATAAAAGGATAAAAATAAATGGGGTATATAATGACAAATTATTATAAGACAATTTATGTTAATAAATTTGCAGCTTAAGATACATGCATATTATATGAAAGAAATATTATATGGATGCCTTACATATATCTACATTGTATTATATTTCTATACAGTTTTAATTGTGAAATGCTTGTATTTGAAGTACAATCTTCCTATGATATATCAGTATATACATATTTTGTATTATTTCATTTATTAAAATATTTATTGTTTATATAATTTTTTATTATGTTCATATTTATTTCTACATTTCATTGATTTCAATCAAACGATTTATTTTTACCATTTTCATGATTGTAATCCGGTTTATCTTTCCATTTTTATTTCCATTACTTATCATTCTTCATTATTTATTATTTTTATCTATCTATATTTATACTATTTATTTATATTTTTCCCGTTAAATTTTTCTCTTTACAATAATCCCTTTTGTATTGTATCCAAGGATTGAAAATGACTAACTGATTTAAAGCATTATGTGTAAAAAATAAAAGTGCATTCTATGATCATTTTTCAATTGCCCTTAAAACACAAGAAGAGCTTGTTTCATTTTTAAATAAAGAAAACATATATGTAGTCCTCATTATTTACCGATTTAAGAAAAATACAGACAAATGATAAGATTATAAAAGATAAAAACTGCACATATAAAACAAGAAAAATGGATAAGAAACAAATATTGTTATTTAATAAAATTTCTAAAATGATTGATAAAAGAAAAAAACGTAATAAAGAATTTGATTTTTTCGATTTCAAAGAAATAAACACCAGAAAAAAATACAACAAATGCGTAGAAATAGCACATTTGTATTTAAAACTGAAAGCTATAAAAACTAAGGGGAATAAAAATAACGATGATCACATAATGGATGATCATTGTATGGTTAAAGAAGTATTGGGTTTGAAAAGTTTATATTCAAATAAGCATATGCTGATTAAGGATATAACCAAATCGATACAAAGTAAATTAACGAAAGAATGGTATAATGACGGGGAAATGAAAATATTACGTTATAATATAAAAGAAAATACAATAAAAAATATTTCAATTAATAATTTATTTATAATATTAAATGATATATTTTGTCTGTCTTCTCAAAATTTTACAAATCCTCAAAAACGAAGACATTATTCTACACATATGATTTACGATGATTTTTCCCAAATAATCGATTTATGTAGTAACTGGTCATACGAAATAAATTTCAGCAACAGACGTTTCTCAAAATTAAATATTATTATCACTCACACTCAAAATGATAAAAATAATGAAAACTATTATGATGGAAACGAATATGGGGTAATACACATAACAATGTTACACCGAATAAATAAAATAATAAGAAATTGTAAAATTAATAATATTTTATTTTACATATATTTCAAAAAATTAAGCAAATATAGTTCATACAAAATAAAAAGAATGACACTAATTAATAATAATAACGACAATAATAAAAATACATTACACCAAAGTATGGATTTCTTTTATTATTATCCTCTATATAATATTATTAACGAAACAGTGGTTTATTATATAAATATAAACATGCCTAGTTTCTGTTATTTTAAAAATAAAGAAAGTAATAATTTATTTTTAAAAATATTAATATATAGAAAATTATATTATATATTATTAGAAAATTATAAAATATGGGGTAATAGAGAAGTGTTGTTGGCTTGTTTTTTTTATGCCATAGTCAAATTTATAATGCACATATATTTATATATAGTTATGTGCTTTTATTATTTTTTAATATCTTTCTATAAATTTATTATAAATATTGTATTGTGTTTTTTAAAATACAAAATCAATTTATTTTATAATGTTGATAATATTCAAAAGAAGAAAAATTTAATACCTATTTTCGAAAAAAGAGAAATCAGTAATTCATCCTTTTTACACCTCTTTAAAATAACAATTATTCCCGAAGATAATTATGTAGATACAAAAATAAAAAATTCTAAGAAAAATAATAAAATAAATGGAGAATATAAAAATATATCGTATTTGAATCGAAAATCGAGTTTGTTTAATATGTGCTCGAAAAATGAAAATAATATTTTATCATCACATCATTGTTCTTTTTTTCCACTAATTTTTTCGACGGAAAATAGTACCTATATCAACAATGGCGAGAAGAAAAACAAAAAATATGTTCTTTTGCTAAGTAAAAAAATAAATAAAATAATGAAAGCTTCCCAAAAAATAAAAAAAAAAGGAATGTCAAAATGTAGCTACAATAATAGGATAAACAAAAATATAGCTAGCTATAATAAGATATTTATGCTGATAAAAAACGAGAAAAACTATAAAACAAATATGAAATATTGGAAGCAATACGAAAAAAAGAAAGAGCATATTGAAACGGACGGAACTGTATCCGATTCATATTTTGAATATGAAGATGAATATGATGAAGAAGAAGATAATGAGGACGACGAAGAGGAAGATGAAAAGGAAGAAGAAGAAGATGAGAAAGATGAGGATGAGAAAGATGAGGATGAAAAAGATGAGGGTGAAAAAGAGGAAGAGGAGGAAGAAGATGAAGAAGAGGAAGAGGAAGAAGAGGAAGACGAGGAAGAGGAGGAAGATGAGGATGAGGACGAAGATGATGAAGACGATGATGAGGACGAAGATGATGAAGATGAGGATGAGGACGAAGATGATGAAGAAGAGGATGAGGAGAAAGAAAAGCGCCGTAATCAATGTAAAAAAGGAAAAATATATAATAAAAAAAAATACAAAAAAAATTATAAAAAAAAATTCACAAATGCTATAAATGAAGAATCAGAAAGAGAAATAGAAAAAGAAGACAATTATTACTTTAAGAAAAAGGAATTATATCTTAACAAAAAAAATAAAAATTTTAAAAATAATTACATCTATTTGAATAATTTATATAAAGAAAATGCATATATAAATATAGCAAATATTTCTAATTTTATATCAGTAAGTAAAGATAAATTAACAGCTATGTATTCTGCTTGGGGTAAACATGCAGACATCGCATGTGTTCAGATAAATAAATGTGCTTTACGAGATTGTAGTATTTATTACTTTGAAGTCGAAATATTACAGTGTACGAATTTTTCAAAAATTGTTATTGGAATGACTAGTAAAAATTATACCGTTAATAAAAACCCAGGTTTTGAATATAATTCATTTGGATATAAAAGTGATGATGGCAAAAAAATCATCGATGGAAAACTTGATAGTTATAGCAGTGGATATACAAAAAATGATATAATAGGGTGTGGAATTAATTATTTTGATAATAGTGCCTTTTTTACAAAAAATGGAAAATATTTAGGAAAAATATGTACTATAAATCCTAAATATGATTATTATGGTACTGTTGGTTTAAGTACATTAGGAGATAAAATTAAATTTCATATGAATAATTTTATTTTTGATATTTATAATTTAATACATGAAGAAAATGAAAAAGAAAGAAAAATTATAAAATCAATTTATATACAAAAAGATATTTATTCAGATATTATTAAAGCACATTTAATAAAATGTGGATACTTAAATACATATAAATCTTTTATAAATTTTCTAGATCAAAATAAAAATACAGATGATAATAGTAGCTCTGGATGTTCTTCACACACAAAAAATAGTATAGACAATATCCTCAAAAGCAAATATCGTTTACCACAAAAAAGTTCCGATAAAAATGAAGTCATTACATCGAGTGCAAAGGATAATGACAAAATAGTCAAAGACAACGAACAAAATAACAATAAAGAAAATGATAAGGTAAAATTGGAAGATACTGGATGCAATGGGAATAATGGTAATGCTGAAGTTTGTTCTTCTACTAGTCATACGGATGAAAATATCAACACACCAAAAATGAATACAACTATAAATAATAATACAAAAGATGATACCCCGAATGATAATACCAGATTGAACAATAAAAAGGCAGATACTCCACACAACAATAATAAAAATGAAAATGCACAACATATATGCCAAGATAATGAAGTGCAAAAATCCAATACAAACCATACTACAGAAATTGGAAAAAATGGTGAAGGCTCAATGAAGAGTGTTTCTACCACCCTTGATGCTTCTACAAATACCGAAGTTGTTATACCAAATGAAGATGCAAATAATTCCACAAATGATAAAAATTGTGATAGCAAAAACTTGATGAATAATGCTTTAATTAGCTATATAGATAAGTTTGATAAATTAAACAAGGATGATAATGCGAATAATGAAATGGGAGCGAACTGTGATAATGATGATTCGGAAGAGAAAGAATGTAAATCTTCCGAAGCCCTAACAACTGATAAATCGGTGCTAGCAAAAAATGAAAGTATCGAAAATGAGGATAAACATATAAATAATGTAAAATCAGATGAAAAAACAGAGAATGGCGAAAAAAGTAATAACGAACTTGCTGATGATATTACTGTAAAAAAGAATGACTCTACTGTGGACAAAAAAACGGATGACGATCAAAAATGTGAAGATGATGAAAAAAAAATTAAAACTGAATCTTTAGAAACAAACGAGGTGAAAAGTTTCAACAATGATTTAGTTAATAATTGCACAAATATGAGTATGGATAGTATTTTATTTCCATCTCGAAAAAACAATTTAAGTAGCTTAATAAATGCAAGAAAAGATTCAAGTTCAATATTACTAAGCCGATTAAGAAATAAAAGAAGTTTAAGTACAAAAGATAATTTAAATATGTTAGGTGCAAATCTTACGAACACTAAAAAAGAAGCTAAAAGAAGCGAGACAGATATTAATAAAAAAATTCATCTATTATTTACAGATAAATTTAATGGTACAAATAATAATGAAAAAAATAAAAAAAATAAAAAAGAAGGAAATAAAAGTTCTTCTGATAAAGAAAACGTATCAAAACATTTTGGAAATTTATATTTATCTGACGATAAATTAAAAAAAATGCAAGACACATTAGAAACAAGAAATACTATACGAAATAACATACTCAACGGTAACATTATTAATGTGTTAAATATTTTAGAAAATGATTATTCAGAATTGTTTACTAACGAAAATGGGCATCTTCACATAGCAATGCTATACACACAACAATTAATCGAAATTTTAAAACCCCATAAAAATTTTATTAAAAAAATCGCAAAAAAAAATCAAAAAAAATCAAAAAAATATTATAATAATAATTTAGAAGAAGGTGTATTAACCCAATCCAGTTTAAAATCGTATAAAGATATAAGTGATGATTATTTTTATGAGGACACAGAAACGGAATTTGATTCTTCAGTTAGTCTATTTTGTGATAGCTCAAATAACGAAGAAAATAATTTCGATCCAACGAAAACAAAGGCATATAAAAATGAGGTTAAAAAGGGATATAGTGATGTTAGAAAAAGAAAAAATTTGGATAATTATAAGACTAATACAAGTAAAATTGTGGAAGGGCAAAATAGTGACACTGACGCTAGTGCATATGGTAGTAGCAAAGGATGTAATAGTGATAAAAGTTTTAATAAAAAAGAAAATAATATTTCATGTGATGTTATTGATCAAAATAAGAATTCCCCTCCACCGAATGGAGACATATTAAAAAATAATAATACAACAGAAAACGATAATAATTTAAATAACACATTTAACAATAATATAGAAAAAGACAAAAATTCTATTGTGAATAAAGACGATTTAAAAGATGATGATAATTTGAATACAAAAAAGATGGATCAAATTATATATAAAAATATACAATCTAATTATGATAAGGAATTTTTTGAAAAAAATAATTTACAAGAAGAATATGAAAGACATTATAATAAACTATCAAAAGAATATGAATTTTTTGAAGATGATAATCCATATAAAAATAAAAAATTCTATTATGGAAACATTTCTAATAGCAATAAAACAAGAGACACTGAACAGTATATGAATAATTGTAATTCAGAAAGTGAAATAAATTCCGATTATGATAGTAATGATTCAAATTTTAAAAAAAAATATTACGAATTTAATGATATAGATTTTGATCAAATATATAAATATATTTATAAAAAAAATAATGTGTCAAAAAATGATAAATTAAAATTTAAAAAAGATCATTTATATTTAGCATTATTATGGATAAGAGAAAAATTGTCTTTATTTAATAATTCTCAAAATCCCGCTATTCGACAATGCATTCAAGATATTACATCTCTGATTGCTTATCATAAACCATATAAACAAAAACTTGTTCGGATGTTTTTTTCAAAAAATAGAAACCTCCTAACATTTAATTCCGTCAACGAGGGTATTTTAGGTAAGATTTCTAAATAATCTTTCGCTATCCATTATTTTTTAGCATCACCTTTTAATATGCTCTGTATGCAATATATTATAATATTATAATATAATAATATAATAAATGAATGAGGCATAAAACATTATAAGTATTGGCCTTTCATTTAGCATGCTCTATAAGCATATGTTGTATGATTGTCTTTTTCTCTATTACTCATTTAATGGAAGCCTAATAATATATATTTACATACTTGTTTATATATTTTTTCGTAGGTTTGTGCCTTAATGTACCCATATATTCCCCACTGGAAATTATTATAAAGCATTTAATTTTATGCAGAAACTTATTGAGAGAAAAAAAAGGGAATATAGGTATCAAATATGATTGTAGCTACGTATGTCAGCCTTACAAAAGATATATGATTACAATTAAAAATCAAAAAAAAAAAAAAATATATTTTAAAGAAACCACAAATAAAAAAAAAGAAAAAGGAATATTAAGCGGGAAATTCACTGAAGATAATATATTATCAGTTTTTCAATAAATTTTATCGAGGATTGTAAGTCCGTGGCTTTTGTTTTTACATTACACCTCATACATATTGTGTATATACTAAGACAAGCTTAAAAAAATTAATTAAATTCAAATGATTTTTCAAAAAAAATTATACTATACATATATAGGCATACCCTTAACTATTATATTATGGGTAATCTATATACAACTAATTCATTGTTTATTTTTTGTCCTTATAACCCATATATATAATATATATGGCATATTTTTGAAATGTGCCCCCCAAAAAATTTAATTAAAAACGAGCGGATAATACCAATTGGTGTTTCCTCATTGTAATTTTTCATTACATATATTTTTTTTTTTATAATATTCATTTTATCGCTTCATTATTTTTTATTTGATTTTTTTTTTCAATAATATTTTTATTGTAAAAAGAAATAAATATGCTTGCTATATACGCAATACATATATAAAAACATAACGGTGTTTCCAAAATAACAGAGTGATAAAAATATATCATAAAACATTAACTATATAATACCTTCAAAATATTAAATTGCGAGGGGAATTATAAAATATGCATTTCCATAAATCCAAAAACGAAAAACATAAGAAATCGTTACAATGTTAGCATAAATATATTTGAAAAAAATATACCATTTAAAATTGTTCGCTTTTAAAATGTATTAATTGATACACACTAAAGAATAAATAAAATAATAATAACATTATAGAGTAGTAAATAATAATTTAAAAAAAAAAAAAACTTGTGCTAAAGCTTCATCTTTACAATATCTTGCTTACTACTTCATTTTTGATGGAACAGAATTCAAATGAAAGATACATATTTAAACCAAACTTTTTGGGGGAGGGTTCGTATGGTAAGGTATACAAAGCTTATGATACCGTGTTAAAAAAAGAAGTTGCTATTAAAAAAATGAAACTAAATAAGATTAGTAATTATATAGACGAGTGTGGTATAAATTTTTTAATATTAAGGGAGATAAAAATAATGAAAGAAATCAAACATAAAAATGTTATGAATGCTTTAGATTTATATTGTGAAAAGGATTACATAAACTTAGTTATGGAAATAATGGATTATGATTTAGCTAAACTAATTAATCGTAAAATATTATTAACAGATAGCCAAAAAAAATGTATTCTTTTACAAATTTTAAATGGTTTAAATACTTTACATAAATACTATTTTATGCATAGAGATTTATCACCAGCTAATATTTTTATAAATAAAAAAGGGGAAGTTAAAATTGCTGATTTTGGTTTATCTTCTAAATATGCATTTGACATGCATTCAGGTAAAACAGCAAACGATAAATATAGTAAAAGAGCTTTAAACTTGACGAGCAAAGTTGTTACATTATGGTATAGAGCCCCCGAATTATTAATGGGAAGTAATAAATATAATTCATCAATTGATATGTGGAGTTTTGGATGTATTTTTGCTGAACTTTTATTACAAAAGGCATTATTCCCTGGAGAAAATGAAATAGATCAATTAGGAAAAATATTTTTCCTCTTAGGTACACCAAATGAAAATAATTGGCCTGAAGCAAAACACCTTCCTTTATATACTGAGTTTACAAAATCGAGTAAAAAAAATTTAAAAAACATTATTAAAACCGATGATGATGATTGTATTGATTTATTAACTTCATTATTAAAATTAAATTCACATGAACGTATTACTGCAGAGGAAGCGTTAAAACATCGATATTTTTTAAACGATCCCTTACCATGTGATGCTTCACAACTTTTTATTGATATGTAATATTATCAATAAATAGTGCCAAGCCACATAAATGTATGCACATACATTACTATATAGAACTAGTCTATTATAAATATAAATCTATATATTTGTTTTATTTTTTGTTAATTTTTTTCAAAGGACAATTTTTATATATCCACGTTTGGATTGTCTGAAAATCCTTATTTAATATTTTTATAAATTTTATATACTTTTTTTCAAGTCTAATTTTTTTAATAAACATTTTTAGTTAACCCTTTAAAGAGAATATTTATACACATATATACATATTTATTCATTTTATAATTTTCTTATATCATTATGGCCAAAAAAGTTGTAACATATTTATTTTTCCGATAAAACTTACAACGGAAAAATATTTTTTTTATTTTTTTACCTTTTTTATGTTGCATTTTTTTATATTTCCAATGTTTTTTATTTTTATGTAAAATGTAAAAGAAAACAAATTACAATTTTCCAACTTAATTTTATTATTTTCTTTAATACAGTAAATTTAATGTACTTATTTTATATTCTCATTAAGGGACTACTTGAATAGCATTCTCCCTTTGGGAATAATTACAATATATGATTGCATATATTTATATATTTTTTTAAATTGGATTATATTATTAAAATTAATGGTATTTCGTTATAGCATTAATAAAATGTTTTATCATTTTTTTTTATATATTATCATATAAAATGTAAAATTATCTTAATATATAAAAAAATATAAGCATAATACTTATAAAAGTTTAGCTAGCCATTTTTTTAAATAGCATTTTGAGTATTAATATATTTAATTAAATAATTTTTTTTGTTCTTTTCGTTTTCTATTTTTTAGTTATTATTATTTTTTATATTTTTTCTTACGCTTATTTTCACATATGCTTTTATCTTTGCCGTTTTTTGGTTGATTTACATTTTTTAATAAACATTTCCAAAACAGCTTCAGCTCTACAATATACAAATTTATAATTTATACTTGGAAAATAAAAATAATAATTTTATTTATAGCTCGAAAATGACCTTTTGGTGTAAACAATGCTACCATTAGAAGAGAATATAAAATCTACAAAAAGTTGTAATGCAATCTCAATTATTTTGATAAAACAATATGGATGACGTCTTTTTTGAAGGATATAAAAATAAAGGTGAATCCTGTACAAGAGACAATTTAAATAAACTATTAATAAACTTAAACGAAGAAGAATGTGATGAAAAATTTGGGAATGACAATTTTTATGAAATATTTGATCGATACAACAAGGTATCATTTAATAAAAAAATATGTGAAAAAATCATTAAGAAAATATGTTATCGAAATAATTTGAAATATATTAATTATTATGTTAATAATTTTGAAAAAATAAAAGACATTAAAGTGTTAAAAGAACGAGGAGAAAATAGGATATGTGTTTTAGTACTCTGTTTGAATTATATATATTGTAATATAAACAATGAAATAATGACAATATATGAACTAAAAAATCAAATTAAAAGAAATATAGATAAAAAAAGAAAAGTATATTGTAAAAATTTAGCAAAAATTATATTTAATATTTGTAATCGATTGGAAATTAAAAATTTTATGAACAATGATTTTTTACCATATATGGAAAAATATATTATAACTATAATTAATAAAATGAAATTATTAAATGACACTGCCAGTGATCTTAAAAAGACTTTGCAAGTACAGGAAAAAAAACTTAATGCTTTTGATGACATATTTGAATATATAAACAATTTTAAAAATAATTCTGAATTGATATTAGACAAGCGAGATAATCCAAAAACAAATCTGATCGAAAGTGATGCTGGCGAGCTAACTGATCAATCTATTCCATCCCTAGAAAAATTGGGAGAAAAATCAGCACTCGACTCAGTAGACAGTGAATATAACGATGAATTTGTTAATAAAAATGATAATAAGGATGCATTAAAAAAAACATTGAAAATAAAAAATGGGCATCAAGATGTGTATAATAATACGGATGTAATATCTGAGAAAATTTACGCAAACGAAGATTTTTTTTATAACTATATTTTCTCTGAATGTGTAGATAAAAATGATGAACATTCATGTGATAATAACAGTACCTATTCAAATGCTAGCGAACATTTGGTTGTTAATAATAAAAGGGGAAGAAAAAAAAAACAAATTTCAAGCAGTGAAATGAAGAATAAGAACAATAAAAATGGTGCATCAAAAAAAATGCACAACATAACAATATCAAATATAGGTGAAGAAAAAAAAAAACAATATCCTCAAATATTAATTGAATACTTAGAAAAAAATTTCAAACCACTTTCTCTATATTCATGTATCTTATATTCGTTTTTTATTATATGGAATAAAAAAGAAAATATGGATACAAATTTATATCATAATAAAAGTAGATGGGGTGGTGGTAATTTGCATTATTTTTTATGTTCATCAATAATTATAACATTTAATATTTTCAATATAAAAATAACAGATCAATTTATTTGTTTTTGTCTAGATGTTCATCAACAAACAATAATAACACAAAAAAAAGAAATCCTAGAATTTTTCTTATTAACATTTAATAAATTTCTTGGATTTAATATAAATAAATACAAAGATGTTTTTTTTTGTCTAAGAATAATATCTAGCAATTATTTATTACTACAAATGTATTTATTCTATATTATAAAAAATTATGAATTATCTAATAAAAGAGATTTTTTTGTGTCCTTAGAATTATTGCAAATATATATAGCCAAATATTTTAGAAATATAAATAAACATTTTCTTAATTTGTCAGATATTATAATAGATTATAATTTTTTGTTTAGCTCAGAAAATGTTTATAAAGATTTTCACGAAATTATTTCACAAAATTATGATTTAATACACACTAAAAAGTTATTAAAAAATGTTATCAAAAAACATTTATCAGAGAATGAAAAAAAAATATACCAAGAACACAATTTTAATGAATTATATGATATAGATTTAAAAAATATAAATATGTACATGAAACAAATATTTTCTTATAACATATTTACTGATCATAGATTAAAAACAAGTTCGGCTAATCCTAGAGAAAACAGTCAGTGTATGCACCCCAAAAAAGATGATAATATTAATGAGAATCGTATAGGAAAAAATAACAATGAGACTAATGCAAATAGAAAAGATAAAGGCAATTATTCAGAAAGCGACACAATTCTTTGTAAGGGCAATGAGATTTTGCCAAGTTATGATAATTCCTGTGCAGAGAATAGCTCGAAACATAACAAAGAAAAAGAAATTAACATTTTTGTGTATAATGATAGCGTATTATATAACTCAAATGGAAATAATAGTGAAGATAGTGATACATATGATAAAGAAAATGATGAAGTTACTACAGCATGGGATACAGTTACAAATAATAATGGTGAAAAATATTTGGAAAATGAAATGACAATAAAACCAAGTATTATAAAAATTGAAGATGGAAACAAATTAACAAGTATAGAAAATTTAGATGATGTATTTGTAAAATATGAAATGAAGTCAAGCAATAGTAAATTAGCTAATTTTATAATAGAAAATAGTAATAAATTAAAAAAGAATGAACGATTGATTGATTTTTTAAATTATATTCATGTTTTAAAAAAAATAAATATGTCTACAATAAATGAAACAAATTTTGAAATAATGCATTATTATAATATAAAAATAATCGTTCGATTTTTATTTTTTAATATATTAAAAAGTATTATATATAATTGCTATTGTGCTGAGTTTTTTATTCCAAATAAAATACATCAATCTATTACTAATCGAAAAAACTTTAAAAATCTATCCCCACTATTTAAAGGCCAAATAAATAATCTCAATGATCAAATAAAAATTAAAGTAGCTAATAAAATTAAAGAATTCAAAAATAAAAAACAAAATTTTGAAAAATACCTTATTTGTGAACAAGGTTTTTATATAAAATTTTTTAAAAATTCAAAAATGTTTAAAGAAGATATTCAACAAATTTTAGAGGATAACAATATAATCTTACAAGATGTTAAAACGTTGTTACATTATTCTGACAATGAAGAAGGGACGAATAATTATGGCAACAGTTCATTGAATGCTTCTGCTGTCCCACTCGAAGGGTTGGCTGATTGTGTAAACAATCATAATACTATTTATGATGCTAAGGATCATCATGAAAACAGTGTAAATGATAAAAAACGGGGAGCACATAATATAAAAAATACCAGCCCAAGTGATAAAAACAATGGTGATATGCCTATATCTGATACTTGTGGTCCTTCAAAAAAAAAAAATAAAAAAAATAAAACCAATGATAAGAATAATAATAATAATCGAAGTGAGAATAAGCAAAAAATAAAAATACATTTATCTTCTTTAGACATGAATGATAATTCAAAAGATACCAAGAAACAAGATAGTACAAAAAATGAATCATTCAATTTATTTGAATATATATATAATATTAAGATGATGAAAGAATATAAGAATTTAGAAATATTATTTGGACAAAATTATTTCACAGAATTATTTAATATATTTAATAATGTTAATTATTCATTTGGTAGTAAAAAAAAAAAATTAATAAATATGAATAGTTGTTTATTTCATACTTATCATATAATAGGTATTAAAAAATTATCAGATATTGGTTATAACTTTACTTTTAAAAATGAACTTAATAATATATATTCTAAAGTATTGAAAACCAAATTTTCAAATATACTATCAATACAAGATATCAATTATTTATTTAACAATTTTTTTTATTTTCTCTTTAAATATATTAAGTCCCATTGTTGTTTTTCACAAACAAATGGCGCTAATTTATATTTTCATCAAAGTGATCAAGATCTGTCTACTATTTGTTTATGTAACACAAACCGATGTTGCTACAAAATAAAAACAATCGTCTTGTTTGAAAACTTATAATTATGACACGAAATACTGCATAGAAGCTTTACATATGCATTATCACATCATTTGTTTATTAACATTTTTTTCATTATTTTTTTTGTATTAAAGATACATGTACAACACATGTATTTTCATTATGACAAACATAATTTGTTTTTTCTTAATTTTGTTAAGAACATTTTATTTTTGTATTTACTGTGCATAAAAAGCATAGTATCATTAATTTATTTTAAAAAAAACTGTTTTTTTTATATATAAATATGACATAAAAATTGCAAGAATAAAAAATCGTAATATTGTTTATTATTAATAAATAGGTTTTAAATGTGAAAAAATATGCAGAATAAATGAAAGATATAAAATCAAACCATGAATGTAACAATAAAAATAATATAAACAAAAGGTATATATACATACATGCAATGCGGGTGTATGACAATATCAACAAGGATGTAAACATCAATATAAATGCAAAATATTTGATTTAATAAATAGTATGCTTTAAAAAATAGCATTTTTATTAATAAGGGCTAACAATAATCATCATAAGCGCTTCTATATACGCATATAATACGTATGCATACAGTCATACGCATAAATGTATAATATATGTTTACCAAAAACAAAACTGTAAATAATCACAATTTCATTGCCTTTTTTGCGCTAAATATTAGACTAGATAGGGTTCTTTTTTTATTTGTTTTTTTTTTAGAAGAGTCATCATTATTTTTCGTTTTTTTGTCACGATCTTTTGTTGACTCTATACTTGATGATGACATAATATCTGTACTTGCATTGTGATCATTCTTAGATTTGAGATTTTTTTTTTGTTTATCATTTTTACTTAGTGTAGATGATGTTGATGCTATAGTATTGTTACTAGCCAATTTTTTATCTTTTTTTACTTTATCATCAGCATCAATAGTAGATTCAAAAATATCTTCTGCTACTGTTTCTTCATTTTCAATATCTATATGACGACTATTTTTTGAATCTTTTCCATTTAATTCATAATCAATACTACCTTTCTTTAACCGGGTATTACTGCCTTTTCTTTTTACATTAATTTCTACATTTGCAATATTTGTAGACTCATCATTTTTTGTTGATCCTTTTTTTTCACCCTTACTCAGCAATGACTCACTATTATTAGTATTTGATAAGCTGGTACTACATGCGGATCCCTCTTTTTCGTTTACCAGACTATTATCATTTCCCCTCTTCTTACTTTGAATATTTTTATTTGCATTACTAGTAGTATCATTAAAGATTTCGCTAGATTTTTTTTTTAAATTTGTTTTTTTTTTTCCTTTATTATTATTTTTTTTATCATCTTCATCATCATCATCATTGTCACTATTATAATTCATACTATTTCCTTTTTCGGTATCATTTGAGTTTTTAATATTTTCTACTTTTTCAGTTTCATTTATACTATTCCTTTTCTTGGGACTTTTTTTTTTTTTTTCAGATAAATTTTCTTGAGTATTTGAACTTTGTTGTTCCAATCCACTAAATACATCACTATTTTTTGATGTATCGAATAATTGTGAATTTTTTTTTTCATCTTTTTTGTTTTTTTTATCTCTACCTCTTTTCCCAATCCCTTCTACTTCTTCATTCATGTCATTTAATGTTGAATTATTTTTTTCAGACAAATATAAATCATTTCCATTTTCGTTATTCAAATTATTTTTATCATTTAGTGTAGCATCATCGTTTTTTTCACTGCTTTTATTTGCTTCTAAATTTTGGGAATTATCACCCCCTATACTATTTATAAGTGTTGAATTTTTAGCATTACTAATTTTGTTGTTATATCCATTTGCATTATTATAGTTACCGCTTTGATTATTTGTACCAGTTCCAATATTATGATCATTCATTTCATTTTTTTCCATTCCATCTATCGAACTAAAATCAATATGTGGTCTTCCCCTTTTCTTTTTTTCTTCTCCCTTTTTAAAATGTGAATATTTGTCATCATAATTATCATCAGCACCAGCAATATCACTTATCATATTTTCATCTTTTTGATTTAAATCAAAACTTAAGAAAAAATCATAAAGTTGCCCAACCTTATATCCCTTTAGTTTTAATTCATTAATGTCTTTCAACATACTAATATTTGTATTACTTACTTCCATAATTAATAATCGTTTAATTAATAAAAAGAATAATATTGGGAGTTTCATATCTTTACAAAATTCAACCTCTTTTTCATTTAATAAATCTAAAGCTAAAAATGTTTCTATATTTAATTTTTTATCATTATTATCTTCCAACTCTTCACTTTTAATTTTGTATTCATGTTTTGAACTTTTAAAAGATTTTGTAACTTTATTTTCAGTATTTTCTTGTTGTTGTTTTATCGATTCTTTTGCTCTTCTATTTTTTTCTACTTCATATTCTTGTACTTGTTCAATATTTTGTAAGCCCAAAGTTTTCCATTCTTGTAATTTGGTTAGTCTTTGACGTAATTTTTGCTCTTCCAATAATAGCTGTATAAAATATTCATGATGCTGAGGAGAAAGGAATCTAGATAAAGGTTTAAGAGCAGTATATAATTCTTTTTCTTCTTTTGTTCGTTTTTTATCTTTTTGTAATTGAGATTTTGTATCCAATAAACCTCTTTCAATAACGGTTCGTTTTCTATAAATTCTTTCATCTAATTTAGAATTATATATTTCTAATACTTGTAATTTTAATTCTTTTTGTTGAGGTAAATCAGATTCTTTAAATTCCATATCAGCTAATAATAATTCAGCATCATTATCATATTCTATATCAAAATCACCTCTTAATGGCCAATATCCAATAATTTGGGTTCTTGTATTTTTTTTATTTTTTGTTTGTACATAATCTTCATTTTCATTTATATCCTTTTCTATAACATGCTCAATATCATATGGATTACCATCCGGTTTTATTAATAACCTTTTATTATCAGGTAAAGGTGCACAACTAGATTTTAAATAATAATTATAATAATGGCTTTCACATTCTTTATTTGTTTTAGGAATTTTTGCTACTGAATTTACTAAATCTGCAACTTGTTCCCAATTACCAAAACCATACTTACTTATACCATCTAATAATAATAATTCTTCTTCAGCACTCCAATTTAATTTATATAAGGGGAAATCATACTTAGGTATTGGAATATAATTATGATAATTATAATGTTCACATTTTTCAGATTTTATTTCTTTACCACTACTAAAGCAATTTATACATAAATCAAAATCAACACAATCAGCACAACGTATACGAATAGTATGTGTTATATCTTTATTACAAATATCACAATGGTAATTACTATCAAATATATCATCTTCTGGTACCCCTTCTATAGAAGCATTATTATTATTGTTCGATACACTTAATATTCTTCCTTTTACCCATTCATTATTCATTCTTTGCATTTCATTTAAATTTTGCATTGAATCGAAATTTGTATTTATTCCTATTATATTATCTTTATACATTTGTTGATGAAAATTTACAGGCATATTTTCTTTAAATGGAAAATTCATATGCTGAATTGCCAAAAGTTGCATTTGCTGTTGTTGTGGATTATTAGGATGCATCTGCATTCCTCCTTGTTTTTGCTGATTGATAAGTATCGAAGGTATACCTTGTTGTTGATGTTGAATCATTGTTTGCTGCTTTTGCTGTAAAAGGTTATGTTGCTTTTGTTGCTGTTGCTGAATATATAATTGTTGAGGTGTTAAGTGACATTGTTGTAGAAGATATTGTTGTTGCAAATATGGGTTATGCATCCATTCAAAAGGAATCTGTTGATGTGAAACTGGTTGTCCTGGCGTTCTTTGTAAAAATGGTGCATTATGAGGTTGATATGCATGTACTGGATTATTATTATGCATAAATTGTGGAGCATTTTGTTGATTTAATGGCCCATGAGTTGCTGATCCACCACTACCTCCCATTCCTGGCATATGGTTTTGTTGCCTATTCATTTGTGGATTCATAGATGCGGGATTCATATTTTTTTGAGGTGGAATCATTTGCTGTTGTACACCTTGTGCATATTGAAATAATTGGTGTTGAACTTTTTGCATATTTGGTTGGGATTGCTGCATTAACTGTTGTGGATTAGGATTTTTCCCTTGCATCATGTATTGAGGATTTTGGGGATGCATTTGCATTAAATTATGTTGCATATTTGATTTATTAGCTGGATTTGTTGATAAACTATTTCTTTGAGACTGCTGCATATGTTGCATAGGTGGTTGTTGTTGTACTTGCTGAAGATGATGTGGGCCCATTGCTTGTTGAGGCATATTGTTACCAGTAATATTAGAATTATTTATATTTTGAGGTGGATTATTTCCTTTATATGGAAATTTCATAGTGGCTGGATTGGGAAGGTTCGCTTGATTAGGAATTAATGATGAATTAACACCAGCAGTTGAATTTCTTTGACTATTATTTGCTGATTCAGCTGGATTTCCAGAAGATATTGAACTTCTTGGAATTTTTTGAGATACCATAACATTTCTTTGATCATTTGGATTCATAGGAACCATTTGTGAAATATTTAATAATGGTGCATTAGTTCCTTGCTTTTGTAATTGTGGTTGATTTGGAAATTTCCCTTGATTCCCTTGCATCATATTATATTGATGCATATTTTGTTCATGTAATAATTGCTGCAAATTTAATTGCTGTTGCATTTGAAACTGTTGATGTAATGGGTTTTGCATAAAATTTGGAGGAACAATATTATTACTATTATTTCTATTAGCTTGTGTAGCATTATTTAATTTGTTAGTATCATTTTTATTATCAGCCATATTTTGAGTGCCAGGATTATATAAATTTTGTTTTTGTTTTAATAATTGGGATGATTGTTTCATATCATGCATTAATGAATCAGTAGGAATATATGGATTACTATTATTATTTAAATTCATCATTTGATTTAATGATGGGTTTCCAATTCTATTATTCATTTCTGCATTAGGTCCTCCATGAGGTATCATTCCAGGGGCATTCATCATATTTTTTGCATTTTTATAATTAATATGACTTAAGTTTTGATTATTCATATCTGTTACCCCTTCTGGTATCATTCCACCTTTATCACTTAACGAAGCTGATGGATTTCTATTAAACCCACCCTCTATTTTATTATCCATATTTGAAAAATTATTTACAAACATATCATTATTTTTATTTATATTATCATCCATATTATTATAATTCCCATTATTCATATCATTATTATATCCATTTCCATTTTTTAATTTATCCTCTAAATTATTTTTATTACCATTTTTCCTTTTTTCATCTTCTTCATCTGAATCATAATAATTATTTCCATTATTATGATTGTTGCTGTTACTATTATCATCTCCTCCCCCTCCAGTACCTCCTGCATCCATACCATCATTACCGTTTCCAAAAAATTTATTGCCATCATAATTTCCCAAGTTATTATTATTTACATCTCTCGAATTATTATTCGAATAGTTATTGTTCGAATAATTATAATTTTTATTATCACCATCATTCATATTACTACAACATCTTGGTGAGCCTTTTTTACCATCATTTATTTTTGATTTTATTATATACTTTAAATTATGTTCAAACGTATTTAATAATTTTGTATATTTTTTATCACATTTAAAATTGTTAATATATTGGAAAATATGTTTAATATTAAAAATCGTTTTTTTATTTTGACTACAAAATTTATAACGATCAATATCTTCCTCTATATTTAAAAATATTTTACATTCCATTTCTTTATATATATTACTATATCGTTTGAACATATTAAAAAGGAAAAATAAAAGAAATTTATAAATATATTTAACATGCCTTATATTATTTTTTGGGGGGAATGGAAATTTATTTTTTACACCAATATATCGTTTTACTAGTTTAAAAATGTTACGAAATAAAATGGAAATAATTTTATCATTTATTTTGTGAGGACAAGATAAGGATATACAACTATTTTCCATTTTTATAATTTCTTCCTTGACTAATTCAATTAGGTTAGTAGTAGTGTAACTTTTTTTTTTCATATTATGAATTAATTTTCCAAAAATTTTATGAAAAATTTCAACCAAATTATATTTAATGCTGTCGCTTTTTGTATTGCTTGATATATTAATAGTCCCATTTTTTATAAGCCTTACATATTTTTTACATAAAAAATAGTTAATAAATCGATAAATATTTTTGTCTTGATATATTAAATGAAAAATAAATTTATTCGATAATTTGTTAATTTCAAAAATACATTTAAACATTCTAAATTTCTTTATTTCATCTGATATAATAATTAACTCAATATTTTTATTCAAAATATAATAGGGCTCTTGGCATTTTATCATTTTGTTGATATATACCACTTCTTTAAAATTGTTTAATATATTATATAAGAAAATGTTTTTTTGTAAATTATTAAATGTAACAATTGACTTTATTTGATTTATAAATAATGGGAAATTATTATGAACAATAACTTTTTGTTTTTTTTCATTTGCCTTGCTATATTTTTTTACCACTATTCCATTATGTGTCCTGTCTGAAAAGTTCGTTTTTTCCTTTGACCCATCTAAAATAGCAATGGCATTTTTCTCACAATTTTTGCTACTTACATAATTACAAATAGTATTTTTTTTATAATTTAAAACAAAATTATTATCAATATCTTGATCATACGAAAGTTTAACTCTTCCTTCGTTTGAAAAATTACTTATTTCTTTATTTATAATTTGATTATTATAAAATGATATATCATGATTTACTGAATCCAATTTTATCAACTTATTCTCATTTCTACTACTGTAGCAACCACTAGACATAATACACCTATCTGTGGTAACATTAACACATTTTTGGGAATTATTTATTGTATTGCTATCATTATTAGTAATCAGATTTATTTCATCATATTTATTATCACTATTGTGGTTATTAATTTGGATAGTATTTACATTGTTTTTATTTTGATCATTTACAAATTTATACAAATTATTGTGGTTATCTTTTAATTTCTCTTTACTTAATGCTTCCCCATGTTTTATCAAAAGTACTTGAATAATATGTAGTGCGAGCAAATACTCGTAAAATTTTATCAACTGTTCTGCATTATTTATATAAGAATTGCTAATTGCATTGTTTTCATATGGTTTTAATGCACATGAATATAACTCATCATATTTATACACATTATTCATTATATATAAATAGTTATGAATAATTAATAATAATAGGTAATATATTTATTTATAACTATCTATACATAGAGAGAAAGACATATACATATGTATATATCATATATGTATAAGCATGTGTTTATTTTTTGATGCAATTGTTGCGACATAGACTTATATGTGTTCCCCCTTTCTCATGATTACATATGTATCTATTTGGTATTGTATATTCAAATGGTTTTATCTTTAAATTATTCACAGCACTTAAAAAAAAAACGTAAATACTTTTCCCTCGTCTTCAAAATATGCTAATCATTATACACAGTCTACCACCCTTTTTTTATGTTTCGGTTGGTAATGTTCGAATATTATATTTGTGTGTTCAAATATAATACTAAAATTATAATTAAATATGATTATATAAAAAAATAATTCATAATTAATTACAACTTTTATGTCCATGGACCATAAAATTTATAAAAAAAAAACTAGATATATATGTAAAAAATATACATATTTTTTATTTCATCATTGTTTTTTTTAAAATTATAAAATCATTAAAATTGCTTTAATATAATATATTTTTGCTTGGTACTATAAAATATGTATTATTATTTCCCTTACGATTAAAAAATGAAAAGCTTTCAGGTTATTGTATATTCATAAAATTTGCTATATGGAACTATAGATGTATATAGTTATATACATATGGGATCATTGCTTATTGTATTTCTCTTTACAAAAGTACGTATAATAAATATACATTTATTTGGTATTATATATATAATATTTAAATAATTTTTTTTTTGAATTATTTAAATATATTTATGAAAATTCATAAATATTATATTTATTTTTAAATTTTATTTGTTTTTTTTAAGTATAATTATGTTCCTTAATAAGAAAAAAAAAAGAATTTTTTTGTAAAGAAAAAGCATAATTTTTCATAATATTTTCCCTTAATATATAATAAAAGCAAGTAAATATAGGTAGTCAAAAAATAGGGGATATATATATTTATTTAATACGTATAAGTATATATGAATTTATTAAATTTTAAAATATTTTTTATATATGAAATAAACATATGGGCACGATCAAAAAAAAAAAAAAATAATATAAGGAATAGTTGCTTAATATTTTACTTAAAAATAAGGCATATCAATTAAATAAAATATATTATTTTATACTTAAAAAATAATAAAATATTATATATTAAATTTACACGCATTTTTTGACATTAATTTGTGTCAAATGCTGTATTGGTGCTTATATTATTAAATTCCTTTTAAAAATATTATAAACATAATAAAAAATAAATATATGATAATAAACTTTTTTTAAAAAAGCAAATATATGAAAAATTGTATCACACTTTCATATATTAAATAATAATACTTATTTTTTTTTCTTTTTATTTTTTTGTAAACATGGGAAATAATCAAAGGCATATAAGCATGTTTCAAATCCAATTTTTTGTTGTATTATTTTTATGTGTGTTTATTTTATAGGAATATTTGTATATTTTCATAAACTAAAGGGTAAAAAAATAAATTTATAAATAACCCTTTATTTTTTTTGCTTATAATTAGTATGTATTATGTATATCACTTATATTTCGATGATATTATCAGATCTGTTCACACATATAATATAATATGTATATATATGTGTGGCTACTAACTCCCATGTAAAAATGTACACATATAATGTAGATTAAAGAATAGTCGAAATTACAAATAGGGTCTTAAAAATAAATAAAAACGAGGAAAAAAAGAGGCATAAAACATGCTTATGAATATGAATGCTAGTATATATAATTTATTAAAAATATTAACAAGTCTCCTTAGTGGTTTTCTATAAGTATACTATTGTATATGTGTAAACTGTACAATTATGTATGTGCACACACCATAATTATATAAAATATATTAGTTAAACTCGAATTATATACAAATTTAATGTCAAAATAGGTCGTTAAGATAAACTAAATAACTGCTCCCTCTGGTTATACACATAAACAAGTTCACTACGGTTTAACAAAAAAAAATAACAATATATAAATATTATACAATTAGTATATGATTAAAAAATTAAAATAATATTGCGTCATTTGTTTGAGTTGACTATTATAGCAAACTGAAAAGCAAGTAGTAATACAATGTGTCTTATCTGCAAAAATATTAATAAATGATAAGACATCATAAAAATATAACATGATAAATAATAATTTTTATTTATACAAAATATATAAGTGCCCATAAGAATGTATGGGCCTATTTTCACATAGTAAATACTATCGTTCATTTATATGCAAACAAATTAAGTAACATACAATAAAAATAGCTTAATTAATAATGCTTAGGCAATTATATTATTCCCATATATGGCATACACACAGGTATGCATAAATATATACACATATATAAATATGCATATATATATTCATAATATATATATTGTTATGCATTCCCATGATCCACAAAAGGATACTAAAAAAATATGAATAGAAAGGGAGCTGTAAATAACAATGAAAACTTTCTTATATACATTATATATAGTTTATATATTCTCATAATACTCAAATGAAAAGGAAGAAAGAAAAAATAAGTGAAACATGGGACAATAAAATAACAAAAGATCCATATAAATCTTCACTAAATAGGATTATATAATTTAATAAGGTATTAAATTATGAATACTAATAATTTATCCATCCTCAATTTCTTTCACTCATAACAAGCAAATATATAAACATAAATACTAAAATAGAAATATGGAGCAAACACAAAAATAAAAATATTAAAATAAAACAAAGCGCTAAAAAATATATATGATATGTGCCCTCACTTCAATGATACACATCTATATTTCGTTATATGTGTGTTTTTAAAATAAATATATAAAAATATAAATTTAATTACTGAAAAAAAAAAATGATATAAAATAAGACTATAAAAATGATGAAAGAATAAAATAATAAGTATTATATTATATAGAATAAGCCTTTTCCAAATGGTAGATGATATATATTACCATTTATACACATTAAAAAAAACATGCATATATACAATGCCAATAATTTTAATAAGCATATCAATTATAGTCTTAAAAAAGATTAGATAATATTATTTTTTTTTCGTCTTTTTTTTGTAATTAAAAGAGTGCTATAAATATTGAAATAATTTTATTGCATAACATATGATTTTTAAAAATCGAAAAATATTGCGCATAAAATACTGTCTATAAAGTTACGAATATTGATTGTTAAAAATTATTTAATCCTTATCATATAATGGAATATTCATAAAATGTTATGAAATACCTCGTATAAATATATAATACTAAATCAATAAAAATTAACTCCTTTAATATATTATTTTGTTTCAACATTTTGATCATGTTATAATATACCAATACATTTTAATCATTAGGAAGTAAAATTTATGAATTTTATTTGTATTTCTTTTTCTCTATTAAGGTATAGAATAATAAAATTATATTTATTTTGGTATTTGCTATATGATTGTAACATATGAAAATAGAAATTATAAACTATATTTACCTCATAAAAAAAAAGTTACATAAAGTTCAATGCATATTGTATTAATCATTTTATATTGGTGATTATCTCTTTAAAATTATGAACGTTCAGGTAAAAAGTTAAATAATAGAAGAAAATAAAAAATGATAAGTCTATATATTTATATTTGACTTTTGTGATATGTAATGCTTCTTATAGCATTTTGGTGTCTACTCTTTTATATCTATTCCTACATACATATGTATCAATGATTAACGAATGTTATATATAGTCTTATTTAATATGATATATTTTTTGGAATATAAATTAAGAGGTAAAAATAAAATAAGTTAGTATTAAAGCAATTGCAAAATAACCAATTGAAATATTTATACCTTTTATAAATGTAATAAATTTAAGGATATCATTTATTGTTCTTTTATGCTTTCTTTTGGTTGAATCGATCTTTTAAACACAATTTCCAACGTGTGTAACAAATGGAATTATACAAGCAAATGGTGTGTATACGTATATACGCACACAAATTGGTACACCTGATAATTGTGTGTATATAGGGACATAAACTATTCGGATAATAAATCATTTTTAAACTCCATTTACTTAAATAGTTCTACAGTATCATTCCCTAATTTGGGGCATACTAAAAATATTATAACCAAATAATACATATGCAAATCATTTTTTTACATTTTAATATTTTCCATAGCTATATAATACATTATTATATAGAATAAAATTGTTACCATATAATGGATAAAACTATATTTTTATTTCACTTAATTTTTAAAAGCTTTCTTTAATCTTCTATACAAATATATTTTTAATAGTTCTTTGCATATGAAATAAAACTTTTATTTTTTCATCTCTTTATTATTATTTTCATTGCCCTGTTTTTTTCATCCTTATAAATTTATATTCATTGTGTATTTTGTGTTTTTTATAAAATATTAAAATTAAACCTACTCAATCAAAATATTTTCATTTTTGAGAAATAGAAATTACACAATAAATTCCTACATGCCATATATGCATTGCAAGGCCATATTGCATTTATTATTTTTTTTTCAATAGATCAGTGATATTATTTATGAAGAGATATATTTTTATGATACTTGTTAAAATTTTAAGAATATTTTTTTTTCTTCATATTTATTATTTACAATTTAATTAATTTTATATGTTTATATATATTCTGATCAACTAATAAAATGGAAATGTATTAAGAAAATGCTAAAAATAATAAAATCATGTATGGTGAGAAATATATATGCAAATTAATTAGCTTATTTATGCATATATAAAGTTTTTTTTTTTTTTTTTTGGAAAACAATTTTAACAAAGAATATAAGAACAAACTCAGCTCAAGCATTATTTTGTAGAGTCATATATGTACAGATTTGAGCTGGTTAAATACTGGTAAAAAAAAAAAAAAACAGAATGAATAACCCTCAAAACTTTGATATACATAATCTGAGAAGAGTAGGGAAACTTGGAGTAACTGTAGGGACAATACTTGGTTTAACATCATTTGGTAGTTGGCTACTTAACAACAGTTTATACAATGTAGAGGCAGGAAAAAGAGCAATAAAATATAATAGATTATTTGGTTTATCAAATAAAATATATGGTGAAGGAACACATTTTTTAATACCATATTTTGAAAGATCAATTATTTATGATGTTAGAACAAAACCAAGAGTATTAATGTCCTTAACGGGTTCAAGAGATTTACAAATGGTTAATATTACATGTCGTGTATTATCTAGACCTAATGAATATAAATTAGTTGAAATTTATCGAACCTTAGGTAAAGAATATGATGAAAAGGTATTACCTTCTATTATTAACGAAGTATTAAAAAGTGTAGTAGCACAATATAATGCTTCTCAATTAATTACGCAGAGAGAAGTTGTAAGCAAATCAGTAAGAGAACAGTTAGTTCGTCGAGCAAAAGATTTTAATATCCTACTTGATGATGCATCAATTACTCATTTAAGTTTTAGTGCTGAATATGAAAAAGCTGTTGAAGCAAAACAAGTAGCACAACAAGAAGCAGAAAGAAGCAAATATATTGTTTTAAAAGCAGAACAAGAAAAAAAATCGACTATTATTAAAGCTCAAGGAGAAGCTGAAGTTGCTAAATTAATTGGGCTAGCTGTTAAAGATAATCCAGCTTTTATGGAATTAAAAAAAATCGAATTATCTAAAGAAGTTTCAAATATAATTTCAAAATGCCAAAATAAAGTTATGTTACCTGCTGAATCATTACTCATTAATTTTTCAAAGTAAAATTAAAAAGTAAACAATGCGATAAAAGAACAAAAATATTATTATTATATTTGTTAAAATATTTTTCGGTCATATATATGTAAATGCATCTACACATATTATGCATTTATTAATGTATATATTCTTATTTGCAAAAGTAGCGAAAATAAAACTTTCCTTCGTATAGCAATTTTCCTACTATCTTATCTTCACAAAACTATATTTTTTTTTCACTTTTTTAATTTTTTCTATACTCTTATATGTCTTATGAAATTCGGTTTCATTTTATATACATTAAAATGTTTTTTTTTTTTATTAATTTTATATTTAACAACACTTTTTTGTTTTTTGCTGTACATTTCCTTTCTTTCTTTTTTTTAAAATAATTCTTTTTCTTCCTCACAAAACAGTATCCTTTTATTAATATCTTCCTGTTTATCATGTATAGGCATATACATATATATATGTGTGTATGCATGCATTTTAAAGGAATGACTAATAAATCTATATATATGAAACAGCTATACACATAGCATGATTTAATTTATCATTTCGTCTTACGTTCAATTTAACAAGATCGTGAGGGTGATTGAAAAAGTAGTTGTAGTATTCACAAGATCTGAAAAGAAAAAATTGGCATATAAAATAAGTAATAATTTAAAATTTTTTTTCACTTTATTTATATTATATATATTTATACCTTATTTGATATGTTTTTGAACACCATTTATGTATATGAGAAGCATAATGGATTTTTCTATTTTTGTAAACCTCAAAACTTCTGTTGTTTTTATTTTGATCATTCATAAAACTTTTCTTTTTTGGTTCTGTATCGATTTCTGCTACAAACCCTTGTAACTCTTTTTTGCTTAACTTACATATTTCTTTTATATCTATGATTTTTTTCTTTTTATTTGATTCCAATAATGTTTCAATAAAATCGATTATTTTTAAATGGTCTGTGTATAATGAATATAAATATGTAAGACTATCTATACGTATTAATATGTATGAATAAAAAATAGGCTTTGTTAATTTTCTTATTTGTTTACCTTCATTTTTTTCATCTAGCACTTTGAATAATTTTGTTAAGGTGATTTCTACTAATTCCTGTGCTGGTATATTTGCCTACGAAAATGGATAAATAAAAATGTATGCTCAGGAAATTATTGGATGGTCTAACATTTAATAATGCTACAGCTTATCGAACAACCATGAAAATATGCTTGCATGAGTCTGATATTTTTTTGGTACCTTTTCTGCAATGCGTATTGTCTTTTTTTTTGAGAAGACCCCAGTTGTTCCTTCAGTTTGGCAATCCTCTTTTTTTTGTTTGTCATCATTAATAATATTGTATATCATTTGCATGTTTTCTAATTTGATCATGCTAGTAATAATAGTAATTGACATTTTTAAAAACAAATTTATATCTAATTCTAAATTTTTATCAAAATCTAATGAGCATAATATTGTATGAATCGTATTTTTATTTAAATATAATTTATCACAGTTATCTAAAACATGTTTACAATCAAATATATGAATTTTCTTTTTATTTTTTAAATTATGCTTTACTAATTGTTCGCATAAATATTTTTGTAATAAATCTGCATTCCTTTCAAAAATGCTGTTTCTTATCCCTTCGAATCTGATCAAAATATGGCAAAAATGTAAGAGGAAATGAAATGGAATAATGACAAATTTACAGACCTATGCATATAAGATGTTCTAAACTGATATGTTTCAAATGTAAGACATGAAATATTAGTTGATTCTCTCACACATTTTAATGTCTTAAGTAATCACTTACCTGAGCCTTAAAATAACTTCCTTAATATTTTTGTAATAAACATAATTATCATCGTTATAGTGAAAAATATGAATTAATAATTTATATTCTTGCTTTGATATAATATGGTTATTTTCCTCAAGTATTTTTTTAAATTTAGTTCGATGAATATATCCACTATCACATAAATCATATTTTTTAAATTGATATAAAAGGGTATCATATAAAAAATTTAATTCCTTTTCATAACATGCATATATTAATTGTTTATATAAAACTAAGTCTTCAAAATTCATATCTACAAATAATTCTCTATTCTTATTTAATTCATATAAATATTTTGGCAAATTATTTACATAATTGTTGTAATATATAAATCCATTGTCTTCTTCATCCGAATATGAAATGTATAATAAAAAATCGTAATAGTTGTTTGTAAATATGTATTTATAATAGGAGCCTATATTATTTCTATCACCTTTTTCATTACTATTGTCAAAAATAAATATATTAGAGTTACGTGGTATTTCATCAGGGGTACCAAAAAATATATCAGACCCATTAAAATTATTATTTATATATATATCACAATTTTTAATAAGATCTATTTCTTTATTATTAATATTAAATAAATTAGATAAATATTTTCTATCTTCTTTTTCTCCAGTCGTCTGTTTATCTTTACTTTCCTCTTCCGAATTTTCATTTACACTTAAACAATCATCTTCATCCGTGTCACAAAAAAAATAATTTTCCGACCCACTTGTAGTTTCATTTAGTTCTTGCTCCCCAGTTTTTTCTTTACTTTTTTTATTTTCAAAATGAAAATAGCTAATACAAAATTTGTAGTTTACCATTTTTAGTATCTCAACGTAATAGTTATGCTTAAGCTTTCCTACAAAACAAAAAATTGTAAAATGAAAAATTATATAACACATTATAATGCTGTCTTATTTTATGAATACTATACATATGGGGTACTACTAACATGAGGATAAAAACATTTACTAAATATATTTTATAAAACATAATAACCATATAAATAGGTATTATCTTTATATTATTGATACTACTATTTTTTATACCCCTTTTTTTAATGTCCGCATTGGAAAGGTAACGATAAAGATACGATTTGAGAAAAGATAAAGCTTCATTTAATTTATCATTTATATAATTTTCCTTCTTATTTCGATCTAACTTATTTTTATCTATATTATTTAAATGTGTTTGTGAATTCATTTTTTCTAACTCATATGTTTGATCATAGAAACATTTTTTATTCAATATATTTTCATTTATTAATTCATCTGGTTTTTGATTTTCTTGATTATTTTTTCTTAATAATTCTCTATCTTCTTTTATCTTTTCGAGTATTAATGAAATTTCAGATTTAGGAACTGCCTTTGCAAATCTCGTTTTCATAAACCTATAAATGTTATGGAAAATGTATGCAACAATGTGTGAAAATATTTTTTTTCATATTTTTTCATGTTTTTTCGCATATATCATTAAAAAGGCAAAGATTGAATATGCAATTAAGTAGGCTTATTATATAGTAAATATTTTATCTCATTATAACTTGGATGACAAATTTATGAATCCTCTCAATCTCTCTTTGTCTTTTATTAGTCTGTGATTTTTGGAAAAAGAAAATAATTACATTAATAACAATAAAAATATAACCTTATCAAATTTCATATTATTATAATTACATATTTATTTTATTGTATTACTTATCGATCCATGCTTCATAATTCAAGTTCATATCTAAAGTTCGTGTTAGCGTTTCATTTTCAAATTTAAATGATACAAAATATTTTTCATCACTATTTGTATAATCATTAAGGGGGTCTAAATTAGTTGTACCTAATTCTGTTATTATAAAATAGGTGTCTATTTTATATTTGGGAATAGGTTCATTATTGTTTTGGTGGAAAAAAATTACTTTATAACTGTTTATTATTCCGTGGGACACGTTAAAAAAGGTGGAAATAAAATAAACATGTGTTAATTTTATGCGAACATAAATGATGCATACGTATGTATATATATAGGTAGGTATTATGCTGACGGGTTCTTATATTTTTGTACGTACTAATGTTCCCTCTTTTCTTCATCCTGCCCCGTGACATATATTTTGTGGGCATACCTAAGTCATTTGTAATGAAAAATATGCATCATATTTTAGAGCATGAACAAATCAGCATATTAACACACCCATAGATATGCATGCATAGATAGAGAGACTAATGCACACGCTCTTTAATTTTTATAGATTTTGATTTACTTGTTTGTCCATTTGTTTATTATACTAATTAGTAATTCTATTCTTTCATCCATTTTAAATACTGTTCTTAAGACTAATAAATAATGCGAAAATAATTATTATTTATTTTATTATTCCATATATGATTATAGAATACATACCTTTATATTATTATCATTACATCATTTTTAATAACATTTTTTTTATTCAAAATGAAGGTATAATATAAGCTTTTTTGCAATATTTAAATTACAGATATATATATATATATTATACTTTTTTCAATTATTATGCGTCTTCTCATTTTTAAATATTTTATATGCACAGAAAAAATAGTCTGAATATTTTTTCTCCTTACATTATTAAGTGTAAAAATATTTTTAAGTTCAAAAGTTAAATCGAATTTATGTTGAAATTTAAAATAAAAGGTGATAAAATTAAGAAAATATGTAATAATTTTGTGAAAACGCAATAAATGAATACACAAATGTATACATGTGGACAAAAAGTGAAAGTAGGTCTAACTATGAGATAAGGTAGATGTAGGAAATGCTACTTATACGATAGTGTAAAAATGTACGAGATAGAATTATAGATTTCCATTTTCTAAAGTATCAATGAAAGAGTCTAAAGGTATCCTACTTTTCAGTGGAAAAAAACGTATTAGTAAATTGGGTAAAGTCCATAAAATGATTGTAATTATTATTATCAAAACTATTTTGTATAGATTGCTTAATTACTTTTTGATCATAATCATTAAACTTTGACCAATCAGAACATACATTTATATCTTGTATATAATTTTTTCCTAATTTAACTCCAGGTATTTTCATAATTTGTTCAATTGTTAAATTATTTTCATCAATTGTTTCTATATATTTTTTATTGTTTGAAGTATTTTTTTGAAATTCTTTTAAAAAGGTTGTTGGCATATTATATTTTGTATCATCTTTATAAATAAATTTTGTTTCTTTTGTACTATGATTTGAATTTGTTTTTGTATTATTATATTCCTTTAAATTGGTTTGTGCACTTTGTTCATAATTTTTTAAATAATTATTTTGAAATTCATTTTGTAATTCAGTCTTTGTCATATCATTTTGACAAACACCTTGTGTCTTTAAAACGCAATTTCGATTTTCATTATTATTATGCATTTTAAGGGTGCTAGACGAAATGGCATTATTTGTCTGCTTTTCCAACATATTTTCTTTCAAATTTTTATTTATATCATTATTACTAGTGCCACAATTTATTTGATTTGCTTTTGCCATAAATTTATCATTGTTTAATTGCATAAATAAGTTTGTTTCACTCTTTATATTTTCAAAACCTGTAAATGGTTTCAAAAATAAGTGATCCTTGTCATATATATATTTTCCTATATCTTCATTTATATTATTACTCATATTTATTATTCTACTATTATTCATAATATCAATTTTACTTTCTCTTTTCATAAATGGTTTGGTAAATTCATTTGGACTTCCTTTTGTCTTTATATTGTTTATTATATTTTTATTATGTTCATGAAAATTTGGGAAGGGCATTGCTCCATTTAATGTGCTATTTCTTTTATGAAAATGAATAAAACGGTCAACCCCAGATCCTGATCTCATTCCTGTGTTAGATGCAGATTCATATCTAGGTGCAGTGATTCTATTATGATTTACATAATTCGAACAAGTCTTTTTAATATTTAATAATCCTTGACTTCCTCTATTAAATACATTTGAATGATATCCTTTTTTATATTTCATATCAGGATTATCTACATGCATTTTATAAGTATGTAATGTATTATTATTATTGTTTATTATGTTGTTACTAGAATAATTTTTATAACTACCATTTGGAACTTTTACATTATCACCAACTTGATCATTATTTAATTTGCTTACAATTTTAGCATTGACTAAATTATTATTCATAGGATGTACATTACTGTTTCTGTAATTAATTATATTATTTGTTTGCTTTTTAATTTCATCTACATTATTTGAAAGAGTGTTAATTTGTTTTGTATTAGTATCGTTTAAATTATTTTCCTTAGCATTACAAGAGGTATTACTAATTTTGTCATTGTCATCATTTGATTTGTTGATACATTGTGACTCTTCTATTTTGTTATTTTCAGCATTTTCAGTTTTTTCCTTTTTTCCAGCTTGTTCTATCATAATATTTGTGTTATTATTGTCTTTTTCGGTGTTTGATTCTTCACTATTATTTGTGAAATCATTTATAGCATCTTTGTTTTCTTTTTCATCAGTGATATTCGAACTTATTGATTTGGTACTTCCTAATGTAAATCGTTTTATTCCGTTCGTAATTATTTCCGTAAATCGATGATATACATTCTTAGATTCTTTTTCATTTTTTTCACCTACTTCTTTAGATTTATTAGTGTCTGTTAAAATGTTTGCAAAACTTTTTAGTTTAAACAATCCGCTTTCAAAATTTGATAAGTTTTTTTTAGTAAACTCATTGTCTTTCTTTTCGCTAGTTAGATTAGTAGATGAATTAATAGTAGCATGTACATCACTTTTTGAAGTTAAATATCTACTTTGTGATTTGTTTCGTCTTCCATTAGCATTTCCATTATTTTTACTAGAAGAGTTATTTATATTTCTTCGAAAGCCTATGTATACATTATTATTTGGTATTCTGCCATAACTGATACTATATCGTTTGTTTTTTTCATCAACTAGTTTATTCTTAAATTGATTTAAATTTGATATACTTTTAATTTTATATTGTTCATTATTTATGTTAATATTATTATTTTCGGGTACATTTCCAATAATATTTTTATTCACATCTGATTTAGATGTACTAGCTACAGAACCATCTTTTTTTAGTATCATTTTGCTCTGTTCACACATACGATCATTACCTATGTTTATTCCATTAATGGCATTATTTATACTGATAGTAGTTCTCACCTTATTGATAGGGTTGATATTTATATTTGATTCTTTTGTAAGAATTGCATTTTTATATGGACTTAAATTAGATGTAAACATATAATCCTCACTTAGTTTGGTAATATATGAATTGTCTATTGTCGAATTTAAATGTGAAGGAAAATGTAAACATGGATTTTCTTTATAATGAGCTGTATTATTATTCTTACAATTTTTAGTATGCATTATGTAGTTATTTGGATTCTGTTTTATGTTCGAATGGGTTCTTAATTTTTCATTCCATAGATATTGATTCGAATTGATTCTATTATCAGTATTTTCATTAGTCGAAATTTTTTTTATGAAATTATTTTGACAACTATCTTTAAAAATATGAGGATTAAATAATTCAAGTTTTTCTACTGTTTTATTTTCATTACTATATGCAGAATTTGCTAATTTTACATTTTGTGTATTATAGTCATTTATATTTCCCATACTTGGAAATAAGAAATTATTTTTTTTATATATTGCATTATTTGAATTAATATATCTATTGTTTTTATTCATAATAATATATGCAGGTATATTATTTGTATTATTCATAGAGCTAAATCTTTTCATGTAATTTTGAACATTTTTCATATTAATATCATTTGTATAATTTCTCATATAATTTTTTTTTGCATCTAGACAAGCTGTAGTTCTTTCTTTTATTTTTTTACAAATTTCATTTATATTCTTAATTTTTTCATTCTGTTTTTCAACTGTGTCTACTTTTTCTTCATTATCTTCAGCTTTGTTTTTTTTTTCTAATTTTATTTTTTTTTTTTTATTTCCATTTGTACTATTAGAATTAATCTCATCAATTTTGCTATTGCTTACAACATTTTTACATTTTATATTTTTTTTAGAATTCTTTTTCATTTTTTTGTTTTTATTACATGGATTTTCATTAAGATTTGTAATTTTTGCACTATCTTTAATTTGGTCAATATTAATTATGTTTCTTTCTTGTGTCATTTCGTCTGCATTTTCATTTATACTATCCCCTTCTTCAAATAGTTCATCAGTACGTTCTGTATGTTCACTACACTCGTTACTTTTTAAACTTGATCTATCCATTTTATCTAAAAGGATATCATTTTTTTTTGCATTTTTCGAAGATATATTTGTATTATTTATTTCGCTTATTATAATATCTTTTGTTAAATTTCTTGTATTATTTTCTGCATCATTTAATGGTGTCTTTAAATTGTTTATTATTTCTTTTTCCGTTTTTATTGATAAATCCTCGTTGATGGCTTTATCTTGGCATTCCTCTTCCTTTCTATTTCCATTGCTACTTCCATTACTCGATAGTAGAGTCATACCTTTTTCTAAATCATGTTCTGCAACTTTTGCATTGTCAGCAGATTTAATTTGCTCGGATTTTTCGAAAACATTTTCAGACGATTTATTAAGTTGTGATAATATTTCATTATTTTTAAGAGAAATTTTGTTCGTATTTAAATAGGTTAATATAATATTTTTTAAATTTTTATTTTTTGATTCATCAGATAATATAAGTTTAATTATTTCGTTTAGATGCTTAATTAAATTGTCTACATCATTTGGTGTTTCTATTATTTCATTAAAACTTGATGAAAATTTGAAAACAAGCAATTCAAATAATATTTTATCTTCCTTTTTGATAGCACTACTATTTGCCATTAATAATAATATGTTATTAAAATGGACAATCATTTTTAGAATCTCATTAAAATAGTTGTTATTTTTAGAATTTCTTTCAATAACATACGATTTTATGTCATCTATTTTGATATATGTTTCTTCTTTATTTATTTCATTATTTTCTACTTCTTCATTTTTCATGTTACATTTTTTGTGCTCTACTATAGCATTAAATAGTAATATTAAATTGTCTGTACTTACTTGATAATTTAAACTTGTGAAATAATTTTTAAATTTTTCAAATGTTATTTGATCATCCTTAATGTTTAATATATCATTTAAAACGTCATTAGTGATATAATTCGTGTCGTTCGTTTCCAAATTTAGAGAGTCTTCTTCGGCGAACATACTATCTGATTCGCTTTTTTTTAAAGTAGCATAATTTTTATTTATCTTTTCTAAATTATCCAATGTTAATATGGTATTGGTATTTACTTTTTTATTTTCATTGTCTTCTCTTTTTTCAATATATATCTTTTTTTCATCAAGACTTTCAGTTGAATTATTTGAAGAATCAGATCCATACTCATATATTTCATCATTTTCTAAGTTGGTATATAAATCGTTACAATCATCATTTTGAACTGCTTCACCACTTTTTAATGTGTCTATATTTGTTTTTATTTCATTTTTATGAAAATCAAAATATTTCGATAAATTAGAAACTTCAATTTTGTGTCGGTTAAAAAGTTTATCTATCCCATCTGATTCATTTTCACTACTATTAGTCAAATCAGAGCATTCGCTTTTTTTTTGAATACTAGAACCATCGATTATTTCATTAGTGTTATCTATTCTTGTTTCGTCATTTGATGATTTATGATCAATCTCTTCTTTATCACATACATTGTTATGCTCTATCTTTTTATTCTGATCATTCTCCATTTCATTCAGCATATACTTATTTAATCCTAAATTTGTGATGCTACTAAAATCATAATTTAATTTTGAATATACACTTTGTTTTGTCTCTTCAGATATTGAGGATATATCTATCAAACTGGATGCTTCACTAAAAATTGGTGCATGATTTTTTTTATTATTGTAATTTAATTCTTCTAAATATTTCGAAACTAATTTGGGTTTTTCTGTCTTTTCATTTTCTTCATCTTTTTTATTTATATCTTCTAATATATTTGTAAATTCAGATATATTTTTTTTTTCAGAGCTAGCTAAATCCTTCATGTTTATTTCTGAACAATTCATATTATCAGCTATATTTAATAATAATTTTTCTTCCTTTTTGTCATCATTATTAATAACTTTTTCTTGTGCATTATCAAGATGTTTGTTTTCATGACACACTTTTTTTTCAACTTCAATTGGTTTACTAAAATTATTGCTAAACGTATTTAAATATATTTCATTGAAGTCGTTAAAAAAATTATCAATGTTACAATTATTTCTGCCCTGTTCATGCAAATTTGTTTCCTTTGTACTATCATTAAATACGCCTTTCATATCTCTGTTCAAATGATCAGAAAATAAATTTATATCATTCGTAGGTTTGTAATTTGATGCATCATTTTCCTTATCGTTGTTTATTACAACTTCTGTGCTATTATTCACACTCATCCTTCCTTTTTATTTAGAAAACTTAATTTTTTTAGTGAACGCTATTTTACAAAATGTGCGGCAAATTTGAAGAAGCACCAAAAAATGTGCAGCAAATACTGGTGTCAACAAAACTGTTAGTGAAAATGTTTTTGCAAACAGACAAACGAACAGATAGATTAACAAACAAAACGAGTTGCAAAAGACATGGCATTTAGCACAATCTGAATAGTCGCATTAAAAATATACGTGTCTATTCGTACATACATATATACATATTAATATTTTTCGAATAAATGAATAATACACTATTAATTATTTTATCATAATTATTCAATTATAATAAAAACAAAAAAATAGTAAGGGTATGAAATTTTTGTGATATAATCCTGCCATATGCTATTCCAAAATATGCATAAAATTAAAAACAAAAAATTCAAAAATATAAAATTGTAAAATAACAAAACTGCAAAAATACGAATTGCCTAAAGTTTAAATATCACATCGGATACTTTCGTGAAACAAAAATTATACAACGAAAACAAATTACAAAATAATGCATATGTAATAATATTATGTACGTATGTATGGATGTATGTATATATATTTGTATGCATGACAAAAAATGTCTTACAAAAAAGAAACAATCTAATAATGTATTTTTTGAGAAATGTGTAGAGAATAAAAACAAAAAACCTACAATCAAAATAATTTAACTATAACTTTTTAATTTTTTTAATAATTTTAATTTAATTTGGTTTTATTTGTTAATATAAAATAACTTAATATAAATAAATATATAAAATGTTTATTTAAACAATTAAAATATCACAAAAGAATGAAACTTAAAAGACAGGAAAAATATATTAATACAAATAAATATAATAATATAAAATGCACAAAAGTGCAAAGGACAGTAAATAGTTTAAGATATTGTAGTATTACTTTGAAAACTGTGTATACCCAATTTCTTACCTATTTAATAAATTATCTTTTTTTAATTCTTCGTATTCTATAAGCATACGCATTATTCCATTTATATAAATATCATTTATGAGTAAACAAAAATAAATATATGTACATAAGGAATAGAAAGAAATATACTACAAATAATATAATTGGAGCCTTAAAAAATTTTTTTAAAAATGGAAATATAAGAAATGAATTATGTTCATAGTATAATATATAAAAAGAACATGTCGTAATCAGAAAAATTCTATTTATCACTTTGTTTTCAGTAGTACCAGTGAAGATAAAACGGCAATAATTATTTCATAACAAATGCAAGATATATATAAACAATGCATTTGCATATACATTGTTGTCAAATCTTTTAAGAATAAAAAATTCTGTTTATAAATCTGTTAACTAAACACAGTTTTATAAGTTGATCATTATGCATGTATGTCTATACGTGTGCTTTTCCAAATGCGTGGCATTCATTTTAAAGAATACTTATGTTTCTACAACTAATGAAATTTATTTATAATTTAGTACACCTTTCAAAGAATAAAATTTAATGTATATTATGTCCATAAATCAGTGAAATTTTTATTTATTATATACCATTTAAAAATTGCAAAAGTTATAGAGCACACGTATTTTTTTAGTTAATCCTATTTTGATAGAATGAAAATATGGGCATACCCATCACATTATTGTGGTGTATTTTTTATGATCAATATAAATAATTTTGAATGCTAACCCCTGCATACATTTTATATAGATAAGTTTGTTTCCTCACATTAGAATGCATTAACAGCATACACATGCAGCCATTTTGAAATAACATATTCTTTATACAGTATTAACCAAATAATTATTTAAAAGGTTTTATATTTAATGATAGAGCTTTATGAAAATGTCTACATATTTGCACACAACATATTTCAAAAACCTTATTTTAATTCCCTTCTTTATAACACATTTAAGTTATATATGGAAATGGTATTCCAAAACGGTGTGTAATTTTTTTATTTTTATAATGGCTTCCCATTTATAATAAGTTATTATTTTTGGAAAATGAATGGGTAGGAAATACTATCATTATTTTGAATGTAAAAAAATTGGATATACAATATAGGATGATACAAAAGGTATAAAAATAAAATTTTGTAGGATATTTACACGTTCGCATATCATGAAAATATTTATTCACTGTTTTTTAAATTAATATGTCCCACAATTATTAGTGTGATAATTATAATGATAGTATATAAAGATTAACCAAAGCAACATTATATAACATTCTACAAAAAAATTCGCATAAAAAGTACAATAATAAAACAACATATCCAAAATAATTAATATTTATAAAAAATTATAAAAGAAAAAAATATTATAATTTTACTGTATATTTGTTTTGTCCATTATATGTGCAAATATTTTTTCCATAAATTTTAAAAATTTTTTATTATGCTTATATTACAAAGTTAATGACAATAAATGTAAAGCATAAAAATGTATTGATATAATTTGTTATTGTTATTTTTTTTTGCTGTCAAATTTTAAGCAATGCTTTAATAATGGTTTTATAAAATATGAAACTCTTTAAGAACTATGATGAATGTTATTATTTTTTCCTTTTTGCAATAAAAGGTGAAATATCCAATTTTAAGAATAATTAAAGCCTTTTTGAATTATTTAATTGATATAAAAAAATAAAAAGAATTTCGGGATTTTCATTTATTTATTTTTTATAATATACATTGTATATATATTTCTCTTTTCAAAATAATTCCCATTTATGCCATATTAACCGTTTCTACATTCTTATAACTGAAATTTTAAAAACACACTATAGATATAATTTAATCATTAAAAACGGGAAGAAAAAAGACCTATACATATTTTAAAAATATTTTTTTTTAAGATCAAAAAAAAAATACAATGAGTTTGTACTGAAGATATGGAAGAGTGGAAAGATTATTCAAAATCATTGGAGTTGTATGAAAGAATTGAAAAACTACATAAAGAGCATGTTGATGAGATAAATAAATTAAAGGATTCCAATCATAATGAAATAAAAAGTTGTGATACATACATAAACAATGAAAATCAGTTAGGAAATTATAAAAAAAATCGTGATATTATAAAACCTAGTATGTATAACTATGATGTAATGAATTATTATAAAGATGAATTCATATTAAAAAAAAAAATTTTAGAACTATCTGAAGATATTATTACAGCAATAGATCATATTTATGATATGTTTCGTCTTTGTAAAGAAAATGTATTTTTATCATTTAATGGAGGAAAAGACGCTGTTGTTATTTTACATTTATTTCGATGTGCATATGCAAAATATTTGTATGATATAAAGGGTAAAATAATAAAACCCAAATTAATTTATTTTAAGGATGATGAAAACGAATTTCCTGAAGTTTATCAATTTTTAAATGAATGTGTGTATATATATGATTTTGATATAAATGTTATTAATGGTAAATGGGAAGCTAGTATAACAAATTTTATTGAAATTATTCAAACACAATATAAAGATAGTTGTGTAGAAAAATTAAATATAAAGACAACACCCTCTTGCTTATTACCCCCTCCTATAGCATTTATTAACGGGACAAGATATAATGATACAAATAGCGAAAAATTAAATATTTTAAATGTTAGTTCAAAAGGACTTCCACCTTATTTATATTTAAATCCTATATTTTATTGGACATATGGAGCTGTTTGGACTTTTATTTTATATTTTAAAATAGATTATTGTATTTTATATGATCATGGATATTCTTCTATAGGCTCTATGAACGATACTATTAAAAATGAATTTTTAAAATGCAATGATTGTTATTTACCTGCCTATTTTTTGAAAAATTGGGAATACGAAAGATATAACAGATTGTTTCATAAAAAAAAATAAATATTACAATCAGCTAGCCAATACAATTTTTTTTTTTTTCAAGAAAATATTGCACACACATTTGATAAGTATATTTCTTTCTTCCTAATTACGTTAGAAGAAATATCTTTTATATTCCCCAAATAATATACTATTAATAATATACTATTTTTTAGTCCCATTATTATTTTTAAGTTAAAAAGATCAAAAATAGTGACAATGTCGTATAGGCAATACCTTTTTACAATTTCAAAAAATATGAACAGTTCATAATTTTTTTATATTTTTTACTTTTTTATTTCATTTTTAAATTAACAAAAATGTATACCCAGCATTTGTATACACATTTTTTTAAGTAAAACTATTTTCGTTTACAATTCTTTTTTACATTTTATTCGATCGTATATTCCCCTCCTTTTGCTTTAATTTTTACGTTCCATTTTGTCTTAATTTTTTGTAAATTTTAAATAAAGCTATAATTAAAGGACAATTCGGGATATATACTCTTTACAAAATGTAATTTGAAGGGCGAATAAATCTTTTTCAAATTGGTACTTAAAAAATGAATACCATTTTAAGATAATAATATATAGAGAGTAAGCAAGACAAATATACAAAGTCTCGTTTATGTAACGCATTAAGTGAATGTTTTCTCACTATACAAAATGACAATAATAGGTGTGTAAAATAAAGGGCTACATATAAATATGTATTAAAATATACTTTTTAATTATAATAATAATTCACAAAAAAAAAAAACACATATGCACATAAAAAAGACCACATTGTGGTAATTGTTTATTACACAAAAATTAATTTTCAATTTATCCATCTTCAGAACTATCGGAATTATACTCATTCAAAAGTGTTGAAATATTTTCTTTTTTTTTAATAATAAACTTGTAATGTGTTTCCAAAGGTTTTTTTGAAAAAATAGATTTATTGTTTATATTTATTCCTGTCGTATTATTTGTTATGTTATTACGCTTGAAAGATATTTTCTCTTTTTCTATATTATTATTGTTTATTCCATTTTCTTCCTTTTTATTTATTAAATTATATTTGTCTGTGAAATTTACAGATTTCTCATCCGTTTCATTCATATCACTCATCTCATCAATATCAACCACATCCTCTTCAAACTCATCCTCCTTTATAATAACACGAGGGTTAGATGATTGTATGTTCATAATATTTTGGGTTGGATTTGCAATTTTTCTATTTTTATTAAGAAGGTCAAAGAATTTTTGTTCATCTTCAGAATCAAGATTATTCATAAATATATTATTTTTATTATTTTCCATTTCATTTTTTTCATATAATTTATTTAATGCTTTATTTATACTACTAAATTTATCGATATGTCTTTTATTCATATTTTGCAATTCTTCTAATTGTTCATTAGTTTTTAATTCTTGTAAAGCATTATATGATTGTTTTTCAATGTTTTTTACTTTATCCTCTTCCTTACCATTTTCATTTGTTCTATAATATTCATCAGCTACTTCTTGTTCTTTATGAGCATCATATGTTCTTATACCTCCTTCTATTAATATATAATCCCCATTTTTTGGATCTGTTTTAAAAACAAATTCATTTCTACATTCGGAGCATTTTCCATAAAATTGCCATATTGGAATATTTAAATATGTTTCGTCTTTTAACTTTTCAACTCTTGAATTAAATTTTGTACCCACATAAGTAAAGGCTTTACATTTACTGCATTTTAATGTAAATGGATACATCATTCTTATGTTTAAAAATTTCTTTTTCTTTTTATTATACTTATTATTTTTATTATTTTTCTTTTCTATTTTTTTCATTTGCCTCTTTTTTTCCATTAGTTTATCCGGATCAAAGTCCGGCGGAATATATTTGTTCAAAACCTTTCTTTCTGCCATTTCCTTTAAATATTTGTAATAACTTCAGATTGCAAAAACTAAAACGGTTAGAAAATATATTTATGGTCTCATTACATTTGTTTTTGAAATTGCTTTTATTGTTCGGTATGCTTGTAAATGATTACTATGCTTATGTTGAGGAGTATATGAAATATTTTGGATAAGGGAAAACAAAATTATAAAAGTTTTGAAAAACTAAAAAATGAAAAAATTGTAATAATTAAAAATTATTATTTTCATTCAGCTAGCTTTTCTTTCCTCCGTTTTATTTTTTTTAATGATAAAAAAATATTTCATATGCTAATTGCAAAAAAAATTGTATGAAATTTATCAAATAATTTTTTTTACTAGCACAGACGGACAAAAATAGGAGAGGGACTGTCTCATTATTTCATTACATTCCCTTTTTACTATCATTAAGTTGGGAATATTTATTCTTTTATTTTTTTTTACTTTTTTTTTTTTTTTTTTTTTATTTTCCCATAACACTTAGCCAATAACACGTAGAACAATTTCGTATATGCCATGCATTTTTTACAAATTAAGTAAATTCTTATAACTTTTAATTCAGATCGAAAATGAAAATAACCTAAGAATAATGACAAAACATTATGCATATATTTATATGCCCAAATATTATACATAAAAAATGTTTTATAACTTGAAACTTATATTAGCTTCTCCCTTTCAACATGCATGTCAAGCTTTTTTTTAAATTGAAAAACATTCAGACATGAATTTATCATATTTTTTTTATGAAAATTGTTGCTTTTGTATATATACATCATTTTATGAAATATTGAAGTGTTGAGAATATAGAAAAAATTGGCACATGTGTTACATCATTCAAATAAAAATTATACAAAATTTATGTTATATACTTTTTTACATAATTGAGGAAAACAAATAGAATCGATTGGTATGTACACACATATAAACACCTGGATGTTAAGAAAAAAAAAAGACTATCCATTTGTGTTCCTGTTATAGTTACAAAATAGTTCATTCCCCATTTTGCTTCTTATTATGTAACATTCACAGTTTTATTATAATTTTTGGGAATTCAATTATTTCTTTTGATCTGTATTTTTCTTTTTGTTTAAATCACATTCTCTCTTTTCCTTTTCTTGTTGTAATTGATTTTCGTCTAATACTTTAATGACAAACTCATTATTTGGACGGTCATCAATTAGTATGCCCATGTTAAGAAGGTGTTGATCTCTTAGTAGATCACATTCTTTTAATAAGTCTTCATTATTTGTTTTAATTTCTTTTATAAAGTCATTAATTTTGTTATTATTCTCGACGGTAGCGGGATCTGAAGAATCGATTTTAATTTCCTTGGATGCCTTCCTAATTAGTTTTGCATTCTTTTGTAAAATTGTTCTTATATTACTTCTATATGAACCAAGGACATGTAAAAGGTTATCGAAATTATTTGGTTTTGCTTTTTGTGCTTGATCATAGAATAAACCAAATGTGTTCATAATAAAATTTATATAATGCTTCAATTCTAGTAATAATCCTATTTGTACTTTTCCATTTTGTAAATAAATATTAATTTCTGTAATTAACTTTTGAATAGCTACTAAAGCTTCTGGAGTGTTAAAATTATCGAGAAAAAAATTATGAATATTAGTTTTGGTTTGTCTAAATGTGTTGTTTAATTTATTATCTGTATCATTCCAATAAAGATCACAATTATTTAAATCAAAATTTTTTATTTTCATATTAATTAAAGCAAAGAAATTTGTAAAAAATTTATCAATTTCTATACATTGTGTCATTCCTTCTCCATTTGGACTATAATTCATAAAACTATCCCATTTGTTAAGAAGAAATAATATACGTATTTGATTCGATGTATATTTTTTTAACATATTTTTTATTGTTATAAAATTTTTCAAAGATTTTGACATTTTTAATCCTTCAATATGCAAATGACCAGAGTGTAAAAAATAATTTACCCATTGACTATGATCAAAGAAAGCTTCACTTTGTGCTAATTCATTATCATGATGTGGAAATCTTAAATCGACACCTCCACTATGAATATCTAATACCTTTCCTAATATGTTACTAGCCATAGTTGAACATTCAATATGCCAACCTGGTCTACCTTTGCCCCATGGGGAATCCCAAGATGGCTCATTAGGCTTTGATGATTTCCATAAAGCAAAATCGTAAGAATTTTTTTTATTTTTTGATATAACTCCTAAATCTCCTTCCCCTTCTAATATTTTTGTTTCATCTTTAACAGACATTGGTTCCATACGTGCATAAAAATGATTAGGATTTTTTTTAAATGCATCTATATCAAAATATACACTACCTTCACTACTTACATATGCATATTTATTTTCAATTATTTTTTCTATAAATTTTATTATTTCATTTACATATTCACTAACTCTAGTTATTGATGTTGGTAATAAAACATTCAAATTTTTCATATCTTCCCAAAATTCATATTCCCATTTTCTAGCTAATTCAGTAAAATTTACTTTCTCTTCTTCACTTCTTTTTATTATCTTATCATCGATATCGGTTATATTTATAACCATAAATACATCGTACTTAAAATAGTTTGTCAATATTCTTCTAATTATATCGAAACTCACATATGTCCTTGCATGTCCAAGGTGGGCTGCGTCATAAACTGTCGGTCCACATGCATACCATTTTATGGTGTTTCCTTCCTAAAAGCGCAAAGAAAAATGAAGAAAATGAAATACAAATAAAATATTATCAACTTGATTAGGCACACTTCAATGAAGTACCAGTCCTAAGCTGATTTACTTCGAATTATAATTTTGCAAAAAATTTTATTTGCTTAGCTCGGTCGCACATGTGCAACTACGTCCTTTTTCAAAACATGCATAGACTTACTTGTGGAACAAATTCGACTTTGCTATGAGTCAATGAATTATTCACCATCAAATTGGTAATTGTTTTATTTTCCTTGGATGGCATAGTCCATTTTGGTAAATTGCTGTTTGCTTCCATGTTTGAATGAAATAATTTTTTAACTAATACGTATTTGTCTATTAAAAATGTTGTAAAAAAGGTAGAAGAAATTAATTTGTGTATTTTAATTATTTGCTATATGTAACTATTTTGCTAATTTTCGAGCTACACACAGTTTTACATATAAAAATTGAAGGAAAAGTATTAAACTTTTTAAGTGAATAAAAACATATATAACGCATTTATGAAGATACTATTTTGTAAAAATCAATACAATGTCACACACACACTTATATGTAATATGCTACAATATTTACAACATATGTATGTATTTTATTTGCATATATAATTTATGAACTGTTCATAATTTTTAGTATTTTTTTTTTACTTTTAACAAAATTATTCTTGCCGTGCATGTATTTTGGAATAAATAACATTCCCTTTTGTGGAAATTTCCCTTTTATATTAAACTGATTTATAAGGGATATTCTGTTTGTTGTTTTATTTTTCCTATTATAGTAACTATTAATATTTATGGAAGAACAAAATAACGTTTTTCTATATAAAATCGAAAAAAGCGTTAAACATAAAAATTTAAACAATTTCATTTAAATCAATAGCACATGCATATAATATGTAGTATATTGTAAATATGTATAAAGCTCAAATACTCATCAAATTCATAAACATAAAAAATGCCTATATAAATCATCAATGTTCCATTATCATTACTACTATATTTTATTATTCATTTCTTTTTCATGGTTATTATAATATGCAAATATTCTCAAAATTTATACCAAGTGTATATATTTTTGTATTTTCTATATGACAAAAAAAATGTATAATTGCCCTTAAAAAATATATAGATCAAGTTTATATGCAATACATATTTATAGGGTCAGTAAAAATAATGCCATTAAAATTTTTATCCCGTTATTAATACATATCATATTTTATTAAGCCGCCTTACCCTTTTAATCTAAAGAATTAATTATATGCCACATATAATGTAGAAAATTTATAACATTATATTTTGCTATTATTATTTCTTCAATTTTTTTTTATAATTTATTTAATTTTTTCTTATGTGCTATAATTCTGCATTATGTCGTTTTTTTTACAAAGGGAACTCTTCCACCAATAATATATAAAAATGCATATACTTTAAAAAAATCGATCTTTTTAATTCATTAAGAAAAGATATTATATTTAAATAAAAATATTAATAGGAACAAAATATTCCGAGTATTTGTAGTCGTATTTATTTGATTTTTTTCACTAGCCATCTTATTCAATGTCTGATAATACGAAGCAGTGTGATAGTAATAGCAATAAGGACTGCAACAATGTAAGCAAGTCAAGTGATGCAAAAAAGAAGGAAGAATTAGAAAGCAAAAAATGTAACAACACTCATGAAAATTCCACATCATTTAAAAGAGAAGATGAAAGTGCTGGAATAGAAAAAGCGCGTGAGAATAATTTAGTATGTAAAGGATGTGGGGAAAATCTAACGAAAAAATTGAGTTGCCCTGTATGTTTAAAAAACAAAATAAACAGCTATTTTTGTAGCCAAGAATGTTTTAAACGCTCTTGGAAAGAACATTCTAAAATGCATCCAAGTGAAAAGGAAAATAATGAAAAAGAAGCAGATAAAGAATCAAAAAAAGTTGAAAAAAATAATTATACAGAAGTAACAAAAGAATTATTGCCCCAAAATTATGACCCTACTAATAGAAAATATTGGATTTATGATAGCCATTTAAGAAATTTTTTAAGTTTTAATTTTAGTGGAAATATAAGACCATGGCCTATATCCAAAATGAATTATGTACCTGATCATATTGACAAACCAGATTATGCCATTACTTCAATACCTACATCCGAATTGAAATATAAAAAAAAAAGTGATATATATGTAAATAATAGTGATGAAATTGAACGAATAAAAGAAGCATGTATATTAGGTAGGAAAACTTTAGATTATGCACATTCATTAGTTAGTCCAGGAGTAACAACGGATGAGATAGATAAAAAAGTTCATGATTTTATAATTAAAAATAATGCATACCCATCTCCATTAAATTATTATGAATTTCCAAAATCATGTTGTACATCAGTAAATGAAATAGTATGTCATGGTATACCAGATTATAGACCCTTAAAAAACGGGGATATTATAAATATAGATATAAGTGTATATTATAAAGGTGTGCATGCCGATTTAAATGAAACATATTTTGTTGGTGAAAACATATCAAACGAAGCTAAACAACTTGTAGAAACTTGTTATTTTTCATTAATGGAAGCAATTAAAAAATGTAAACCTGGTATGTTATATAAAAATCTTGGAAATATTATAGATGCTTATGTATCGAAAAAACATTTTTCAGTTGTTCGTACATATTCAGGGCATGGGGTAGGAAAATTATTTCATTCAAATCCAACTATACCTCATTTTAGAAAAAATAAAGCAGTAGGAATAATGAAACCAGGTCATGTATTTACAATTGAACCTATGATTAATGAAGGTCATTATGCAGATGTTTTATGGCCAGATAAATGGACAAGTGCAACTGCTGATGGAAAATTATCAGCACAATTCGAGCACACCTTGTTAGTTACTCAAACTGGAGTTGAAATATTAACAAAAAGACTTCCCGATTCCCCAAGCCTAGGATTTGACACAAAGGATGACCTATACATTATATGATGCATAAAAAATGATAAAAAAAGCAAGCTATCAATTATGGATGAATTCATATCATTCTACACATCTTTGTTAATGTGTATTTTTATTTTTTTTTAATAGTGTTTTAAAATTATGTGGTAAATTTGTTTATTCGTATTTTCAATTTTTATGTCCGCTTAAATCTGGCATATGGCTTAGTTTTATTTTGTCTGAATATCAACTCACCAAATTTACATATTTTCTATTTTTTAATAAATTTTCTATTTTGTTCATAATTTTTTATTTTTATAAAATATAATAATTCAAATATATTTCTTTTAAAAAAGAAAAAATTAAGAAAATATTAACATTTTTTATTCCTTTATTTTATCAAGAATATTTTATTTCGATTTATTTACCTCTGAACGTATTTATTGTGGCATATGCTTTACCTAATTTTATGCTGGTCAATTTACTGAAATATAACAAACCTACGTGTGGATATATTATGGGCATGCTTCCACTTTTCGAGGTATTCCTTTGCATATATACCTGTGTGTAGTTATAAAAAATAATTAGAAATTCGTTTTTTTATTCTTTATTAAGAAATATTTATTTTCAAAAAATATAATGAATAGCTAATTTTTTTTCTTTTTTTTAGTAAAACGATTTAAAACTATGAAATATTTTTGATAATGAAAAGGTTAATTGAAAAGAATGTAATTAAAATAAATTATAATACTTTTGTAAATCAATATAAAAAAGCTTTTAAATGTGAAAAAGATATAATTGATGAAGAACTATATGAACATTTTATTATAAACCCTTTTACTTACTCTAGACCATTTGGCTGTTTACTTCCTAATTATAACAACACAGAAACGTATTATTTAAATGGAATAAACATTTTTGAAGTAGTAGATTATGTTAGCATAAATGAACGATTGTATAAAGTTGAAAATTCGGGAGATAATGAAGATGATAGTGATCAAAATGACGAAAATTTGAACCTTCCCGATAATTCAGAAAATGAAGATATGATAGACTATAGTAATAGTGAAGAGGAATATGGAAATGGAAGTAAAAAAGGAAAAAAAAAAAAAAAATCTAACAAAAATAATGAAAATGTAAAAAACAAGGGATACCAAAAAGGAACCAATCGAAACATAAACAATAACAACAACACTACACAAGCAAAAAAAAATAATAATAAATATCGAAGGATTTTTCGTTTTTTATTATTTGATGGTAAATATTTTATTTATGCTTATGAATACGAATATAATGAAATTTTTAATTATCTTGAGACAAATAAATATAAATATCCAAAAATTATTTTATATAATAACCCAGTTATTAGACGTAAAGTAATATTATTAAAAAAAAATCAAGTGATAATTTTATTTAAAGGGAATACAACAATAGAACAAAATAGTTCAAGCATAAAAGATGAAGAAGAATGCTATGATATAGTTGACATTAATCAAAAAAGTTATTTTAATTATAATAATAAACAAGAGGAACTTATTCCTATTTCTACAAAACATGAATCAAATAGTTATAACTGGTCTGGCAATTATAATATGCCTAATCAAAATAAGCATTATAATGATGATCCAAATTATTTAAACAAAGAAAATAATGTAAGACATTTTTATTACGAAGATGACAATTTTAAAAATACATATACCAATTTAGGCACTACTAAAGATGAAAAAAATTATAATTATCTTTATAAGGATAACAATTCAAAAGGCCATACTCATTTCCCACTTCAGGAAAATAACAATAACAGTGATAAATACGAACATTTTAAAAGTTATACACCCCTAAAACAGGGATCCAACTTTAATGATAATGTATATAATAAAAACTTTACTCAAACAAATTCACCAAATAATAATCCAAACCGAATATGGATAAATAATCAATCTAACATAAATAAGGATAGCTTTCATACAAATAATTCAAATAATAATAATCAACTAATAGATTTAACAGAGGGTTTTTTTTCATCGAAATTTTTTCAAAAATCACCGGATATAAGTAACACATGTGATGATGTTATTATTTTGGATGATTAATTTTTTTTGTTTTTTTTGTTAAATTATAAATTTTTATATGTCTAATATGCATATTTATGTATTTTGAGAAATTAGCCTATGAAAGGGGGTGAAAAAATATATACGACCCCTACCTATTATTAACCACTCCAACTGAATGGTTTTGTTTCATCATTTCGTGCGAAATTGATGGCAGGCACATTCATTATATTTTATTTTTTTTAAACTGTATAAACAAGCTTATGAAAAAAAATTTTTAATCCCTAAACTACTTTAAGGGTTAATGCGTTTTATGGAATTTTATTAAAATCGTGCATGAGCAAGACAAAAAAAATATGTACAAAAATAAAAAAACATGTACAAAGATAAAAAAATATGCACAAAAATAAAAAAACATGTACAAAGATAAAAAAAACATGTACAAGCTAGGAATAAATTAGGTTGTCTGTCGATTTACACACATCCTCCCATGTTCCGTTGTTTTTTAAAATTTTATATGCTCTTTTCATTTCATATATAATTGTTTTATAATTTTGAGGTAAAATATTAGCAACATTTTTTCCTATTTCGAATGGGTTATCAACAAAAAGGTAATACGATTCATAACTTTTCAATGATGTAAAGTTGTCATAATAATTATTTATGTCCCGTATAGCTATTATACCACTTTTATATTTATAGCCATAAAACTTAAAAAATTCTAGCATTAAGGTTGAAATGTCTATATGGCTAGCATGGTCATAATTTTTATTATCGCTATTTACACCATTTTGGATATTCATTTTTTTTAGTTCTTCTCTTATAATAGCGTCGTCTTGACAATATTTGCAATCAACACCCATAACATAAAACGATTTTTCATTTCTTCTGATTGATATATCTTGAAGTGAAACTAATATTTTTGGTTCCATAACATATTGTAAAAAATGAATTATCATTAAAATTAATGAAAAGGATGACAAAAATCCTTTTGATCTATCATTTATATTTCTGTTTTTTGACCAATATTTTAAAGCTATTCCCATTAATTGTAATCTTTTATCTATACTTACATATTTTTGAATTAATTTTGAATTAATTACTGCTAAAATATTATTTACTGAAATATCACATGATAGTTGAAATGAATTTTTATGATCATCACAATAAAAATGTATTATGGGCACTTTTGCTGAAAATCTTTGTTCAATTATTCCATTATGATAATTATTTAATATTAAACATATTTTTTTTAAAAAATTTATCTGATCTTTTCTATTAAGAAGAATTGGAATTTGTATGCATATATCTATATCACTATTCTTCATCCAAAAACCATTTATAACTGAACCAAATGGAGTAACATGACAATTTTTATATTGTTTATCAATTTCATTTTGCAAAAATTTTAAAAACATTTTTATATTGTTAATATCATTTTGAGATGGTCTTAGTGCTACCTCTAATTTGCTTAATTCTTCATTTAAAGTGTTTGCTTTATTGCATTCTTTACTATAATATAATTGTTCATGCTGTGCTATACATTGGTTGAGAACGTGTTTTATTTCAGAGTATTCACTATTAGAAGTAGTATAAGGTATATTGGCCCCAGAATCGGATGCCCTATTCTTATCACTACTATTTTTATGTAAGAAACTATTTGTGGTACTATCCCTTTCTTTTTCCTGACTTATTTTGGTGTAATCATAATTTTCATCTTCAACTTTTCTATAATACTCTTTATTGGCATTGTCTCGTTCTAGCATATATATTTCATCGTCTGACTCATCACTATTAATAGTATTATCAGAGAGATCCTTAGCAACCTTAAAGTTTGTTAATTGTATTTTTTTATTTATTTCATCATGGCTTATATACTGATTTTTTATAGTACTAAACTGGTGTGCAATTTTCAAATTTTCTACAACAGGAAATTGGAATATTGGGAAACTGCTTAAATTTGAACAATAACTTAAATTATATATTTTTTTATTTTTTTTTATTATTTTTGAAATCATCGACAAAAACTTAACATTCATTTCATTTTATTAATTCAAGCTACATTTTTTATATCATTCTTCAAAATATAGGATACATCATTATATTGCATAAGTTGATGAGAGGTGGCATAATATTATCATTCAAAAAAAATAATTATATCCATATGTTTTTAATAATTTTGTATAATATTTTATTTTTTTTTACCACCATTTTTGATCAAAAACAAATATATCCTGTTTTAAATATAAATTATTTTGAAAATTATTTATATAATTTATTTTTTGGAAAATATAAATATAAGAAAAAATATATGAAAGCACTCTCTTCATGGGCCTCAATTTTATCCCGTTGTTTTCAAGAAATATAAACATAACCGATAAACCTGTTTCACTATTATTACCATCATTGTTATTATTCTTTTTTTTGTTTTACTTTTTTGTGTAAAACATAATTTGTAAATTCATTTGAATAATGCCAATACCAATGGATGGGTCAGCTTTCATAAAATATAAATCCATGGCAACTACACATGCATGTATATAGATATAAAAATTTTCCATACTTTAAAATAGAAATAAAATAATAACTTTTACAGAAAATTATGAATATAATTTATTTTTGCTTAAATATTTTAATAGGTATTATACAGATACAAAAGAGTTTCTTATATATATAAATAAAAATAACAACGTATTTATTCAGATTTGTTGTTTTTTATGTAGGTAAATATAGAAAGACATATACTTATGAATAAATATAGAGATTTAATTAAAAATAACATTGTAAAAATGCTAATAAGTTTGTAAGCTAAAAAAAATAAATAAAAACATGCATAGTTATATGCACGGTTAGATGCATGACTAGGTGCATGACTAGGTGCATGGGCATGTACGAGAGCAATCTCGATTAAGCATACAGCTATATACCATGCTAAAATATTTCTTTATAGTATTGCCAAGCAATTTTAATTAAAAAAAATAGAAGCATTTAAAGTGGTGTGCAATATTCTAAATAATTGCCTTCGTTAAGCAGTTTGGGATAATGCGAGGTAGCATATGCATTGTTTGGTTTGCTACTTATTTATTTATTGGTTGTTGGCTTGTTTCTCGTTTTAGTACATGCCGCCCATGTCGCCCATTGGGTTAACCGAGTTCATATGGGATGGCATTTCTTCATTTTTTCCATCTTTTGAATCTACAATTGCAACTTCAGTTGTTGTTAATAAAGATGCTATTGAGGCTGCATCTGAAATAGCTGTTTTAACAACTTTGGTTGGATCGATAATACCTGATTCAATCATATTTACATATTTTCCTTCTTGAGCATTAAATCCCATATTTGAATTTTTTTCTTTAAGAATATTTCCTGCAACAACAGATCCTTCATGTCCTGCATTTTCTGCAATTTGTTTGATTGGTGCTTTACAAGCATCTTTAATTATATTAACTCCGACTCTTTGGTCATAATTATCAGTTTGCACCGAATCTAATTCTTTTGAAGCAAATAATAGTGCACTACCACCACCTGGTACTATACCTTCTTCAACAGCTGCTTTAGTAGCACATAATGCATCTTGTATTCTATCTTTAATTTCATTAACTTCAACTTCACTTATACCTCCTACTTTTATTAAGGCAACACCACCAGTAATTTTGGCTAGTCGTTCTTGTAATTTTTCTTTTTCATAATCTGATGTATTATTTTTAATAGCATTTCTAATACTTTCACATCTTTCAGTAATTTCTTCTTTTTTACCTTCCCCTTCCATAATTAATGTATTATCTTTAGAAACATTTATAGATTTAGCTTTACCTAAATAGGAAATCACATCTGGATCATCTAATTTCAATCCTGCTTCTTCAGTAATAACTTTAGCGCCAGTCATAACGGCTATATCATGTACAAGTGCTTTTCTGTGTTCACCAAATCCTGGGGCTTTTACTGCACATATTTTTAATCCTAACCTTAATTTGTTTACTATTAATGTAGCTAAAGCATCACTATCAACATCTTCTGCAATAACTAAAAGGGATGATTGATTTTGTAATACATGTTCTAGAACTGGTAACAAAGATTTGACACTTGATATTTTTTTTTCATGTATAAGTATATATGGTTTATCTAATTCCACTTTTTGATCTTTACTATTGTTAATAAAATAAGGAGATATGTAACCTCTATCAAATTTTATACCTTCTACAATTTCTAATTCATGTTGTAATGTTTTACCTTCAGTAACTGTTATCGTTCCTTCTTTTCCTACTTTTTTCATAGTATCGGCAATAAGCTGACCAATATTTTTATCACCATTAGCTGATATACTTGCTACATTAAATATTTCTTCCGTTGTTGTTACATCTTTTTTTATTGAATTTAAATATTCTAAAACTTTTTCTACTCCCTTATTTATTCCTCTTAATAGATCCATTGGGTTCATTCCTGAATCTACTGCTTTACATCCTTGTTGAAAAATCGATCGAGCTAAAATTGTAGCTGTTGTTGTACCATCACCCGCTTTATCATTTGTATTTGCTGCAACTTGTTTAACCATTTGTGCTCCGAGGTTTGCTAGCTTTTTATTAAATTCAATACTTTTTGCAACTGTTACACCATCTTTTGTTATTTTTGGTGATCCAAACGATTGCTCAATGATTACATTCCTTCCTTTGGGCCCTAAAGTAACACTAACAGCGTCCGCTAGCTTGTTGCAACCTTCGGTAAGTAAAAAAATAATTATATTTATGGCAGTTTATATGTGTGCATACACAAGCAAACACACACACATGCAGTGGCAATCACATTAGGCAAACATTTGATGACAAAAAGAATACACAACGAGCAGAGATGCAAACAAACATGTAGCAACATATTCAGACAGAAAGCTATACATGAGTGTATGCAAAATTGTTGTAAAAAAAATAATTAAAAAAATTCGTTTAAGCTTATTATTTAACCTATTAGCATAGCTGTTCTAGCATCACTCCCAAATCGAATATCTTTGGCTACATTTCTTTTTTGAATTTTATTTAATAATGAAACACATTTATCTGTACTTCCATTATGTATTGTTTTTCCACATAATCTAGATAGCATTTTGTAAAAATTATAACAAATTAAAAAAAATAATAATTAAAAAAACAATATTTTTATATATATTTAAAAATCTGAATTATTACAAAAATAAACAAAATAATATTTTAGAAAAATTATCACCATAATATATAATATACGAATTGGTTTTCATAAAAAATATAAATGTAACTTAAAATGTAGTGTAAATTAAAAGGAAAAAAAATTATTCAAATAAAAGAACTATCTCTTATATATAAATATAAGGATATTAAAAAATAACGTTTTTTAATTATATCAAAAATGTATTATAAAAATAAACAAAAATATATATAATACCACCCTCTGTTTTAAGTATATTAATTTTGTAGGTGATGCTATTATTTTTTGTATGGGAAATATGAGACTCCAAATAAAATCACGCCCATTTATATATGCCCTAACCTCAATACTATATTTAATATACATTTAAACACAAAAATATAGGTACTACTTTAAATAAATATATAGCTATATTTTTTTAAGGTGCATAATAATAGTATTCATTTGATAATTCAGTATTATATATTAAAAAAAAATATGCAAGTTTGAATAAATATGGAAAAATAAAACAATCTACATATTTCTGTATGTATTATAAATAAATATTTATCTTTTAATTAATAAGAGGGGATATAAAAAGTATATATAAAATAAATACATTTTTAATTTATTCATATTTTCCAACTGCTAATACCCATAAAGTTAGTATAAGCAAAAGGATATATTTTGATGGGAATTATAAAAAAAAAAAAAAAAAAAATATAAAATAAAAAAATAATAAAATTTACAAGATTATGCAACACACATATGCAAACTACACCAATGAGGTTTAAAATATGTTTATTTTTCTTAATCTAATTTTTTTAAAAATAAAGGGAAATTTTCTATAACATATGTATTATTTATGTCGTTTTCTTTACTACATCCAATGGTTTCTTTTTTTTTGAATTGTACTTGATATGCTTGTGTTTCATTTGAAATACTGAAGTTTGGTGATGGATCCTGAAGTAAAGAAAAGCAAATAAAAATATGAAAACAACAATTATATATACACTAATGTAGTATTGTCACATATTTGTGTGTTTTATATTTTCCGGTGTTGTATATACTTGGGTATTTTGCCAACTAAAGTCTAAGACTTCTTTCCATTTGTTTGAATTTCGGCTTATATTAATTTTTTCTAATAATTTCGGTAATTCATCAAAGTTTAAATTATAAGGAGAAAAAACCAGCTTTTCCGAACTAACAATGGGAAGAAAATAGTGTAAAAATATATGAAAAAGTAAATGGGTTTGTAGCAATAGATTCTATTCTTCACCTTTTTTGCGAAAACATATGTACCTTTCAATAATTGGAGAACTCATAGAATTTATGTAAAAATTTGTGTTGACCGCATTGTGTATTCTTATCTGTAAAGTTACAAACATGCATAGAATTAAGTACCCAATTTTGTTATGCCACCCATTTTGTTCATGCCACCCATTTGTTCATGCCACCCATTTGTTCATGCCACCCATTTTGTTCATACTTTTTTCCTTCTTATCTTACCTGCTTCGAATTTGTCAAAATATTGCAATCGATGCAGTTGTAAATTAATAAAGACGACTCAACAGCAGCGACCCTATACAGTATGAAAATAAAAAAGAGCTCGAAAATGATCGCATAAAAAAAGGTTTAATACAAGAGCATGTCATTTGCAAATTCAAAAGGTGCACAATTGCACTATGATTAAGGAATTATCCTTTTTCATTTCAAATTTTTTAAAGCCATACCAAATTGTGCAGTTTGTTATATTCTGTATAAAAACGGAGCTTAATATGTCAAGGAATATAATTTCGCAATTGCTCTGAAAATAATAAGTTCATTCCATTTAAAATATAAACTAAAATAGTAATGAAATATATATAATTCGGATATTTCTTTCTTAAATATTAACCATATTATTTAATAGCAAACTAGAGTATGTCGATTCGCCTATTCCTCTTATTATCCTATGCAATAATATTAAAAAAAAATTTATAAAAATAGCTACACGCCATGCAGCACAGTATGATATGTATATATTTACGAGGACAACCTACTTTATATTTTTTTGATTTTGAAAAGACAAACTGTGTTTATTCAAATCAAGTGACATATCAACTGGTTCACTATGCTCAGGGTCTTCATCAATGTAACAATTTTGTGGGATAAAAAAATTGTCATCAAAATTTTGACTAACGTTCGGACATTCTATATTATTTTCATTTTTAATTATTTCCTGTTTTAAACTTTCTAATTCCTTTATTATTTCTTTTGCTCTCTATTAAAGTAAAATGAAGTAAGAACAATTTTTTTGTTTTAATGCATAAATGGGAAATAAATTGCCACCCCTTGTGACAACAAAACGATCTAACCTTTTCATAAACAATAACTGAACTATGCTTGAGTAATTGAAAATAAACGTTGGATATTTTTTCTTTTATTTTTATGCATTCAGAAGATAATTCATTAAGTTCATGTAACTTGTTTATATTAAGTTTGTCATTTTTTAAATCTCGAACTTTATTTTCAATGTCTATACAATCGTTTAAAATGGAAACATAAATATGTTATATATGCAGACAAAGGTATAGAAAACGAGTTGATAAAAATATATTCTAAAATATTCGACACACACAGATTGCATATTTATATAGGTAGAACTGTTTATAAGACATTTAATAATAAAAAATAAAATAAACCTTTTAACTGTTTATGAACTAAATCATCATAATCATCTTTTGTTAGTTTGTTATTCATCTTTTTGTAAATAAATAAGGGTTAGGTATGATAATAATTTCAATTTATAAAAGGTACACCTATTTTAAGGCTATAACAAAATAGTGGCAAAGCCTTAACAATGATAGTAAACAAAATAGGGAGAATAATATAAAAAAAAATTATATCAAAGAAAATAAACTATTTATAAGATCATCATGTAAAATAAAAACAAATTCAAATATAAACATTGTTTTTTTATTTAATTAAAATTGGGTATACTTTAAAAAATTTACACTTTTGTGTATATATTTATTTATTTATTTGAGGTACGAATTTTTTAATTTTTATTGTAGCATATCAATTTATAGCAAACCCATTTTTATTTTAACTTTGTTAATGATAGTGACAATATTTATTTTTATTTTTTAAGAACTTATAACATTTTAAATAAATAAAAATAAAGCCATGTTGTGTATAATAATTTTTGTAGTACACCTGTAGGGAATAAATTTAAATTGATAAAGCAGTCTCCATAATAATTTATTAAAGTATTTGAAAATAGTGTAATATTCTAAATGTGTATTTATTCATATTCATATATACCTATGATATATTTATTAAAACATATAAATGCTTATATATTTAATAAATCCAATTATATTAAAACCTTTTTGTACTTGTTTTTTTTTTTTATTATGCTTTGGGAAACTACTTGTATATAATTATTAATTTCCTCTTAATAGGAATTATGAATATGTCTTTAAAAGCGTTGGGATAATTACATAATACAATTTATTAAAACAAATAATAATTTTTTATTTAACTAATATGAAAAATAAAAAACGTGTATATTACACATCCTAGTAAAATATGCACAAACACATGCGTGTACATTTTTGTGTTTAGAGCATTTCATCGAGTTTAAAAAAAAAACAAGGCAAAAAAAACTTCAGGGAATAATATATAAAATACATAAATTGTAAAAATAAGATATACTCATTATTTTATCATATTATCATATTATTACCAATTGACATTAACTGCTACTATTTTATCGAAATTTTATTTTGCATATTTATTTTATTTTATTAAATAATCTTTAATTGTGTTTAATATTATTTTTGTTTTATTCACTCCTATTTTATTATTTAATTATCATAAATACTAACACCAAGCATTCACACTTTTCAATTATTATTTTCACAAAATGAATAAGGAACATTACCATACTCAAGAAGTATTATTGGAAGCCCAGTACAATGATGAAATTTTGAAGGAAAATCAATTTAGATGGGTAATAAAAAAGAAAGAAATATATTTAATAAACAAACACAGTAACATAGGAGAATAAATAGGTACATATATATTCGATTATTTTTTCATTGAATTTTTTTTTTTTTTTTTTTACACTCCCATTCTTAATATGGCTGACCTTAGGTTATGTTCCCTATAAAATACAAAACATTTTGGGTAAGCTTAAAAAATATGAAAATCGTTTGACTCTTAGCAGTAGTGTGTGCAATCTTCCTATCGCACTAGGCCTTACATTATGACGTACATAAATATGTATACCTATGCATGCACATACACATTTTTACTTTTCCATTTTTAGAATTATTACAAAGAAATCGAATCCCTTTTTTGGACCGCAGAAGACCATAACTTCGATAAGGACAAGCCCTTTTTGAGTTCCATGGATCAAACTATGCTATCCAAATTGCTAGAACTCCTTTGCTTTTACAGTTTAAAGTAAGAAAAATAGCCAATTCAAAATGCACACACAGCTTTAAGCGTGACGCTTGTCAAGGTCGTCGTTTTGTATGTCCTTTTTTCTGTCCCTATTCCTGTCCCCATTTCTTTATCTGCTTTTTCCGCCCTTACAGAGATTTGCACCTACGTGATGAACAAGCTATTATAACGAGCAAACTGCTAGACATAATTCAAATACCAGAGGGAAGAGCCTTTTATGGATTTCAAATGTGCATGGAAAATATACACAATGAAGTGTATGCATGTATTTTTGAATCCTATTCTTCAGATTCAAAGAAAAAAAAAGAAATAATTGATCAAGTGTTAAAATATGAAAGTGTTTTTAAAAAACAAAATTGGTTATATAACGAATTTGAAGCTAACATTCCATTTTATAATAAACTAATTCTTTTATATATATCAAAAGTACTTTTTAATGGCGGTCTAAGTATAGTATCTAGTTATTGTAAAGAGAATGGAATATTACCATGTTTAACTAGTGTATATGACAAAATACAAAGAGATGAATATTTACAAGGAGATTTTTCTGTTATGTGTTGCAATCATTTAAATAATAAATTAAAATATGAAAATGTATTAGATTATTTTAAAACTGCTGTTGATTTAGAATATAATTTTTGTGTAGAAATGTTGGACTTCGATTCTTTAAAAATAACAAAAGATCAAGTAAAACAATTTTTACAATATTTAGCTGATACTATGTTAGTCAACTTAAAATATTCCAAGCACTACAACTCAAAATATCCATTTACATGGAAAGAATTCTCTAAGGTAGTTAATTCATATCACCGTTTTTTTCACACTATTTATGATGCCAATCTTTTACCAACCTTTTACTAATATTTTTTTTTTTTTTCAGATTATTGTCAGCGAAAATGCAAAGAACGATTCTGTTAAAAAGTCTGCTGATCTATATGGAGCAAAACAAATAACCTTTGACGAAGATTTTTAAAAAAAAAAATCACATAATTGTACCTCATTATATATTGTCTCGTTTTATAAATATAAATTAGTAACCAAATTTTCATTTGTATAGTTAACATATTTTTTTTATTGAGTTAATACCGTGAAAAAAAAAAAAAAAAAAATTTTCATATATTTTTTGTGTGTATTTTTCTTATTATATTTGCAACCGAATAAGATAAACGGAGCGAATATTTTCGTACATCATATAAAGTATTTTACATTGTATTTATATATGTCTCTTTATGACACATATACATGTATATACATACTATTGTTTATACACAAACTTGTATCAATTACTCATATATAATATTTTTTACGATAAAGCCTAGTATAATTGTGCATATTTGTATATATGCACATGTGTGTACATAAAAAAATCAAAATATTAAATCCTATTTCAAATAGCTAACCAGTAGAGAATAGTAGAATGAGCCATACATAAGTTAAAGTAGCAAACCGGTTATTGTACAAAATTGTAAAGGTAACTATTTTCTATGTAGTCCTATTTGTAAACTGCCTACAATTTTGTAATAATATACCGCTATCTTATTATACCACCATATAAGCATTAATTATGTTCTTTCTCTTTGTATTTCTATACTTATCACGTTGTTTTTGAAATGGGTCATATAGAAAGTACATATATGCAAGGTATTAACAAATTTGCATTCTTTTTAACATTTACAATATTATGAATAAATAAAAATTTGACAAAAAAATTGAACTATATTGGAAATGTGGAAAATACTTATAAAAAATGTATATACCTATTTAGCTTGTTTAAAATATGGGATAAAAAAAAAATATACTAGGAAAATTGCTCTTTGTATTTATATAGGCACTAATATGATGGTGTGTAGTAAAAAATAAGTTTATTTGTAAGGGTACCCATAGTACAAAAATTAAAATAAAATAATTTTTATAACCCTATTTATTATGTAATATTGCTGTATATATAACATTACATGCGTGTATGCATGCTTATATTTTTTGTTTCCCAAAATGTTTAATATTGCATTTGTAGAAAATGAAAAAAATAAATAAATTTGCAAAAGGTCACTCCATATTATATGCATATACAAACATATATAGCACGTTATATGCCGCCCCAAATGTGCTTGTGCTAATATATAGATACCGCTATGCCCACAGTAATAACCCCCTCTTCGCACTATTCGAATTTCAACCATGTACTCCTAAGAATAGAAAAAAATTGCTACCGCATACATGCATAGGAAACGAATATATGCGCATCCCCAAAATTACAAGAAGCTTTATATATGAGGTGCTTTTTTTTAAAAAAAAAAAAACATAACCCACAATTCGATAACAAAATATTAAATTTCATTTGTTTCCTGCATATATTAAACACTCTCACGGGTTTCTTGTTTTTTTTTTCTCCTACCATAAAATTATACTATTTTTTATATGCATGCCTTAAATTAATAAATTTTTAAGCTTATCATAATATATATATATATTTAAATATTTTTATAAATTATAAAATATACACTTACCAATAAATTACCGAAAATACTTTTTATTTAATTATTTTAAAACAAATTAAATAATATACAGTTTTATTCTCCTATTTGATAAAATATTTTCAAATTTAATTCAAAATTTTTCGAATTAAAAATATTTTCCTTTTTATATAATTTTCCAAATAAATTAATTTTTATTAAAAACTTTTATTTTCTTAAACACAATGGCTCATGTAATAACACGCATTCATGCCCGTGAAATTTTGGGTAAGTTTATTTTTCTATTATTTCTATATTTATTCATATCTATAAAATTGTATACACCCATTTAGATATTCTACATGGTCTCTCTACACAGTTTAACTACTTCGTAATATTTATTCATAATAATGTAAACATATTTTCACACCCTTTTTTTTTTCTTTCCTTTGTAGATTCCAGAGGAAACCCTACTGTTGAGGTTGATCTCGAAACCACCCTTGGAATCTTCAGAGCAGCTGTACCATCAGGAGCTTCCACTGGTATATATGAAGCACTTGAATTAAGAGATAATGACAAAAGTAGGTATTTAGGAAAGGGTGTACAACAAGCTATAAAAAATATTAACGAAGTTATAGCCCCAAAATTAATTGGCTTAGATTGTAGAGAACAAAAAAAAATCGACAATATGATGGTTCAAGAATTAGATGGTAGCAAAACTGAATGGGGATGGTCAAAAAGTAAATTAGGAGCAAATGCTATATTAGCTATTTCTATGGCTATATGTAGAGCAGGTGCAGCAGCAAATAAAACTTCTTTATATAAATATTTAGCTCAACTAGCTGGTAAAGATACTGAAAAAATGGTATTACCAGTACCATGTTTAAATGTTATTAATGGAGGTTCTCATGCAGGAAATAAATTATCTTTCCAAGAATTTATGATCGTTCCTGTTGGTGCACCATCTTTTAAAGAAGCAATGAGATATGGTGCTGAAGTATATCATACTTTAAAATCTGAAATTAAAAAAAAATATGGTATTGATGCTACAAATGTTGGTGATGAAGGTGGATTTGCTCCAAACATTTTAAATGCTCATGAAGCTCTTGATTTATTAGTTTCAGCTATTAAAAAAGCAGGATATGAACATAAAGTAAAAATTGCTATGGATGTTGCTGCTTCAGAATTTTATAATAGTGATACTAAAACATATGATCTTGATTTTAAAACACCAAATAATGACAAATCATTAGTTAAAACAGGACAGGAACTAGTTGATTTATATGTTGACTTAGTCAAGAAATATCCAATTATTTCAATTGAAGATCCATTTGATCAAGATGATTGGGAACATTATGCAAAATTAACTGAATCTATTGGTAAAGATGTACAAATTGTTGGTGATGACTTATTAGTTACTAACCCAACTAGAATTGAAAAAGCTTTAGAAAAAAAAGCTTGCAATGCTTTATTATTAAAAGTTAATCAAATTGGTTCTATTACTGAAGCTATTGAAGCTTGCTTATTATCTCAAAAAAATAACTGGGGTGTTATGGTTTCACACAGATCAGGAGAAACTGAAGACGTATTTATAGCTGACTTAGTTGCTGCTTTAAGAACTGGACAAATCAAAACCGGAGCTCCATGCAGAAGTGAACGAAATGCAAAATACAATCAATTATTTAGAATTGAAGAATCACTAGGTGCTAATGGAGTATTTGCTGGTGAAAAATTCAGATTCCAATTAAACTAAACAAGTAGCTATATTTACATATAATAACATTTTCTAAAAATTTTGAGCATAATAATTACGATGAAATAAATTATTCTGCATGTATATACGTATTTAATTTTATTGATAATTCTAAAGTTTGTGTACATATTTTGTGTTTGATTTTTTCTTATGAATTGAAATATGCACAAAAATGTAATTCGCACATATAATTATGTCAATATACACACGTATCGTCCTTTATTTTTAATACGGTTTAATATAATTCATAAAACTTATGCTCAAAATATAAACTGTTCAATTAAAGAAATTGATATATGATGATCATAACAGTGGGCAAGTTGGCTGGCCAACCATTTCTCATATATTTACGATGTAGTTAAAAAAATAGACGTAAAAAGTTGGCTACACTAAGAATGAAAGCATTGCCGACGCTCTATAGTGTAAGAGAACGAATTTGCGAAATTCGGGGGAGGAGTATCCTCAAAGCAGTAGTTACACATTAGGTGAATATCTTTATTATGGGCATAGCCTTAGAAAGATCGAATAAAATATCCTATGTCAAAAAAAAAATATACACACACAAAAAAGGTTTATACCAAATAGGTGACAAAAAATGTATGCATATTGTAAATATTTTTTGAAATAAATATTGTAGAAAAATAGGAAAATATCAATATATTTATTTATCCGTTTTTGAATTTTTTTTTAGTTTAATAAAAATATAAAAACCTACACCGTGTGTATTTTACCAACGTTGTTTATAAAATATAGACCAATTGTTATTTTTACAATTTTCAAAAAATTATAAAATTTATAAATTGTGTGAAATGGTAGTATATATATTTCTATTTTATTTATTTTCCAATTATTATTTTATTTATTAAATGATTTAATATATAATTCCATGTAAATAAAAAACAAATATAAATTAATATTAATTTTTTTAAGATAAAAGAAGGTCAATTATATATACATTTTTTAATGTGATTTTTTTTTTTTAATTTTGAAATAATTAAATTTTTCATAATTTTTTTTTATTATTTATTCTATAAAATGTTGTTAAATTCAATTTGGTTTTTATTTTTTGCATTATAAAATAAGTGAACATATAAACTATTGGTTTTTATTTCATTTTATTTATTTTGTTTTTTTTTAAATTAAAAATATAAATTTTTTTGGTGGAATTTGTTAATATATGTTTTCGTATTATATACTCCCATTTTGTTAATTATTTTTTTTTTTTGTTTAGATCATGAATTATATAGAGAAATAATTAAAAGTTAATAGTGTTAACCAATAGCTGAGTGATCATATTTAGGATTAAAAAAATATATATCGAATGCATTTCTACAATTAAACACCTGTTGTCTATAAGACATTTGTATGTAAAAATTAATTTTGTCTTATTTATTTTTTAATTAAAAATTTAGGTTACACACATTAATGTAATTCATTAAATTGTGTTGTCAATTTGATCTATTTGTTCTTTTCTTTCTCTTTCTACATACATAAGTTGTTACACAATTTTTTCAAAAATGGATCATGTATAACAATCTTTTTTTAACAGTTTAAACATGCACATGTTATTTTAATTTCTCTTTTTTTGATCTTGATATATATACATGCACACAAATATTGTATATACATATATATATTTTTTTTTTTACCTATTTGATCCTACTTATATTTCATTTATTTTTTTATAACATCCATAATAATCCCTATTTTTACAATTACACTTTTGTAATTTCCCGAAAATATATACAACCAATTACATACACATACATCACTGACCTTGTTCATATTTCTCTCTTTTGCATTTCATTTTAATTCAACATTTTATGTGTCTTATCTATGAAAAATAACCAAATTAAAATAATTAAAAAAACATCAATAAAATAAAACAGTAATCGTACTAACAAATAATAAGAATAAAAAGCGTGGCACCCTATGCATATATTTTCACAAATTTTCAAGTGCAATCAAATGAACGCAAAACAATATAAAGGGGGGATACATTCGAGAAATAACCAGGTAGCCAATAATTCCATAAATTTCGATTTGAATAAAAAAAAAACTAGCCAAAAAAATGCAAGTTTTATACAAAATAATTTAAAAGTAAATACTCAAAAACAAAGTGACAACATGAGAAATACTAAAACAAACAAAATAAATAATTTAGAATTAAAATGGAATAAATATTTAGATAAAGTATTAAAATTAAATGAATATGTAAAACTTCCAAATAGTATAAATAATGAACATGATAAAAAAAAATGGAAAAAAGCACATAATTTAAGAAAGAAAATGAAAGAATATGATCTTATGACAAGAAGGAGATTATTTAATAATAATATTGTTAATAATAAAGCCAAGTTAAATAGAGAGAGATATATTGTCTTAAATCGAATCCCAAGATATAGAGAAGCCTTCCCCTCTACTTTAGACCCTTCAAATAAGCTTAAGGAAGATATTATACGTACTTATCTTAAATCCCATGCATGCTATTTAGTTTCTGAAATGAAAAAAAATGATGGTAATATGAGCTTTAACAATACTATGAAAATTAATAATAATACAACAACTCTTAGCCCCTATAATGTTACTGCTAAATCTATGAAAAATATGCGTAAAAAAAATGTTAACATGAATGGAAAAGGTAATAACCATTTAAATTATTTATATAATAAGACAAGAAATCCTTCCATTGGAGAAAAAAATAATCTCTCATATAATTTATGGGAAAAATCAATGATGAAACAACAAAATGACAATAAATATTTGAAAAATAATAATCAAAAACAAAATAAAAAACAAATATATAATTATCGAAATAATGCTACCACTAATTCTAAGGATAATAATCTTAAAAATTATAATATTCAAATAAATGGTGTCTATTCTAATTTAAATAATAATATGAAAAAAAGAACTGTACCAAATACAGCTCCCAAAAATATACATATAGAAACAGATTTATATAACACTGGAAAAAATTACAATTTATATGATTATGGACAAAGTGTTATTCTTCATGATGAAAAAAGAGAGGATGCTTATGAAGTTTATCCCAATACCCCCCAAATGGATTTTATTTCAAAAGAGCAAAATAATTCCCTTAAAAAATATAATATGCATTATTCAACTGCTGATCCCAAACATGATTTACCAATTCAAGAAAAATTTAAAGCAGATCATATGCGTGATGTTTCAAATACACAATATCAATATTCAAATAAAAGCAATTCTAATGAATATGTAAGTGAATATTCAAATAATCGAATGGGAAAAAATTATGAAATTTATAATAAAAAAAAAGCTAGTTGTGGTTTTAAAAAAGATCGATTTTCTTTATTTGGAAGAATTAAACATAATAAAGATATAGAAGTAAAACTACTTTTAAACAAAGCATAATTTTAGGGAAAAATTGTATGCATATTACAGAAATATAATTATCAAAATTTAAGACAATAAATAAGAATGGTTGAAAAAAAAATATAGCTAAAATGTGGAAAAAAAAAATATAGCTAAAATGTGGAAAAAAAAAATGTTGCACACATGTATATATGGAATAAAAATGAAGTGCCAAAGAAACTAATAATATGTATTACAGTTATAAAACATTGTTTTTAACAATATTGCAATTATAGACCATAAAATTGGTAAAAATGCATAAAGTGTAGAAGGAATATAAATATGTGATTACATATATATCGAGAAAAAGAAGGGAATAATGAGAATATGTGTGTATTTTTACATGCACATGTCAGCTTGAAAATTTTTGTTATTCTTCATTTACCTGAATTGTTAATAAAATTTTGGCACCATTTATTTTGTGTTTATTATTATAGACAATTTATTAAGCATTGGAATGTTTTTTATTAGTTTTTTTTTGTATCTCTTTTTTCGTTAACAATGAAATTTTGTTCATATTTATTTTATAAAAATAATGAAATACTATTTTTGATAAATTCACAATAGTTTATCTTGTGTATTAATGAAAAAATCAAATATGATACGCATTTTAAATAAAACAATTTTTGATAATAATAAATAAATATTGGCGTCTTTTGCCTAAGAATGTTTCGCTTGAAATTTAATTATACAATTTATTCTATTCACATTTTTTGTGATATTTCATGTCGGTTTATTTTGTTCTACTAGAGCAAATGAATAATATTATTTATGGTATTTTTCCTCGTAATATATTTTGATTATCGACCCCCACAACAGCAAAATTTTAAAATTTTTAAAATAAGAATGAGTATGAATTTTATTAATTTTTGAACAAGGGTAAAAAATAATTTAATTAAAAAAAAAGAAAAGAATAAAACCATACCATATTTTGAAAATTTAAAAAGTATTAACTTTTTAATTTCATTTATCTTTATTTCTCTCTCCTTCGATGGTACACCTGTTTTATCTCCATCGGCAGGTGGGCTTATATAAGTATCTACAAATTCGTTATAAAAGCTACTTACAGCATCAAATATTAAATTATCACTATTAAGCACATCTGGATCATTTACAATATATTTTTCTACAAATTTTAATTTATATCTTTCCTCTTGAAAACTTCTAATATTAAATGATTGGAGCAGTAATTCTTTACGAATTTTATCGTTTGTATTGTAATCATTTTCATTTATTGTAGAATCTATTTTATTTTCTTCGGCATTATCTTTTTCATTATCTAATTTATTATTTTCTTTGTCTATCGGTTCGTTATTTGGTGTGTCACTTGGTGTGTTGTCTAATTTGGCATCCTTTTCTTTGTCGTTAATTTTTGCATAAGCAACAAAATTTGGTGATTGAAAATAGGCTAATAAGCTGATCGATATTAAAAATATTAGATAAAAAATATTTTGCTTACATTTTTTTTTTTTAACCCTTTTATACGTATGGTCTACATTGCTCCAAGTATTTAATTTATATTTTATTTCCATTGAAAAGTCAAATAATAACACAAATAGTGATGAAATAATATCACTATGTATTGACAAAAAATTAGACTAGACAGAAAAAGAAAGGAGAGAGAAAAAAAAGCGTAGTATATTTTTTAATTTAAAATATGTTTATTTCGCATAAGTTATCAATTTTAATTTTACATTTTTTCATATAAATTGTTAAATAGTATTAAAAATAGAAAAGACAGTTTTGTTTTTTATATGGATCTATATTTATAATCCCATTTTAGCTATACATTTTTTAAATATAATTATTTATAATATTTTATTTTTTACGTGTCTACTTTAAAACGATTATAAAAATCAAAAAATTGTTGGACATACAAACATAATTATATTTATACATATGTTTATTTATTTAAAAAAAATTATCATTCAATTCTATTTAATAATATGTTTCTTTTCAAATCATTGGAAATGTGTGTTTTAACTTTATTTTTTCACAATTTTTGTAAATTCTTTGTAATACAAAGGAATACTTTGAAAAAGAGGAGAAAATAAAATAAGCATATGAATATATGTGATTTTATAAAATGTTCTACTATTTGTTTATATTCTTATATTCATATTTTTCATCAATTCATTTTAAATTTTATATAAACCTATATAACATTACTTAAGCAGTAGATAAATGCTAGGACTTATGAAAAAAGGGAATCATATATGATTATATGCATCTCTCTCTTTTCTTTAGAATTTATAACAAATTAAACGTCTCGTCATTTTATTCATATAATACAAAATGTATGGAACATATTTGGGTGTTATAAAAAATAGTTGAACTTTATATATCTACATATTTTAGAATATGTTTTATTTTTTCAAGTTGTATTTTTTTATGTAAAAAAAGCAGAGATATCCATTTTCGCGAATAATTTTTATATCCCTCGATAGTTCGCTTCTGATCAATTCTTATCATACTTATAGATAGGGAATATTCATTAGTTAAGCCATCTTTAATTTTGTTATCCATTTCAAATTATTTGTAAATATGTACGCTATTTATTAATCTCAAACTGGGAATGGCATTTTCCGACGAAAATAAAGCGCATACTATATATAATAATTTTTGTATAAAACCTAAGCATGTATTTAAAAAAAAAAAAAATATTATAGATTTTTAATTATACATTATAATATTTATATAATACACATTGTTTTAATATATTTTTATATTTTTAAAATATGCAAAATGTATTATTTGTTTGGTTATTCAATTTAATTATTTATATACAAATTATTGTAATCCCATTGATTTAATTTTTTTTGTTTTATTTTTTTTTCATATATATATTTTTTTATTTAAAATTTTGTGACTTTTTGATGAATAATATTATTTTATGATGAGAAAAATTGATAATATCAAAAGTATCTTATAAAAAATAGTAAGCAAATAGCCAGACCATCGAAAATATAAATACGTAATAAAATCCATATTCGGGATAAAACTATGACTAATGATGGCCAGAGCAATATTTTAAATAAATGCGAAGACTCAGGAACAATAGATAACACAAATGATAATACAAAAATTATTCCTTCCCATAAAAATGTAGACCAATCAAATTTTATAAAAAAGGAAAATGCCGACAAAGGTGGCTGCCCTTATGCAGCAATGATGGGCCTACCCGATTCCCCAGCGGATTTGACAAAGGCCCTGGAAAATGATGCCAAAAAGGGCGTGCCAGAAAGTCAGGAAATGAAGGACGACGCCCCAAATGACGTGGAAAGAATAACAAAAGAAGACTTGCTCAAAGAGCAGGAAATGAAGGAGAACGTGATAGAAGGCCAAGAAATGAAGGCGACCGTAATAGAAGACCAAGAAATGAAGGCAAACGGGATAGAAGGCCAAGAAATGAAGGAGACCGTAATAGAAGGTCAGGAAACGAAGGAGACCGTAATAGAAGACAAGGAAACGACGCAGGACTTGGCAAGCAATGCGGAAGATGACATGAACAAGACTAGCGAAGATGACCATATAGAACTGGAAGAAATATTTGCTCTTGAAACTTTAATGCAAATATCAAATAATATATTTATAAATACTCATCATAGTATAACAAAAGATGATATAAATATAACAAATTGTAAAGTAGTTATATATGAATCAAATAATTCTTCGCCAGATTTAAATGAAGGAGATGATGAATTTATAAATATGCTATTTTACTTTCAAAATAAAAATTATATATTTTTTCTGATATATTGTTTAAATAAAAAAAATGTAGTATATTTAAAATTTTTCAATCCTTTATTAATTGAAAAGGAAAATATAGAAGCGATCAATTTATTTTTTATAAATAATTGTTTTCCTCATATAGTATTAGGTTTGAATAATGGAAAAATTTGTTTATACAATCATGAAGGTGTTATATGTATGCAAAATAAATTTTTTGATTGTAAAATAAAGAAAATCTTTTTAGAGCATAATAATAATTATATATTATTTCTTCATGAGAATAATACAGTTATAAATTCAAATGCAAATTTAATTAAACGTGCCTTAGAATCAAATAATAAAATAATGCCCATTGATTATATATTTACAGTTAATAAAAATATACCTATATCTCATATAATACTTAGATATAATAATACATTAGATTCAATAAATAGAGAGTTATATTCAGTATTTGGGAAAGATGATCTTGCTAAATATGTAAATATTTGCACATCGGAAAAAGTAGATGAATCTGAAGAGAATGCAAATAATTTCAATGGATATGGAAATCCAAGTTATGTTATAGCATCAAAAAATATGACATGGGCTATTTTAAATATAATTAAACCAAATACAAAAATGGATTTTTTAATAAAAAGAGAATGCTATGGTACTTCAGAAAAACTAAGCTCAAAAATTAATAATTTTATAAAAAATATATTTATAAAAGATACTGAGCCATTATCAAATACGCCTACTAATAAAATTCATATAAATAATACTAACCAAAATACACTAGTGAATATAAATAATAATAGTTATCCTATATATGCATTTAATACAAATATGATATATACTTTTAATGATCCTAAAAGACAAATTATAGATATTTGTGTATGTCCATGGAATAACTACTTAGCTTTAGCGCTTGATAATTTAGGAAGATTGTGCCTATATAATATTTCAAGGCTGAGTATTTTATATATGTGGAAAAGTTATAGATCAGCCTTTATGAGTTTTATATTAAAAAAAGATTATAACCAAATAGCTCGAAATATAAATAATAATAATTCCACAAGCATTACTAATACTAATATTTTTTATGTTACTGCAACTGACAAAAGTTGCAAAAAAGGAATATTCTTTTATATTAAACCAAGAAATTTAATTGAAATATGGGATATAAATACATTATATAAAATATATGGTATAAGAACTTTTGATGATCCAATCTTATTTAAATTTTTTTTCAAAGATCATGATATTCCTAATGATGTTTATTTTTTTAATACAAATACCCATGTATTTGTGATCAACTCAAAGTTTGAAGTCCTTCACATAAAATGGGTTTAAAGGAGGAAACCTCTTGTTCCGCTCGACTTTTATATGGCGCAAAACCGACCAATTTTTCCCACTATTTTCTCATTATTTTCTCATTATTTTTCTCACTATTTTTCTAATTATTTTCCCACTATTTTTCCACTCATAAAGGGGCATCAAATTATTTTGTCTGATGTCTCACCTTTACCTTTATAATTTGCTATTTTTAACATGTACACATTTCATTTTTTTATTGCTTGTTCATAATTTTTTGGGGTACATGTACATATTTTGTAGCCATGTGTATGTACACCTAAATAAAAACTTGTTTAACATAAATAATGTAAAAATTAAAAATTAAATTCCAAATAAAGTTGTTAAAGTTATACGTATTATTGGAAAAATTCGTTTATGTTGTAATTGGAAGAACACAAAATTTGTGCATTATTTTCTTCTTAAAACGGAAAGAAAAAAAAAGAAAATATAAATAGTTAAATAAAATATAATAAAATATAATAAAATGGCTTTACGTGTGTAATTGCCCTATTTGTACTTAAAACTTAAGTCAGGACATTTCGCAAGTGCAAAGAAAATTATAATAACTCTATGCCCACACGAAAAAATACACATAATACATAAAAAAAATGGAGATTATTTTTTTTTCCCCTCGTAAAATTTTTATCATAATAATTTAAAATATAAATATTAAGCATATCGAAAATATGTCAAATCACCAGACTTTCATTTTAAACCTTTTATTTATACATATATTATTGGCCTAATAATATAGCTTGTGTTCTCTTATCACTTGCTTGTTGTAGTTTTGTATTATGTAATATAGAAAGTCATAAAGCGGGGAAGGGAATACATGCAAGTCCTCTTTTCATTTAAAACTGCTTTAATCCAAATTAGTAAGTAGAACTTTCCCAATTGTAGCTTCTTCAGTTTTGAGATATTTAATTTTCATCTGTTAATGGAATAGTTAATGATTCATTGGTGGGGATATCTGATTTTGAGTATTTAGAAATATGTTTATCTTTTTTATATATTTTTTTTTTATTGAAATCGTTGAAATTTGAATGTGGATGATGTCTGTATTCTTGTTTGTATTGAGCTGGATAATATTGTTGTGAATGATAGTTTGTGTATTTATTTATATGTACAGGATTTTTTTGTTGATTAAAATTTGCGCTATTATTGTATATTCGATTGTTTCCTAAATTATGAGCTAAGTTTCCTAAATGTGAACCCATGATATTATTTCCATCCATATCTTTTTGTGAAGCTTTTAATAACGATTTTAAAGAATCCAAAACATTATTAACTTTTGCATTTTGTATATTTTCACTTATAGAATAACCCACACCTATATCTCCTTTATTAATATAAGGGGCTTGTGTCCTACTATTATCATTATATGCATTATCATTTTCCAATCGTAATAAAGAATTTATAATTGGTGTAATATTTATATTTCCTTGTGTTGTATTTTTATTTTTATATGAATTATAATTTATGTTATTATCATGGTTTATATAATATTCAGAGTTATAATTATTTCTAGATCCCAAATTAGGATTATCATTTATATTTGTATGCCCATTATTTATTCCAGAACTATTTCCTACCTTTTTATTCATCATCATATAATCTATATTCATATTATTTTTATTAACTTCATTTATATTATTATCATAGAATTTTTTTTTAGAATTTGAATTATCCATAGAATATTGTTTATTATTATTTCGATAATTATATTGTTCATTATTTATAGGAAATCCATAATGTTCATTTCCTATTCCAATAGTTGATCGTCTAATTATTTCTTGTTCCATTGATTCATGTGAAAATTTATTTGAATTTAAATTTTTTAATATATCCATTATATTTTTACCTCCATCTTTTATATATAAATTGTTATCTTGTGTTTGCCCAATGATATTACTTCCATTTTTAAAACTGTTACTATTTTTCCAATTATTTTCATACGTATTTAAAGAATTTTGTTTTTCAATATCTTCCATATTTTTATTTCTCTCTTTAATCAATGATATCTGTTTCATAACTAGTTCTGCAACTGTATTACTTAATTGCTTTGATTCTGTATTATTCATATTAGATACACTTTCATTTGTGTATGTATAATTCATATTATTATTATTTGAGCTTCCATAATTTTGGCTGTCTGAAAGTCTACTATATATTTCTCCCCCTTCATTATTTGGTACAACTCCAGGATTAGTATTATTATTATTACTATATCGTACTCCAATTTCTGTTCCTGTTTTATTTTTGTTGTTCATATATTTTAATAAATCTCCATTGTCATTTCCATCTGTATTATTATTCTTAAACCATTTTGCAAAATTACTTTTTGCTAAATTTTCTTCATCATTGTCTTTAAATATGGTGTAACTATTATTTCGATGTGTTCCTTGATTATTTTCATTTACATTTGTTTCTTTACCTATTTTTAATCTACTACTTACAAAATTATCATCATTAATTTTTTTATTTTCATTTATTATATCTGCATTTGGTTTATTATAATTTCGTCCTCTCATATCATTCTCTCTTTCGTTTTTTTTTGAATATTTTTTAATATCACCAAGTGTAAATATTTCTTGATTATTTTTTTTTCCATACACTGATGGATTATCCCAATATCTGTCTGGATCGTTTTTATCAATATGTTCATAAGCTGGTGAATATTGTGAATAATGTGATTGATATTGAAAATGATCATTATCTTTATTTTGATAATGTCCGTTTCGTTCATATTTATTTCCATAATGCATGTTTCCATTATATCCTGATCCGTTATTCCTTTCTTGTTCCGTTAAATGCATTTTCCCATCCATGTCTATATATATATTATTTAGTGGCAAATTATAACCATTATCATCAATATATTTAAAAGCTTTTGAATTATAATTATTCATATTATTCATCGAAATATTGGAATGCTTATTTGGTCCATCAAACTTATCATGATTATATCCATTCTTTGTTCTAAGATTGTTGTTATACGTATTTGTATAATTGAAGTTTCCATTTTGAGACCCTAAATAATTATTATTATTTCCTGTATCGTAATTTCCATAATGATTATTATTTGAATTGGAAATATTGTAATTAGTTGATCCTACACCTATTTCTCCTTTATTATTTGTGTTATGTGAAAATGAATTATCATGTATATTTGAATTATATCCATCTCTTACATACTTATTAGAACCTCCTCGAATATATTTATTTTCTTTTATAAAAAAACTACGATTTAATATATCATTTGAATCGTTCTCTTCATCTGTTTTATAATTTAAAAATCGTAATAACAATAATTCATATAAATTATATTTTAAACATTTCTGTTTAGTGCTTTTCATATTATAAACATTTTCATCAACATATTCGTCAATGCATTCGTCCGTATATTCATCACATGTTTCAGCTTGTTCAATTTCAAGCTTTTCTGTATCTTCGCGTTTTTCAACCTTTTCGTTCGACGTATCATCAATTTGGTCTCCTTCCTTAAGTGCCTTAGTATGGTTTACATTCAATCCATTGTCGATGTAGTAGTAATGATATAGAGGAGTGTAGGCATTGTAATTATGATCATAAATTGTGTCTGTACTTATACATGTGATTCTTTTGTATTTATAAACATGTTTATAGGTTAATTTGTATAAGTTATTATAATTTTTATATATTACATTTCCATTTTTATCAATTATATTATCACAGGAGGCATTTAAAGGAGAATCTATTCCTCTATTATTTATGATACTAAAATTTTTCAATTCCTCTTTTTCCATTTAAATTAATCTTTATCTAATATTAAGATATGTTATTAAAATTGAAAAATATTTTTTTTGTGGGTTGAAGATAAAAAATGAATCAACAACTCGCAAACGTCCTATAGGCATAAATTTTTACTGACCTCCTACAATAGCTAGATTAAATATGCAATTATGTACACACATATGCATGCATATATAGCTTTATATTTTTGTTTGGATATATTTAACTTGATATACCATCAAAAAAATATAGTATTACATTATATAAATAAAGAAAAATGAAAAAGTGTAAAAAATATGCCTATATATACGCAAAATTGACACTACACTAATTTGGCTCTATTTTATATTTACATAAATTGTGAATTACAAACATTCTATTTTAAATATTCATTCTCTGTGTGCACAAAAAAAATATACGCATACACATATGTGTAGTATGTAGTATGTAGTAATATATGAAAAGGTATGAAAGAAGAAAAGGGGGCTAAAATAATCCGACGTTATTTTATACCCACGAAATATAAGACTGGCAATAATATACACATGTATATATGCAGCATATATAATTATTTATTCTATCTATGTTCTTATGTATGATTTTTAATATTAATATACATGTTAGTGTTTTAAAATTTTCGTAATTAAAGAGAAAAAAATCGTAGGGTTTTGAAGAAAATTAAAAATTACATATAAGTCATTTCACTTATTCAAATTGTGAAATATATAAACACATACATATGTACTTACATGCTTACCCACTTTTTTTTTTTTTTTTTTCTTCCTATTATATTGTGGAGTATTTATTATATGCCTTATAATTTTTATCTCCCAAAATATAATAATACAATATAACAAATATATAAAAAAAAAAAAAAATAAACTATTATGAAAATCAGGTACAATAGTTTTACTAAATAAAAATAAAATAAAAATTATAAATAAGTATACGAACAAATATATGAATTAATGTGTAATATATATCTAGATGATATTATTTTTTGGAGTTATATATAATCTATACTTATATTTTTATATATGTGTATATATATTTATCACGTGCACGGGCTTATATGTAGTAATAAAAACTTTGGGTATATTATAAAAAAAAAAAACAAAAATAAATATAAGGGGATGAAATATTTTTTTACTGATAAAAATAATTTTAATTTAAATATATTTTATCACGTCCAATTGTTCGGAAGAAATATAATAAATATAAATATTCTTATGTATGTATATATTTTTGTAACGCTATAATAAGTTTGTACATATATTCAAAAATATATATATGTGTATGTAGCATTATATTGTTACGTGATTAAAGAGGGGAGAAATAAACTTATAAATATTTAAAAATATAATCTATTTTTTTACTTATATATTTATTTATTTAAAATATATGAAAAAAAACACATGTTTAAATAATATATGTAGAAATATGTTACTATGTTTTATATGAACTGCTTAATTTATTTTGCAGTAATTTTAATAAAAAATGAAAACCTTTTTATGCTTTAAACTTTTTTTTTTTTTTTTTTTTTTAAATTATAAAACGACGTTCAATGTAATTTGATCTTATAATATTTCTTTCCCATTTACACGAAACTCTCAATTTTCTCACACAAGCAAGGTCTGTTAGGGAATATGAAATATTGAATAAGTGGCTGTATGTTTGCATATATGTATGTATGTATATTTATTTATTTATTATTTATTCGTGTGAATATGCCATAGTATGGCCATCATGCATATCTATAAAGTGTGTGCAACAAACTGGAGTGATAATTTACTTCCGTTTCCATACAAATAAAATTATATATAAACAATCTTCAAAATAAACTTAAGCTTAATAATAATATGTATATGCATATGTACATGTGCAAATATTAAGGGAAAGGCATAGCAACACAAGCCCTACCTAATCCGTTTTAAACATTATTCTGTTCTTTTCTTGTGTGTGTATAATGTAAGTATATATATGTACATATCTTATGTAATACACAAAAATCGCATATTTAATATGTTAAAATAAATTTATAAAAACCACACATATAGATATATTCCCCTATATTTTATGATAAGGTAAAAAAATAAATATTTCGTATTATTGATTATTTCGAATGTATATATGGTTTAGCAAACTTGAGTAATGAAAGTAAGAATATATGGATATGTGTAGGTAAATTATAATTGTAAGCTTATGCTATTTTTCAATGAAAATCAATAAAATAAAAAAAAACTATATTGTAAATAATACTATGTATGCCAAATTAAAACATAATTCGCTTTTTAAACTTTTTATAAAATGTTTTTTTTGAAATATTTATATTGCAAGCAAATAAATGAAATGTAAAACCTAAAACAATTTAAAAATTATAAATTTTTTCAAAATATTTCAAGTGGTAAGCATGAATGTAAATTTGCAATCGCTAAAGTCAACAAAATAAAAGCAAATAAAAAACGCATTCATGCATACACATAGTACACACATCAAGTCTATTTTTTATGACTGAAAATGATCTACAATAAAAATGGAAATATATTGACATTTTTTATATTAAATATTTTATATATATATCGGCTTGTTTTTATAATAAAATTGGGTGTAAATACAGTGATAAAATATATCAAATATTTAGAACTTTACAAAAAAAATAGACCTAATATGCGTACATTTTTTTATATTTATTTGTAAATATAAACATGTGCTTATTTTATTATTTTTTTTCAAAAAAAATATTTATCACCAATGAACATGAATTTATTATTTTTGCTAGCACTCATACATTTATTTATCACATTTATTTATCACATTTATTCTTATATTTGCAAATGCTACCATGTTTTATTTATAAGGAAGTAATTTCATTTTTCTATTTAGCGTAATAGTGTAATAGTGTAAAATGGAATAGCTGAATAAAATTGTAGATAGACCTAACCAAGCCATTCCCAGCCATTTTTTACGCAAGCAAATATATTTGCATAAGTTCGAGCATTGCACATGTTTAAAAAATAATATGAGGGCGCTGCAAAGGTTTATTGCTTTATTTTTATTCTCAAATATGTCTTAAAAAATTGAATATATACTTTCTTTTACCATACTAGTATGCATAAATAGTAATGTATTATCATCAATTTGTGAAAGGCATTTATAAATATCACACCTATGTAGAACATAGTAAACAGTTGAAATTTGTGTCTGCTTAAAAACAAATGCTTATTCATACCTTCTTTATTTCATTTTTTGTAATAACACAAGATCGTGGAAACAATAAAATGAAAAAATATTCAAAATATTACTCGATTTTTTTTAAATAAAATAAACAGATTTATATACACTATTTTTCACTACCATAATAAAAATGTGTTTTTTTCATTTCCTTAAATTTTGTTCGATTAAATTTTTATTTTTTTAATTTATTTTGAAAATATATATTGGTAAACTTGCCATTATGAAATTAATTCCATTTTTAAGCAAAACCCCAAAATAATTATTCTTCAAAAAATTAAGAATAAATCGAAAAAGGGAAAAAAGGAAAAAAATAAAAAAGGCCAAACATGAGCAAACAAAATAAATACAAAATTATAAAATACAAAAGCATAAGTAATAATTTAAGAATTTAATGTTTTCCCCTTTCATTTTTATACCATGTATATATAACAATTTTTTTTACTTTTTCTTTTTTAATATCATTTGATAAAATTAAAAGAGTTTAATCAAAATTCAATTTGTAAAATGGTAAAAAAAAAAAAAAAAAAAAAATAAAACATTATGATCAACTATGAAAGTTAAAAAAAAAACATGTGGTATATGACCCTTTCTATGTAATCTTCTTTTCATTTTAATTATAATATATGTCCATATGCATATCTTTTCATTTTCTCTTTTTTAATAAATTAGAAAGAAATATAAATAATTAAGAGAAAGAGGAAAAAAGGGAAAAGTCACATTATGTATTGAAACAAAAAATAGTAAATAAAAACAGCCATTTTCATAATCTAGCGAAAAAAAAAAAAAAAAAAGTTTTTTTTTATGTCATGTTCAGAAATGGAAAAAGAGAATGATAATAAAAAAAGTGGAAGGGGTAGAAAAAAAAAAGAAAATGCAAGTAAAGAAGCGGAAAACGATGTAAGGGAAAACGATGAAAGTGGCCAGGTAAAAACGATAAGCGAAGAATTTAATGATGACATTGATGATGTTCAAAATTGGGTAAACAAAACAAGACATGCTATGAATAAAAAGCTAGAACCAGAAAATATAAAATACAGTGATGACGAAGATGAGGAAGAAGAAGATGGTGTGTCAAAAAAAGGAAAAAAAAAAGGAAAAAAACAAACAAAAAATAATAAAAAATTTTCTACGAATTTAAAAGTACAACATAAAAATGATGATATTCAAAATGATATGATTTTAACATTGAAAGATCAAAATGTTTTAAGTGATGAAGATGATTGTTTAGTAAATGAAGAATTAAAAAAACAGAATATTAAAAATTTAGTAACAAAAAATGATGATAATTATTGGAACCAAAATTATTATAATCCACTCTCATATTATGAAGATGATTTAAAAAATAAAAATGAACAAGCAGATAATAACACATCTATAAATATGCTCCCAAAATATGATGACAAAGAGCATTCCTTCGATGTGCAGGTAAATTATAATTCCGATGAAGAAGACAATAAAAAAAAAAGTAACATAAAAAATCGTACTAATAAAATCAAAAAAAATGTGGAAGATCTAAAGAAAAGAAGTCTCATTAGTACTGATGATGTCATTACAGAAAGTGGCAAAGCTATTCAAATGAAAAAAAGAAAAGTTAAAAATATAAACAAAAGAAAATCAGATGATGTATGGAGTTTCTTATATGAAGATCCAGTAAACGAAGAAAAAGAACTCGAACAAAAGGATGGAGATAAAACAAAAAAAGAAAAAAATACGATCACATCAAATAGTGACAGTACAAAGAGAAATAGTAATATTCTACAAGATGTTATGGAAAAAATCAAAGAAGAAAATATGAATATGGAATTTAATTATTTTGATGATACATTACTTAGTCATAATGAAGAAGAAAAAGAATTATATGAATTATTAGAAAAAGGTAATGATTTAAAAAAAAAAAAAAAAGAAAGAATTAATTATCAAAATGAACTATTAAAACGAGTTGTAATAAATGACGATGACAAAAAAATTGATGATGAAAAAAATAATAATACTATAAAATTAACAGATGCTTCTGAATTTTGTAAAAGTATATACTTACCAATAGATATGCATGAAAGTATTAAAAAATCAGGAGCGAAAAAAAGTGGTATAGAAATTGCAGTATCGGATCGTGCAAATAATTCAAACCGACTTTCAAAATTAAATCATAATGATGAAGATGAAGATGATAAAGATTCAATAAAAAATGATGAGCATGATGAAGAAATAGATCTTTCAGAAAATGGTGTATCTGAAATTTTTAATGAAATTAAATTAGATGAAGGATTATTTGGAGCATTAGAATATTTGAAAACTAGAGGCGAATTAAATATAGAAGATAAGGTTTATAGAAATCCTGAAAATAAACCATTGCATATGGCTACAGATAAAAATGATATCAAAATTGATTATAAAAATGATACAGGAAAAGTTATGACACCAAAAGAAAGTTTTCGCTACATTTCGTGGATTTTTCATGGAAAAAAACAAGGTAAAAATAAATTAGAAAAAAAAATTAAAAGAATGGAAATTGAACGTAGGTTTAAAGAAAACCCAATGGAATCCCTTCCAACTTTAAATATTCTTAAAAAAGTTCAAGAAGTTCAAAAAAAAGTTTATTTTACATTATCCAATAATGGGTGATATATTTTGGTTTTATTTTTGGCTAAATAATTTAAACAAAATCTTTATATATCCCTAATTGTTGAAATCAATAAAATGGGAATTATCACAACCTTATTCCATTTTTTTATTTAACACTATATTTTTTTATGATTTATATATTTATGAAGTAACAAATAGGAAATGGTATTTCCGTTGTTTTATTATGATTTTATTTGTTTTCATTTTTGTCATTTTTAACTTTTTCGTATTCCCATTTTTAACTCATTTTTTTAAGTATAAAAAATAACATTTAAAGTTTAATAAAACGCAAAAAATTATGTTTTGCATATTAAGGGACCGGAGAGTGTGTATGCCTATTGAGCACACATTCACAAACATGCACATATTATGTATACACATATACATAATGGTGATACAAAAAAAAAGACAAAAGGTTGGCTTGTTTTGCGGCATAATTTGTAGTTACCATATATATAAATATTTTTTTTCCATTTTATTTCTACGTTTTTTTCCTTTTTTCTTGAATGTACTTATTAAGTTTCTCGTTAAATTTTTTGCATATCGTTATTTGTTCAAATAAATGAATTAATAGCGGTTTACCCATAATTAATACACTATTATACTCTTCCTAAAAAAAACAACACATGTGTGTATGAATATTGGAACGTGGTAGAATTTTTCAATGTAGTAGCTATATTTGGTATGTTTTTTTTTATTTTATTATTTTTTTTTTTTTTTTTTTTAAAGCTAGTAGGCCGTACCTGCTTCGCTTGGATCTCGTCCTTTATCTTTGAAAGATTTTCAAGAATTTTATCTCTTTTATTTTGTTCCGGAATGTAGGAAGTGTAAAACAAATTGAGTAAATAATTAATTTTCACGTGATATTCTTTTACAATATCGAGAATATGCTGCTCATAATCAATCGTTCCAATGAGAAGCGATTGGTTGCTTTGACACTTTTTTGTGTTAAGGACAAATAGCTGTCTACCTGTTGGTCATAAAAAAAAAAAAAAAAATGGTGAGTTGTTATAGCTAGCCAAAATTGAAAAAAAAAATATAAAGATACACATTAATGTGTGCAATAAAAAATGGGTAAAGCAGTTGGCTTTTTTTATAGAAAAAATTTATAACATACCTATGGCAAAGAGATCCGAATAATTTTTTGAAGTATTCTGTCTGTTTGTTATTAAATCGTCCATAAAAATAGAAAATTGTTTGTCTAAATTTTCCTTATTTTGTAATAATTTTTTAGTATCATCCTTGTCTTCATTTTGTAAGTTACATAGGTTGTTTTTTTTTTTTTCGAGATTAAATAATAGTTCTTTTTTTTCATTAACATCATCAGACAAATTTGTATCATTAATTTTTTCATTTAGATCATCATAGAATTGATCGATGGTAAATTTTTTTTCTTTAACCATACGGATACAATAATTATTAAATTTATTGATTAATAAGTTTAATGAATTATGATTATTTGTTATTAATTTTTCATTGGTTAATATACCAAACCCTTCAGGGTTTTCTTCATTAAAATAATAATTATTTTTGAATATGACATTTTTTTTGTCAGACGATTTTGTTGATAAATATTCTGATAATATGCATTTTTCTAATGTTCCTTTAATATCTTGATTAACATTTTCAAGGTTATACATTAAATTTTCAAAAGAATGTTGGTTAGTTTGCTGAATATTTAAAAAGTTTTTATTTGCCATAATGTCTTTTTCATTTTTATCATAAAAAAATAAATGGCTATATTTATTGTTAAATAAAAAATACCAGAATGTTCCTTCATTTAATATATTATTTTCAATATAATAATCATGTAATTTTTTTAATTTTTTATTTTCTGATAATATTAATTTACTAATTTCTTTATTTATTTCCACATTTTTACTAATTTTTTGTTCTTCAGATATATATATAGGTTCTTTTAATATGCTTTTGTCATTACTTGAAAGAATATATTTATGTTCGTATATATCATTTTTATGAATTTTATAAAACTCTTTTTCATCTAATATATCATTTTCTATACACATTCTGTATAAGTTTTTTAAACGTTCATCAGATTCAAATATTTTATTTAATACAACATGACATTCTTTCATCATTTCATTTTCATAATCCTCTTCGCTTTCTTCGTCGTCGTCTTCATGCTGCATTTCTACACCATCATCATTTTTTCTATCTATTTCATTTGCCTTCAATCCACGATTATACTGTTCATTATATCCATCATAATTATCTTCAATAATTATACAATCATCTTTTTTTGCACTATCATTAATACTTGTTTCCTTTGTAATATATTCATCAATGATAATAGGCGTGTTATATGCACTTGCTTCGTCTTCGATATTTATAGATTGATCATTTCCTTCTGTTGCTTGTCCATCTTCATAAACGTTATATTTATTTTTTATTAAATTTAAATTAAAATCTATATATATGTGATTTTTTAAATTATCTTTATTTAAATAATTAATTGCTTCTGTTACTGTATTATAATTACGCTCATTTAAAAATTCAAAAATATATGACTCTGAATTATTATAATCATGAAAACAAAAATTATTTTTCTTACTTGTTAAGGCAAATGTTAATCGTATTTTATTTTTTTTTTTAGATTTTTCTGTTTTTTTCCAACTAAATATACAAACCTTCAAATCAATATCATCGATTAAAAAAAGAGAATTGCTTGCTTCCTTTTCATTTTTTGTTTTATCAGATATGTAGATAAGAAACTTGTTTGTGATAAATAAATTCCCTTTTTCATTATTGTATATTACTTCTCCTGATTCAATAACCTTTTCTTCTTCCATTGATCAAACATATGTTCTAAAACTTGGCGACTAACTATGTCATATTTATATACATATAATATAAACAAGTTCACTATTCTTTATTTTGTTTAAATGCAAGATAACTCAAGTTGTATCCCCCTGATAATACGTTTTTTTCTTCCTATATATATAGGTTTGTTCGAAACTTCATTAAAATATTTCTTAATATAGTATTTCTTTTGGCTTGTTTTATTTTTAACACCTGCGTCTTCAAATATATACCCATGAAATTTTTATATGATTAAATAAATACATATAAAAAGGAAAAAAAATTATACTTTTTGTACCTTTCCTTTTGTTTACATACTTTATAAAAGGTAAATTTTATTATTTTTTTTATTTATACATATTAAAAATATACACATAATATAATGCGCATAAGTATACTCTCTTTGTTTACGTGGTTTTATATTTTTTCAAAAAAAAATGTAATGTAGTGACTGATAAATTCAAAAAAATATAATATCACCAACCAATTCATACATCCATTATGATATCAATATAATGTCACTTCTTGTGATTTATTTTCCCAATTGGAAAATGTTTAAATGTTCTCTTTAAGGAAGAAAACAAGCCAAATATTTTTTTTTTTTTTTTTTTTTTTTTATAGCTTGCTAAATTTAAATTAGCTTTAAATTAGTCTAAATTTCTTTTAAAAAACATAAAAAATTAAACAAAAAATAAATACAAAATATAAGAAAAAAAACGTCAAAAAATATAAAATGATATATTTCATCAAAATAAAAACAGTTAAACAAATTATATTAAATCCACTGTATGTGGAAATTATATAAGCACATAAGTGTGTATATATAAATATGTTCGGTAGAGGGATATTAAAATATGTCCCAGGATTTTATCACAATATGACAATGCTCATATTTATATTTAACACATAAACTACAAAATATGAGACTATTTATATTCAATAGACGTATATAATACCATTGAATTTGGGGAGAATACAAAATGATTATTAATTGGATATATATACGAATTTTCATTTTTTTACTTTTACTTTTAATCGTCATTATCTTTATAATCAAATTTTCTTCTAATGTTTATATTTGCAGGGTTATTAGTATATTCAATATTTTCTGTTTTTTTATGAGCTACTAAAAGGTGTTTACTTTTGCTTATAGCTTTTTGATGGACTGATTTCCATTGTTGTGTTTTATTTGCAAATTCTTGATTTATTAATTCGTTTTTTTGTTTTTTTTTTAGTGCATTTCTTTTTTTTGTTTTTTTTATTTTTGTTTTCAATGAGTCATTTTCTTTAACTATTAAATTTTCTGGTATTTTATAACCAGCTGGTGTTATTACCTCTTTAATTTTTTTTTTCTTTTTAATTCTTATTTGATCGTTTTTTACATATTCACTATTATTGTAGCCTATATATGTAATCAGGTAGCTGTCTCCTTTACTTTTCGATACTAAACAATCATACCATTGCCTAAAAAAGAAACAAAAGAAAGAAAAATTAAATGATATATTTCATATGAGTATTTACAAATAAATAATATTTTTCAAAGAATTCTTAATTTATTAATTTTTTTTATTCTTACCCATCTTTTTTATATAAGGCCTGGTATTGGTTATTTTCTGATGTCGACAATGTGTGCAATATTTCATTTAGCTGTACATAATTTTTGTGTACTAAAACTTGTTCATTTGTTTCAAATATATGAACTAATAGTTGTTCCATATTATTTTGAATAACTACATTTTCTATTGATCCATATACTCTTTTATTTTCATACATAAAACTGCATGTTCTTCCAATTAATAATGCTGACTCGTTCATAACATTTTCATTTTCATTTGAAAATGGCTGTTCATTTTCTTCAGCTATTTGATCGGGTATTTCATCATCGGATTCGTCTATAAATTGAAAGAGAAAAGTAAAAAAATTAACGATAAATATTTGAGATATTAATATAGGTAAGAAAACCACTGTGTAACTAATATAGACAGTAAAACCGTTTATTTATTTTTCATTTTAAATAATATCATGTGCATATATAGCTGTGGTAGCTTGAGAAATATATTAACATATTTGAAAGGGAAAATATGCACACACATATATGTTTTTTTTACTTTTTTTTTTATATTTAATCAAATCCCGAGTTAAGTTTATAACTTCTATCATATCACATTCTAACTTTTTCAAGTTTTGTATTTGCTCATTTTCTTCATTTTGATCATTTTGAATTTGTTCATATTTTTTTATTTCATCTCTTACTAAAGCTAGCTGTTTATTATACTCATTTATTTTTTCCTAAAAAGAGAAAAAAAAAATTATGACCAATACATGTTAAATACAATCAATTATACAGCTAAAAATATTTTATATAAATTAAAGTCCATTTGTTTAAACAAGTATGTATATAAATATAGAATGATGAACTATTATCCTACCTCTAAATCTTCTAATGATTCATTAAACTCGTCCATTTTGTTCAAATTTATTTATTTTATCCATTAACAAGGTATTTAGTTGGTGTTGTAGCAAACTAGCCAAATTACAATTTCTCTCTTTATATATACATAAATATGTATAAATATATTATCATAGCATTTAGTCTTCTTTTTGAAATAAAAAATATGGTTTTAGGGTACAAATATAAAATATATTTTTATGTTCTTTTTTGCTAAATAGATATTCTTCGCATTTTGAAAAATATTTATTATTTTTTGCTATGTTACTTTTTTCCCCTTTTTTAATTTTTGTTATCACCAATTAGCGATTCACTACGGTAAATTTATTTATTTTTATGTTTCTTCAATTTTTTATTTTCATATATTTCTCATCTCTCAACGAGAAAAAAAAATCAATGATATGCGTTATACCGCTAGTAGTATTATGAACTTAAAATATATTTATTTATAAAGTTATGAAATAAAAAAATTGGAAAATAATTTTTATATTAAAATTAAGATGAAAATAATAAAAAAAATTCCACAACGAACAAAAGAATAATAAAAAAATAATATAACACACATATATGATAATATAGCGCTGGTTGTTTATCTTCAAATTTTATTATTTTGGCTATTTTCATTTATACACTTTGGGAACATATTTATAGCTGTTCTGCAATTATTTCGAAATCTCTGATATTATTTGGTACAATTTTCATTGTTAAAATTGCATTTTTTATCGTAAAAGGGGTTAGCGATTGAACTGAAAAAAATATATACAATTTTTGTGTCTTTTGGAATTACCTAAGCTTAATTATTAAGAGGAAAATATAAATGTATTCAAAAAGTAAAAAAATTGTGTAAAAATTAGTAAAAGAATTTTAAAAATACTTGAACAATTGGTTAATCATTCTAGGTATTTGGTATATACATTTTACAATATGATAAAACAAAATTAATATTGGCTATGTTGTTAAAATATTCACATGCATATGCAACCTTTGAAATGTAGAAAATGTCAACTTTATAATTATACAATGCTATAATATTATTTTGTGAAAACACAAAATGGTATATGAAAAAAAATAATAATCAAAATTACATATAAATACTAAAATTGGGTGGTAAAATGGAAAATAATATTTTCAGTGCAATTACAACAAATATTCTAAAATTTATAAAAATAAAAAAAAAAAACATCACCACCAAATTAAAAGAAAATTTCCAACAAATCGGAATAGTGCACAGGAAAAATAATTATATTAAAAATATATTATTTTTTTGATTTATTATTTTTTGTTTTATTTTTTCTACAATTTTATTCTCTCTAAATTTAATTAATCAATTAATTTCAAAATAAATCGTCTTTCACGAATTTCAAAAAAAAAAATAGACAGGTAATGACGTTATTTTTAAATAAGGGGGAAATTAGTAACATTTTAATAATTTTAGACAATTTATAAATATTCTAAAATTTTATATAATATTTTACACATACTATGTGTATTTCATTTAAGAGGAAAAGACAGATATTCAACAAAATTTGAGTTGTAACTATGTGAATATTTTCGAAACAAAGATATATGAAAATATAGATGTGCTATAATGATGAAAAGAAAAATAACAACCAAATCGTTCATAACCATATTTGGATTCATATTATTTAATTTGTCATGGTGTGGTACCAAAGATAATATTTTAAATGAAAATAATAATAATATATTATTTTCTTTGAATTATAAAATACGAGATAAATTATATAAAGGAAAAATAATATATTCAGATGGTATAAAAACATATGGATATAAACAAAAAGGGGTTTCTATTGTTATCCCTTTAATATATGAAAATAAAATAAAAGATTTTTTTTCAGTAAGTGATGATGAAAGATCATGTGGTTATCACATCTATGAATATGGAATATCAAATAATAAATACAACTATAAATGTTATCAAAATAATTTTTGTGGAATCATACCAAATAATAAATATATTACAGAAATAGAAAATAATCTATTATATTGTGCTCATTTTAATAGTAATGAAATGATAATATATTATATTAGTGAACCCGAATTATTAAAACCAGATGTTATATATCAAGAACTTTTATTTTTAGAAAATCAAAAAAAAATTTTAATTAATTGTAATACAATGTTTATTGAAATAGTTTCTATAAATAGTGTACCTTCAAAATATTGTCTAAATGATTATTTATTATTATATGCTCTAAAAGCATGTACTAACAAAACCTATTGTTATATTAATTTATCGAAATTTAATTTAGAATCATGTCCTATAAATGATTCATATAGTTTACATATAAAATATAAATGTAAAGAATCCCCTAATCTGAGTTTAAGTAAAAATGATTCCGCAAATTCTAAAATAAAATATTCGGAACGTATTTGTAAATATGGCTATAATATTATACAAAGCAAATTATTAAATAAAGAATTAACTTATAACCCTAAAGATAATATTAATAATTATAGAAAGATGATATCAAGTAGATGTGAAAAAAATTATACTTGTGGAAATAAAATATGCTCAGTAAATCAATATTGTGATGAAGCTACTGAAACATGTAAATGTAAAAATTTGGGAATTTCAATAAATCAGGAAACATGTGAACCCATAGATGTATGTCAATTATTAAATTGTCCACAAAATTCAATTTGTGTAAAAGATAAAACAACAAATAAAGCAGAATGTAAATGTAATGATAATAAATATTATTATCAAAATAAATGTTATGATGCTCATGAATTTGAAGATTTATTAAAATTAAATAGTATAGAATATAGCCAAACGTATATAGACAAGCTATATATAGGTTCTTCATTAAAATCGGAGCATATATTTATGAAATGTCCAGCCGATTTTGAAATAGAAGTTGTTACTGCATATGTTAGTTGCTATAATATTCCATTCTCTCTAAATAGTGTTCATAAAAAACGACCTACCGCAATTTTAAAAAAAGAATGTAATGGAAAAAATAAGTGTACTTATGGCAATAGTGCAAATCATGTAGAAAGTCTTCATGCACCAAATGTATGTCCTAATGGATTTATATATTTCAAATATAATTATTTATGTAAACAAAAGGAAGACGACGATGAAGAGGAAGATGACGAAGAAGATGGAGATAGCCACCTTTCTGTAAAAACAAAAAATGGATTACAAGCATTTTCTGCATCACCAACTCCAAAATATATTAATGAGCATGCAAGAGGAACATCCAATGAAAATGTTACCTCTTATATAAAAATATTAAAGAATACAGAAAATAGTAAAATAGAATGTCTTGGAGGAAATATAAAAATTCGTAGTGCACTAATAAAAGGGGGTTTAGGATGTGGAGATTTAAATATTACAACAGCGGTGCAAAAATATTGTAACGACACTAGTAATTGTGATATAGGAAGTATATATAAATTTGATACATACTGTATCAATAATCAATATCTGTATGTATCATATGAATGTAAAGACTTATGTATATATTGTACTAGTGATTCATCATGTTATGGAAATAAATTTAACAATCGATGTTTTTGTGATTACCCTTATATATCAAAAAATAAAGAAAATAATTTAGTTTGTGAAATACCTACAAGTTGTTCATCCATAACATGTAGACCTAATGAAGAGTGTAAAAATGTAAATGGATATATATATTGTGATTGTGTTGATGGGTATAGTATAATAGATGGGGTATGCCAAAAAGATATTCCATGTTTTGATCAATGCCCAAAAAATAAAAAATGTGTTGTAGAAAAAGGGAAAAATGTGTGCAAATGTATTAATAGATCACCAAATAAAAAAGGTAAACCTATATGTTATGATAAAGAATCAGATGATGATTATGATGCTTTATATGCTTCAAAAAATAAATGTAAAAAAAAAGAATATATGAATATGTGTAATAAAAATAAAGAAATATGTGTTTATGATATAAATACTGATAAAGCTAGTTGTGAATGTAAACCACATTTTACTCGATCTTCAAAAACAAATGAATGTGAACCTGGTGAATATTGTAACAATGTAGTATGTAAAACAAATGAAGAATGTATATATTCAAATGGTAAAGGAGAATGTGTGTGTAAAAATAATTTTTATAAAAATGCAGAAGGAAAATGTGTGCATAATAATTTATGTACAGTTAATAATGGTAACTGTACTGATCAGGCAAATTGTATATATCATGAAGATAAACCACATGACTGTACATGTAAAAAAGAGGGTTATGTTTTCCTAAATAATAAATGTGTTATAAAAGATAAATGTAGTGAAAAAAGTTATTGCTCAGATAATTCGATTTGTATCAATGTATTAAATAAAGAACCTATATGTGTATGCACATTTAATTATATTAAAAAAAATGATGTCTGTGTTTTAAAAAATCCATGTTTATTTAATAATGGGAATTGCCCAAAAAATTCGGTGTGCAAATATCAAAGTGATAAAACAACATGTACATGTTCAGAAAATTATATACAAAAAAATAATATATGTGAGCCATTAATAGATCAAACATATAAAAAATTTTTAATAAAATATAATGAAGATCCTTTTATTTCACTTGGTGGTTGTGGTATTATTTATTTTATATATAAAGATAATCAAATATTATGGAAAATTAATTCAACAGAAGAATCTTATATTTTTAATTATACCTTCCCAAAAAATGAAAATGTTGCTGCTCATATCAAAAATCGAAAAACAAAAACTATTCTTTATTTGGAAAAAATGGAAAATGAAAATAGTACTACTTATGATGATTTTGTATTAGATCACCTGCATTGTGAATACACTAACATGTTTTTTATGCCTGGACGGAATAGACCACCAAACATGCCTTCTCATGCATAAAAAAATTATAAAAAAATTATTAAAAAATTACAAAAAAATATACAACTCCATCTTTTACTATATATATTGTAATATTTATCAAATGAAAATGTGTTTTCCCCCTAAAATGAGTACATATGTCTGTATAAACCATTTTAGATATGTTAATTTTTTTTGCAATTTTTTTTAACTACATCCGCCAGTTTTGAAAAAGAAACTTATCTATAGGTTTTTTATTTTCTAAACAGATTATCCCTATTTTATTACAACTATTTATAAATGGTGATATGTTATTTATTTTTTCGAGAGACTGATTTGAAAAATCTTCTAATACTTCAAAATGAAGATTAATTGGATCAATCATTTTTCCTATATTTATATAATGAAAATAGGAAAAAATCGGAATATTATAATTTCTTAACATGTTAATAAAATTTGTTAATTCCTTATGAATAGTCATACTATTTCTTTCAAATATCTGATTAGGAGTTGAATGAATAAATATTTTTAAATTATATTTTGAAAGAATTTCCAATGAATTAGATTCTATATTAGTGTTATATATTTGTTTATTAAAACCTGGGTCCAAAAAATATACTGATTCGATGTATGGCAAAATAAAATCTGCTTTGTTAATTTCTCTTAGTAAAGAAAACAAAACACTACAGCCTTTACTAAACCCAATTAAAATTAACTTCTTCCTTATAACCGTATCTATATTTATAATATTACTTATACACTCTTTATGATTATTCACTGTACTATCTATATCTTTGCTCTTGTTTGAATTAGTATCATTGTCACATTTTTGAATGCTAGCACTAACTAGTGTGCCGTCTGTTTGGTTGTTTCTGCTTCCATGTATTGAACTATCTTCCCCATTTCTTTCTTTTATTACATTATCATTTAATGATAGCAAAATAAATAATAAATGCTTGATTCCTTTCGCATCTATATATTTATCACATTTGTGGTCGACTTCATTTTGAGAACTCGGGCTTAAAGATACAGGATCATCATTTATAAAATTCGAGAAGGTGGAAAAATGATTAACAAAAGTACTAGGTTTAATAAATATTATATGATCATATAAATATTTAGATGATATAACCCAAAATAAAGCTTCATAACTAAAACAATAATCACTACATTCATTCGCCGATTCACATGTATAGTAAGTATAGATTGTATTTATAAAAAAATTTGAGTAATCCCCTGGGAAAAATATTATATATTTACTATCATATTTTTTATCTATTAAAATTGGCTCTCTATATAATATTATATTTATCATATTATTAAACCCAGTTACCTTATGAACGCAAAAACATACTGGCATTTTCGCACACCCACATACGTACGAATACGTATGTATACAAATAGAGGGGTCTTAAAAACAATTGTGGAAAAAACTTTTCAAAGAGAAATAATAAATAATATTTAATTAAAAGGGGAATATTCATTCAGAATTCCAAATGTTTCAAGCCCCTTAAAAATATTTTTACATAATTTATGAAGCATTCGCATACTTTTTTAAATTTTTTAAAAAAAATTATTTTTTTTTTTAGTATAAAAAATGAAACAAATGTATATGCACATTGGGGTTATTCAACCCTATTAAAAAACAAAAATTTACATATGCTACAAAAAAAAAAACATAAATTAGAAAAAAAAATACATAAATTAAGGAATAGAATATTTAATTTCTTCATCATACACTATATTAATTTTCTAACTTTTTAGTAATAAATTTTAATATATTTTTGTAGCCACTATCTATTATCCTTTTTCAGTTCTATAACATCATTTTTTAAAAGTAGCTTAGCATGTAATAATGTGAATGTCTTATCGTTTTCATTTTTTGTAGCTGTTAATTGAACGATGCCATTCTTTTGAGAAGTTTGAAAATATATTTTACTATTTATATAATTTTGTTTATATAATCCAGATATACTTAAGATTTGTATTTGTGTATCTCCTAAAATTTGAAAAAGCTGTTTATTATTTAATACAAAATTTTTAACATAATTTAAACCTGAATAAGAATTTTTATATATTCGAATTCTTTTTATAGCTAACATAGTTGATAAGCAAAATGCACACAACATAATTTTCCCAATATGTTTTTGTGTCTTATTAAATGCTCGATTTTTATTTACATATTTATAATAATAAGTATTTTCTTCTGGATTTCCATATATAGGATATATTTCATAATTATAATCAAACAAGTTATTAATAAAACTTTTAAAATTGTAAAAAAGGTTAACAATTGGAATGCCATTTTTTTTGTCCACCTTTTTATCATCACCATGTTCCACATTCTTTATTACACCGTTACTAATATATTCATTTGTGGTTGTATTTTTTTTTTTTTTAACAATAATAATGTTATTTATTTTCCATGGGTATTGTTCCTGGATAATTCGAATTGTTTCTTTATCCTTATCAACTATATTCCCTTTTTTATTTTGGCTAGCTGTATATATTTCGGAGTAGCTATTTTTATCATCATAGGAATTATTCTCTTTTACTTGGTTATTACTAGAAATAAATGGAACAATAAATGATTTGATTTGGTAAAAAAACGATTTAATTGTTTTTTTAATTAAATATGGATTTTCGATATAATCTGAAATATCTATGTCCTCTTCATCATTATTATTATTTTTTATTTTTTGACAATTTATCGAATTTATATTAACCCAAAATTGCTCCCCTTTTAAAGACAAAAGTATTTCACATTTTGCCCTTTGATTAGATGAATCGACATTTCCTTTTTTTTTTATTATTTTTATTTCATCATTATTTGTACAATTTAAATGCAGTTTTGCAATTTTAATAGTATCAACTATGTATGGATGTCTATAATCAAAATTTTTAAAATACTTTAAACTGAATATACATCCTCCACTAATAAGTAAAACCCATGTACTTCCTAAACCTAAAGCAAACATGTTGCTTTTGGAAAAATCTAATATTTTTTTCTTTACATACATTTTATGAACAATATTTATGAGACCATTTTTGGCTATCTAGTCTTCGTGCTAAAAATTTTGTTCCCCTACTCATTGTCAATGAGGTTATACTAAATTTTTCTGATGATATACAAATTATATATGTTATGCATGTTTTTCCAATAATACATACACTTATGCTAAAACTATTAAGGAGGTAATTCCAAATTATAATAAATAAAAATCCTAACTATCTATCGCTCGAATTAACTCGTAATTCACTTTTATGGCTAGTTTGTGGAACATCCCCGGGACTAAATTATGACAAAAAAACAAAAAAGAGAAAAAATAAAAAGCAGAAAATAATTATTGCTCTTCTTCTAATGTTTACTTATTTCTCATTTCCATTTTTTTCTATTTAAAAAAAAACAGGAAAATACTATACACAAATCGCTAGCATCGTGGCAAAATTTATTTCATTTTTTTTTTTTTTTTTACAATTTTATTGGCGCATTTCACACATAAAATGAAAAATATATGACATAGTGTAGCCTCCTATATAAGCATTAAGTTTTTATAAATTATTTTAAAAATAGCAAATTTTAATAAATTCGCTCTTCAATATTTATAGTGTATTTTATATAAACAATGTTGTTTATATATTCGTACTTATGATATGGTGAGTTTAAAGTAAATTGAAGCAAAATAGCTAGTAGTTTTTTTTTTATATGAACAAAAAAAGTTTGTATAGGATGGTATTTTTTGCATATTTTTTTAATATGATTATGTATTTTCATAATTATACATATATGCTTGATTACCAAAAAAAAGATGAAAAAAAATTGTCAAATGGAAAAATATCATATGTAACAAAATATGCATAAATCAATCAGGTAGTAAAAATGCATATGCTTAAATCAAAATGTAAAAAAGTGTAACTGTAAAAATTTACAAATATCAATGAAGGGAAATATATATAAAAATATGGCTATATGCTTAATTACATATTAAATTGCCTGACATGTACATAATATATTTCTACATATTTATTGCAAATTCAGGTGATTATAATTTGTTATATGAACAAATGGCTGCAAATAATTTGTAGTTGTACAGGCATTATTTATCAAAAAAATTAATATGAATATTTTGTTCATAAAAAAGCCAATATACACATATTTGTATATATACATATGTATATATTTCCACTTTCAATTTGTAGACACTGAATATGGTGGTCTATCTACGGAAATACCAAAATGATGAAAATACTGATATTAAAAAAAATATAAAAAAGAAATTTGAATATGTATAATTATGAATTGAGGTTTTAAGAATATAATAAATATGATTTAATTTTTTTTTATTTTTTCTTAAACTTCCTTTTTTTTTTGTGGGTGTAATATCTATAAAATCTTTTATTCCTTCATGACCCCAAACCTTCATTATTTTACTATCTTCAATAATGTATTTATAAATAGGAGGAATAATTCCTATATAATCATCCTTATCATTTTTCCCAGTATATTTTTTACTATATTTATTTATATAATAAGAAAAGTAGCTATTATTAAATCGTGAGAAATAATCAAAAATATCAGCTTCGACATCATTTTTCTCACTTTCCAATAAATTTGTATAAGGAAGTAAAAAATTTTCATCTAATTTTACAAAATTAAAAAAAATAGGTTTTAATTTTTTTCGATCTTTTTGGCTATATTTATCTGCACACAAATAAGTAATACTTTTAGTCATATTATATATAATTTTTTCCATTTTTTTTTTTTTTTTGATTTCTTTAATATAATCATGATTTTTATTACTAATATATTGCATAGCATAAAATTGATCTGTTAAATATACATCATATTTTTTACATATTTCTTTATAATTTATAATAAACTCATAGTAAATATATTGAAAAAAGTTTTCTACAAGTATATGTTTTTTTATTATTTCTTTATATATATCTATATGTTTATATAAAATATAGTATGGATAATATAAATACACATTCCCCTTTTTGCTATGATGTTTACTATTTTTATATTTTCCCTTTCTTTTATTTTGTTTGTTCATATTTATTATATCACAATTCTTATCTTCTTTTAAATTCATTTTAGGAATTTCATTTAATTTTTCTTGGTTGTCAGTTTGATCCATTTCTTTTTCCTTAAATGGGCATTTTCCTTCATAACTATTTTTTTTATTAAATGTGTTTGATTTCATTTTTGGGGTTTTGAAATCGTCTGTATCATCACTTATATTCATATTAGAACTTGAATCGATACTTTGGGTTTGGTTAATTGTGTTACTATTTTCTGATTCGTCTGTTTCAATGCTACTTTTTTCGAGCTCTTTATTACATTTTTCACCATGACTATAGTTGTAAAAATTTATCAAAGATCTTTGGATTGCTTTGTTTTTTTTTTCTTTTTGTTTCGATTGATAATTATAATAATATAAAATAAATGGTGAACTATATATTGGAGAAAAAGGTGGGAATGATATTTTTTTTTTTATTTCTTTTAAAAATTTATCAAAGGGTATTTTATGGGTCATATAATAATATGTCTTGTTAATTATACTTTCAACATTTATTTCTTTCCAATTTAAATTTTGAAAAATATAATGTATTTCTGTATACATACTATTATATAATAAACACTTTTTTTTCTTTTCAGCTATTTCTAATAGTTCTTTTTTTTTATGTAAAATAATAGAACTTGTAAAATAGATAATAAAAACACCATCATTTGATAATAATATATCAAATAGTCTAGCTAGCTTATCAAATTCGGTGAGGACATGTGAATAATATGTAACAACCCAGCTTAAACAAAAAAAAAATTCTGTTCCACTAAGTTGTAACGAATTTTTTTTTTTTATTGTATTACTATCTTTGTCCTTCTCATCATTTTTATTTTGTAATTCCTTTTGTTGGTTACCATTATTTTTTTTCGCATTATAATGACTGGTATGTTTTTTATTTTCACGCTCTTGTTCCTTTTGTAATATGCAAAAAACATTATATACTTCTGCATCCAAATATCTTAATAATAATCCAACACCCTTGAATGTATTTTTAATCGAAACATCCAAAGACAGTGTTAAATAATCTATCATGTAGAATAAAAGAAATCTTTCACAAAGCAAATAAACTATATATTCTTTTTTTTTTTTTTTTTTTTTATATTTTATATATTTTTCAATTTTAATATTATTAAGTATACATATTTTTTCGATATATTCTTCTTCTACTAAAAACATGTTACTAATATTGTTTTGAAGAATATCGTATTGATCATCTTCCTTTTGTTTTTTTCGCTTACCAATATTTATATTAGTAGTTCTGTTATTTTCACTATGTGTATTGATCAATTTATTTTTTTTAGCTTTATACAAATTTGAACTAGTTGGGTCGTCAAGACCCGTTTGACAATGTATGTATTCTTCAGAAGGTGCACTAAATTGGCAACATGCTGAAAAGGGGTGAATAAAATCTATGGCAGTGTTATTTTTATTTGTCTGTGTCATACAATCATTCTGTTTATGTAATGGGACCCTAGTTGGGTTGTAGTTTTTTTCAAAAATATTTCTACATATTTTATTTATAGCATATTTATATATAAAATGCTCTAGGAAAACATATTTTTGATATTTCATAAAGAACTTATGAAAATAGACAGTTATAAAAACTAGGCAAACATCATGAACCCCTTGAGCATAATATATTTTATTAGAATGTTTATATAAAATACTACAGATAATATTTTTTAAAATATATTGATATCTTTTTTTAATTTCATAAATTATATTTTTATGTATATCCCATGTATTTACACTTCGTTTAACATCCTTCTTAACTTGTACTCTTTCGTTTTCTTCTAATAATACACTATCGATTAGCCATTTATTTAAATTACTATTTAAATCGTAATTATATTTTATACTATTTTGTAAGTACAATGATGTTAAATTTACATTTACATCATTTTTAATGTCACTAGGTTTATATTTATTAATTATATGATCAACTATATATATATCCACTTGTAATATATTTCCATATATTATCTTTAACAATTTAATTATAAAATTTTTGTTACTTTTCTTATCATAATTATCATTTTTATTTCTATCTTCAAAATTTAATAATAAATTTACAACTTGTTTTGAATTTTTTTTAATAAATCTTTTTGTTTTTTTATTAATATTACCAAATGGGCATCTTGTTTTTTTTTTTTTAACTTTATTTAGTTTTTTTTCAAAATATAATTTTATAATTTTAGAATATTTATTAGCTGCACCTTTTTGTTTACGAATTTTTTTCATCATACATTCATAGTCAAATGATTTTGGTGATGAAAAAAATCGAAGAGGGCATTTCTTTTCTCGATCTTTTTTATTCAATGTATTTGACATTTCATCACTTTCATCTTTATAACAATAATCAGTAGGTGATAATAAAGTCGATGATGCACTACTTTTATTTTCTATAGAATGTATAGAACTATCTGAATAATCTGAATATTCAGAAAAACTTTTATTTTGAAATTCTTCTGATGAGTATTCATCCAAATTAGATAAATGACGAGAACAACTAACATCAGTATCTATTTTTGGTGATATATATTTATACAAAGAATTTCTATTATATTTTTTTTCATTTAAAAATAAAAATGGGCATTCTGTTTTATCTGATAATTCATTAGGTTCCTTTTTGCTATACTGTATACTATTTTTTTTTTTTTTTTTTTTTATATTATTCAAATTTTCATTTTCATCTTTTTTATCGGATGAAAAGGCAGTGATCGTATTGCTGCTTGCGAATATGCATTTTTTCTTTCGCTTTCGCAAGCACATAGATTCCAAATTGTGATTGTCACCTATTTTCATTTCGCTATCCAATTTTACTTCATTTTCTACACCGTTGCTTATTGGATTACTTTCCTTCTCCTTACTAAATGCACTAGTGAATATTTCTGATTGTTCATTTTGATGTGTATCATAATTCGTATTGTTTATTGAATGTTTTGGAGTTTCAAGATTTGAGACTGGATTAGAATTATTGTTTTGCGACCCTTCAAGGGTATTATCATCTGTGTGGGAAGTATCATCAGAAGTTTCGCAACTCCTTAGAGATTGATGTTGTGATTTATCCCATACAAATTTAAAATGATTAGACAAATTATTATATATAGATTTATTTCTATATTTTTTACATAATATATTTATAGGATGCTCATTGTATTCTTTATTTTTTGATAGGTTAATATTAAATCCAAGTAATAATAACCATATTTTTTGTCGTACTTGATTATTTTGAAATCCACCTTGTGTATATGAAAAAGATTTTATTATTTGATATAACTTTTTTTTTTCGCTATTTGTTACATTTTCATATATTTTTAAAATATTTTTAAAAATTTTTAATTTTTCATTATCTTCTTCATCATATTTATGAAAATAATTTTTATATACAATTACATCATCAAGTAGACATAAATTTTTTTCAGGTTTTTCATTTTCTATATTATAATGTTTATGTATATATATATATCCAATTCTTTTTTTTATTTTAAATCGTCTTTTATTATATATTTCACTATCACTATAATTTTTTCCTCTATATATAGAATATTTTTTTTTATAATTTTTTTTTTTTTTATACAGACTTTCAAAGTCTACACAACTGTCGTATTCAATATCCCTCCTCTTTTTCTTCACAGAAGACTTCATATTAAAAAATTATGTATATATGTTATTTTTAATTGTTCATATTTATTTTGAGATTAGACAATAAAACATCAGTATACATCTGATCAAGCAAAAAAGGTTATGCATTCGACAGATATAAAGTATGTACAGCTTAACGTATTCTGGCACTACATAAAATAAATGTATGCACAGTATTTTATCTCTTGATTTTGATGAAAAGGCATGAAGAAAAAATTTATGACATGTATAGAATGTTGAAAATGGGACTATACAATAGGCTTCTTTACAGATTGCTTTTATTTAATAATTTATGTCAACGTGTTAAAGGAATAACCCTTGTTTATATGTGATTTGGGATAGATAGAAAACGAATATCTTTCGAAACAAACACAATGAAATAAAATTAATTAATTATGATGCACTTAAATTTGGGTGAGCAATTGCTACGAATATACATATGGGTATTAAAAGTAAAATAATCTAGTTATTGTTTTAAAAAAAAATTAAAAGACAAATATGTATACATAAATATTCATACGCCAAGTAAAACATAAACACTACTGCATATTTATTAAAAAAATAATAATAATAAAATATGCAAATTATAATAGGTATACTTATAAATATATATTTTGGTTTTACTAATATATATTTTTTTTTTATTTTGTACGGAAAAAAAAAAAGCTAGTTCATAAACAAATAATATATTACTACAGATTTGAAAATGATTTATATTTTTTACGAATACAGAACATTTTACAATATTCACAACACAGCTATAAAGTTATAACATCACTTGTCTCATTATGTATATAAAATGAATAAGCTTTTATATTATATAATTTATTTACATTTATTCTTTTTATATTATGAAAAGTCAACAAAAATTTTTTCAATTAAATTATATTAATATTTATATAGTAAATATGCACACGTATTTTATTTTAACTTATATAGAAATATAACATTTCCAACGGTTAAACATTCTTAAAATTATTTTAATACAGTTGAAAATGTTTATATGAATAATTATAATAATAATATGTTGATGTGGTGATACAAAATAATCTGATATTTATATGGCTATCTATTTAAAATCATAAAAATAAGAAAAGTCATATACACTCACTGTATGAACACGAAAAACAAATTGTATAATAAAATTAACTTATAAAAATATAATACATGTTGCATATTTTTTTTTCACAATTTAATAGATAAAAACGTTGAAAAAGGAATATTAAATATTATCAATTTTTTTTGCCTATTAAAAGCGCATATAAATATATATAATAATATATAGTGGGGTATGCACAGCTTATTTTGCCGAATTACGTACAAATAAATATGCAATGAAAAAAAAAAATAATTTTATAATACAAAAAAAAAAATTTGTTCGAAGAATTATACTTATTATTATTTAAGTTATAAATTTTAAATAACCATATTCTTTTTTTTTTAAAATTATACTTTAATATTAAAGAAAAAAAATAAGTAATACTACACAGTATTATTCATTTTAAACTATTATGCTACAAATATAAAAAATTTTCCTCTTGTATTATTATAATATATTATATATTTTTATTAAAAATGCCACTTAACATACAGGTTAACTTAATATATATAACCAAAACTATGCACAAAATTCAAAACAAATAAAGAAAAGAACAAAAGAGCACACATATATAATAATTTCATTTATTGTCCATGATACAAAAGTTGTATCGCTTACATTTTAGAACGTCTTTTATATTTTATGCGTTTTTTTTAATATTTATTTTAATAGGGAGGTAAGAAAAAACCCTTGAAAGCAGCCAAAAAGGGACCTGTTGAACTAACAGAGGAAGATATAGCTTTTAAAAAAGAAATGGCAGAAAAGAAAAAGTAAACACAAAAAGAGTTAAACACTCATATACTATATGTCCATATATACATTTGTGAATGATATATATGTAGTATACACCATTACACATTTTTAAATTTGAAAAAATAAGTATACCTCATAAAATATAGCACACAACACGTTATCATAATGTTTTCTTTATGAGTCTATATTTTTTATATGTAAATATATATATGAGCATGCACACATTTGTTTTTCCATTTTCTTATTTTTATTCATCGTATTTAGGGCTGAAGAAGAAGCCAAACAAAAATTATTAAAGGCAAAGAAAAAGTAGACATAGTTTTTTTTTTTTTTTGGCTATACGGAATATGCATATTTTAAATTGATTACAAGCAAGACTGAACAAATTGCACACACTTTTTATTTTTATTATTTTTGTCATATTCTTAGTATGAATATTGTGTTTTTTTTTCTTTTTTTAAGTTCCCTATTTATTGATAAAATATGAAATAACTATGTAATGATGTTGAAATAACATTATATTAAAATAAATTTGTAACTTTATTTAAAAGGCAGTAATATTTAAGAAAAAAAATATTTGTATGCTATTAATGCTATTTTGTTTGGTATTATTTGACAACCTTACAAAGCAGTTTTTCATTATGTACTTTCAAATCATATAAGAAATAAAATATGTAACTAACAAAGAAAACAATGTATCATCAAATAACCATGATACAATGTCTATATATCCATAAGTTGTGATCCTGTGTAATCGTTTTTTTGGCAGTATTTCAAATATGCACATAAACCTGTACATGTCATCATTATTTTATTTTTTATTAAAATTATATTCATATTATAACGAAAAAATGTCACCTATATATATTAAAAATTTTTCCTTCATTTTAGAACAAAACTGATAGTGTTGTTTTTAATAAATTGGGTAGTCCATTTATTTAATTTGCAAAATATAAAAATAATTTGTAGTTTTAGTTTATTATTTGGCTTATTCGCTTTTCTTATTTAGTATGTTATACCTTAAATATGTTACTATATAAAATATTGTGATATTTAAAACATAATTATAATATTTGTTATGTAAATATTATTATTGTGACTTTTTTTTTGTGAGTTATAATTAATTATAAAAATTAACCAAATTTTCATAAATGCAAAAAAGGGGAAAATATGTTATTTTACTTTTCCTTTTTAGAATATGGAAAAATATTAATTTTTAATTTTATCATTCTATTTAATATCAATAATTTTCCAATGAGTTTAAAAAATTAAATATATAGTTAAGGGCCATAAAAATGTTTATTTTTTTGCTAATAATTAGTATGTATATATATGAAGAAATTTTCCTTGCGGTATTATATATAGGGGCAGGCATAAACTGTGATACCCCCTTTATCACCCGAATATTTCAATAAAAATAAGGGACATTATTATACATTTTTTAAGTATATCCTTAAAGTGCATAAAAAATTTGAACCAAAAATATTTTTATAACATATACCTTATAAATAATATATAATATATTTGTAATATTAAAGAGCAATAATAAGCCTATGTAATATTTAAGAAGCTTAAACGAACAAATTAAAAAATAAACATATCATGTGCTTATATATAATTATTTACGTATAACATATGCATATTATAGGGAATTGTATGTATACATTTTAACATACTTAATTTATAATAAAAATATATGTATATCCAATTAAAAAAATTATATATATTTTTTTTTTAATAATTTACAAAAAATTAAAAAAAATAATTCACAAGCTTAATTTTGTTAATTATTAAATTTAAAAAATTTAGATTTTATATTTTCAATTATAAATTAATATAACTGGAAAAATGGCAGTTGGAAAAAATAAAAGAACATCAAAAGGAAAAAAGGGTGGAAAGAAAAAGGTCACTGATGTTTTTACTAAAAAAGAATGGTATGACCTTAATGCTCCTAACGTGTTTATGGTTAGAAAATTTGGAAAAACCTTAGTTACTAAAACTATTGGAAAAAGTAAGCAACAAAAATAAAATTATTTGAAAAATAAGTCGCTATTTTTTTTTAAATATATATTATATGGCTATACATTACCCCTGCTAGCATATTATATTTTGTTTGAAATATATAAGTATCCATACATTTATTTGTGCATATATAATTTTTAAAATGTTGTATATTATGAGCAATGTTACCAAATTAAACTATGTTGCTATATATTTGTGAACTTACTATGTCATGTTGTGCCTCATACAATTTATGCTTAGAGAGCATACATTTTATATGCACTTACCCCTTAAAAAATATGAACTGTACATGTTAATATGGGCACCAGCAGGTGCTTTGACATATCGCTAGCAATCTGTTTTTTTGTATATTACGTAATATATATGTTTTATTTTCCGAATTTTATATTAATTTATATTTTTTTTAACTATTTGCAGAATTGGCAACTGACGGTTTAAAGGGTAGAATTTACGAAGTCAACTTAGCCGATTTAAATAATGATGAAGATCAAGCTCATAAAAAAATAAAATTAATTTGTGATCATATCGTAAATAGAGATTGCTATACAGACTTTTGTGGTTTAAGTATAACAAGAGATAAGTTATGTTCATTAATTAGAAAAGGTTATACCTTAATTGAAGGATGCACTGATGTCAAAACTATTGACAACTATCATTTAAGAATGTTTTGTATAGCTTTTACTAAAAAAAGACCTAACCAAACAAAAACCACTTGTTATGCACAAACTAGCCAAATTAAAAAAATCAGAAAAAAAATGGTTGATATTATGCACGCTGAAGCTAGTAAAGTTTTATTAAAAGATTTAGTAAAAAAAATTATTCCTGAATCAATAGGCAAAGAAGTTGAAAAACAATGTAAAAAAATATTTCCATTACAAAATGTATTAATTAGAAAAGTTAAAATTTTAAAAAGACCTAAATTAGATATCTCTAAATTAATGGAATTACACACAGACCCAAAAGATGACTCAGGAAAAAATGTCAAATCTTTACCTGAATCAAAGGAAGCTACTAATATTTTAACTGCTGAACTTAAACATTAATAAAAAAAAAAAATTTGGAAAAAAAAAAAATAATATTTCATTTATGCACACATTTTATTGTGTATGTATATAAAAATATGTTATTTTTAATTTTTTTTTATTGAAACATTATATGTATGTACTTGTGTATATTTTGCACTTGTATGTGAATAAATTCCTTTTTTATGAATTAATTAATGAATGGAACTTTAATATATTTTTTATAAAATAAAAATAAACAGTTTTTATGGAAAATTTAATATAAATATATATTTTTATCAAAAATAAATAAACATAATTTTAAAACGTATGTTATAGTCCATATCAAATAGGTTACATACTCTACAAAGTAATAATTACAACGAAGTTGTATTTATAGGACGGTATAAATACTTCCAACTAATAAAAGATAAAAGCTTTATGTCTAATACGTTCCCTTTTTATTATCATTTCCTTGGTCAATAATTCTGAAATTAATTAAAAATGTGTGTAAACTTTTATCCTAGCTTTTGCCAATGCTTTTCAAACGTATTAATAATGGCCTTAATTCTGTAATAGCAAAAGTTAAAGTGTAATAAAATGGTTAAAATTGTAAAAAGGTATATTTTTTATTTTATTTATTGTATGTTTTATTTTATGTACCCTCATCGTTTTGATACTGCACATGTGTTTTCTTAAAAATGTCGCCTATTTTCAATAGCAAACTCTTCAAATGGGAAAAAAAAGTGAAAAAAACGATTGTCTATTTTATGGGCATTCTATATATTAAATTATGAATGTTCAGGTAAAAATATGCATATATGAGTTATAAACAAAATGCATAAATGTTTACATTCAGCATATTTGAGTGTTTAGACATTTCAAGGTCAATCATTTCCATTTGGTCTTGAAGCTCTTTTTTAATTTTCTCAATAACTAAGTCTTTGCTCATAAGAATGTTTTTATTTTCTTCTCTAAGTTCTACTATTATTTATATTTTTTAATTAAAAAAAATATGTATTTATATTGATAATAGTGCCATAGAAAAACAATTTAATATGAAACAAAATTAAGAAGAAAGAATAAAAAAAAGAAGGTATATATTTATGTATATATGCATATTGGCTGGTTACATATTTCGTTGTATGACTTTTCAGACAGCGATGCTAAGTCCCCTAGCATTTCGTAAATCTCATTTTCGATGTTTTGATATTCGTTTAGTATGTTTTCATATTCATTTATAAAACTTTTGTAATTGGTATTATTTTTTATTTCAAGTTCTTTAATATTTTTAATTTTGTCTATTCGTTGTTCTTTTAGTTCGCTAATTAATTTGGTTTTAGCCTCTGCATTTGGATATAATTAAATGCAGTGTGGTGAAAGTATGAGAAGTGTAAAGGCAAAATAATTATAGTATTAAAATTGGGAAGGAGAATAAAAGTAAACTAAGATATTACCTAAATCGTTTTTTATCGATTCGATTTTTTCTTTCAGCTCTTTAGCTTTCAGAAAATGAATTTCCTCTTTCTTTTTGTTTTTATCGATTATAGAACTCATTTTCGTTAACAAAATTTAAAATACCTTTAAGGCGTGTGCAGCAATTGTAATTCCAAAATATTTCTAGTTATAAAAAAGGTTAAGAGGATATGTAGGAAATAAAAAATATATATTTATACGCTTGTAAAAGGGTACATTGTAAATATTTAATAAGCCAAAAAATTTACAGTAATAAAAAGAATAGCATTTTTACATATTAAAGCATGTCCAACGGTATTGTATATATTTATATGTGTATATTTATTTTATGAGCATTCTAATGCATATTTTAAATTTTCTCTTCAATAAAATTATGGCATTTTTTTGTTTATATAATTATTTAACAGTTTTTCGAAATTATGAAATATATAAATAAGAAAAAAATTGAACTTCAAAAAGGAAAAAGGAAAATGCGAGGAGTGTTATAACTTAGACATGCCACTTTAAAAAAGAGAAAAGTATATATATTATGTATTATATATTGTGTATATTTTTTAATATTCCAAATAAAAAAGCTTACTACAATACTTGTTTTATTTTACAAGTGCCATGATGTTTCTTTAAAAGTTTTTTTCATCATCAAAATTAAGCACACGCACAAAAAGGTACATCATTATTTGGAAGAAAAAAATAATACATAATATATATATTTTCTCTTTTTCCCTTAAGCTATATATTTTTGCACAATACTGTTGAGAGTATACAAAATGAAATGTGTTAAAAAATTTTATTCATAATATATGTATATTTTATATATATATATATTATATACATACATTTTTTAAGCTAGCAAATAACGGATGCTATTCAACAGCACAACTCGTTTTCACGCACTTTTAAAATTTTACCTATCCCCATATATTTTTTCCACTTGTTTAAAATAAAAATATTAATTTCCAACTTAATTTTTTTTTCCTTTGTTTATTATACATTTATTGTTTTACATAAGGAATAATTAATTTTGTTTTTGAAAAATAACGGAGATAAAATAAAGCAATCATAAATTTTGCTTATTTGTTTATTCTTATTTTTCTTTTTCCGTGTTCTTTTTTTGGTATCATTGTAAAATATTATTATGATCATTTTTGTAAATAGGAAGTATAAATAGTTCGTTCCATTTATAGATACTTCTAGCTGTGAAGAAAAAATAAAAACACAAAAAGTTCATACATGTTTATATCTATCCATATGCATAGTTCGAACTTGTAGGAGGCATACACAATTTAGTTACCATCATCTGTGTATTGATATTATGGGCATTTTATTTGTTTTGTCATCTTTTTAAAATGTTTTTACATAATTTGAATGTATAGTAAGACTATTCTGGGGCGGGTATGAAAAAATTAGCATATCTGATATATATGCTCGAAAAACCCTAAAATCCAATTTTTTTTTTTATGGAAAAAAAACGAGCAAAATGAACAATAACAATAACAGAAAAAATTACAATAATAACTTTTTTAATGAATATGAAAATGATAAAAAGGAGTTGTATAAAAAAAATCCAAACGATTTAACATCAAGACATGTAGGAAACAATAATGATAACATAAATAATAATGCCCAAAATATCGGGCATAAAAGAAATAATAATACTAGTGGAAATTGGAATAACTATAATAACAATCGAATGTATGGATCTTCAAATGGACTAAATAAAGGAAACAAAAATATTCCAATAAAACGGAATTTAATAAATGGCAAACCAAATAAAAGTATGGAACATATAAAAAATAATATTATCAGAAATAAAATTATAAAAAATTATAATTTCGCTAGTAATACTTCCTCTAACAATATATATAATAATACTGTCCATAAAAATGAATTCAGAAAAAACGCAGAGAATAATCAAAATCCCCTGATTCAACAACGCCCAAAAAGTTCACACTTTGATGATAATAAAAAAATAACACAAGAAAATAAAAGCGTCTATAATATACACAACATAAATAATAGTAACTTAAAAAATGCTGGAAACGACATGGTAAATGCAAATAATAATATTTATAATAATCCTGATTTTTTTAAAAAAAACGATAATTCAAAAAAAGGGTTAATAAATAATAATCCAAATGTGCCATTAATGGAAAGGAAAGATAAAAATAAAAAGGTTTACGATTATTCACAAAGCTCATCTTTTAAAGGGTATAGCAACTTAAATAAAGAAAAAAAAAACACTACGTATTTTCAAACTAACGAATCGGACACAGGTCTTTCACAATATTCAAGTGCTAGCCTTTACAATAAAAATAATGAACAGTCATATGGAAATAATGTGACAAAAACGTTGTATAATAATAAAATCGTTTCAAGTCATATAAAATTTGATAATTCTCAAAATGAAAATTATAATTTTGGTACTGAAACTGAATCAAGGGGTTTATACTCTAATAAAAAAAGTAACGATGTTTATAAAAATATATCAGAAAATATGAATAATTATGGTTTACAAACAAATAATAATTTTAACCAAAAGAATGACTATTTATCTGGGCAAACTTCCGAAAGCCATAACAAAAATATTAGCAATATTGATAAAGCAGATGAAAGTTTAGAAAAAAAAATATATCAGACTATAAGTAATAATAAAGAAGCTCTTGATATATTATCAAAATATTTTAAAAACATAAATGGAAATATGGATCCAGCAACTTTAAATAATATAATATTAGAGTGTAAAAATAATAAAGTTTTAGTCAACATTTTAAATGGAATCAAAGAAGAAATGAATAATAATAGCTTAGACAAGTTGAAAAATATATCACACGATAAAGCCGGTACATATAATGTTGAAAATGCTCAGCATGCTAAGCAACTCTTTAAAAGTGCAGATCTTGATGATATTAAAAATAAGTGGAATATGTGTATAATAAAATACAAGGATAAAAATGTTTATAGCATATTCAACAATGTTGAAAATAGTTTAAATGCGAATACAAAGAATGTAGAAATATTTAAATCGCCATTATTTTGTAATAATAATTATCATTTATCAAAAAATATATTTTATAATAATTATAAAATTGTATTAATACATAATGTGAAGTACTTATTATTGGAAAACATTTTTAGTTTTAAAGTTGGGTCTGAAAAAAAAAACAATTCCAACACATCAGTGGAAAATGCTGATAATAATAAGACAAATGCCAATGAGCCTACTTCGCCTTTTCCAACTATTTCCTATGCTGATTCAAGCTTTGATAATTTTTGCCTCTTTTTTAATAATTATTATCAAATATCTGAATGGTACAGAAATAAATTATTTTTTTTTCTTGTATACAAAATAATAATAATGGATGAAGAGGAGGAAGAATATCACAGTTACTATAGTATTTTTTTAAAGATCCTAGACAAAAATACGTTTGTTTTTTTTTTATCAGTCTTGATTAATATAATGAAAAATTATTCTTTAAAACTAAAATACATGATTAATGTTATAGAGAGGTTACTACCTGTTTTAGCCAAAAAGAAAGAACAGAAAAAAAAAAACTTGAAAAACAGCCAAAATAAGAATAATTCAATACCAAATAGCTATACAGGATCGAGCACAAAAAAGTATATCCTTTTTAATATACTTTATTTTAAATTACTTCGCTTATTATTTTACAAAATTGAGAATTATTATATTCAAAAAAAACATTTATTATTATTATTTTTGAGATATATAAAAAACTTCTTACTAAATATATGTAACTCGACTATAATTATACAATACTTATTTATTAAGTGCATCGATTTAATGAATAAGTACAATAACCAACAGTATATTTTAATTAAAACTATTTCAATGGAAATATTATTACAATTATGGAACAATGAATTTTTAAAACTGTCGATTTTGAAAATGGGAAAATCAATAATCAGATTTATTATTTTTATAAGTAATGTAGAATATGTAAATAAAAATATTTTCCCTTTTATTATATCTTCTATCGAAACAACTAATCAAACGGATGCCTATAATTATATTTCATCATCGATTCAAAACAATAAATATTATAAACAAAAGAAAAAAAGATTAAAGCATTTTCTATACTATTTCAAACACCACAATGTTTTATCTTTATATCATGATGAAGACCAAATAAATAAAACGACTATATCGTTCGAAGAAAATATAGAGGATGCAAAAGTGGGTTCTCCGATAAACATTGAACAAAATGCCATTTATGGGAATACACTTTTTGATTTAATACTTCAAATAAAAGGCAGTTATAATTATTTCAATGTTTTAATATCAAAGAAAGAAAAAGTGTGTCTTGATTTTTTACTTAATATGAACAATTTAAACCCCAATTTTCATTTCCACTTATTTTATGAAACATTTATACAAAACAATTTATCAAATTTGGTGAATGAGAATAAGTTGGTTTACTACTTCGAGTGGGCTCTAACCAAGGACAGGTTGAAAAGGTGTGAAAATAACGAGGCAGACAAACAAAATGATTCCAATTTGGGAATAAAAATAAAAGGAATAACCTCATTGAATGGGGGTTTAAAGGAAGAAGGTAATTCTACTTCTTTACAAAATAAGAGGCGAAATAATTTTATAGAAAATGAAAACAATTTTGCAAAAAAAGTAAAACATACTGATGTTGTAAGTGATAATTATGATTCCTGCATAATGAATGATGAAAATGAGATAGATGAAAATTTATTAAATTATTACGAGGGTGTAGAAAATAAAAATTGTAATAAGCAAGCAAATGAAAAAGTGATGTATTGCTTGTATGAACTATTTAAAAAAAACGATGGTATATTATCAAAAATATATTGTTCCCATATAAAGTTAAGTTTTTTTTTTAATATATTTTTTTACAAAAGTAATGAAATGAGCCGAATATTATCAAGCTCTTTATCTACTTATAGTAGAAAATATAAAAACTTTAAACGAGATAATCAAAAGATTATAAAATTTATGAACATAAATAATATTACACATTTTTTGATAGTTAAATTTTTATTGAAGTATGTAGGTAAAATAAAATGTAATGATGATAGTACAAATGTAAAGGACATAAAAAATAAAGAAATGACTTCAAATTTAGATAAAGATATATTTGCTTGTTATAAAATTTTAGAGCATTCTTTGAAAACAGATATAAGCAACACAAATAGTTTTTTAAATTATATAAATAAGATTATATTACATTTATATGAAAAAAAAAGAGAAAATATTGTTTTAAGTTTAATTATATCCTTTAGTATTTACAATTTCATATCATATATTGAAGGAAGTGATAATAAAAAAGTAGTTATAGAAAATATGGAAGAACTTAAACTTGCTGATATAGTTAATGGCATTTATCAACATTGTCTTATTGGACAACTCTTAAAAGGAAATAACTATTTTATAGATAACGAAACAAGTGTTATAAATTTAGATGATATATATAATTATGAATTAACAAATCATATGAAAATAATTCCAAAAAATATTAATAAAGAAATATTTGATCTTGTTAATTATAAAAAATATATATTTCAAAAAGGAAATTATAAAAAAATTGAAGCTATAAAAATTTCTAAAAAAAATATGATAAATAATTTATATACATCTGAAATATTAAATTATATTTATTATAATGTCTTATATATTGTCATTCATTTAATTATGAATATACGATTTTATTATACCATATTTTTTAATACTTACAAAAAAAATATTTATCAATTTTCAAAAAAAAGGTGTTTTATTTTTAAATCGGAAGACAAAGGAAAATATACTATCAAGACTTCAGACTATGATACTCAAAGTTTGGAAGACAATCCAGATTTAGACAAGTTCCTTTCACAAACAAGTCAAAAAGATATTGCCAATTCTGATGATAAATATATTTTTCTAAAATTCCAAAGAGAAAATGATCATAATTATGTGGAAAAAAAAAAAATAATAATAAAATATTATAAAAGTGTTAAAAAAAATATAATTAAAAATTTAAAGCAATATATATTAGTAAACAATTCTCATAATTATGTCAAAGGTTTTATGCAAGATTCTTTATATTTCAATATGCTACTTGCATTTTACAAGTCTCCAATTTGTATGCAATCAGTATCTTTCTGTCTTTGCTCTAATAGTGGTATCTCTACTGAATTCGATTTTAATTTGAAAACTCTCAGCCAAATAAATGACATATTTTCCTTTGTTCATCAAGTTAATAAAATTGTTTATTTGGTCGTACATAAAGGATTATCTATTCACAAAGAAATAGTATGCACCCTAAACAATTGCATGCTTGACAATGATTCTATTGATTGTAATAAATTTTGTGCTGAATTCGTTTTTTATGAAATAGTTACTGCTTCCTACAGCCTCAACAAGCACACAAAATGTGATACTGTAAATGATAAATCAAATTACAATAATGACGAAACGAAAGAAAGGGACATAAACTCCCACGGCACTTACACAAGTGACAATAACGAAGGTGATGGAGATCGGGATGGGGGTGAACCAAAAACGAATAACTCAAATGTGTGTACTTCTCCAAGATTTGGAAAAGACAGCAATTGGCTATTCCGTTTTAGCTACAAAAATGATAAGAAAAAAGCTGCATATTTTAACGAGCTTTTAGACTACATTGTCTACTCAGTTAATAATAGCTACAAAAAGGAACGGACACTATTTTGGAGTGAATTTTTTTATAGTCTTAAAAATTATGGAATAATTAATTTTCAAATATTTTTTTATTTATGCTCAATGCTAAAGATGGCCAGAAATGTAGAGAGCGAGTTAAGAGACGAAATTAAAAATAAACAAGTTGCAATAATGAAAAGGAAAATAAAAATTGTAGAAAAAATATATATATTATATTTATTTAAAATTGGATTTATTTTAAATATGAGCATATATGAAACATTTGATTTTTTATTTTCCATAATTACAATTATATTTAATTATAATTTTTTTAGTTTTTATATGATTAAAAAGGTTTATAAGATTGATAAGGATAAAGAAAGTATAGCAAAATCATTTGCATCCTATATAGAAAAAGAGATCGAAAATATTATTTATAATTATGATCAAACAATATTTATTGAAGCAATCAAACATATAAATGATTCTATATTTTTACGAAAAAGTATAAAAAATTTGATACTTAAAAGTTATTCATATATTAATATAATTATGCATATTTTACCTCTCAAAAATATTATTATAGATATGAATAATATAACATATATCCAAATAAATAATGACAAAAATAATAAAATAGACACCCTTTTAGAACAATATAAAGTTCAAAAATTTGACAATAGAATGAAAAATATAGATGACGAATGTGAAAAAGATGATCATGAAACTTATGAAGAATCGATGTGCTCAGAAAAATTTAGTTCATCCTCTAACGATGAGTTTGAAAAGTTGGATAATTCTTTAGAATATTTTTCAAGCCATCTTAATTATAATAACACAAATGCTAAAAGGTTGAATAGTCTTGAAAATGATCAAATAAATAATATTAAGAAGATGTGGATTTTCAAAATTTTTAAAAATTTCTATTCCCAATCATTTACTTTTCACAAAAATAAAACAGAAAATGAAAATTTTTACGAAAATAAAAAAAAATTGATATATTTCTTTTTCCCAAAGTGCACTAAAAAGGGTAAAGGCACATTGAACAGTTGCAACCCAATTTTGGATACCCAAATTTACGAGCTAAGAAAAAGGCTATCAAAAAATAACAATTTTCGATCTATGTCTAGGCAAGCCCTTTTACTAAAATGGATGTGCTTACGACTGTTTATTTTGCATAAATATAAATACAAAACAATGAATAATTCCCAAATATTTAATTATATATATAAAAAACTAAATTTAATATATGAAGAAAAGTTAATTCGCTTTAACAGTCCATCCGATGCTAATATTATTTCTTTAGGCAATCCAAATCTTAGATATATTTTTCATACTTTCTTATCCCATATTAATAATAATTTGATTTATTTAATTAATAAATGCATAAAAATTTTCAAGAACGAGGGGGGAACATATATTGGCAAAAATACAAGTGAACAAAATGGGATAAATAAAAAAAAACAAAAAATGAAAAAAAAAAAAAAAAATACAGCCATCGATTGTGTAAACTTTTATTCTACTAATTTTTTATTGGCATTTTATCCATACTTAATAAAATCAAGAATTTCTTATGATATATTTTTTAATTTATTTAAAATATATTTCAGTCTTTACTTAATAAATAAACATAATAATCGGTTATCTATACAATCCCCGATTTATATAATTCTTTTAATTTTTTCACACCAAATAAAAATAAATAAATATGTCTTATTTTCCTACATTACTACTGTTGTAAATTTTATGCACTCAACTCCCTTATCAGACATTTTTTGTCTCGACTCTTTAACGCACCACATTGTTATAGACAATATCAGGTATGATCTGCTCAAATTGGCCATGTATATGTACCCAAAAAATAGCAAGCCATTTTCATTTTTTTCATTTTTTTTCATTTTTTTCATAATTTTTCATAATTTTTCATTTTCTCCTTTACAGGGACAGTGTAGAATATTTTATGAAAACGGTCACCCAAGAAAATGCCACATTCGATGATGTAACAATTAGCTATGACGCTAATAGCATATCATTATTTTATCATATGCTACTTAGTAATTTTTGATATAAGTTTATTTGAATAAATAAATATGCACAAAAAAAATAACATGCACAATAAAAATTAAAAAAAATTTTTATTTTTCACTTGTTTGAACAAGACATTTTTTTTGTTCTTTGCTTTTATAATTTTCCGTTTGTTTTTTTCTTGTAAAAAATATATAATATATGTACGTGTCTATTAATATGGAAACCCTGTGCTGATTTATATGTCTACATAATGCATACACACGCATTCCTTTTTTTTAATAATAAATTTTAACATTTTTGAATTAACTTTCTTTTGTTTTTAATCCGTTTGGATCTTCTTACAACATTGTACAATGATTATGGTCATAATAAATCAGTTTTAATGATGCTTATTTTAGTTTGTGTCCTTTATTAGGGGTATTATATGAATGCACTTGGTCTATCTCTTTTGTTTGCCCTGCTATTGTTGTAGCTTATTGGATGGTTAGTTACTAACTTCGTGAGTTCCGACCCCCCTTTCCAATTAATCGAAGGTGTAATTGATTTATTTCATCAAATATAATTTGAGTAAACAGTAAAATAATTTTTAATTTATTCATATCACTTTTGTCTAATGATTTAAAATAATTTCTTTTATTATATCTAAAATATATTACAACATAAATAATAACAAGTAATATATTTAGAGCCACAAAAAATGAATTTTTATTATACGATGATAAAAAAATAAAATATTTTGAAAAGATACTAAGTAATATTTTGGGTTTAATAAAATTAAAATAAACTAAGAAATCATATCTAAGTATAGATATAATAAATCCACAAAAAATTGTTATATATTTAAAAAAATATAATTTTATATTTTGAAAACGTAGAGACTTATTTTTTTGAATAACTTCATTATTATCAATTATTTTTCTTAGACATGTATTTTGAATTTTTTCTAAATCTCTTTTAAGCATATAAATACTTTGATTTGTTTTTAAATCTATTCCTTCATCTATTTTGTATAATAAGTCGTTTAACATGTTTAATTCTTTTATATCATCATTCCTTATTCTGTTTCGGTTGTTATAATTATTTTCAGGAGAAAATCTATTAACACTTTCATAATCGGTATATTTATTATATTTATCTATACTAGCATATGAACCTCTTTTTATTTCAGATTCATATTTTAAATCGGTATCTTCATTACGGTTATGTTTGGTATGTCTACTGCTAACTTCATCTATTTGTTCAGTATCAAATAAAGATAACTCGTTTATTTTATTATAATTATTTTTATTGTGTCTATTTTTATTTATGTAAGAATTTACTGACTTATCATGGGGTGAGAAATCTTCGGGGATACTTCGTCTTTCAGGATAATGTTTACCATGACGTTCATATATATTTTTATTTGGCCCATTATAATTGTTGTTTCTATACATTCTAATATTGTTATTGCCTGTTGAATGTATCAAATCGTTTACTTCATTTAGTTCCCTTTCAATATTAGGACCAGCATACTGATTGCTATATTTGTAATCCCCATGGCAACTATACCTATTCATATGTTTTCCAGTTTTGGGAAACATTAATGGAGGTTTTTGGTGTGTCCACTTTTCTCTTTTAAGAACATCATGAGGTATTTCAGGTAAATAGATTGTTAAAAATTCTAAAATTTTATATGAATCGTTAAGGTTATTAATATTGTATTTCAATTTATTTGCTTTATCAAGTTTATAAATTTTTTCAACATTTATTATTTTTCTTTCTTTTGTATTTAAATATGTATTTATACTAGAATGAACTAAACTATAGATGGTTGTAACAACTTCATATAATAATACTAAAACAAAAATGCTCATATTTTTTAAGCAATCCCCATAATTTATTTTATTTTCAAATATTTTATCAATCTGATTTTTTACCTTGTCTTCATCCATATCTCTAGCGGAATTTATATTTTGTCTTCTCTCTTTTTTATTCCCATGTGGTGAAAATTCATCATATGTTTTATTGTCACGATGACGTGTTCTTGTCTTTCTTTTCACATGACATGCTTCATCTTCAATTTGGTTATCAATTATGTTATCACTTTCATTATTAACATTCAATATTTTATCCTTAAACGAGTTGTAACTTTTTGTTAATATTTTTTTAAAAATGCTTTCTTCTTGTTCTTCATCTATTTGGTCTATATCTGAATCGACATAATATCCTTTTGAATTTAAATATTTTAAATTATTATCTATTGTGTCATGTATATATGGTCTATGTACCTTTCCTTGGTGAAAGTATTCTTCGTCATGTTTATTTATTTTATGATCGATGTTATATTGCATATTTGTTCGGTCGTCTGATATGGGATATTCACCACTTTTTAGAATGGCGTTTTTGGTTTCATTAATATTTTTATTGGTTATAATTCTTTTTAACATTTTTTCAATTTGATCACGTTTTTTATTTTCTTTAATATCTTCATTTTGAAAAATATCCAAGTTTCTGTTATATTCAAGTTCTTCACTATTTTCATAAGAGCTAGCCATATTAATATGCTGTTTAAATATATTTAGATTTCTTAAAAAATGTTGAGTTAAATAAAATACAACTCTATATAAGTTGATTTTTTCTATTATATCAATCCTTGTTATACAAATTGTTACTTTACTGATTTGATTTTGTAAAAGATAATTCATAATTTTTAATAATCTATTACTTATAGAATGTGTATTTGAATCTATAAAAACAAATATTATATCTACATATTTAGACATATTTAATATTAATTCATCATAATCATTATCATCTGCATCTGTAATTCCACTAGTATCTATAAATGATACTGAATTGACTCTGTTCATATATTTGGTTATTTTATTTTGATAACATAATTTTCCATATATATAATTTTTTAAATTTTTAGATTTTTCTTTTAATTTTTTAAAAGGTCTAAATATATTAAAACAATTTTCACCAGATAGAATAACATTTTTATCATTTTCTCCCATACATCCATGTCCATAATAATTATCTCTATATTCGTTATCCCCAGAATATCGATCGTTGTAATAATTTTCATGGAATTTATCTAGTCCAAGTTGATAATTACTATTTTTAAAATTTTTAAAATTGAATCTGTAATTTCGTTTTACATCTATATATGTCATTTGGTTCCCTTTAGGGATTCTATTCGTATTTTGTACATAAGATTCAGTGAACCAATTGATAAAAGAGCTCTTACCACTTTGTGGATTCCCTAATAATAATACAGTAGTTTTTTTACTAAATACAGATATATCCACATTTAGATAATTACTTATTATGTTTAAATTTAAATCATTAACACATATATTATTATTAGAATTATTTACACTTTCTAATTTTTTATATTTAGTATCCTTGTAATAAATTTCTTCAATTCGGTCTAACACCTCATTTGAAAAATGACTATCATCTTCTTCTGCTACCTCATCATCGATTATTTCATCGGCATCTTCTTGTGTTTCTATTTCTGTTTGCCTAGATTTTCGATATCCATCCTTGGCACCACTATATCTATTTGTATGTGTATATTCTCCTTTACTATTAAAGCTATAACAACTATAGCTTTCATCATTTGTTGTTTCTTTCTTAACAAATTTATCGATTTTTGTTTCTTTTTTTCTTTTATATTTTTTTATTAATTTATCATATTTTTCAAAAAGTATATCATCTTTTTCAGCATCAGATGCAATATTTTTTTCTAAAAAATTAGCTTCCTCTTCTTTTTCATTATTTGTTTCATAATAATAATTATTATAAGAATTGAAGTTTATTTCTCGAGTTTCATCATCATATTCATCTTCACAAAAAACATCATCATCCTCTTCCTCATCATTTTCGTCAATTTCATAATCGTCATCTTCATCATCATCATCTTCTTCCTCTTCATTTTCAAGAAGACATTCATTTTCATTATTAAAATTGTTGTTGTTTGTTTTATCAAATTCTTTTTTACAATCATAATTATTTCCTATACCTTTTGCATCCCTTTTTCGCAATAATGTGTTATTATTAATTATTCCTAATTTGTTTTTTCTATTATGTAATATATTTTTATACGTATTAGGGTTTATTTTATTATTTTCATCGTTTTCATCATTTTCTTGATTTATATACATTTTAGACAAAAAATGGAAATAAAAAATGGAAATAAAAAATATATATAAAAAATACAATGAACTAGTGGAACCACAAATGTGGTATGTATTTTTCTTAAAATTTTATCGAAAAAAAAAAAAAACAAATTGAAAATTATTTCAATGAGGCATTGGACATGCATATATACTTTGTATTTATAGCTAGCCAAGTGTTAGCCTATTTCCTAATAACATTGAAAGAAAAAGGGGAACCATCAAAATAGTTTTTAAAATTGAGGCATATAAATATGAGCCAATTTTGTATATCTACATATTCCTATTATGCAGTATATTCATGTTTTGTAGTAAATACAAAGATCGAATAATTAGGGAATGATAATAAGTTTTATCAATGCATGGCCAGCTAGATATATGTTTCGAACTAACAAATAAGTAATCCTATATCTTTAAGTGATAGGCTTACTATGTATATATTATATACGTACTATATATGTGGATGTTTTCCCCTCCTTTTTCGTTCAACTTATCCGTGCATACATTTCGGACAATTTTGACAATAAGAAACAAAGATGAGCTAAGACAGTAAATGTTTTTTTATTTTATCGAAGTTTTGCATGAGAAAAATTATAAAAAAAAAATAATAATCAATTAAGATAATTATAAAAAGGTGATAATAAAAAAATTGCAAAGATATACCAAAGTATAAGAAAATAATAAATTAGACAGTGTATTGTGTTAAAGCCATTTTTTTTATTTCTCACACAATTTTGACTTCATTTTTGAGAAAAATATTAAAAAAAAAATAAAGAAAGACGTAGAAACATTAAAGCATATGATATTCCAAATGGTGACAAATATCTTGTAGATGATTGTACTATATATTTGAATAATATTATAATTTTTTTTTTTATGTAAAAAACATAATCATAGTATTTAACGGCATTTTTTTAAAAGTTTAAAATTTTCTCTCCCTTTTTATGCCTAATTAAATGGGAAAAATTATTACTACGCATAATTCATGATATCTTCAAAATGCCAGTTCGTATATCCACATGTGTGTATGTATATACTATTCGAGGAAGGTTATATAATTTTTTATTTAAATAATTATATCCTATTTTGTGAAATATTTCAAATGATGATATATAAAATTAAAAAAGGTAAAAAATTCGTAACAATAAAAATGATATTATAAATATATAGGAGAGAATTATCAATTTATTATTTTCCGATACACAAATTTTATAATTCGGAAATTAACATTTATAGAGAAAACACAACTTCTTCTAAATTTGTATACGCATATAATTATTGTAAAAAAAAATTATAAAAAAAAAGAGACATTAAATTAAGCTATTTATTTAAATTTTTTTTTGTTTTAATTGTAAAAATATAATGAAATTAAATATATTAGGTGAAATATAATTATGTAAAATAAATTTTTTTATTTTTTATATAAACAGCAAAAATTATTACAAACATAAACATGTTTATGGAAGGAAATTTGATTTTAAAACTTTTATGTTTTTTCATTCCTTTCTCTTTTTTTATTTTTTAAATGTTATACATCATCAGAATATATTAACATGTTCTACTGATTTTGTAAAAATTCCATTTAAAAAATATAAATAAAAATAATTACAATTACAATAGCAGAAGATAAAGTGCCAAACATATGGTCGATCAAAAAGTTTGAAAATAGTTGATTAAACAACTGATACTGCAAACAGAATTACTAGGATGTCCTGAATAATACAATAACATTAATAAATATAAATATATATGCGGAAAGATGAATGGAAAAAAATAGGCGTCCGAAATTTTATAAAAATGTATAAAGCCATTTGGAAAGCACACTTATATAATTTTAATGTTAACAATTTTTTACGTCATAATATAAAAACAAAGCATTGCAATGTTTATAAAAATGAAAAACCACATTATTCCACATATGTAGAAAGTGTAAAAAATGCAAAAAATATGCATTCAGCCAAATATACACTACTACTAAATCAAAAAAAAAATATATATAATACTGGTGGAAATTTACAAAATCTGCAATATCAAAAACATTTTAGCTTTGATGCGGGGATAGACAAAAATGAAATTGTTAAACCGTTTGAGAATGGTCATGCAAAAATAAGGGAATATATGCTGAACAATTCTAATGAATTTGTTTCGTCAGGAATAGAAAACAGTACCCAATTTCAAAACAGCCAAAAATATTATATAGACGATAAGGAACTGCCTAACAAAGGGGATGAAAATAATAAAAAAATAAAAAAAATTGATAAAGAAATGAAAAATAATAAGGAATTATATAGTAAAGATGAAAATGAGAGTGAAACAAAATTAGAACAGCTTTTAAAAAAAAGAAATGTAAAAAAAGACATAATAAAAATAACAGAAAAAGCTAAATATGAAATAAAAAGAATTATTGAAATAAATAATAAACAAAATAAAAATAATAACTATGTTTTAAAATTATATTTTATAGCTAAAGGATGTAATGGATTAACTCATTCATTTAATTTTATTAATAAAAATGATATAAAAGAAAATGATGAAATTATTTATGAAAATGATAATAATACTGAAAAAAAAAATATACTTTTAGTTATTGATAGTAATTGTATTCTTTATGTTATAAATACGATACTTGATTATTATAAAGACGATTTGACAGAAAATTTTATTTTTACAAATCCAAACATAACGTCAATATGTCCATGTGGAACAAGTTTCCATTTTTAAAATACTAAAAAAATTATAAAACAAATATTAAAAAATGCAAACCTTCACATTGAATAAAAATAAAAAAACAAAATAAGTTACACATTGGAGAAAAAATGAAATAACAAGATCCTCATAAAATGAGTTGAATTTGTTATAGACTTTCGTGCATATATATATTGTTCATATTTGATATACAAATATGTAACTATTTGTTTGAAAAAAATATTATTTTTTTGTATTATATATCGCCCGTTTGTTTTTTTCTTTTTTTTTGTTTTTAATTTATTATTATAATAGTCATTATTTCCAAATGTAGTTTTATTTAATTCCTACTTTAAAAAAAAACTATTGAATATTATTTTCCTTTTTAATTGTTTCCATTAAGGTATCTATATCGATTTCTCCATCCTTGATATAGTTAAGATCCTGCGAAATGTGAAAAAATAAAAAAATATACAAGTGTATGTCATATGCAAAATGGAAATGCATAAAGATGTTCAACCTATTTTTGATAACATAAAGATAAAGCTTGTATGAATTGGTGCCCCAATGTGTATGCACTTTATCAACGACATGCATTTGTAGACTTTTCTTTTCTTTTCAAAATACCTTAGGAAATGTATTTTCATTTTTTTTCAAAATGGCATCATTTTTTACAATGCAATAATATAATATGCCATCATAAAAATATAAATCGTGGTTGTTATGAATTATGTTGTCTTTATTCAAGTCGGCATTTCCATTTTCTATTTCATCTGCATTTCCATTTTCTTTTTTTCCGGCATTTGTAAACGGAATAGCATACTTTTGGATGCCATGTTTTAAATAATTATAATCATCAACAAGAACACCCTTATTATTTGTATAGATATAACTTTTTAAGAACGAGTTGGTATATATAGGATGTTTATTTTTATATGCCCAACTTTTTGCATTGATTAAAATTATTTTTTTTTTTTTCGTTTTTTTAAATGTGTGGATATATAAAAGACATTTATAATTTTCATATTCAAATGTATTTTTTAATTTGGTTTCATAAAATTGTTTTATACTATTTATTATATCAATTATAATATTTATATCATTTAAGAAATTAAAATAATGATTTAAATATTTTTGAGAAATAGATATAATTTTTTTTTCATATATATATACTTCAAACAAGAAACAAATATTTATATTAACATATTTTGAAATTATCAAATAATGTTCATTTTTTTTAACTTCATTTTCTTTTAATTCTTTATAAACACTTGTACAACTTTTTAGAATTAGTAATGCATCATATAGTGTATTTATTTCTAAATTCGAATTATTTACAAATGCTCCCTTTTTTAAATTTCTTCCATCAACTCTAATAAATACACTATTACTAAATTCATCAATTGAGTTTTTTATTATGTCTAAAATGGTTCTGAAATTTTTATTGTAAAATAATGCATTTCCTCTTTTTCTCTTTCTTTCACTAGGCTTATTATTTTCGCTCGTTTTTGTGTCCTTATTTGTGGTTGGCAATTCAGTTAAATCGTCTTCCCGTTTATTATTTACGGAGGTTTGTAATGCAGTGTCATTTTCTTCTTCATCACTCAAAAGAGAATGGTCATAACTTTTGCTGGATGAACTTTGTTCATTATGGCTAGTTGAACTTAAGGATGTATTATCAGAATAAGACGAAAAAGAAGAATATACATCTTCGTCTATATTTTTATAAGTATTTTTTTTTACATAACTTGGGATAAATATAGAATCTATTAAAAGGTATTTTATCATTTCTTTATTTAATTTAATAATTTTTGATTTTATCATAATATCATTATATTTATCATATAAATTTTTATAACATATTTTATTTTTTTTATGTATAGAACAATTATAAAAATCTGGTTCATACATTTTGAAAAAAAAATTACTTATACAACTAAGCGAATTATTTATAGATAAATTGGACATGCTTTTGTCATATATTTTGTTATAAGTTTTTTGAATACCTATTAAAACTTCTTTTTCTTCTCTAAAAAAATGTAATTTTATATTACTAATAAGATGATTAAGTATTTTATTTTTATTTTCTTCAGATATGTTGCATCCATCTTTAAGCACCATCACTAATTTGTTTCCCTCTTTATTTAGATCATCATTTTTTATGTTAATTATATCTGATGTGTTTTTTGTTGTAACCTGTTCAGGATTCATAATTTTGTCAACATTTCCATCCCACGTTTTATTAACCAATAAACATTCTCCCGAGCTAATATAAATTTTTTTTTTTTCAACACAAATATGTATGCCCATTTTTATTATGTTATATTTATATTCAACTTCATCATTAGTATATAGTAAGAAAAGCATATCGAGATGTATATTCTCAACATGTTCATAAATGTCTTTACTTATTACTTCATTATTTACATTTTCAACAGATTTATTACTATCTTCATTTCTACATTGTTCATTATTATTTCTTAACTGTTCATGTAAATTTTCGACTTGTTCTTTTAAATAATTTAAAAAAGTATCATTGACTTTGTTATTATTTAAACAAATTTCTACATCCTTAAAATATGTCATTAAATAGGTAGTAATAAATGAATCTAGTATAATTACATTTTTCTCAAATAAATATGTTAACGAATTCCTATTTTTTTGTCCTTCTCTTTCAGTAGTATCACATTTATAATGTCCATTATTATTTTCTTCTTTATCTACTATGCCCATTTTTTATTATTAGAAATTTTGGAATATAAGAAAATTGTACTGATCTAGGGTTGTGATAATTTTTTAAATATATTATCCAAATTTAAGGGATATCAAAAAATTTAATATATATATATACAGAAAAAATATATTCCAATTTGAATAGAAAAAATTATTTTTCAAAATATACTACAAAATTGTATACCACAAAATATGGGCATAAGTCATATTTAAAAATCAAACTAGCGTGTTGTTATATATTGCAAAAAAAAAAAAAATAGTTCAAAATAAACTTCATTTTTGTAAATAAAAAGTTTTTTTCGTTTTCTACATTTGGAATATTATTATTTCGGAAACAAGGTGGTTACCTTATCTATACATATAAATGAATAACATAAATTTATATCCTTTTATTAATTTATTAGTATTATTCAACATTCTATGACAACAATTTCCTTTTAATATTAATTTTAAAGCATACTAAAAATACAAAATTTACATAATCTCTTTTTTTAGTATCGAAAGAATTTTCCCATACCAAAATTGTAGCACCAATTTGGTTGTATTGTAAATGGTTATATAATGAACATAACAAATAAGAGAAAAATTTTTAAAAAAAATTGAAAATGTGTAATATCTACTTATTGTCATATACATACATATAAATTTTCTTTATCCCAATTTTATGCGAAGGATTCGAATGGAAATAAAATGAATAAAAGCTAATACTTATAGACCACATTCAAATAAATTTGTTTGAAATTTTATTAAAATTCTACAACACATTTATTATATGATTTGTTTATACATTTAATTGTTAATTATTTGGGTTTTATTCTTTAAACCGAAAATTGTAAATACATATATTATAATATGTATGATGGTGAACCAATAGGAGAGACAGTGTAAATCACTTCAATTTTGTTTTCCTATTATTTATTTTTTTTTTTTTAAATTACTTATTTTAATTACTACTTGTAACAAAATTGGATGGGGAGAAAAAATAGAGGAAGTACATCCAATGGATTTAAGAAATAACCTCAAAGAAAATGTATTCATGAATATATTAAGGGACCCAATTATTTAAAAAAATATATATATACATGTTTTATCGTAACTTAAATGTAAATAAAAATATATGACATAATTAATGATAAATCAAAAAGCGGCACAAAATATTTTTGAGAAAGTATATTCGAAAAGAAAAGAATATTACGCATGGATAATGAAATCTCAAGAAAAAAAAAATAAATAAAACATATTAATACAAATTGAATAATAAAATAAACATATGAATATATATGTAAAATATATATTATAAATTTTCAATATACATTTTGTATGATATGCTATTTTTTTTTTTTCACGCAAAATCCATTTAGCGTATCTTTTCCATATATACATATATTTTATTAATAAAATTCGTTTTATTATTTTTATTTTGTGCATAAAATTTGTCATATTTTGTTAAAATAAATACAAAAAAGTAATAATAGTAATAATAATGAATATTTTGAATATTAAATAAATACATAGTATATATATATAATAAATAATATATATTTATGTTGTTCCTTTTAATGCTATGTTTACATGGTATTATAAACATTATATATATTTTTTCTTTTTTTTTAATATATTCTTAATTTTTCATTCTTTTCATATGTTTTTATTTTTTTCCACAAACCGCTATGGCATATTTATGACAATGAATCTTTAGATTTCCACTTTCATCTATTCTTTTATTCTTCTTATTTCTTTCTCTCTTTCGTCCTCTTTGTTTTTTTTTGAAATATATTTTTCATTCGCACATGTAAATAAAATAAAAAAATAAAATTTAAGAACCTAGCAAAGTAACCGTATAAAATGAGTGACGGAAAACCCTCTGACGTTTCCCTTTGATATTTTTAATATTATATTGGAGATAGGATATTTGTATGTTTGGCAGTTATTATATTATTACTACATGTATTATCCTACTATTGTATTTTTTTTTTTTTACGAAGTTTGCTAAATATATAGGTGTTGAATGGTTATATTTGGGTATATGCGTTTAGATTGGAAAAAGAGGAAGTTGTAATTGTATAAATATAAATAAAAAATTGAAAAAGTATAAAGAGACAAAACAAATAATAACGAACAAAAGGTGGGGCAGAAAATGAACGATGAAAATGATAAAACCAAAAAATATATAGGTAGACCTTTGTTTGAGAATTTGCATAAAAAAAAACAGATCAGCTTATTAACACATAAATTTGGGGACACAAATTTAAAAGGATTTTGTAATTTGTTTTTAATAATAATAATTATAATAAATTTCCGAATTATATTAGAAAATATTAAAAAATATGGTTTTGATAGTATTCCGATACCTAGCCGTTATTATATAACTAAAAATTTACCTATACTGATATGTTTTATTTGTTTACATATTAGTATTGTTTTTAGCTGGATCATAGAAAGATATTTCTTTTGTTGGATTTGCAATTATTTCCTTTCAAAAAATGGAAAAGCCACAAAAATATTTGTAAAAGATAATTTTAATATTGACGAAGCATGTAATAATAAACTATCTGATTATGAATTTTCAAAAAATGAAAAATATTCTCAAATAGTTGAAAAATCTACTAGCAATTATGAAAACAATAATGTACATAAAAGAATAAAACAAAATGATCAAGATGGCGTAAACACATTAGAAGAAAAAAATGTAGGGGCAAATTATTCTAATAATTCAGATCAACCCAATACTGAACAAGCCAAATTTAGTGAACACACTGAAGGTAAAACAAGCGAGTGGAAACATGTAAATTTTTCTATTTTTTTATTAAGATGTATTAATAGTATGTTTATGCTAATATTTCCTTATATGATGGTTATGCAATATGAAACAGAACCGATATTAGCATCCATATTATTAACAACATCCATAGTCTGGTTTTTCAAAACATATTCATTTCATCATGTTTGCTATGATACTAGAAAATTATATATTGAAGGAACAAATTTAAATACACTAGATGATTCATTAGGTGATATAAATTATATTAAAAGTTATCCATATTGTTTACAGTTTAAAAGTTATTATACATATATATTTATGCCTACTATGTGTTTTCAATATACATATCCGAGAACAGAACAAATTAATTGGAGGTTTGTTTTTAAGCATATGACAGAAGCTATTATATCACTGCTAATAATAAATATATTAACAAATGAATATATACTTGTTATTATTGAAGAGACTTTTAAAATGAAAGAATTTAAATCACCAAATTTAACAATCCAATTTATTCATATTATTGAAAGTATGTTGAAAGTTTCTATCTTAACTATATATATATGGATGCTTGGATTTTTTGTTTTATTTCATAATTGGTGTAATATGTTAGCAGAAATTACAAAATTTGGAGACCGATTATTTTATAAAGATTGGTGGAATGCTAGTTCTTTTGGAGAATATTGGAGAAAATGGAATTTGCCAGTCTATTATTTTGTTTATCGTCATGTTAATAGACCTTTAATTTATTATGGGGTTAGTAGAAAACTTTCGATGATTATTATTTTTATTATATCAGCATTATTACATGAATATTTAGTTACAATCCCATTAAAAATTCAATTTTCTGGATATATATTTTTTTTTTTTACTGGACAAATCCCATTAATGCATTTAACAAATAGTGATTATTTTAAAAAAAACAAAAATATAGGAAATCTGTTTTTTTGGATTGTTTTTTGTATTATTGGTCAGCCTCTTATACTTTTCACATATTATTATTTGTGGACTCACAAGAAAATCGAGCTACCTTGATTCGTTTGAGAAGTCACTGTTGTTATTATCAAGTTTATTAATATTATTTTCATTATTAATTTGAAAATACCGTCTTTTGGGGATACACATGAAAAACGCACACATACATACCCAGTTATTTTTCTTTACAATTTTTTAAACATAATTAAATGATACTATTATTAACAGAATATTTCTAACTAGCGAAATTGTTATGAATGAATAGCCCCAACTTACTAAAGATTATACCGATAATGGAGTTTCATTTTTTTTAACTATATGTTTATCATTGTCAAAGAGGATGCTGCTTTTTTATCCTCTTAATATAAATACTATTATTTGCATTTATTATCCATTTATCGTTGTCATTTATTGATTTATTCCTTTATTTATTTATATGTTTAATACTCTATATACAATTATGTTTCCATTTTTATTTTATTTTATTTAGTTCTGTATTTATTATCCTTTTTATAATTGTTATAGTTTCACAATTAATCACTTATTAATTGTTTTTTTATTATTCATTATTATTTTTAAATTAAAATACTTATCATTTATTTAATTTTTTTATGCAATCAATTTATTTTTTCAATTTTTTATATTTGATTATGTCATATGCTTTATGAAATGTGTATGTTTTTTTTTTTTTAAATGACAATGTAACTTTCCCTCTTCTACACATTTTTAGTAGAAGCCTACAGAAATTACACATTATAAAAGTGTAATATGTTTATAAAAAATTTAATTATTTAAAAATAAAACTAAATGTTTTTTAATATTTTTCGAAATTATTTTTATTATATATTTTTTGTCTTTGGAACTTGTGTGCGCTTAAAAAATTAGGAATTTATTCTATTTAGGAAAATACGATAATTATAAAAATATTAAAACATATCTTTCTTTAAAAGATGATCAGCAAAATTATATTTTTGCATACATATAAAGGTTAATAAAAATTATTACTAAATTAGGGCCAATTTATGCTTATGCATGTGCATATATTTTTTACTAATCAGACATAATTAAAAGCATTCTGAAATGGCTAAAATACAACGAAGATTAATTCAAATAAAGATTTATATAAGTATATATTTGTACAATAATCAGGAGGGAGTGAATAACTTTTTTTATTAACTTTTTTATTAAGCCAATAAGTAACACAACCTTATGGTAACTAAAATTTTTTATTACATACAACTTTCGTGCTACATATAAATTTTTTTTAATTTTCATAATTTTCTTAAAATTTATGGACCAAAATAGAGAGCTAGCAATATATTAACCATGACAGAAGGTAAACAAGTAAATAAAAATATGCAATACATGTATAGTGTATTTTGTTTGCCCATATAATAACGTCTACGGCTTATTTTAATCTATAATATGGTTATATGTTTATATATATTGTTTGCTCGCTTTCCCACTTTTTTTTTCACTTCCTTTTAAGAAGATAAACTGAATTTAATAAAAGACTATCTAAAAGATTTAAACATGACGTCTCAAAATTTGTGTAATATAAATTATTATAACAGTCTTCCCAAGTTTAAAAAGATAAGCGATATAAATGATCATCCGATTTTGAATTGTCTAAGAACAAAATATAATGAAAGAAAAAAACACACAACAAATGAAAAAGAACAATTCAAAAGTATAGACTATGAAAGTTATTCAACAAATATCGAATCGGAGAGTACTGCCTCATTAGATCAAACTTATGATTGTATAAGCCAATTATCTGAGGGTGAGGAAAGCGAAAATAGAGCCAAGAAAAAAGAAAAAATAAAATTCCATACAAATAGTGAAAAGCCCCCAAAAAAAAAAATTATATTTTCATTTAAAAAAAAAAATGAAACTAAAAATAGGAATCCTAGTTATGATAAAAATGTTGAAATGATATCAGATCGAAATGACGATCATTTTGTAGGATCACTAAATAGAACAGAAAAACCTCTTATATTAAATCAGATAAACACGTCAAAATTTTGTAATAAAAATTCCTCCATTTCCTGCGCCAATGTAGATTATAATAAAAGGGGGGAGGAAAGGAAGGGAAATAAGATGCATATACTAAACGATATTAATCATATTAGTAATTATGATGACAATAAATATAACAAGAATACCAACAAATCGCCAACCTATAGTCAAATATCAGAGTCACCCCATTCCAGTATAAATAGTACAAGGAATAGTAAAAAGAAGAAAAAAAAAACAATTTTAAACGAGAACCCCAGTAAAAGTCTAAAAGAGAATAATAACATAGAAGACTCGAATAATATGGAAAATAAATACATAAGACCAAACAAATTAGAGATAGAAGACATACGTATGAAAGGGATAAATATTAAAAAGATGGCAAGCAGCCAAAATGCTACTTTTTCAAATGACCGTGAAAAAGAATTATTCCAATATTTAATTAAAGAGGCAAACAAAGAAATTGAGAAAATTATTATTAAAATCGAACAAAAATATAAAAATGAAATAGCTTACAAAACAAATAATATAAAAAAAGAATATGACGAAAAAATAAAAGCGCTAACAAAAAATGAAACTATACTACTAAAAAACCATAATAATATAGAAAAAATAAAAAGCCTAGAAAATACTAATTATGCATTATTAAAAGAAATCGAAAAATTAAAAAAATATAATAAAGAAATTAATGACAATAATTTCCAAAAATATGAAAGTATAAATAAAAATGAATTAAATACAAAAAAATTAAAAGACAAAATTCAGACAATGAACAAACAAATAGAAGAATATGAAAAAAAAATAAATATGTTAAATGATGATGTTAATACAAATTATGAAAAATATTTTTATTTTCAAAACAAATGTGTAAGTTATATATATGTATAGACATGAATAAAATAGTTTACTTCATTCGTAGGGTGGCAGCATTCTGAAGAAGACTATCAAAAAATAATTTTTCAAAGCACTAGGATTTATATAATATACATATTTTCTTTCTTAATAGGGAAACAATGAAAAGGTTATACAACAGAATGAAGAAGAAATGGTATGCTGAAATATTCTTATTACATATTAGTGTCTTGAATTAGCATTATACTTTTTCGATGAACAGTTTTCATTTTATTTAAAATTTTTATTTTTTGAAACTGCATATAATTATAATATATATTCTATTACTCATAATTATATGCATTGGCATGTGCTATATATCCCTTTCTCAGATAAATCTCAGAAAAAAACTGGAAATATCTGGAAAATCGAAAAGTGGAGTTGAGCTGGAGTTAAGGCAACTTCAAGATAAAAATATAAAAGTACCCCCAAAAAAATTAACGATTTATCACATATACTATAATTAGTGTATACATATGTATATGCTAAAAATAAAAATTATTATTTTTTTGGCACATCAAATTTTTTTCATTCTTTTAAATATAATATTTAGGCAGAAAGAGATAACAATAATCTAAGGGAAGAGTTAAATAAAGCAAAAACGAATGTGTCTACTTTGAAGGAACAAAACAATGAGGAGTAAGAAAAATAACCAATGATCACTTTATATATATGTGTTTATCTGCATATGGCTTTTCATAAATGCTTGTATAAAGAAGAATATATTTGTGTATAAAATAACAACGATAAATAGTGTCATTTGTTTCTGTTTATTTTCCATTTTTAAGACAACGAAATAATGAATACTTGATTTCATGTTATAAAATGGAGGAGAAAAAGTTAAAAGAGGACCTCGAAAATTACAAGATAGTAAACAAAAAAAAATAGATAAATATATTTTTAGTTATGCTCATCATTTCTTTTTTTTTATTTTCTATTTTTCAAATTTTAATAGAAATATGCCATATCAGAAAATAACCAATATTCGAAAACTTTAGAACAAAAGCTCAAAAACATGGAGTATGCTATTATACATATTTACATGAAAAAATTTACTTTAATTTGCACATATATTTGATGGCGCCTTTTTTTCACTTTCCAATGTAGAATTACGCTCAAAGATATGGAAAATGAGAAGAGTATTTACGAGCGAACGTGCCTAAAATATGAGTATACCACATAATGCATATATACTATGTGTAAATTTTTTTTTGATAAATATGTATTTATATATTGTTGCATAATTTGTGGGGTATGCCTATATGTACATGTATGTGCATATAAATTTTTGTGTCCATTTTAGAAAAGCAGAAAAGAATTTGAAAACAGAAATAAAGGATCTAAAAAATGAATTATATGAATGTAAAAATAAATTACATCAAGTGAATAAACCAACTTCTCCCACAATTCAAACTATTATGTTTAACGCAAATCAAGAATATGGATTCCCACAAGGTACCAATATAGCATATGATTAGTACTATATAAAATGGAAAGATAAAATAAACAAAAATCATATAAGCTGATTCTTAAGCAGTCATATTTTAACATGCTTTTATTTTTTTTAGAAAAAGAAAATGAACATAATATGGACAAAGTTCAAGTATTAAATACATAATTATATTTATGGATTTAGCTAGCTACCATATATATAGCTCACTTTATTTTGCTTTGCATGCTATTACTCCATATTAGATATACCTTTCATATGTATAAATATTATATATATTATTACATCACACACAAATGGTTATATATCCCTTTTTTTATTAAGGAAAGAGAAGAATTTAAATCGGATGAAATGTTATTAAAAAAGATGCATAATTAAAATAATATATTTTTTAAAATGTCAACAAAGACATAGAATAAAACATTTATGACGATTTCTCATAGCGAATTGTGAACTTTTCTTTTTTTTAGTCTCAAAGAACCAGACATTACCGAAAAGATAAATTCCATAGAAAAGCAGTTGATCGTAATTTATTTTTATTTTATCTTATTTTATTTTATGTTTGAAGTATGAAACTTATTTATTAAATTTACATTTTTTTGCTTATCCTTTTAGTTGTTAAAGCTAGAAAAGAGTACCAAAGAATCCGAACTTATACGATGCCCTAAATATGGTACGTGTAAAATGGTCGGCATTTCAAAAGATATTTGCTTAGGACATACATAAATTTTATTATTTTTTTTTTGCAATTTTTTGTAGGAAAACGATCAGGCGAAATTAAAAAGAAGGCATGCTTAGAACAAAAGTTATCATACATTAATGACAAAATCAACATCCTTAATAAAAATTTAAAATTGATCAAAAATAAAAAATAACACCAGTATACCAAATGTGTTTTTATGCATGAAAACAAATTAAATTAAACGATAACATTCTGTTTTTATTTTTGTGAAATTTGTTTTTTTTTCTCATTAATATGACAAAATCATTTAACTTATTATATTGCATTATATATGTATTATTATATTTATATTTTTATAAACATTATGTAAGCATTTATTGTGGGATATGCGCATATGCAATTTCCTGTGCATATTTTTCTATGTAAATAAATCAGTCTGTAAATTTTTAAAAAAGTAAAAAAAAAAAGTTATGAAAATAAGTTTAATAAATTAGTATATATTGGCTTTATGGGATGCAGTATTTTCATTTTGATTCTCAATTTTTTTAATTAAAATGTATAATATATTAATAATTTTTCGCAATAATTGAAAAATTTATCTTTAAAAATGGAATAACGACGATTTCATAATTATTATATGCTTGTAAAAATAAATAGAAAAGAAAAATGTGAAGGGATAATTTCTTTTTTCGGTTTTTTGGGTTTTTATTTTTTTTACCCTCACCATCTTCTAATAATACAATAACTATATAAGTATAATTGATGCTATTGTTATTTATGGCCTTTTTATTTATCCCATATTCTTTGTTTTATTTTCTTTTTCTCTCTATTTTTTTTATCTCTCTCTTTATTTTTCACACTTAAAGAAAATGGTGAGAGAAGCCCATGAATTGCTTGATGGCAGCAGGCCAATACCTATAGACAAGATTACATATGAGTTATCTCAAAACATAATATTAGCATTTGATAATAATGAGCATATAAAACGAAGTAAAGATGTACAGATCGAAATTGAAGCTAGGATTGGCTTAGTAGTAGATAAGAATAAACACCGATTGAAATTGCCTATATATACTGATGCAATTGTTGAAAATAATTTCTCGGATTTCCAATCTGGTGTTGATAAAGATTCTTTTCAATATTTATTAAATTATTTACATAACATGACACGAAGAAATAATACACAGCCTTGTAAGAGCAACAATGATACTAATTTAAACGATAACAACAAAGAAGGTAGCATTAACTTGAATAGCACAAACAAAAATGATATATCGTCAATTGGCGATAGTACAAATAATGGAATAGACGAACTGGGAAAAAAAAAAAACAATAACAACAATTTTATGAATGAAAAAGAAAATTCAGTATACGAGTTTGTAGCTTTAAAAGCATATAAAAGTGTAGATAAATATTATATACTAAAAAATGAAAACAATTCTCGAATTAGAGTTACAACTAATATGGATGAAAGTGAAAATGAGAAGAATCAAAGTATGACAAAATCTTTACACAAAGAAAATATAAACACATGGAATGTTTATCTTGGTAATAATAAAGATTATTTTGATGACGACGATGAAGAAGAAGATAATGAAGATGATGAAACAACGAAAAATAAATATAATAAAAATATGAATAAACAAAATAATAGTAAAAATAAAGATAATAATATTGATGATTGTTTAGATTATCGTATATCAATAAATTTAGAACATACAAAATCGATTAGTAAACTATTTTTATCAAAAATTACACCAGTTTATGAAAGGTATAAAGAAAGAACAAGTTTTATAAATAAATATATGGGTATTCAATTTGATTTAACAAAAATAAAAACAAAGGATAATAATGAATTTTATGAAATCGAAATTGAAATACCCACAAAAAGTATTTTCAAAGCTATGTCAAATTTAAGAAATAAAAATGATTCAAATTATTTGCATTTTATATGTTCGAATTTAATAAATAATGCTAGAGGAATATGTAGCCAATTAAATTTATTTAAAAAAAATAATTTTATGAAAACTGGATTAAATAATAATGATATATTACCATCCCTACCAGCTTCTCAAGTTAATTATTCTCATTCTCAAAGCGAACAAAAATTGTTTAAAAAATATATGCATTCTGTATTACCTATTGTAGGAGATTATATGTTTAGAGTTGTTTCAAAAAATGAGCAAATGCTTCAAAAAAAAATAAACGATAGCAATATATCGAACCATGACAAATTTAATATGCTTAAAAATATAATAGACATTAGAAGGCATAATAAAAAATGTACAATATCAGTTACTCAAACATATGCAGAAAATAGATGGAAAGTTATTAAAAATGAAAATTCACAAAATGTTATCGTTTTAGTATCAGACAGTAGCGACCATAGTGATGAAGAGGAACACCAAAATAGCCAATATGAAAAAATAAAACAAAACAGAGCAAGTAGCCAAAATTCACCATATAACAATTCGAGTGATAATAATCCTCATTTTAATGATCAATATAATGAAGGTGATGATTACGATAATGATGATGAAACAATAAATAATAAAAAAAATAAAGATCCCAGTTTTTATGATGATACATAACTATTCAAGAAGACATTACACATGTTTAATAGCTAAAATTATTTTTTTGTGTATTTTAACATATATATTATGGGTAGCATGTGTATTATATTTTTTCCCACCTTAAGGGGGCATATACATATACCTATTCACACTATGCACATGCATATATATACGCATGTGATAAACATTCACTATTTGATTTTATATTTATTTTAAAACTGTATTTGTTATGTATTGTGCATAATATCTTTTATTTTAATAAAATATTTTAAAAATATAGCATATATATATCATAAAAAGGCAAAGGAAATATATTACAATTCTTTGCTATGGTGTAATATTATTATACCTATGTAATGAATAATTTCTAACCCATTCGTACCTTTAAAAACATCAAAATATGTTTATAGTGATGTTAAATAGAGGGAATATATACTAATTTTTAATTATATATATATACCAAATTGATCTACATATTTTTCTTCGGTTAAATAAGCATAGTCATGCATATTTATGAAAAAGAAATGAGGCTAAAAATGCTAGTATATACCCCATATACTTTTTCTCAACTGGTGTATATGCATACGCATACTATTATATTAGGATAAACCACACTTTAATTCTATAAGTTTATAAAATGATGTTTTTGTCGTTCCCTCTACTGCCTTATTATATGAATACAGGAATTATACATTCTACAAAAATTATTGAGAAAAAATATATAGCTTTTTTATTAAACTTTTTAGGAAATTATTTGTATATATATGCAATAGTACTACAATAAATTTTTGTGTATATCATAAAATATATACTTATATACACGCATAATAATGTGCTAGATAAATATAAATTTCTTGTAATATTTGTAAGCTACAAATTTTATCGGGTAAAAAAAAAAATAATATTGCAATACACAGGAAAACAAAACACCGCTTTACTTGTTATTAATAAAAGTAAACTCCACAAACAAACATAAAATAACGTAATTATATAAACGACAAAAGATGAAAAAGAATAAAAATACATAACAAAATATATGTGCACCAAACTATTTTATGTATAAAATCCAATAAAATAAAGCATAATTAATTAAAATAACTTTAATATTTATGTAAATTTAAATACATATAAATATTATTGCATAAAAAATAACGCTTTCTACATATTTTTAAAATAATTAAATTTTGTTTACGAAAAATATTATAATAATTAAATACAAATAAGTGTTATATTATTTATAAATAAACATTAATTTTAAATACAATTATTATATATATAATTAAAAAATTTCCCACTTATCCAAAATGAGTAGAGCAAAAGTTTTTTTTGATATTTCTATTGATAACAAAAATGCTGGAAGAATAGTATTTGAACTATTTAATGATATTACTCCAAGGACATGTGAAAATTTTAAATCATTATGTATAGGAGATAAAGTAGGCTCACGAGGAAAAAATTTACACTATAAAAATTCAATATTCCACAGAATTATTCCCCAATTTATGTGTCAAGGTGGTGATATAACAAATGGAAATGGATCTGGAGGTGAATCCATATATGGAAGATCATTTACCGATGAAAACTTTAAAATGAAACATGATGTCCCAGGTTTATTATCTATGGCTAACGCTGGACCAAACACCAACTCTTCACAATTTTTTATTACATTAGTTCCATGCCCATGGTTAGATGGAAAGCATGTTGTTTTTGGAAAAGTCATTGAAGGTATGAATGTTGTAAGGGATATGGAAAGAGAAGGATCTAACAGCGGATACGTCAAAAGGGCCGTTGTTATAACCGACTGTGGTGAATTATAAGCAAATAATTAATCAACAAAAATAATTAACTAATCCAAATAATTAGCAAAAGGTATTGTGTTTACAGTGTGTATTCCTACACTCCAATACTCGTAAGTATGCGACTGTGTAAGCAAAGATGGGTTTACTATAAAATTAATTTAGTTTTAACTGCATTTTTAATATTATAGAAATATTTATATATAATTTTTAATTAATATATAGAATGCTTATATAATATACATATATTCTGTGTAGAAACTGCATTTTTTTCATTGATACATGACAATATGAGAAACCCATTAGCCTTAAATTTGTTAATTTTTGCACACACCTATTTAATACAACTAAAGTATAATACATTTTGTGGAACAAACCTGTATATGCAGACTAACCATTTTGACTTTAAGAATACTTGTGAAAAACGAAAAAAATTTAATAAATTAAGAATATATTTCCAATTTTAATTAAAAAAAGGAAAATATGACATTCTTATCGATTTTTCTAATATCAACAATTTTTATAAATATGCTAATAATAGTTTTAAAAATCATATTAGCATAAAATAAAGTTTTACTTTAAAAACAATTACAAAAACATGTTTTTTAAAAATATGAAAAAAATTAATTAATACATTAAATAAATATATTTATAATGTATTGTCCTTTAAAATATTTAAAGGATATATAATAATAAAAAATTGAATATTGTTTTATCCGCTTCTCTTCATAAAGCGCTTATGTCATCATATGGCTTCTTCAAATTTTTGAGTTGATGCTTTTCTGATATTGTATAGGATACGATCATAATTGATAATATTATCTACATAAGTGATAAAAAGAAAAAAGAAAGAAAACATTTTTAGTATCCAAATAAATATTTATATTCAATTGTTTTAAAATATTCCGTTAAGAAATGTCATATATTATCATAGCTTTTAAGCTATGCATAGCATATACAGCATTGCATTTGTAATGGCTATAAATATAAATACATTTGTTGGGTTCTTTTATTTTATTACCTTGAAAAGGAATAAACAAATCCATATAGACAAGGCGAATGATAGCAGTGAAATGTTCGATAAGTAATTAAGTCTGAAATTTAAAACGAAAGAAAATGCATATATCCATATGAGGCTTATTTATTTTATTGTGGGCATATATAAACAAGGGTATATAGCTTTATATGATCCGAAGATTTTCTTATTTTCGCTTTTTCTACAAATTCTTACCTTGGAAGTGAACATACAATTAGGGTCACAACTGGCATTGACATATATCCAAGTCGTCTGAGCATTTAAAAGGTAAGCACGCATTGTAAAAATTGTGTAGTTGCAAAAATATATATGAAAAACAGGGTGAATAAATAAATCAAATGAAAATACATAATAATATCATAAAAGTTTTACCTTGTTGGTATATGGGGAAATGAAAAAATATTTTTGCAAGGGACTTCAAATGATACCGTGTTCATGTAATAAATGTTATTATTCGTTGTTCTAGAAATTAATACATCTGCTAATAAAGTCTAAAAATTGGAAAAAAAAATAATTTTATTTTTTGGCCATATGTATATATATTTATTTACGCAAGCATGCATATATGTATTCAGTATATTTACTTGAAAATATCTGATTAAAGACTCGGATTTTAATTTGTTGTACTTCAAAAGGTATGAATGCTTGCACCAATCAACGCCAACCTCAAGTAATAGAATAATTATCAGCCAGCTAGTAATACTAAGAAACGAGTTTTGGGTTCTATAAGCTGTTGACATTTTTAATAAAACAAGAAAAGCATCTATAAATAAATAAAACCGTTCAACAGCATCTGAAGCCACAATTGTGAATAAGGATATCTTGTTAAATTTTTTAAAGACTGTTGATTTTATCTCTGTGAAATTGCTCATAACTAAAATAAGAAACATAGTCGACTGCAAATAAAAGCAAAGGGATATAAGTGTAGAAATAAAAATGTATATGTGCGCTACCATTTTCTAATCGTACGGAGAGAACGAAATAACATTTCTTATTTGTATTATTATTGATATTTTTTCTTTTTTTTCTCGAAATACATATGCATAGAAAGAATAATGGAAAAAATATAGCTTACCTCTGACGAATTAATTGCAATGTTGAGAGAAAGGAACCGAATGAGATGAGCAAAGGCGTGAGTCAAAATATAGGCAAGAACAAAAATATATTGCAAAATAAATTTGATTAATATACTTAAAAAAGGAAAAAATATTGGTAATTTGAAATTTGCTGCCATTTCATCGTTATTTTTTAAAAAAGCAAAAACATTTTTTTCCTTATTGAAATAGGGATCTTCATTATTTTTTTTAAAATTAACTCTTTTATAATTTAGATATAAATTTGAAATTTTTCGACACTCTTTAGTCGAATTTTCTGAAAATTTTACTTTTTCATTTTTTTTCTTTATATTTCCCTCTTCGTGTAATATATTATTTTTGTTTATTATGTAATTTTTTTTTCTTCTACCTTCTAAAGACGTATTGCTAAAATGAATATCATCATTTGTCATATTATTATAGTGCTTGCGAACTATGTATATATATGATCGTAAGTTTATAATCCTTATAAATGTTCTTATCATATTATCAATTAAATCTTTACCTAATGATCTCAATAATCTTTCTAAAATTTCAAGCATGTTTAAAACAACATATAGCTTCATAAATGGTTGTGCTCGAATATAATGATAAATTCTAGATGTATCAAGAAATGAAAATATATATATACAAATTAAAATTAATGATGTTCTTATTAATCCACTATATTCTGGGAAAGATAAATTTAAAAATTTTATATGATCCTTTAAAAGTTTCTTTTTCATATGTTTCACTTTTTTAACATTTTTTTTTTTTTTTTCTGAATATTGATCATTATAGGTATAATAAAAATAGCTATCACCATTTTGCTCATTCATTGTAAAACCTTCATTTCTTATTTCATCATCTATTCTTGTATTTTCATTATTTTTTTCGTGTATAACATTTTTATCCTTACAATTTACATCATTTTCATCTTTTTTTTTTTTTAAATTATATTTTTTATTCGATTTTTTATTAATATATTTATTAACTACATTCCTTAAATTAGTAAAATTCACTGTCTTTCCACTTTCGTTAGTAATTTTTCCAGTCTCTTTTTTTTTTATTTTTTCTACGTTTGATTTGGATTGTGTGTTATTTGAATAGCTGATCGGTCCATTTGTACCCTTTCCTTTCTTTTCATCCTTTTCAAGTTCGGTTTTTTGAGCGTCTCTATCGAATGACTTTATTTGTGATGATAAGTTATTCATTTCCTGAGACGAATTTAGATTTGCTTTATATACTTTTACACAATCATCATTGTCGTCGTTTTCGCCATTTTGTCCATTGTTATCAGTTTGTTGTTTGCTAGACAAGTATTTAATTTCAAATGATCTGGTGGTTATTTTTGTTTTATCATCCTTCTTAATATCATTAAAGGTATACAACTTTTTAATATGGAAAAAGTGTATTATATTCATATATATAATAAAAAAAAATGAGAAGAAATATTTAACTATATATTTAAAAATATTAAATAATAGTTTTATTATTAAAATGATAGGTTTAAATAAAAAATAAATAAGTAAATATATTTTATTTTTTTTAACACTTTGATCAAAAGAATTTATATTATAGAATTTATATTTGTCTTTTTTTCTTCTTTTTCTTCCAAAACCATTTCCATTAATTTCAGTAGAGTTTCCATCCCCTATACTTCTACTATATGTATATTTAAAATTTACTAATGATTTTTTTTTTACTAATGCATCACGAATACTTTTTTTATAATATATTTTTTCTGAATGTTCACTATCCATGTAATATACTCTTGATGCATAAAAGCTGCTACTATAATTACTATGATATTCATCACTACTTCCAACATTTTTATAATCTAGACCATCAATACTACTATTGTCACTTTCGTTATCACTATGAGAACAAGTAGTATTCAACTCATCGCCACAATTTTTGCCTTCTTTCATTAATGCTAAATTATTTTCCATAAAATACTTATCCCCAAACATCATTATATCTTCTGAATTGGACACATTTTTATTATATGTAAAACCATCTATATCATGATCCCCATAAAATTTATCAAACGTAGAATTTTTTAAATTATAAGAACTATCATAAATCAAATCATTATTATCTATATCATTGTTGTCATTATTTTTGTTTTTTTTACCTGTTCTTATCATTTCTGTATCTATAAATTTATTTGAATTTTTGATTACTCGAGCTTTGTATCTTTTTAAATATTTAAAATTACAAGTAGTTGCATATTTATAAAATTTGAAATTTTTGATATCAATAAATCGATTTAAAAAATTGCTACTAATATTTTTTAATAAAATATAGAATAAAATACAGATTGATCGAATTACTTGTATAGGCATAAATGTTATGTCATAAAGAATATTATCTAAACATAACAAAAATGATAAACTCATAATTTTTTCAAAACAAAATGGAACATATATCATATGCTCTAAAGCGTTATCTGGTATTGTATGTGTTTTAAAAAGGTCATCTAAAAATTTGTAAAAATCATGTTTATTTTCTTCCGTGTTTTGATGAATATTACTATAGCTCATATGTTTTAAATGATTTCCCATACCCTCTTTTTCATCGTTGCCATCTCGTTCAGAATTTTCATTGTCACTCTGGTATGGCTCGTAATACCTCCCCCCTTTTATTTCGTCCAACACAAAATCATATAACGATATTCTATTCATATCTTTATCATTTTATTTAAAAATAATAGATAAGGGTGGTGATAACGAGCAATGTTATAGAAATACTCCAAAAAATAAATGAAATAAATATGAAAGTGCAAAAGAGTATAAATATTTATATAAGCATACAAAATGAAACGCCACAATATGCCTTTACATGTGTGTATTATTAATGCTATATTTTTTATGCACGTCTATATCAGATTTCAATATATATATATGTAATCATAACTAGGGGCAAAATGGGTTGCAATACGCTCATATATCTATTTTTACCTTCAGAAAATTATCACTATATATAATCTTAAATTTTACAATATTTTAAATTAATATACGACAAAAAGTTTGAATCATGATTATTTGAATTATTTTCTTGTAAAAATTGGTCTATGCTTCATGTGATTGTACATATCTATGGATAATTAAGTTGTGTTATGATCGGAATATATGCCAGCATATTTATAAATATATGTGGTTTATATACATCATAAGGCTACAAATATTTATATTTTCGCGATTTATAACGAATTATACGTAAAAATCAACAAAACAAATATAGTAACCCCTCTTCTATTCAATAAATTTATTTCAATGATTTATTTTTTTTTAAATATGTATTGCAAATAAAAAATACAAAAGAAAAAAAAAACAAATTTTGCTTGCTGTAAATTGATGAATCAATTATATAATAATATGTATATATTTTTTATTGTTATGAAAATATACATATTCTTAATAATTTCTTTTACCAATACAAACGAAATCTAATTATTAAAAATTGTACTAGTGTATAATAAAAAAAAAACAGAAAATATTATATATCATTTCGTAGGTAAACAATAATTAAATATACATATGTTTTTCCAAATTTATTCTTTAAATCTTATCAATTGAATTTATATTTAAATGCATATCCCCATAATTTAGGCACTTGTATATTCTTATGTTATAATGCAAATATATGTATATTTCACTAAAACTTAATTTTTATACAACATAATATTATAATTTTTCATTTTATTTTTTATATTTTTTTTATGAGGAAAATTTTTTTAAAACACTGCTATTTCGTCAAAAGGTATTTTCACAATGGGTAACAAATCAGTTTTCCACATTCTTTTTATAAAATTAAATAACATTAATAATGTTTAAATTAAAGTTTTTTTTATTTTTTAAATTATAAAAAAATATGTAATATATAAGCACGTTTAGTATGTAATTATGTAGTAATCGTTGTATTGTTATTATTGATTTGGGTATTATTTGATCAATACGATAAGGATATTGTAATGTAATAACTAAATGGTCCATATAATGAAAGCACATGTAGCTCCACAAAAAAAAAGCACAATAGCAACATTACGCAAATATATTTATAAGAAACATATTACTTTGTATAAAAAAGTTAAGAAAATAATGAAAAGGAAACTCAAACGAGTTGTAAATTCTGTCATCTACAATCGTTGTAAGCAAAAGCTTCCATTTTTTCCCCTTTTTAAAGGTTTAATCATTGTATAGTATTTTATTTATACTTATTTAAAGCGGTAAAAAGAGTTTACTAATTTTGGAATAACAAAAAAAAAATAAAAGCACCTTAAAAAATTAAGGTCTAATGAAAAATTAGCATATATATATACGCAGGTATACGTGTGCAAATATAGATATGAATAAATAAAAAAAGAAATGGAAAGAAAATATGCACATATAATCTTATGTGTGTATCCGTTGTAAAGTGTCTGAAAAACAGCTATTTTTAAAATTTGTTGAAAAAAACAATTCATATACGCAGATTTAATATGCATGCTTACATACTCAGCATCATGCTTATTTATTAAATGCGTAAAATGAAAGATAATTTTTGACAATACTGCAAAATAAATAATCATATAAAAAAATTAATGCGTATATTTTCATGTTTAACTTGAATTAATTTCATAATAATGTTTAAAGGCGTTTGTAGATGGGCGCCAATTTTATTAGGTATTTCCTTCGCTTTCAAATTATTCTATTAAATTTTTTTTTTAAATAAATAGCCATACGAGCATGTGAGTATATATTTTAGTATATACAAGTATACGCCATAATTACGATATGCTACAAAAAAAATTTTTAATTATATTTTTACAAAATTAGGCATAGCCACATATAATTAAATATCCATTTTTTATAACAAACTTCTCGTCATATCTTCGCTGAAATAAGACTATTTTATAAATATCACAAAAAAATGAAAAACTACACAAAATTGCTGGATTCATACTCTAATAATTGGGTGGGGAATTCATATGTATATATCCATTTTCTTATGTATAAATATATGCATACATTCCCCCTTTTCATATATGCCATCAAAATCACATATAAAATTTCCTACAAAAATATTATTAACAAAACAGTAATTTATACTCAATGAATCCACATATGCCATAATGCTCAAATTAAAGATTATAATATTATTATATTTTGTTTTCTCTACATTTCTCTTCTCATTTTTTGAACATAAAGCATGCGCATATATCGATTACTATTTTTATTTTATATCTTCACCGCATTAAACATTGCACAAAAATCCAATTTGAAAATAATAATAATAATAATAATAATTGCAATCGTTTTTAGAATTTTCAAGGGTGTATCATTAAACAAGTATATTTCCTTAATTTTGTAGCAGCTCAAAAATCAATGGTAGATATGTTTTCAGTTTTGGAAAAGTAATAGTAAATGGGATGACTTGAGCATATGTAATCGTTTGCAAACCATCAAATTATATAAATTATATCTCTAGAAATACTATATTTTTGACAAAAATTATATAATAAAGCTTCTACTTCCGCTATTATTCGAAGTGTTATTATTGTTATTTGAAGATCGAGTATTGTATCTATTTCTTGAGGCGTTAGAAGAATTTCTAAAATATCGACTACTGGTAGTTCCGCTATTTGTATTAGTAGTTTGCTCTTCCTTTTTCTTTAATCTGTCACTTTTCCTGACATTCAAATTTCGAGAAGAAGTAGCGGTGGTAGTATTTTCTGTTGTGCGACTATTTTTTTTTCTCCTGGGAGTTTTTTTTTTACTTCTTGTTGTATTTCTTCGTGATCTATTATTTCTAGTAGTCGATCTAGCAGTTCTATGTGTACGTCTTCTTTTTCTAGTAGTAGTTCTTCTACTTCTTCGTCCATAATAATTCGAGTCATTACTATAATCGTCATCATATTCATCTTCAAATTCATCTTCATACTCATCTTCATACTCATCCTCATAATCGTCATCATAATCGTCATCATAATCGTCTTCTATGAAATAGTTAGCCGATTGATCACTAGTAAACGCGGATGAACCTTCGCTTATGACTGCTATTTCTGCATTTTGATTTGGGTGTGCTAGATTGTCATAATTAAATAAATGGCTTGCTCTATTATTGTTATTTCGACGATTGGTGGTTCTAGCAGTGTTAGTATATGGTGCGGTTCGATTAGTAGTATTCCCTATATTTTCAAAATTGGCATCATATATATTATTCCTGAGGACATTAAATAAATCATTATATCCTGAATAGTTTTGGAAAAATGAATTATTATAATTTCTCGGATTATCTATATCATAATTATCCATAGGTGATCTTACATAAACAGAATATGGATTAAAATAATCGCAAGTAAAGAGGTTATTAATATTTTTAATTATACAATTTCTGCCTTTCAATGATAAATTATTTAATATATTATAATTTTCTCTCACTAATGTTTTCTTATGTTTTTCATCCAAAACATGTAATAGCTTTTTAACAGTATCATTCATATATATAATAGTGTTATTATTTGAATAAATAAATAATTTATAATCATATTCTTTTTTATTTTTATCTACTAATTCATAATGTGATAAATATTTTTTAAATAATATTTTAATATTCTTATTACTATAATTTTTTTTATTATAATAAATAAATGAATCTACATCTTCTTCATCTTTACATGGTAACCTTTTTAAAAACTGATAAAAAATTGACAAGTTAACTCCATTTTGATGTTTTATATAATCATCATTATAAAAATCATAAAATATATTATCTTCATTTTTTAGATTTTTATATATTTTACTAATTTTTATTACATTCATAAATCTCTTTTTATCTTTTTCACTATTAAAATATTTATTGTTTTTTTTTAAATATGTTTCTATGTATTGATTCATTTTTTTAATAAAATTTTTTTCCATTTTATTTTTTTTATTACACATATCTTCGTTTATAAATAGAGAGCTCATTTTTCCTTTACTATTGTTAAATGGCTCGCTAAATAATTCGCTTCCTATTGTGCTCGTATTTTTTCCTTCTATTTTATTACACACAACAGTTGTTGAATTGTTTGAGAATGTTTTATCACTCTTATAAGATACAATTTTTTTATCACATTCTTTAGATCTCTTATTATAACTTCCAGTTTCTGTTTCATCTTTTTGTAAGAATGAGCTTTCACAAGATTTGTAAAAACTTGTATTTTTTTCTTGGCATACTTTCAAAAAAAACATATTTAATAACCTTTTATCAAAATTAGGTAAGTAATTTCCATACATTAACAAAAGATCATATACTATCCCATATAGAAGAAGGATTTTGTAATTAAAATCATTATTATTTTTTAATTTTTTTCTTAAAAAATTAAAATAATTTAAATGTACATAAATAGAATCAAAGTTACTTGTTTTTAAATATTCAAAATAATTATTTTTACAATTGAAACTAGTGAATTGTGGAAGTAAAGGCTGCAATTCATGATCATATATTTTAAACTTTTTATCAACCAATACATTAGGATTATTAAAATTGTTTAAAATCACTCTATTTTCTTCATTTTCATCAATTATTTCGACTTTTTTATTATATTCACTTTTATTTTCCCCTTTCTTATCGCCTTTTCTATTTCCTTTTTTATAAGCCTTGCCCTTTTTCTTAAACCGGTTCATAATATTTTTGCTGCCCCATTTTGTATGTTCAAATGTATTTTCTTCAAAGCCCCTCTCTATATATTGCCCAGATGAAGCTGTATCATAAGCCTCAATACTACTACTATCACTATTACTACTGCTATTTTCATTACTACTACTGTTTGTTTTGAGATTATCCAAATAATTTGAATAATTATAATAATCTGATTCATCACTTAAAAAGCTAATAGAGCTATATTGATCAAAATAGGAATCACAATCAGAAAATGAATGATTATCTTCCTTTTTGTGTTTTGAAGTTTTGATATCATCACTTTTTAATATAAAAAATGTGTTTAATTTTTTAATTTTTTCATTATTTTCAAATTTCTTACTATCATCTAATACTGACTCATATGAATTATTAACATATACAATATTATTATCATTAATTTGTATACATTCATTATCTTCTATTAAAAATGCATCATCGTCATCTTCATTTGATATTTTTTTATTATCTTTTAATAAATATTTGCCTTTTTTCCTTTTATTATCAAAAGATGCCATATAATTGTTGCTATCCATTTCATTGTCAATATTTATTATCTCATTTTTCTTCGCTCTTTTTCCATTTTCTTTATAATTTTCCTGCCCACCTTCGCTGTACACATCTTCTACCGTAATAACTTCATTGCCGTCAGCTGACACATTTTCTAAGTTTATTATATGAGATTTATTTGGCCGTGATCTTTTTTTATCTATTATTTTTATATCATCATTACTATTGCTAGAAATTTTTTTTTTTTTTTTACTTTTTTTATTTGAAAAAAGGGAATTATTACTATTTTTTCCAGAACATCCCGAATTACTATCACTATATAATGTATATATTGTGTTGTTTGATTTTTTTGACGAATCAGAACTATCTTCTATGATCCTTCGATTTTTTTTCTTGTTCTTACTTCGAGGGTGTATTAATTCTGGAGTGCTATTATCATTTATAATACCATAATTATTTTCCTCATTATTATTATTTCTATTTCTATTGTTAGGAGGGTCGCATCGCCCTGAACGACTATTACGAGTTTGATTATTTTGGATAAGGGGTATCACATTGTTTGAGTCTGTACCTATAAGGCTTCCAATATTAAATCCGCTTTCTAAATTGTTTGTTATATCAATGAAGCTACCATAATCTCTCAACTCGTAACGACTTGAATTGCCATTTCTTCCATATTCATTATTTGGATAATAGGAATCAAATAAAAAAAATTCAGGTAATAAATTTAAGTTATCAAAATCATCAACTCTTTCATTATTATTATTATTATTTTCATTAAGGTAACAAATTTGTGAAGATGTTATTTGTTCTGTTAATGTTAATTTATAGGAATAATTATTATTTAATGTAAAAATAGAAAAATAGCCATAATTATGTGAAACAATAAATGTATAACCATTGTTATTCCATTGTGCTCTTAAATTTTTTAATTCACTATCATATGAATATTTTTTTATTATTTTTTTTTTCTCTAAATTTAATAAATAAATATATTTACGAAAACAACCAAATAAAACAATATCTTTATAGTTCGGATTAGGTTCTATAAAGCTAATATAACTGTCACATTTTTTTAAATCGAAATATTTTATTTCTTCAAAATCTAGTAAGCTAAATATAGAAATATTTGTTTTCATAGTAACAGCATTTATCATTTCTTTTGTTGAGTTCGATTTATTTGTAATTCCATCGGCAACGATAATATATTCGTCTGATACATTAAAATTTATGTTACTTATTTTATAATGCAATTTTTTTGCTCTTAATTTTGGTTTAGTATTCGATTTTTCATTCCCAAGAGAATTTGTTGCATCATCTTTAGTTGTATTTTTGCCCTTTTTATTATTATTTCCGGTTCTAGCATTGGTGCTGCCTACCATTATAGTGCTACTATCACCTAAATTGGGCACAAGATTATTTTCACTAATATATATGCTATTTGAAGATGCTGCATTGGTTGTGCTTGGATTATTTGATGTGCTTGTTTTATTTTTTTTTTTTTTCACTTTGCTATTTTTTGAATCATTTTTTAAAGTGTTGTCCATATCACTTGATGAGTAGCAATAAGAAGAACATGATGTAGACGATATAACAAATAAATTGTTATTTTCAGTTTCTTTGTTTTTATTTGCCGTCCCATTATTATTACTATTATTATTTTTATTTTTATCATTATTGGTATTCTCGTTTTTATTATTCTTGGCTTTATTTGTTTCATTAATAGCAGACGATTCTAGCACAAATTCAACATAAAGGGATGTGTAAAAACAGCAAACAGGTATTTTCTTTTTCCCCCTAATCTCTTTTTTTGTAATATTGGTAAGATACTCTCGAAGATTCCAAAAATATATTGCACCATTTATGTGAGTTGTAACAAAATTTGAGCATGTATTTGAAAAAGCAAACATAACTATCTCGTCACTAAAATCTTCAAATTTTTTAAACAAAACAGATCCTACATTATTTTTAACATTTTGTAAAATATTAATTTCAAAATTTTGATGTATTTTTTTATACGCTATATCTTCATCGTTATTATTTTTTTTTTTCTCTCCTTTATAAGAAACTTCAATAACATCATCACCGTTTCCATTATTATTTAAATTATTATCAATCTTGTTGACATATTTTGTTATAACAATATTATCAGGAGTAATGCTAAGCATTTTATCATTTTCTTCATTACTATCATATATTACCTTTGTAGTTAAAAGAATGAATGTAAGTTTTTTTTTTCTTTTCATACTATTCATGGAAAAATTTGACAATCTTCCCATTGTATTAGGTGCCGATAAATTAAATTTTCCAGATTTATTATATGAGGATGGCCCGAATTCTGTATCTTTAAAATCGTCTAAGCAATTATTTTTCGTATTTATAAAAATTAAATAACTATTTTTTAGCTCTTTTATTGGATTTTTTGAAATAATTAAATTTTCATAAACATATGGCGCTATGTTATAATTTAAGGAATATGAAAAATGCAAATTGGATGAAAATTTATAATTTTTTAAAGGCATAACATCTAGCCATTTTATTATTTGCATATCATTATTTAAATCGTCAAAATGTATAATGAAAAAATAGGAATTGGTGGAGCATAGTGCATATGTCTTATATTTAGAACCCGCACTTCTACCAATACTACTCTCAATATCATTGTAGAAGAAAAAAACATTCTTCATAGAAAATGTCCTTCGATAAGTTAATAAGTTTTTACTTTTATATTTATCTACACTTGTAAATTTTACTATCCCTTTTTCATCACATGAAATTATATATTTGTTTGATCGATGAATGTCAAAATCGGTGATTGCATAATTATGAGCCCGAATGCAAGATATCAAGTTACCTGTATTTACATGATATATTTTTATAAACCCATCTATTCCTGATGTTAAAATATTTTCCGAATATTGATCAAATTTTATTTTTGTTATAAAATTCCGATTTTTTGTATGGGGTAAAAAATGTGATAAAATAGTTACATTTCTTTGTATGTTTTTAACACAATGATTATTATATATATCATATTTATATTGACAATTTAATACATCATTTCTGTTTTTTATATCGTTTTTTGTATAATATAATCTCTGTTTCACTAAACTATATATATTATTATATTTATTACATTCATAACTTGTTAATTTTATTGACATATTTTTATTATTTTCATATTCATTCTTTAATCGATTTTGGCTATTAAAAAAAAACCTTTTTATATCATGCTCTGGATATTTGTAAGTTAACATATTTATAACATTTTTAAAAATATTAAACATATCATTTTCTATATCACTTCTTGGGGAAATATCAAGTATATTTCTCTGATTATAACCCTTGTATGTTTTATCTTTCATCGTCTCATCATAATCTTCTACATCTTCGACTTCATCTATAAGAGACCCTACACTTATAATGTTTGTCTCTTTGTTCAAATCGCTCACGGTTTTCTTACTATTTCGTATTTCTAAATTGTAATTATCCTGATTATATATATCTTTATTTCCATAAGGTTCATCAAAGTTATGATTGCCTGCACTATAATTGACCTTCTTATCAATAAGCTCTTTATTATGATTCACTCCTTGTGTATTATTGCCGAGATCATTTTTGTGGTATGCCAAATTATGGTCGATTTTAGTCGGGGATCCCATATATGCTCCACTACGTGATGAACTAAACTCGTTTTCTTTGTTTCCTTCATAATTTTCAAAAACAAAATTGTCAACTTGATTATCTATTTTATTATTTATACTTATATCAGGAGGTTCACTTCTTATTTTTTTAAACCGTCCAGAATTATTAAAAAGATAATCATTATTTAATGGATGTTTTTTGTTTATAGACATATAATTTTCTTTGTGGGATGAGCTTTTAAAATTTTCAAAGTTTAAAAAAAACTCATCTTCCATATCATTACCATTTGCATGAGCAGTGTAACTATTTTTTTTATAGTGATCACTATTTTTTATCATTCCACTGCGATTCATGCTTTCTTCATCTAAATTTTTGTATTTTTTTTTACGAACTTCATTTAAGCATATATCTATTAATACTTTATATGTGTCACTTACATTATCAGAAATTTGATCGGTGACGTAACTTAGATCTTTATGGTGGATGTTTTTATTTTTTTTCATTTTGCCCCTATTATTATCATATCCACCAAATATACTTCCGTTGCCCAATTCATCTGGTGGAATTTCATCACTACTTGAATTGTTTTGATTTGTTTTATCATCTTTATTTATAATCCCATTTTCTATATGACCATTAAGCTTTTTATTATTATATTTTGTTTGTCTATCGTCTGAATTATTCCATTTTTGCTTTTTATGATAATTTAAACTACTATCGCTTTCCTTATTATTATCTTCTTTCTTTACATCCATTATTATCTTTTAGTTAAACAAAAATATTATACATGTTCTTAGTAAAATACATACAATTTGCATGTGTATACCCATATATTTATGCATATATACAAATTAACATGCGTGTTGTATGTGCAGTTTATTCGCCTTTTTGTGTCTGCTTCCTATTTGTTTTATTGTTTGTGTCTGTTATTATTATAATATCTATGTTATTGTGTTATACATTATTGCGTTTTTTTGCTTCAATACATATATATATTAATATTTTCACCATCAAATAATCGTCTCAAATTAATACAAATAAAATAAAATGTCATCTATATTATCCTTTGGATTTAAGTCAATTTATTTTGTTCATAATAATAATTACTTTTTATTATGTTTACTGGCATAATATACTACATGTCATATATAATATATGTTATATGTAAGTACATATACATATATAAATGAATAAATATATACAATATATAATATCAATATCCATATATACTATATATATTATTATACTTTATTTGTAGTCATTGTATATATAACATATACCCCACGCATTTACCACAGTCAAACTATACATAACATTAAAAAAAACACAAAAAAATAAATTATAAATTTTCATATAAAAATCAAATATTTTAACTTTCTTTTATAAATAAAAATTGTGGTAAATACATGACTACTTTAAATTTTTATTCAAATATATCTTTTTATCAATAATACGTAACAAAAAAAATAAAATTTATTTTTAATTTACTCAATTTTATATATAATTTTTTTTGGGCATTTTAAATATGGAAATGACTCTTCTGTATTTTTATGTTGGAAAATTTATTATTATTATTTCTTTTTTTCTTTTCTTTGTATTTGTTATTTCTTTTATTTATAATTTTTTTTGCAATGATTAAAATTTCCCTTAATTAACATTTTATCTATTTTTGGGCAAATAAATTCTTTCTACATACATAATAACGTGGTATAAATTATAATTTCTTATATCTTATACAGTTTTAGTACGACAAATAAATAACTCTTTTGAAATCCTTTTTAAATAGTTTTTCTCTCTATAAGATGTTTCTTATATATATTTTTTACTCGTAAAAATTGATTTTCCCTCTCCCCATGCATTACTATAATATGCACGTTATAGCTTTGATCATCCGTATAACTATTATGGGAGCATAATGTGTATTATATTACTATATTAAAAATTAGAATGCCTTTTACACTTTTTAATTATAAACATATTAATCGTTTAACAACATTTTTATAATAGAAAATTAGTTTATGTTTTTTTAAGGCTAAGAGAAATAAGTCTATAGTATATATTTAGTTACACTTATTTACATCGATTAAATGTCCATTCTCAACTATTGCATATATCTGCATAATATTAAAAATACATATATTCACATATTATATATTATAGTATTTTTTAGCTATATTATATTTTCCCAAAATCGGCATAATTGCTAAGCATTCAAAAAAAGCAGATTAAAGCAGAAAAAATTAAAAAATATACACACTGCTAAACGAATTTGTAAAATTGGAAAAAAATATTTTATTTAATCCCAAATAAAATAAATAAATGTAAATGAAACAATTAGACGTAATTTGTTTATTTTTTTGTGAGGTATGTAATACCATTTTATTTTCGAGAGCAATGTATATATAAGTTCACATGGATATACGTTCGAATTCTTATATAACTTTTTTTAAGGGATAAAAATCGAAACGTCTCACCAACGTATTTTATGAAATATATTTCAAAATTTATATAAATGATCATTAAAACACTTATGAATATGTTTATTATTTTTTGAAAATTGTAATTTTTTCTTTTTTTTAATTGTCTGACAATTGTATTTTATTGTCTTTAGCTTATGATATTAGCTAGTCAATATTAATAAACTAAAAGACATGCATTTTTTATGAGACTATTTGAAAAGGACATTTTTTGCATTATAAGAAATAAGACTTTGTATAAACATACCACTGTTTTTGCAATAAAATGAGAAAATTCGTTACATGTTTTTTTATATATATACCATTCCTTTAACCAACTAATTTTGAAATCCTTAATGTATTATTATCTTATTTTGTCTTATAAATTATTCACTTTTATATTTCACTAAATACTGTACGTAATTAGTACAATTTTAGGTAAACACAAACAATACCAATTTTCATGCAACGACACATAAATATGCATGTTTTTTTTTACAAATAATAATTCATATATACTATTCACATAATTATATAATTTTCCTTTTAAATTTATTATAATAAAAATAAAGAATATCTTATGAATATTTTGAAATTATTAAATTAAAAATGTATTATGTGTCTCTTGCTTTTAAGAACGATTTTCGAAGTGTTATCGAATAATATATATACTATTTGGTGATTTAAAAGAATATATTTATTATATATTTTTTCTTTGTGTACACAACTATAATATTTTCTCTATATATGTCAATATTTCGAAGTGTACAAATTCAAAGATAGTATGAGAAATTAATGAACTTATGGAGAATAAGCCAATTCAATTGATAGACTTCTTGAAAAAAGTGATAATACCATAAAATAAAAAATATAATGTAAAATATAAATGTATATAATCTAACAAAATGAAGATATGTGTAATATAAAAAATAATAATGTAATAATTTTTTTAAGCAGATTATTTGTTAATTTCCCCTCTCAAAAAGAAAAAAATAAACTATCCATTTGTAAAAAAAAAAATAATAATTTTTTTTAATATCGTTTGCATCGAATACTTATGTTTAATATTTACATTTTTTTTTATTTTCCTATTTTCTTTCTCTTTTATTTGTTAATTTAAGCTATTATCTTACCCTTCGAAAGGGATTTCTATTCTCCACTATATATATATTAATGTTTACGCGATTTAATGAAATAAATTGCAGCAATATGAAAATAGATAAAATAAATAGGTATGTTCAATCATAATATGAATAAACATATCAACTTCACACAGAATTATTTAATTCAAATAAATTATACACACCAATGGATTCGCGGTATGTGATATATAAATTTCTTAACTGTGTGTTATTATAAAAAAGGGATACATATATATGTCTGTGTGTGTGTATAAAAAGATAGAGGAAATCAACTTGGAAGCATGAAATAAATATAACATGGATTTACACAAATTACTGGAAAGCAAATTAAGTATCGAAGAATCACAAAATATAAATGTTAAAGAGGATGATATACATTTAAATACAATAAATGAAGATGGAAAAATAACAACAAAAAAAGGATGTGTTCTTAAAATAAAAAATAATGATAATGGGAAGGAAGATTTACCTAACTCCTCGTATGAAAACATAAACCTAAAAAAAAAAGACAATCCTTTACTGTATTATAATGATCAAAAATATGATGGCCTTAATAATGAGCTCTCAAAAAGTGAATCTTTTAATAATATTAAAATAAAAAAAAAATGTTATGAAAAAAATGATGATACAATAAATTTAGATATTACTAGTACTATTGAAAATATGTACCACAATATAAATTATGATTACATTGATAAGCAAGTTCATAATTTATTAGAGAGTGGGAATAGTAGTGATGAACAAGGGGAAGTTATAAAAAATGAAAAAGAACAAATAAAAACAAAAATAGAAGAAGATGAAATAGAAGGCAATGATGAAATACAAGGACTAAGACAAATGGAAGGAAATTTATTATTTTCAAGTTTGTCAAATGATGAATTTATGAGAATCGAAAAAAATGAATCGATACCTTTTCATTCTGATGAAATCGATTTTATATGTGAAGATGAAATGAATAATATAATTTTATCACATGAACAAAAAATACGTACATTTACTAGTTTATTAAATGATCATGGAAAATTAGACGAAGATTATGCAAATTATTTCAGGGGGAGAAATGAAAATAGTATTGAAAGTTATAATGGAAATGGTAACGAAAGTTTTGATAGTAACATCAAAACAGGAAAAAGCTGTAAAGAAGGTGGTGAATTAGATAGTGAAGATGATAACGAAATAAAAAATATATTAAATATACTTCAAAATTTAAGAGACTATAATTTTAATGATACAAATGCTATTGATAATGATGATAATTATGAAAATATGGAAGAAAAGGATGAATTAAATAACACAGAACATTCATACAATTGTGAAAATGAAGATAATAACAATAAAAAACATGACGAAAATATTATTCACGATAAAAATATTCCTTTCCTTGGTACTGATTATATACCCAATGATATTGCTAATAATAAAAATGATACCAATTCTGCAAATGATCAAACAGAAAGTGAGGAAGAAAAAGATAACATTGAGAATTTGAACATTAAAAAGCTTAAAGACAAGTATAAAAAATATGTATTTTCTTTAAGTGATCATGATGAATATCAACGAAGTGATAGAAGTGTGCAAAGTCAAAATGGAGAAGGCCCAATAGAAGAGGCATATTATAATAGTGATACAAATATAAAACAAAAAATAAAGAAGCAAAATGAATCAGATAAATACCAGGAAGGTGCAAATTCTATGAATACTGATATGGATGGAAGTCCAATTAGTGATTCTCATAATAATTTTCATAAAGTGAAAAATCGTAAAAAAAAAAAGAAAAAGGAAAAAATTGATGAACTACAAGCCGATTCTTATGACAAAGGAAATATCCACAATAATTTAACTAACGAACAAAATTTAGAATACTATAATTTACCAGTTAAACCGAATGTATTACATACGCAAGGCCACGAGGGTTGGGAAAATAAAATAAATGCTACAAGTGAATTCATTATTGATAGTAGACATAGTTCGGTTTCATTTTATAATAACGAAATAGGATCATGTGCGGAAATCAAAAAAGAGCGCACTAATATGTATACCAAAGTTGGTAATACTGAAAATAGCGACAACAACAATGGTAATGAAACGAAACATGAAACCAACAATAAAAGAGAAATAGAAGAAATAAATAATGATATAGTTAATGCCACAAATAGTTCTAAAAATGAAAATTCTGAACAAATGAGAAAGAGAAAATTGATAAAAGATAATATTAATATTTTAAGAAATGATAATAAAAACCTGAAAATTATAGACGAACTAAATCAAAATATAAATAATTTAAATTTTGAATATTTAAAAAGTAATGAATTCAATTTAGACATAAACTATACCAATGATACAATGCAAAATATACCAACACAAAAAAATTATACCATTTCGGAACAAATCGAAAAGGTAGAAATTACAAATAATAATTTACTAGATGAAAACCTAAATTTTGATTATTATTTAAAAACTTTGCATAATTTAAAAAGCCGAATACACCAAGAGATCAGTGGAAATGATAGCAGCAGTAATAGTAATAGTAATTCTAATTCACTAAGTAGAAAAAATATCACAACTAATGAGGTAGGGAATGAAAATAAGGCTATTCAGCATTATGATGAAATTAGCGCAAAAAGAGAATGCGGAAATGATAACATCCGAAATGAAAAATTCAGAAATACAGAATATAAAGAAATTACGAATACAAATTATCAAAAAGAACAAAATAAACTATCTGAAATGAAAATTATAAAAGACAAGCATCAAGATGAAGAGAAAGAAGGTAAAGAGATTGTCTTAAAAAAAAAAGGGAAAAAAAAAAAAAAAACGAAAAGAAAATATGCTTTAGACAATAATGAAAAAGATGTATCACCAAACAATACACAAATAGAACTTGTCGAAAAAAATATTGTCCTAAAAAATACAGTGAAAGATCTTCAAAATCAAATTACAAATTATAAAAAGATGGAGAAACTGCTTAATAAAAATAAAAAAAAATATAAAAATAAATTATCAATTATTAATGAATATGAAAAAAAAATAGATTGTATAATAATTGACTTTAATAAATTAAAAGATACATGCACAAATAAGGAAAGAAAAATATCGAAGCTTGAAGAAATAACAAAATATATGAATGAACAATTTTCTATAAGTAAAATACAATTTGAAAATAAAATGAATGAATATGTCATATTTTTAAAAAAGAAAGATTCAGAAATATATATGTTAAAAGAACTCATAAAAGAAAAAGAAAAAGTGATTTCATTTAATGAAAATATATTAAAACAATATAAAGCTGATATTGATGATATGCTAAAACAAAATATAGAAAGAGTGGAACATGTAAAAAATAAATTAAAAATACAACAAAATATGATTTCAGAAAAAGATTTAAAAATAAGTAAACTTGAGGAAGATATGCGGGTAAATGAGTCTAAAATAAATACAATGGAAAATAAAATTAAAGCCTTACAAAATCAAGTCGAATTAGAGGTAAAAGAGAAAAATGAATTTAAAAAAAATTACGAAAAGGAAAATAAGGAAAAAGACACACTCTCTAAAAAATTAGACGAAGTTATTAATGAAAAAAACAATTTACATTATAAAATAGAAGAATTATTAAAAACTGAAAAAAATATTATTGGTGATAAAGCAGAGCTACTTGAATGTAAAAATGAACTAAGTATAGAAAATGAAAAAATCAAATTTGAAATAAATACTATGATAATAGAAAAGGAAAAGATGGAAGAAAAGTACAATTTAGCTAACTCCGAAAAAGAACAAATAAATAATGAAATGGAAATATTAAAAAAGACTTATGAAAATAATGTTAATGAATTAGAAAAATTAAAGGAAAAATTAAAAAATGTTCAAAACGATTACAACCAATTGAAAGAAGAAAAAGACAGAATTGAAAAAAGCTACTCAATAGAAATAGAAGAAAAAAATAAAATCCAAAATAGTCTTGAAGCGACAAAAAATGAACTAACAACCCGCGAAAATCAAAAAGAGTTGTTACAAAGCAATTTGAATAATTTACAAAAACATCTTGATGAAACTGTTACAAAAAATGAAGACGAAATTAAAGGGTTAAAAAAACAGCTAAGCGAATTGGAAGCAAATTTAGAAGAAGCAAATAATCTATATTTTAAAGAAAAAGAAGTTATAGAAAAATTAAATAAAGAAAAAAATAAATTTATAAAAGAGTTTGATAAACTAAAAAGTAAAAATAAAAAAATTACATCAAAAATGAAAGAAACCCAAATCTCTAATGAAAAAACAATAAATGATGTTATAAAAGAAAAAAACGAATCCTTAGAAAAAGAAAAAAGTAAATTCACAGAAAAAGTGCAATCATTAGAACAAGCATTTCAAGAGTCATATAACGAATTACATTGCCAAAAAAAAAATATACAAAATGAATTAGAAGAATTAAAAATAATTAACCAAGATATAAAAAACAATTCAAAAAATCTTCTAAATGTTAATGATGCGTTGGTTAAAGAAATGAAAACATATAATATCGAAAAAGAGCAATTCATTAAAGGCTTAAAAAATATTAGAGAAGCATATATAAAAATAAAAAATGAAAATCAGCAGCTTAAAAAAAATGCATTTTTATTTATCCAAAAAGACATAGAACAAAACTATGTACCAATTAATATACACAACACTGCTTTAAATGAAAAAAAAACTTATATTTCAGAAATTGATATTCTTAAATCGAAAGTTAAAAAATCAGAAAATGAAATATCTAATTTATCCAAAGAAAAGTCAGAACTTTCTGAAAAATTAAAAAAAATTAATCAACAAAATGACGATCTAAATACGAATATAAAGGTTAAGAGCAAAATAACAGAAGATATAATGAGAACCGTTGAGGTAAATTTTCATAAATTTATTCATTGTATTTTCATTTGAATGGACATAAAAGTTTGTGTTTACGAAATTAAAATACTTGATATACTTTTCATGCTTGGATTATTTTATATTTACCACTGATGTATTATTTTATTTTTTATCTTTCTCTAAAACTATGCCCATATACATTTCCTACATTTTACAGAAACTAAAATCAGACATAACCAATAAAGAAGAAGAAATAAAAAAGAAAACCCTCGAAATTAAAAAAATGGAAAGAGAATACAAAACTTTATTGGATGATTATAAAATGGAAAAAAAAAATTTAATCGCAAAATATGAAAATGAACTTGATGAATATATGAATAAGTGTGAATTTGCTCATTCTAAGTATAAGAAGTACGAAGAAGAAGTAAGTATAGATACTCACAAAAAAAAATTAATAAAATAAAAAAATGTATTTTAAGCAGCCATAAGGGGATGGCCAATTATTGTTCATTTGTCTGAGCAAAATGGGAATATGCTCCAACGAAATAATGAGTATATGCATACATTTTTAAACATTTTTATTCATAAAATTTATTCCTTTTTATCGCCCACTGTGTAGGTTAAAGAAATGAAAAGCAAATTAAAGATGAAGGATGAAATATTGGAGTATACACATAAGGAGATCGAAAATATTAAAGAATCATTCTGGTAATGATAAAAGACAAAAAATATATATATTAATTTATTTATACATTAATATGGCTAAATATTTATGTGAGTCAATATATCACAATTTTTTATTTAATATACATATGCAGCAAAGAATATGAACATAAAATACAAGCTGTTATTGAAGAAAAGGACAAAGAGGTTCATGCGATTCAAAAGAAGTTTAAGGATCTCAATGAAGAAAATGCAGTAAGAAATCATCATAAAATCCATATATGCATATATATTGAGAGAAATATAGAGGAAATGAGCTCTAATCCATCGATTCAATTCATTCGACATATCTATATATCTTTCGATAATTTTTTTAGGAAAATAAGAACGAAATTGTAAAATTAGGTAAAATGCTCGAAGACGCAAACAAAAAGATTAAAAAGAGAGACATGGAAATGTATATATTACTTGACGAAAATAAAAAACAAAAAGAAAAAGCAGCCAAAAAAATGAATAAAGTTAATGAGTTATTAAATAATTTACAAAAAGAATATACTGATAATATACCATAAAGGGAAAAATTATTAATGTATAATTATTTGTTATGCTGGCATAAATGTAACTTAATATTTACACGCTATATATTTTTTTTTCGAAAAATATGTATATATATCCTTAACATTTTTAAACAATTATTGTCCAATTTATTACTATAAATTGAACATTTATCATCTCTATTTTTTTCAGTTTTTTTAACATATATATAATAAAAAATTATGTTTTCGTTTGTTTCTTTGTCTAATATTTTATGCTTAATCAGTGAAAAAAAGTGTGCATTCATAATATATAGTTTCATGCACATTTTTATTAACTTTTTTGTCAATTTATTAACAAAAAAAAAAATCAAAAGTATTTATTCTTTATGATTTAATTACAAAACATAAATATACACAACGAGAGTATATCATGGTCATATATATACTTTATAAATCGACAATGTTTTAAACTGGTTATCCTACTTCATCATATAACTTATATATTATTTATGTACCCAAATAAAAATTACAATATAGTAACTTTGAAAGATTAATAAGAATAATTGTAGCAGGGACTTTCAACTTTAGTATTCATCACTTGAAGATGATAAAACATCATTTGGAGAAATCATATGCACCTGTTTTGGTGGCGGTTTTTCATTTTGTTTTTGTGATGAACTTGCTTGAAAAGGCATGGAGCCTAAACTTACAACTGTATTATTACTATTTGTGGGTCCTACTTTTTTCATTGGGTTATCGTAATGAGGGGTATTCATTTTTCTTTTTAATTTTTTTATTTCGGCATCGTTATGTAAGTTACTTCTTAAAATAAAACTTTTTAATTCTTCATCTATTGTTTCCTTTGAATTTTTTAAATGGGTATAAATAAGATATGCCATTTTTTTTTCCGATGGGGTAATAAATGTGACAGCGTAACCTACGAGAAGAGGAATTGCATGCATTTTATATATATGTAAAAATCGTAATTAACAAATTGAGAACATTGAAATATGAAAAATGCAGACTATAATTATGGAGGGAAAGAATATCCCTTGTCATATATATGTAGAAAGAAGATTGTGGCAAACTGATAATTCGTGAGAACATACCTTTATTGTTCATTCTGGAACATCGTCCAATTCTGTGAATATAAACAAAAAGATCACGAGGGCAATCATAATTAATTACAAAATTTAAATCGATGACATTTATGCCTCTTTCCATTAAACCAGTACTAATTAATATTTGTGTTCTTTTATTTTTTAAAGAATCTAGTTTATATAATCTGTCTGTTTGATCCATATCACCATAAATAAAATCAAATTTTATATGTTTTAGTTGTATTTCTTTTTTAAGTCGTTCATATAATGCTAGCACATTTTTTTTACTATTACAAAAAATAAAGCCTTGTCCATTGTTTGAAAACTGATGAATCGAATGTAATAAATATTTATATTTGTATGATTCTTCAACAATATAAAATTTTTTATCTATTAACACATTATTATCATCTACTTGGATTAAAATGTGTTTTTTAGATAAATACGGTTTGACTAATTCATGAATACTATCTGAAAATGTTGACGAAAAAAAGGCTCTTATAGAATCAGTTCGTATATTATTTAATATTGAAATAACTGAATTAATAAATTGATTTGAAAATAATTTATCAAATTCGTCTAATATAACATATTTGATATTTGTCAATGATAAATATTTTTTATTAACAAAGTTAATTAACGTTTTTACGTTGGCTATTATGATATCAACCCCTTTGTGTATATCATCATAAGCATTTTTAAAATTTATTCCGTTGAATAATAAAGTTGAACTTAATTTATTCATAGATATTTTATTTATTTCTTCAGAAATTTGCACACATATTTCTCTAGTTGGTGTCAATATAAGAGCATGAGGATCTGCATTTTTTTTTTTCACACCTTTTTGTGTGTCCTTCCTGCTTTCTTTTTTATAGTTCATCAAATGAATGATTAGCGAGATAATATATGCGAGTGTTTTCCCTGACCCAGTTCTACTGTTTGCTATAAAATCTCTACCACTTAAAAATGTTGGGATTACTATGGATTGAGCAGGAGATAAAATACTTATAGACAACTCGTACATATTTTCAAGAACTTCTTTATCTATAATATTTTTTAATTGTAAAAAAGAGAAAATCGGCTTTGGTACATTAAAACCTATAGTTTTTATATTATTTTTTTTTTTATATTCCACACTTTGTTCGAGAGTAAAATTATTTATATTTTCGTCAGTAACAAATATATCTTTTTTAAATTCTTCTAATTCAATTTCATCATAATTAATATTACATATTATTATTTCATCATTTTTATTTTTATCATTACCATCATTTAAAAAATCATTAAAATCGCTGTCATCATCTTTTATTTCCATTTGTGGATCTTTTGTCCCAGCACTTACAAAATAATTTTGAGTGCTACTAAAACTTTTTCCATGCTCTTTCTCTTTATTTTTTTCATTCATTAATTCTTCGTTTTTTTTTTCTAAAAATTCATAAATATCTGCAGTCACATCATTATCATCCAAACTGTTATCATCCTTGGCATCATTACTGTTGTTATTTTTTTTATCAATTTGATACTTTTGATCTGTGTCATTTATATTTTTACCCTTTTCCCATTTTCTTGAAGATTTTGCATAACTATCTATAGCATTTTCAGACTCACTCCCTATCTCTTTATTATTAAATATATCTTCCTCGCGTTCTTTTTTAAGTTTTTCTTCTTCGATGACTTTATTTATTTCCAACATAAATTCGTCTAATGGATCAACTTCATCCTGCCCATTGTCGTCATTGGCTTTTTCATTTTTATTATTTTCATAATTATCATCTTCTTCAAAAAAATTATCATCATCTTTATCGTTGTTCATCATTGTTTTGTTAGGAAAACCTCATCTTATTATTCCTTCAGTTGATGTATATAAGCAATATATACGCATACACAAGCATATATATTTAAGGTGATACAATTAAATATCTCAATACCATTGTACCATGAAAATTTTCTTATATTACCTGAAGGAAACCCTTTATTGGCTTGATATGATAGTGAAAATTTACAGAAAAACAGTTATGACAATATTTGGGGGTAAAATAATAGTAACCAAAAAACGGACTAAAAAATATATATAATTATGATAAATAAAACATTAAAAAAGCAATGATGTGAAATTAAAAAATATTTAAAATTAAAAAAATAGTATCATGTAAAACTAGCTAAAAGAAGAAGCACAAAATTTACATAAAAAGTAATTTGTAACAAACATATTTTTATTATATGCTGCATGCATAATAATATGGACGCTATTATAAGTTTAAAAAATTCTCTGAGCGCATTTATGCACGCACATAGTATTCAAAAATCCAGTCAATATCTATTCATTCCGGCCTATATATAATATACATATTATAATGTTAAAAAATTTTGTATATAGATTTTCCAGTAACTTTTGCTTGAGATATAAGCAAATATGATAATTTATGAATAAATAAATTAATATAAATATAGGATATATTTTGATTAAATGATATCAAATTTTATACACCACATGATTATTATTTATATAAAAAGGCGGAAAATTGTAGAAGAGAAGGAAAATTATACCAATCATAACAGTGGCAATAAACCAAAATAATAGCAATATTGTGAACATCTCAATTTTTTTTTACCAACAAATTGCAATATATTTTTTAATTTCTCTGTGGTACTATATGATTGTTATAGTAGCGGTACATCTACAACGTATTATTGTGCCCACATAAAAAACGCTGATATAAGAAATCACATAGCCGACTCATTTTATTATACAGACCAATTTTACTTTTTTTCCACTCTCTATATGTGCATGCATAAATGCATGATTGCATATGCTTGTATGTCATCTATATGCATTTACCAAATTAATTTGTGCAAACATGTTGTAAAAGCAAAATAAAAATTTTCAATCTATATTATTTTGCTTACTATATTATACATGTTTTGAGTCGTTCTTTTATTTTACTTATCACAAAATTTGTAGAGAATCGAATTTGATAATTTCAAGGGAACGGCAAATATATCTACTTACATTAGCATAATATATACGCATAATCGCATACTCATAAAATATAAACCTCTTTCCATTTTTTCAAAAGTAAATAATGAATAGTAATACAAATGTATTAAGAAAAGTCCCCCCGTTTATGAACAACCTTGAGGATATATATAACACATGCTATGGGGGGTTAAACACAATAGAAAAATGTCAATTTGGAAAGCCAGTATCAAGAAGAATAAATGGGGAAAAATTAGATATGTATCAATTGTATATAATACATTATCAGCTATGTAATAAAGAACAGTTGTATAAAATATCTTATGTTCAAGAGAATATGAATATAAGTAATAGTTTTTTTGATAAAGAGTATAAAATGTATATGTCTGATGATGGGGAAATAGGATGCTTATTTAACATTAATGATAATAAATTAATGATAAATTTATTTAAAAATGAGGGAAATAAGGGATCCTTTTTTTTTACATCTATAAATAGTGTATCTGTAAAGGATGTCCACAAAAGATTTTTTATGCATGAATCATTTTGCTCATTTAATTCAAATAACACTTTGTTATTATATACTGCTGAAAGTGAAGATATTAAATTAAAAAAAGACAACACTGCATATCAAAAGTCAGATTTAGATGCATTAAAAAAGTTAAATACAGGGGTGTATACAGAAACATTTGGAGACCAATGGAATTGTTCTTTTTTTTATTTATATCTATATAACTTAATAGATAATACTGTTAAATATATCACTGTAAAAGATATCACAAGCTGTTTTTATAATCCTCAATTTATTGATGAAACATCTTTTATTTGCTTATCTCTTAGAACTCTACCATACAGATTAGGCATGCATGGTTTAAACACCAAACCAAATGATTTATTATTATGCACACTTAACGATCCGGATCTTGATATCCCAATAGATGGAGACAGCACTGATATAAAGGGTTCTGCTGCAATTGGTAATAGTGGGAGGAGTAAGAGAAATCATGTACGGTGTGCATATATAAAATTGTCGTGTAAAAATTTTAAACATGTTAACTCACCAATTATTATAAAAGATAAAGATCAAATATATGTTGCATGCTTAGTAGTTTTTAATAAACATGACGAAAATAAATACATTAGTGAATACAGTTTAGTAATGTTTAAATTAGAAAAAGACGAAACAAAAAAAAATAAAAATAAAAAAACTAATAAAGATATTCCTATGGAAGAAGAAAAATCATTAATACATTACGAAAATGCTGATGAAATTTATTATGAGGATAACAATATTAGTGGTTTAAAGGTAGAAGATAGTCGCACTGATAACATCCATATAAGCAATAATAACACCAATGACAAAATCAATGATGATGCATGCAATTATAAAAAAACAGAAACAATTATATTAGTTAAAGAAGGTGAACATACACCATATTTTAGAGGTATATATACTGACGAGATTAAAGGATATTGCTATCCATATATTTTTTTAAATACTATTTTATATTGTAATCACATAATTATCGCTGTTCATATGTTTTCAAAAAAAATGTATCGCGTACTTATAAATGATATATATAATGAAAATGATTCAGGTACAAGCATTGAACTACTGTGTATGAAAGGAAATAATTTATTAATTAGTATAAGAAATATGTTACTAAACGATATATTAATGTATTGCATATTTAATGAACAAAATATTAAAGGGGATTTTATTTATCTTACAAATTTAAAAAGCTATAATATAGATTTCTCAACATATAGCAATATAGAAAAAACAAGTGATTTTATTTATTCAAGCATTAATGATAACTCTAAAAATTTATTTAAGATATTAAGTGAACTCGAAACTTCAGTTTTTGAAAATAAGCATCCTTATATTAGAAGAAAGAAACCAAGCTATAATTTGCTTTATCAAAGTGAGGAAGAATATTTAAATGATATTAAAGATAAAGGCGTATCATTGTCGAATTTTAATTTGTTTAATAAAAACAATTTAAGAAATTTAATTCTATATATTCATGGAGGGCCATATTGTACAACCTTTAACGAATATAAAAATATATATATATATTTTGCAGCATGCGGTTTTGATGTTTTGGGTGTTAATTATATAGGATCACTAACCTATACAGATAATCCAACTATAATAAATGGGGTTGTAAATACTATTGAAATTAATGACATGTTGGCAGTTTTGCAAAGTTTTTGTAAACATTTTGGAGATTATGAAAATATTTATTTATATGGTCGTTCTTATGGTGGATTTGCTTCATGTTCTCTATTAACAAAATCAAATATTTTTAAAAGTGGATGTGTTATTAATGGGGTATATGAATGGATATTAACCGCATTCTCAACTGATGTACCCGATTTTTGTGTAAATTTAACAGTAAATAAAAATGTAGAATATGATTGCGTTTTTGATAAACATCATTATCCAATGCTATATGAAATGTCACCTCTTAATTATGTTCAAAATATCAAAGCTCCGGTTTTAATTGTTTGCTCAACAAATGATAAGCGGGTTAATTATCATAACAGTATAGCTTTATATAATAGATTAAGAGCTTTAAAAAAGAAAACAAAATTATTTTTATTTGAAGGTGTAAACCATTCCATTAATAACTATTATTATGATGAAACTATTCTTATGAATATAATTCTGTGGTTTTATGATTACGACACTAAGAAGAAGAAGTAGATTAAATTGATTTTTATTATTTAAATTTCAGAAAATAGTTTCATTTCACACACACAAATATATTGATTTATATGCACATGTGCAATGTTTTTTTCCCAAAACGATCCAACTTATAATTTATTTTGTTCACAATTAAATAATACATATATCTGCGTATGAATGTATTTTGAAATGGCAATTCATCAAAGCTAGATGATTATGCTCCCTGTTTCGATATTCTATCTCAAATTATTTTGAATTATTTATAACAGTGTTAAATTATAGTATGATTTTTTTTTTTGTCTTTATATTCAAAAAGAGAACTTAAGAGAATTAAAATTTTCATAATTTAAAGTAAATATAGTATATATCATGTTGCTGTATTATATCACATAAAGGCAATTGAAAGTATTAAAAAAAATATAATACGTTTTCGATTTGTTTTTATATATTATGAAAAGTATTTAAATATGATACGTGCTTATATATATGCATATAAGCTACCCACAATAATTTAAAATTAATATAATATTAAAAAATTAAGTTTTATATATTGTTGAATTCGGAAATGGCGTCCATATTCTGTTCTATGGCTTTTATTTGGTTTATTCCCATCCTATACAAAAAGAAAAATGTTACACATAAGTATAAAAAATGTATATATTCCAATAGAATTTATAAAATTCATAATTATGCATATACGTATATATGACACACTTTTGAAAATAATTTAGAGCGTGTATAATACAACTACTTAAAAAAAAATTACTTTCGAGTTTTTTCATCCAAGATTTCACGTATAGGGTGCTCTCCTTTTTCTGTATATAAAATGAAAAGAAAAAAATAAATGCATATGAGGGGAAGGGGGGATGCAAAATAAAACTGGCTTCTAAAATATAGTATAATAATGAAAACAGATCGGAGAATAGAATAAAAAACACAAACCCATTTAATTGGGCTCAAAATAATAATAAAAATTCATTGGTAATGAATTATTTTTAATTTTTTAAGCTCATATAATACTTTTTATCCAAGGATGATTTAGTAATCCCTCTACTGAGGGTCTCTTATCATAATCCTTTTCTAAGGCACTTTTAAGAAAATCGTACATCAGATTAGTATAATAACTATGCTCCGATTTTAAGGCCACAAAAGGAATATCATTTTGTATAATATTATAATAATTTGTTAAAACGTTATTATTTATAAATGGATATGACCCATGTAAAATAAAATACAATAGCATCCCTACATACCATGAATTGTTTTTATCATGATATAATTTTTTTATTTCTTGGGGAGATCTAATAAAATATAATCCATATAAGTCACCTTTTTCATCAATATTATCATAACGACTATCTACACTTAATAGGCTTACTCTTATCTCCTTTCGTGTCTTATCCTTAAAATATATACAATATCCATTTAAATTTCCATGATATATATTTTTTTTTTCTAAAAAATTAAGAGCGACTAGTATTTGATAAAACCATTCAGCTAATATATTCTCGTTAATTACATTATTGTCTTTTAGTATGTCAAAAAAGAACCCACCCCTAAAAGTAACAAAATAAAGCCATGTTTTGCATATATATTACTATAATACAAATAGGTGTTTAATATTTATTCGTCATCTTACGCGCAATTTTCAAAGATAACATAAGAAAATTCATCATCTTCATAAATGTTATATGTTTTTAGTAAATATTTTGGTATGCTTGAATCATTCTTATATGTATAAGTTCTTAATTTAAGTAAAGAATTCAAGATTTCTCCTTTAAATACATTTTTATCTATTTTCTTTACCAATCTTTTTTCTCCACTTTTCAAAAAAACACAAGGATATTCTTTTATTTTATCATTTACATTTGCATCGGAATTTATTAAGTACCCTCTATGGAAATATTTTGTATATTTTTCTTTGGACGAATATAGAATCCCCATTTGTTATGTATGTCGTGCTAGCACATATACGTGTATATATAAATTAAGCTTGGCAATTATTTATTAATAATTCAAAATAAAGCGTCGAGGCATATACATAATATATATATGTTTATCTTTATAAAAATTTAAGAATAATAAGTATTGTGTACTTAGTAATAAATTTAGGGCACAAATATTCGTAATGTGTGCATTTTACAATTTGTCACTTTCTCACTTGCACATATTTGCGTTTTTTTTAAATTGCGAACATAACCAATATGGAAACAGACGCACTAATAATATATAAGAAAACAATGAAATGATGCAACAAGGGTAGGAAGGTAGTCAATATTTTTCCATAAGGTAGTAATCGTATCAACGCTGCCACCACTTAACTAGTAAAAAAAACTAAGAAAAATAAGATAAGCAAATTAAAATAAATATTAAAAAATTTGAAATTAATAAATTAAAATAAAATGAGATTGAATAAAATGGAAAATACATATAAATGCCACGATATTAAAAGATAACAAATAAAACATAAAATGAGATAAATTAAAATAAAGCATATTTAATGTCTTTTCGGAAAAAAAGAACAATAATGTGCAAAAAAATAGTTTCTTCTATATTTAAAGAATCGAAAATAAAAAATTACAAACTTTATTCATATATTATGAATATATTTTTCATATTCTTTACAATTCTATTCTGTATTTTTTGTTTAGAATGTGAATATAATTATCTCATAATCTTAAATAATGAAAAAAATAATTTGTATTTTAAAATAAAATAAATGAGAAAGTTGTATCCATCAATTTTGCCATAAATTGATATACTATTTTTATATTACATTGGAAAAATATATATTCTTATTTTTGTTTTTATTTACACTAAGTTGTATATCCATATTATTTCACTGAAAATTTTCTCCATAGGTATTCCCTCACTGCAATGTGTACACATACTCATATTTTTTTTCTCTAATCCGCATTAAATAAACTAAAATCATATTTTCATTTTGATTCTTTTATTATAACATATTTGTAATTATTTTCCATATTTTCTTTTTTTTTGATAAATTATATTCCACTATTTTAGGCCAAAAATATTTCGTTGTCATTTATTTCCATTTCTTATTACTGTATGCACGCATACGCACACATACGCGCGCACACCTATACAAAAACTTACCGCCCCTAAAATACTACGCCATATTATCTTTTGAAGATGCCATCAAAAAAATATATATATAAGTTTAAAAAAGTTCATAATATAATAAGACAATTTTGTATATAGCTTTTATCTGTCTTTATTCCATTATATTTGCCACATTCTTATCTCATATTACTAAATTATTTATTTTTGTTAACTGTAAAAAGCTATTATTCCAAAAAAGCATAACCCGCACATATACTTTTCAGATACAGGTTTTTATCTCTTTCTTTTGTATATATTTTTTATCTTTATATTATACATTTCACTTTTGTTCCAAAAAAATAAAAGCTCGCTGTCATATATAAGTATTCATAGAGACTATGCTTAAATACATACATATATAAGATATCTTTAAGCATGTCAATATGAAGAAAATGTCTCTTAAAATTTTTACAATGATTGGTTTTTATAATTAAAAAATATTACTGTGATAACTATTAAATGTTATGAAAATGGTGAATAAATAAATATATTGGGGGGAGTAGCAAATATATGCAACATATATATATTTAATGGAATAAATAAAAAAAGCATGAACAAAAATGTATATTTTAAAACGTATCAAATCCGTTTTATATTTTCTTTTAAATATCTCGCGCGTTAAAAAAAAGTTTTAAGATTAATTTCTATATTTAATAATAGAACAAGATAGGGTAATTTTGTGTTGCATTTTTAACAGTATTTTGTATATAACAATTTTTGAGAATACAAAATAAGTACACGTATTTATTTTTGGTGCGGATTCATATTTTCTTTGGTTTCGTTTAAACATATTTAATAAATAATACCGTGTATTATGTAAGATCATTTAATGAAAAAAAAAGGATTAATCTGATTTTTTTAACATAGCTTAATATATATTAAATGAGCCAACAATTAAACAAACTCATAGAGTATTTTTAGGTTACATTTTTATATTCAAATGAAAATACACATATATATACAAACTTGTCCTTGTATATATGTATGCTCAATACTGTAACTAGTTATATACAAATGTATGATCATAACCTATTGAGAATATCTGTACATAGAGTAATATGAGCAAATACCCTTGAATATATATTTTTTCACAAAAAAAAATTATACCTATATTTGATATGTATAATATAATAGTGGCATGCATACAAAGAGCTATATGCATGTATGAACAAACGAATAAAAATAAATAAATATGGAAAATAGATAACAAAAGTAGTATTGTCAATATATATATTACAGTAAAGCTTAACAATGAATACACCCTCCAAATGTGTAAATTGTATAGAAAATTATTCGTCAAGATTAAATATAACAAACAGACAATTTGAAAATGAACCTGAAAATGTTACATCAAAAACTAAGTTAATAGACATATCGGCAAAAGATAGTTGCACATCTTACACTCCTCTTATAAATAAAACCAAATTTGTAAATCATAAAAATAATAATGAATATAATAAAGATAGACATAAAATATTTTCCTCATTACTAAAAAAAATACGAAATGGGAAAGAAAAGGCAAGTGTAAACATAAAAAATTATTACGATAAAAAAAAATATACATATATATATGAAAAAAATCTAGGTCGCAATAAAAAAAAATTCACATTGTTAAATTGTGAAAATGGCGATTCAATAAATATAAACAATGACACTAATATTGGCATAAATGATAAAACTAAAATAAATCGAAATGCAAACTTTTTAAAAATTTTCCAGCATATTAAAAATGAGTCAACTGATGGGGAAGTTGCAAAACTACGGGGTGTAAAAATAGATGGAAACAAGCAAAACAAAAAAATCGAAGACTACTTAATAAATTTGCAAACCAATCAAAATAGAAACCCTGATATGATATGCAACCCTCATATGAAATACTTAAGAAACATTAAAAAACTATTACATATTAGTGATGAAGAAATAAAGGATGTTATAGAAATATCAAAATTTGAAATCAATTTAAATATTAACACATTTTATTGTAAATTTATAAATGAAAATAGTGATAACGCTCTCTTAAAATATAATGTTAATTATAATAAAAATGTATATGATATACAAGAAAAAAGGGGGCACAAAAATGAAAAAATAATATCTTACAAAAAAAAATTTCCAATTGGTTTTCTCTTACATCAGTATAATATCTCTATGCAAGAAAATTTATATTATTGTTATAGAATATATGAACCTGATAATTTTGAGAATGATAAAAATAATATGAGGGGTAATATAGATCATAGAAAATGCCATCATTTTTGTGCTGAAACAAATGTTTATGAAGAAAATTATGACAAATACTGTAGTGCAATGAAATATAAAGAAAGTATAAGCAATAGCGATGAGCTTTTAACAAACCAATATATTGATGATAATTTTGATGAAATATATTATATCCAAAGAATAAATGCGAATAATGACACATTTTCTGTGTTTGTTAAAATTTATCAAATATATATTTTTTCGAGAGTAAACAATGAGATAAATATAGATAATAAAGAAGACAAAAATCATGATAACAATAATAATCGAAATGCTCAAAATCGAATTAAGGGTTATCGAAATTTAGAGGATAGTTATGAAGAACGAATCAATTCTTGTAATTCAAACAAAACAAAAGTGTCTATATATGTTTTTATTACTATTCTCAATGACAGCCTATTAAAATATATAATAAAGAAAAAGATACTTTATGATGTTACTAATTGCATAAATCAATGGGAGATAGATATAATAACAGAAGTCCAAAATCTAAAAAACGCCACTAGTAATATATCGATGTCTATTAAAATAAAAGAATGGAATGATAATATATATTGTATAATTAAAAATATAGAAAATTTTATTAATGATTATTTAATAGTATTTATACGTAATATTGCTATAAATATTATTTATTTTTTGGGTGTATATGAAAATAATATGTTACAAAATTATATTTCCTTTTTAAAAACCGAAGATAGTAATAATTTGCACACACGCCAAAAATACACTTTTAAGAGTATATATAATGATATTAAAAAAAAAATTCAAGAACTAAAACCTAAAAAAAAGAGGAGTAATGAGCATAGACAAAAAAAACGTCAAAATATACCTCACAACCAAAATTACAAGAAAGGGCATAATTGGTTCCAAAATATATTTAAAAAAAATGATAATAAAAAAAAACACACATTTTTTTATGATGATGCATGTTTTTTTAATAATTTAACAATTGACAAAAAAAAGTGCTATTTTAAATCGCATCATGAAGCAAATAGTTATGTTGCATATATAAATAGCATATATTATAGAAGAATTATGTTTTTGTATATTTTATTTTTTTTTGTGTATATAGCCATAACAAAAAGCATGTCCTGTTCTTGTTATGCGTAAAAATTGAAAAAATAGGTAACATACGGTTTCTTTAGGAAGGGGAGTACCCTAAACCGAGATTTTACAAAGTGCAGTAAATAAATGCCTATCAATGTTCATGTATACACCTACATGCATATCTCAATGATATATAGGGGTATATCCATTTTATAAGTCATATTTGTATTGAAAACGTGAATTTTTTTTACTTCAATGTGAAATCGCATTTTATACATTCAACTTGATAGTAAATAAAGATATATCTTAATTTTTGAATTTCTTTTAATTTATTTTGTTCCACATATTTTACATATATATTTGTATATGCATACATATTAATAACTAAATACTTGATTAGCCAAACAGTTTTGTTGTAATAACAATAGAGGAACAAATAGTTATGCGAGAAAATTTACCCTTTCACAAATAATTAGTAAATAATTCAATTATTAAAAAGGAACAAATAAATGAATAAATAATATATTTATAATTCCACATTTATCAATACCTGATTAAATGTTACTATTATTTATTTTTTTTTTCATTCTTATATTTTTAAGTCTTATGAAATTACCATAAAACATCAAAATTATGAGAAATACTATACGCAAGTGCGGCTTACACATGCATATGCACATATTTTTATATATATAATATATATATGTATAATAAAAAATGAAGTATATGTGATATTAGAAGTTGCAAAAAAATCATTATAATTAATTATTTTTATCTAGCTTATTCTCATTAAAAGCAGGAAAAAAATACCTATGCATAATTTACTCTTTTGAGAAAAAATAGAAAATTCACGGGATTATATAAATAAAATTAATGAGCTTATAAGATGGTATACCCATATATATTCATGGATATACCAACAAATGAATACGCATATTCGTTTTGTAGATATAAATAAATGGAATCGAGCATTGTTATATTTGTAGTAATGTCATATATATGCTATTATTATTAATACTTATTTAGTACTAAAAATGAAAAGCAAATTTGCAAATGATAAAATTAAGGCCGATGCAACACACATATATAAAGAAAGTATACCAGAGAGATATCTATTTTCTTTTCTTATATTTTATTTATTAATTGTATTGTATGCATTAAAAGATACAATATATAAGAATATAATAATTTTCTACATTGGCCCATGTGTTCTTCTTTTTAAACTATCCTTTATATGCATACCAAAGTTCATACAATTTTTGAATCAAAAAGGTAATGGCATTTACATATGTATATGCATGTAGGAATATATATATAAAGAGTGTGTGCATTTTATTCATTTATATTATATCTCAACGCTTCACGCGTTTACTATTCACTTATATGCAACGATCCTTTTAGTATACTTTATGCTGCCATGATGCATGTCTATTTGATAAATTAAAAAAATAAGACAAAATTTTACAAAACTCCTTTTGCAGGACTATGCGGTATTGATTTAAACAAATTAAGCAAGGATAAAGTAGCGGAACCAATTGGGCTATTCCCATCGATTTTATATTTTATTTTTGTTTTGTTCTACCAGATTCTATATTATAATGACCATAAAATTGTTAGAGAAAAATTTTGAAAAAAATTGTTATATTTCTGCAGTTTATTCTATATAACGCCTTTGCCATTTAATATATCTTATTTATTTGTTTTCTTTTGTAAATATATAGTTATTAGAGTATAATGCGGGATTGTTGTCCATTATTTTCATGACCTTTTTGGTATGCAAAAAAACATACAGATGAAATTGATGTTAGTAGATGCAATCAAAATGTTGCATCTGTTTACTTTTTTTTTATTATTTTAATAATTTTATTGCATCTTTCCCTTTTTAACACTTTTAATTAAGGGTTTTATAGATGACGTTCTTGAATTAAAATGGAGATATAAAGTTATTTTACCCTTTTTCGGTATTCATTTTTTAAAACAACGAAATATTTATGTATAAAAAATATTATTTTTTCTTTCTTTGTGGACTTAATCAATGATAATGCCTATAATATTTTTATATTTATTTTAAAAATTGTTATTATGCAGCGAGTCTACCCTTGCTATTATGCTATTCAGGAGAAACAAACATACGAATACCGAATTTTTTAATTTTTATATTTAAAAAAAAAATTATAAATATTGGTTTTTTTTATTATATATACATTATATTGTTGTCTGTATTTTGTACAAACACAATAAATATATATGCCGGTATGAATTTGTTTGAAAATATGTTTATTTTGCTACTTTATGAAATGTGCATTACACATATGTGTATATTTATTCATTTTAATAATTTTTTTATTAATTTTTTTAAGGAATTAACGGATTGGAGATTGGACAAACCTTGATTATTTCGATTTTTATTTCTATACACAATTTAATTGTAAGATTAATTAAAAATAAGAATATTTGATGGGTTTATAGCAATGCATTTCACACTGAACATATGTCCTTATTTATATTTAGCCCGTTTTTTAAAATACTCCCATACTATTGCTATGCAATTTCATGTACCATAAAAAATTACATATTATTATTTATTTTTATATTTTTTTATGGACATATAGGAAATAATATTGAATATTAGAAGTTCGGATATCTTTGGACTACGAATTTTAAAACAGCATTTTTTATCAATAATATTTACCCTTCCATTTATATCAATAAATTTGGCGACATTTGCTTTTAATTTTTATCCATCAAAAGGATTTGTAGGGAATACATTAACCTACTTTTGTGGCATGTTTTTGGCAGTTGTTTCAATATTTGGCCATTATTCCAAAACATTAATATTATTTTTAGTTCCACAATTTTTAAATTTTTTTTTATCCTTACCACAATTATTTAATTTTATACCCTGTCCAAGACATAGATTACCAATCATAGATCATAAAACAAATAAATTAACACATTCATATAATTTTACATTAATAAATTTAATTTTATATATATTTGGCCCTTTATCAGAATATCATTTAGTTATTGTTTTATTATTTTTTCAATTTGCTACTTGCTCCATTGGCTTATTTTTAAGATATTTTATTGACACTACATAGGGTTTGCGATATATGCAACTCTTCATTATATTCACTACATTAGTATTGTTAATTTTTTACATGTACATATGAGTATTATATAGATATGACATAAATATGTTCCATATACATATATGGGCATGCATGCATATTTATGTAATCTCTCGAATGCTTGGCATGATCAGAGTACTAAAATTTGGCGAAATATTTGTTTGGTTAAAATGGAATGATATATTTCAATGGGAAACACTTTATCTTTTTTTTTTGCATTTATTATGATGCCTCCTTGTTTTAGTGTTCGTTTATGTATTTCATTTTTTATATTTTTATCATAGTATTTTTTATTTTCAATTTTTTTGTGTATATTAATGATAGCAACTCACCAATTTTAAACTTAAAAATAGGCAAAAATGTATACATAATATACGCATACAGAAAAAATTGTAACCAAATTATCATACCCTAAAAATACTTGTTATAACTTATCATGCTAACCTTTTAGATATATCCTGCCAATAATATGGCAGAAAAGAATGTTATATTTTAATAACATATTACATTATATATGTGAAACAATACGCGATGTGTAACCATTTATGTATCGTATATATTTATCCATGCACACAATATAATTATCCAAGTTTTACATTATTACCATATGTGTAATTTTCTTCGTATAAATAATTTTTCATTATTTGAAATATAAAATAATGAATTAAAAAAAAATAATATCAAAAAATACTAAAGCATATATATTTATGTATTCACACACAAATTCGTACAACTCACAGTCACCATAATACAAAAACCTTATTGACTGAACAAAAAGTCATTGATTTATATTTTATAAACCCCACCTTAGTATTATTATCACTAATATTATTGTTATTGTTTTTGTTAAAATTATAATTTTTCTTATTTTAATTTTTTTAAATGATATTTATAAAAGTGTCAAATTATAAAAAAATTGTATTATTGTTAAAAAAGATTAATTCTAAGAAGGTAAAGAATATAACTAGTATATATTTTTTGCCTAGGAAATATATTTGCAACCCTATATAATATACTTATAGTTGTAAATTGATCATGTTAGTAAGTTTATTATTAATATCTTTTATAGCATATTTAAAACATAGTTTCAGGATTGATGGGACAATATTGTGGCCTTTTTGATGTTACAATATGTATATATATTATTATTTTTATTCGACGCTTTAAATTAAATTTGCAATGCATTAAACGATATGCACTTACAAATTCACACAATTTGTTTTGGTATGTAATACAACACCATATAAATAGATTAAGAAAACAAATTTTATGTGCAATAAGCACTCCTTGTTAGGATAATAGCTTAGCCTTTATTTTTTCAGTATAGAAAATTTTCATAATATATACACCTATATGTGTATGTGGACATTAATGTAATTTTTTTTAATTATGATTGGGGGAAACGATGTTAGACTTAAAAATGATGATAATGAAAAAAAAAACAAAACCCAATTTAAAAGTAACGAAACGAACTCATATTATAGCATTGACCAAAATACAATAAGCGATGGCGAATCCCCTAATATATGCTATGTAAATAAATCGAATCCTGGCAATTCACACATTAATAATTTAATTAATAATATTATTAAATGCAACAATAAATTTACCAAATATAATAGAATTATTTTATCCTTAAAAAAAATTAACGAAAGAATTAAATGCTCTAACAAATGTATACTAAACAGTTGTAGTGAACAAAAAAAGGACACAAAAAAAAAAAGAAAAAAAAACCTATTGCAAATAAAACACAGAAAATATAAAAAGATACTATTCACTAATGATTGTAAAATTTTCACAAAAAAAAAAAAAAAATGTAACCCTAAATATGAATTAACCGAAATTATATTGAAGCATAAAATAAATAAAAAGATACACCAAATTATTAAAAGAGTGATATATATAGCATATTATACAAATATAGAACATTATAAAAAAAGAAATATATACAATAATTCGTTCATATACTTTTTGTGGAATCCACACACTTTGAAGCAAAGGAACCAGGAAATAAAAAAAAGAAAAAAAACGAACAAATTAATTAACAGTACAAACTTTACAATTATAAATGAGTTAAAATATAATAAAGGAAAACAAAAATATTTAAATGTAGAAAGATTGAATATGGTTACTGATAGCAAAAAAGCTAACCAATATAATAACAAGGGGGGCAAAAATGATAAGATTCTATCTGCTAATAAAAAAGAAACAAAATTAATGGGAAACTGTGAAACGGAAGAAGAGGACGAACAAAAATGTAGTGAAACAAATTATATTTGCAATGGTTTGCAAAAAAAATCTGAGAGCACCTATGATATGTATAAGGGATTGCATAAGAATGCTACATTCAATGGTTACACATATGGCTTCAAAAATTCAGAGAATGAACTCGCAAAAAGGAGTATAAAAAACAAAGATTCAAAGAATTTTCACAAATATAATTCAGAAGACAATGCAAGCAAGATATATATGAATGAAAAGCGCTCCAACTTTTGTTGTAATGATAATGAAAGTAATAATTTGAAGAATTATTTGTATAAAGATAATGAATTAAAGGCACGCAATCACACATTTAGTTGTTTGTACGAATTTTGGAACAATAAATGCGCAAATAATAACATATACTTTGATAAAAAGTTATATTTTAGTAAATATAATAACACAAACAATACTGATAAATTAATTGACTCAAAAGATATAAGAAATGATTCTCATTCTTTGAGAAGCGTAAGCAAACGAGATGAACATAAAGAAAAGAAAACAAATAAATTAAAAAATTGTATTTTAAAAAAAATAAATACAGATAATAATAACCAATTTTTTTTACACAAAATAGATGTTTTGAGCGATATCCATATTCATGATAAAAATAATCATAGTAATTATAATCATAATGGAAAAAAGAATTGCGATCAATACTATGGGGAAAATTGGAAAAACATAAAATTTAATTATTTTCCAATATGTCCCTCGATAGAAACTGACCAAATAAATGGATACAAACATCAATACACCAAAGATAGTTATATTATAAAGAGGACCTACAGTATAGATAGAAAATACAATGTTAGAGATTATTTTCGCATGAGTTATATTCATAAAAATTATAGTAGTTATAAAAATAGAAGAAATAGTACAAACTATTTTGCCCAAAATATAAATTGTTGCAACATTGAATCAGAGCAAACAGACAGATATTTTTTCAGTAAAAAATTAATCCCGGATTTTCTAAACATAAATAAACATAATAATAATAAAAAGGAAATCAAATGTAAGAATAATGTAGAGAAAAATGTTGCATTTTATTATAACTCTCATTATTCGGATAAACACAATGTTAATTTTTTGTCTTATCAAAATAACAATAATTATAATGAAAAATCAAGAAATTCGATGGAAGATATAAGATACAATACAAATAATAGTAGTAGTAATGCAACTATTAATGAAATTAATCATAATAATAGTGCCAGTACAAGGGCAAGCAACACCAACAGCAGCAATAGCTATACTAATATACATGCATCGGTACAACCGTTCAAAAGACTAAAAAACCGAGTCAACAACCACTTTAGTGCGTTAAAACGAAGTTACAAAAATTATCAAAAAAATTTTGAAGAAGAAAAAATTATTTTTTTTAATTCAATAAGAAACATAATAAGAATAATAAAAGAGATTAAAAAATTAAAAGCCGATCTTAAAAAGGAAAAAAAGTATTGCTCAGTTATATGTGATGAAAAAAAAAAAGAAGAATTTAATAATTTAATAAAATATTTATTACACCAGAAAATAATAAGAAAAAAATTAAAAGAATATTATTTTAAAAAAATAGACAAAGGATTATTTACTTTTTTGTTGCGAAGTAATTATGCAAATTTTTTATTTTCTGAAGAAGAAGTCAAATTGTTGAAACGGTGGAATATGATAAAAAAGGAAAGATCGAAATTTGATAATAATGAAAATCATGAAGAAAACAAAGCTTATGGTAAAAACAACAAATTTCAATCAAATAACAATTTAGGTTATGATTATACCGATACATTGAATATAACATGCCCAGACCAAACAAACATTTGTTTAGGTTTCGAAAAAGAGGGGGAAACATGCTATCAAGAAGTCTCAAAAAATGAAGAAGTTTTACAAAATAATATTTTAAATTATGAAGGAAGAAAAAGTTATCAGAATAATTATAATCGAAGAAGCCAGTTTTATGGAAATAACAATGAGGTCAGGCTTTATGCAGCAAATGAATTTAGTCATAACATCATAGAGGAATATTATAAAGGAAATTATCTAAAAGGGATATACATTGATAATTTAAATGATTTATATTTAAAATATTGTAAAAAAAGCAAAAGGGGCATAATATTTAACGTGCTATCCTTCTTTAAGAATATAAAAATAAAAAATGTGTCTAAAAAATTTAAAAAAAAATTAAAAAATAACCAGCATATATATCTTTCTAAAATATATAACGATAAAAAAATGCTAAGACATATAAAATACATATTTATAAAATTATTAAAAAAAAATATCACTGATATAAATTCAATACATATCAATAATTGTTTTTTGAATTCAACTACCTGTTTTTTTTTGTTTTTAATTTTAACAATTTTTAAAAATATTAGTACAATTAAAATTGTGCAATGCCATATATATTATTCTCATTTTTATATATCTCTATATTATATAAAAAATAATAATTTAAAAAATCTGTATTTTATGTATAACCATATTATCCACTGTGAATCACCCGACAAAGATATCTATGACTATAAATATTATAAGAAGTGTATAATATATTTTGATCTAAATTATCTTAAAAAAAAGTCAAAAAATAATAATAGACAAAGAGATAAAAAACATGTTGAAGATATAACGGGATCAGAATATATTCCTTATTCTTTTGAACAACTTGAAAATTGCCAAATAGGAAAAACAGAAAATGACCACAAAAGTAATACAACATCACATTATGGTATAAACAAGATAGTCATTAAGAAGAATAAAAAGGTAATACCCCTTGATAATATATTATTTTACGATATATTTATCGCAAAAAAGAAAAAATTAAACAAAGGAACCGCAATCAATGAGCGCATGACAATAAAATTGTGTAAATTACCAAATAAAGAACATAAAAATAGCATAATTTCCTCAAACATCGAAGGAAATCCACAAGAGCAATTTGGCTGGTATGATAGCATTTCAACTGCCCCACCATTACCGAATACTGGAGAAGAAGATCAAAACAACGAAGAACATATTACTAATGATATACATACTGAAATTGAAAAAAGCGAAAACAGATATATATGTGATGACACAAAATTTAGTAGCAATATTAATACATATAATATACACAGTTCATCATGTAGTAATGAAATTAGCTCAGAAAATTCGGCACAAGATTCAGAAAATTATATATATACATTTCCAAGAAAAATTATAGAATATTTTAATTTGGAGAAATTAAAGGTTTTAAGATTATCTTCAAATAAATTAGATGATGATGCTCTTACACATTTGTCCACTTTGATAAAAAAAAATAAATTAAATAAATTGAAAATATTGGATTTACGATGGAATAATTTTACTTATAAAAGTTTATTATCTTTATTATTTGCATTGATAAACAGCGTGAAAAATGGTTATAAAAATAGCACTATATCGGATTTAAAAACAAACAAGCAAACAAATAGGTTGAAATTGCGTAAGCTATTATTATCGGGGAATAATATTGACAGCTCGTTATATTCATCATTTTTGTCAGGATTTTGTACATGTAATTATATTGTAGTTGCAGAATTAGATTTTTCTATGAACATTATAGACAATGAATGCTTTCCTATTACATTAAAATATTTCAAGCATATATTAAATTTACAAAAACGAAAAAAAAATAATAATAATATTAGTGGCGTATATATAAATCTAGATCATAATAGTTTAAAAAATTCGACATATATTAACAAGTTAATGAAAATATTATTCAAATTTCCTAGGAATAAAAAAAAATATATAAAAAATAAAAATATGGAACAAACCAACTTTATTGATCAGACTGCTATGGCAGAGCAAAATATATTATTAAGCTTGCAATATAATGACATAAAAAATATAGACAAAAATGTGGCATTCCACAAGTATGAACAAAGGATTAGATTTTAAGTAATACTACATAAAGTAAATTAAAAAGTAAATAACATTTTCAAACCCTGAATAAGGATAACCAAAGTCAACGAGGTTCTATATGAACCTCTTTCATTAATTACACATAAAAAAAGCAAAAAATAAAATTAATTCATGCATTATATCCAAGATATATATGCCTCTTGTTTTACGTATTTTTTCGTTGCTTAATAGCCATTGATTTTTTGAATGTTTTAAACCCTTTGGACGCACATATTTAACATATGGGTCCATACTTCGAATGTTTATTATATTTGTATGCTACGGACTTAAAAAACATTAATATTTTATCTATATTATTAACTATATGTTTGTACTGACACTTAAATGATCGATGCTACCTAGATATGGTATCGGATTTCGAAACTCATTCTTGTCTAATATATTATCATAAATATTTTTCCAGTTTTCCTTATAACTTTTTTTGGCTTTTTTTGTTTTTTTTTTCTTTTTTCCTCTTAGCTTTTCTTTGTGAACTTCTGGGAATTGTCGCATTTTGGGGGGGCTAATTCCAAGCTGCAAAAATTGAGAAGTAAAAAATAAAATGAAAAGGCATCATGATATTTCCTTAAACTGTAATTATGCACACACAATATGTATAGATATATGTAATATAATATAAGTGCACATATGGAATGCTTCTGTATGCATACCTGCTTAAACATAATTAGGTTTTGAATGTAATTAAGGTTTGGGTTTAAACCTACATTCAATTTTCTCTTTTTGTAATTTTCCCTTATAGCATCCAAAGTTTTTTTTTTATATCCTTCTTCTCTCCATTTTTGTTTTATGATATCAGAAATTTTTTTCCTTCTTTCTACACTAAAAGGTTTTCTATTGCATAACATTTTTTCTCGGAATTCTTTTACCTTCCATTTTTCTTTTAATATTAATGATTTTCTTCTTTTCGTATTTTCATCTTGATTAAAAATTAAAGTTTTTTGCATAACATTTTTTCTGTAATTTTCATCTTTCCATTTTAATTTTATTTTATAAGATAGTATTTGTTTTGTTTTTTCGGAATGCTTAAATTTATTTTTACACCGTAAAAGTTTTTTTCGCTCTTCTTCATTTCTCCATCGCAATTTAGCTAACTCTGATAATTTTTTTCGAATTTCTTCTGACATTGTTTTTTTTTTTTTTTTTTTTATCCCCAATTCAATTTCTTTGGCAATTTTTAATTCCAAATCATTAGAAGTGGATATTTCTGCATTTTCTTCTTTCCTTATAACCTCATTATTTTTGGGGTCTTCTTCGGTAAGGTTGTTCAATGATTCATTTCCAATTTCAGCATTATTGTCAACGTTTTCATCGTCTTTCTTTTCCTTATCATAAATATGTGTATCCAATATTTCCCCAGATTTGTAATCCATATGAGATTCGTCACTCCTCATTCCAGTTACATTATTTCTGTCGCCTTTTATACGCTCATTTTTTGTTTCTTTTTTTAATTCATTCGATATATTATTTTTTTTCATTTTTCCGGGGATACTCATAATTGAATTTTCTTTCATTTCGCTGCAAATATCTTCAACATCATTGTGTGTTTGCTCATTTTCTTTTTTTTTACAGTTTTTAAATAGGGAAAATTTATTAACCTTATTTATTTCATCAATCCATTTTTCTTTTCTCTTTTCAGGATTTTTATAATTTATAACATTTTTTCGTCTTACTTTCATTAAGTTGGATTTATTAGTTAATTTTATATTAGGTAAAAACATTTCCCTTATATTCGTCTTTTTGAAATGTAATCCATATGAATGCATACAGTATTTATAGAACAATAGGATATAATATATATACGTAAAGATCGTACTTGCACGTATAAACATATTAACTACTCTGATAACAATTCTCTGGTTTCTTCATTTTTTTCTGCCGTGTTTTATTATATTTCATATTATGACGATCACTATGTTTATGGCTTTTGGTATTGTTCAGTCTTCTATGATGTTGTAATGGCAATCTATATCTGGCATAATATTACTACTAATTTGCTACTATCGATTTTTTGCTCTTTTATCCAAATTTATTTTCTTTTCTTAAGGGGACAAAGAAATTCTTTCTTCCATTGTATTCTCAAAAAAGTATTACCATGCTTTTATTATTATTATATATATTATTCTTTGAAGGTAGTTATATAAATTAGGAAAATTGGCAAATAATTATTTATGTATATGTATTATTGGATATGTTTCTATATGAAAAAAATAAAATACCCTTTCTCAAAAAAAATTAAATTTATCACTGCTTTTAAAACAAATATATTGAAAACAACATAAAAAATTAATGGAAGTAGAAATCGAAAAGGATAAAATAAATATTAAATCTCATTCCAATATACACGTTATCTCAAAAAAAAAATTAAATCTATATTCTATTTAAAAAATTATTTTTTCTACATAAGCAGTTTATCATTTGGTATAAACTCAGGTTGCACAGTGAAAAAACATTTTTTTTTATATTTTTATTTTGGATATTATATATATTATTAACCATCATTTTAAAAATGAACAAATATTTACTGTGAAAAGTATAGAAGCTCTTTAAATAAAAAAAGTGCAACTTAAAAATTTTATGAGTTCACCGATTTTATTCTTTCCCATCTCAGTGTTTAATCTATACAGAATTTCAGAAATTTGTGCGAAAATACCCTTAATTTCCATACATAGACCAAAAACAGTAATATACATGTTTGCACTTCTTATAATTTCAAGAAGTTCTCATAATTATTTCCACACCATAACGTAGATAAATTAAATGCTAATATATTACAAAATGATGTGTAATCATATCTTTATAGAAGAATATATAGATATGTATATACACATTAGAAAAATGATGTCACTAATCTCCTCTTTAGTTGTAAAAAAAAAAAATGTTTTTTTCGTGTTGCTTTATTTAACACATTTTGTAAAAAAAAAAAATTATATCAATTCAGCCTTTATCAATAGAGGATGGTAGTTAAAAAAAATATATATATCCATCTATCTATATATCTCTATTTATATAATACATTTGTGTACAATAAACACTTATGTTTGTACTCGAATAAAAAATATATAAAAAAGAATAGCAATAATAACAGAACGAAACACTGCTTATTTCTTATAAATAGCTTTCAAAAAAAAGAAATATAATATATTAAAAAAAACGATTTCGAAAAATACTTAGATTCGAATATACATCTACCAAACTGTAAATATCCTTAGCACATATAAGTAACATTTGTTTTACATATATGCATCGAATAATGTATGTAATAGAAAAAAATATAAACTCCTACATATAATAAAATCACGAAGAATATTCGATTATAATGCCATCTTATAACGTATTAATATTCTTTAGTTTTTTTTTGGTTTTTTGGTTTGGGTTGGTGGAACTGGGACTTTGTTCATTAAAGCTTTGTGAATATGTGGGATAACACCACCACCAGCAATTGTTGCCTTGATAAGTGTATCTAATTCTTCGTCACCTGTAATTAAATAAATAAAACAATTGTATTGCCATTTTCGAAATTTCAAATATTGTAATTACGTGCATGTGCATGAACTATTTTTTTAAAACTATGTAAAGAAAAATAAAAAAAAATTACCTCTAATGGCTAATTGTAAATGTCTTGGGGTAATTCTCTTCACTTTTAAGTCCTTTGTTGCATTTCCTGCCAATTCTAAAACTTCAGCAGTTAAATATTCTAAGATGGCTGCTGCATATACGGCGGCTGTGGATCCAACACGTCCATCAGAAGAAATTCTTGTTTTTAACATTCTGTGTACTCTACCAACTGGGAATTGTAATCCAGCTCTTGAAGCACGAGATAATGGAGCTTTTTTAGTTTTTCCGGATCCTGCACGGAAAAATAAAATATATAAAATTATAACATAGAATAATTAACATGCCATCAGTCAACAATTTTTATTTACATTGTATTTACATGTTAGTGCAAATCAAAACAGTGTAACCAAAGTAAATAAACACTCATGTAATTATTTAACAATTGCTTTGTATAAAATATTGTGAAAATGCAATGCGGGAAAATAAATATAAATAACGTATAATGAAACTACACATTGATCAACGATATAAAGCATGAAAAATTGTATGTGTTACGCATATATATAATTTTTTTTTTTTTTTCTTTTTCCTTTTTTAAATATTAACCTGTTTTTCCCTTTCCTCCTTTACCAAGACCAAGAACTTTACCACCGACTTTTCCTCCAACTTTACCACCGATTATTTTTCCTGGTACTTCCATGATTAATTAAGTGAATAAATAAAAACAATAAAATTAAAAAAATGGAAAAATATAATAAAACTGTTAAATAAGTTTTCTTGAAAATGAAAATTAAATTTCAGTGAATAAAAAAATATATAATTGTATTTATATTTGCAAAAATAATAAAATAAAAATTAAAATAAAAAAAAAATTAAATTAAAATATTTTGTAACTTTAATATACTTAAAACAAGAAAATAAATAAATAAAAAATAATATTAAATTAAATAAAAATTATTTTTCATATATGTATATAATATACATTCTAATATAATTTTTTATTATGGATTTTTGACTATGCTATTACGTATTAAGTATATATACATATAAAATAAAAAACCATGGTAACAATAATACGCTTTTTTTTTACAGCAACCTATTAATATACGTTTATATCAAAATAAAATGCAACACTTTTTACTAGTAATATTATTGTTTTTCCTTAATTTCTTAATTTTTTTTCATGAATTTTTGTTAATTAATATAATAATAGTAAAAATTATATATTGATAAAATCACCAAAAAAACAAAAGAAACAGACATTTCCTGTTTTATATATTAAAAAAAATATATATGGATAAGGTGTTATCGCACTTATATCGCATAAATTGAAAATTGCCACAATTATTTCCCGAATGTTTTAAACGTTATTATAATATAGCAACTGTTTCATATTATTTTTTTTTAATACAAGGATTTAATACTTGAGAAATATTATGCTAATATAAAATTTTTTAACCGTTTATATATATTATGTGCGTATTAATAACACTTGTGAAATACTATTTTTAGATTTAACCGAGCAATATATAGGGTGTGGTTAAATCAAAATAACGCGTACCATTTTAAATAGGGCATTTAAGTGAATAACTCAAATACATATATAATATGTATGTATTTTTATTAGTTTATTTGTTTAAACATATATAAATTTTTGCGCATTTATTTTTTGTAACATTGCCACGGATAGTAAAATATTATATTTTTATCACGGTTATATAATGTGTGTTTATTTTTTTATTCCTTTTGTTTAATAATATTACTCTCAAAAAATGTCAAAAGTTGTATATACCACAATAATAAAGATCAATTCACTATTATTTTTCACTTGAAAAAAAAATTAAAAGGAAAGTATATTACCGGTTCGCTGTTGGAATAAGACATTATAAATGTAGTTATTATAATAATTTTTCATGTGAATAAAATTGGGGGTATTATAAAAATATATAAAGGAAAACGTTACATTAATTTACAACGAGTCATATTATCCTGCGCATATTTCGTACTCTTATAAATTATAAATAAACGAAAGAAATAAAAATTGTATAAGTTGTAAAAGATTGTATCATGCGTACGATGTGTATATAAGAAAATAAGTATATTTATGGGTACGGTGTGAAAAAAGCGTGATACAACATATTGTTTGATGTATAAACATCCTAATACAGTAACAATAGGAAACAATATATTTTTTATATTTTTAACCATTTTAAAAACATGTAAATCGTTGTTTTAATTTTTTTCCTTTAAATATTTTCACAAAAGAGTTAAAAACATTGATATTAATATAAATATATGTTGTTTAATGGTGTATAGATTGAAAAATGTGGATAGCACACCTTTTACACAGTTTGATTTTATCACGCTATTCAATGCTATATTTTTATTCGTGGTATTAAGAAATTAATATTTAAAAAAACATGAAATGTGTAAAAATAATGAATTACCAAATTTTATATCATAATAATGTATTATAAATGCTAAAATTAGAAAAATAATGAAAGGCAATAAAGCACGAACGTATTGCATTTATGTTACATTTTTTGTGTGTAATTACGAGTAAAAAAAAACAAAAAAATATATTTATTCTCCTATTTGTACGTTTTATTTTCATTAATTTTTTTAATTAATAAACCCTTTGGAAAAACTAAAGAATTCCATAACGTCGAATTTCGATTCATTATGGATATATAGGTTGCACTATATATCTATAGGTGTATTGTGTATAAATATATATAAACAGAATTCCTAGTTAATCAATTATATGTGTTTCGCGTGTTTAATTTGGTGAAATTATATATAGTAATTTAACAAAAAAAAATGTACAAATATGCATATATATGTATGTATATATTTTTTGTGTATTAATATATTATGCTTTAATTAATTTATACTCCAATATAATGTCAATAGCTTAAAAAAATTAAGTATAATGGGAAAAAAGAAAAAAATTGATGATAAATAAAAAAAGTATTGTATATGTTGGATAAGTTGGTAATATATGTGTACAAATAAATTTTGCATTGAAGCCGCAATGTGCATATGCATATATATGTGATCATCATTATGATGTAGTATACTGCAAATTAAGTATAAATGGATGGATCTATTTCGTTAGGGATCGGTTGAATTTCAGTTCCTAGTTCTAATTCTATTTTATATAAATTAAAACGGTCTTCATATGTAATTAAATTAATGGCTAACCCTAAGTGACCATATCTTCCTGATCTACCAATTCTATGTAGATAAGTTTCTGAATTTTTAGGAAAATCAAAATTAATTACTACATTAACAGATTGTATATCGATACCTCTTGTAAAAAGGTCTGAGGAAACTAAACATCGGCAAGCACCATTTCTAAAATCATGAAAAACACGATTTCGATGTGTTTGCGACATTCTTGCATGTATATAAAAAGAGCTATAACCTAATTCTGTAATTTTTTTTGCTAACAGTTCAACTCTTGTTATACTGTTACAAAATATTATAGCTTGATTAATTTGTAATTTAGCAAATAGAGTATTTAAACAATGGACTTTTTGTCGCTCTTTAACAAATGCATAATATTGGGTAATACCTTTTAATGTCAATTCATCCATTAAATTTATTTCATGAGCATCTGATAAGTAAATTTGCCTAAATTCTTTAACAGTGACTGGAAAAGTAGCTGAATACATTAATATCTGTTTTTCTTTTGGTAAAAATTTCATTAATTCTTCTACTATAGGCTGGAATTCAGGAGACAATAATTTGTCGGCTTCGTCCATTACCATTATATGGCATCCTGATAAATTCGCAACATCTTTATTTGCTAAATCTAAGATTCTTCCAGGGGTTCCACACAAAATATGAACGGCATTATAAAGTCTCATAATATCTTCCCTTAATGAAGTACCACCAGTTGTTACCATACACTGAATCTTCATATGTTTTCCTAATTCTTTTATCATAGCAGAGGTTTGTAGAGCTAATTCCCGTGTGGGAACTAATATTAAGCCTGTGAACGAAAGAAAATACCAATAAACATTTTTGAGCAAAAAGAGATAAATACATACGTATACATATATTGTATATATATAAGGCAAAGAAAATAAACATTGGGTTAAGGTTCTCTATATGTAAAAAATTTCTACAAATTGTTAGCATGCATATACATATATGTAAATATATATTATGCATTCCTTTACTGATTTTTTGAGTAGCTTTACCTTGAATGAAATTTTTATGAGTGTTGCATTTTTCTAGTAACGGAATAGCAAACGCGGCGGTTTTTCCTGTCCCATTTTTTGCTCGAGCTAAAATATTTTTTCCAGCCAAAGCCACAGGAATACTTTCCTCTTGTATTGGTGATGGTTTTTCATAACCTTTTTCAAAAATACCCATCAAAAGTTCTCTTTTCAAAAAGTAATCCTCAAATTCATTTCCTTTGGTTTTTGTCACATCTTCTGTTTTATACCGGGGATCCTTTAATGGCTCCAGTATTTTTTTTTTCCAAGCTTCATCAAATATGACATTGTCTTCTATTTTATTTAAATTATTTGAATTATTCAAAGCATTGGTATTAGCATTTGAAGCGACACAATTAGTTTTATAACTCATCTTGATGTATATATAATATATATATACATGCAAATACACACACAAGTGTTATATATATTGCAATTTAATTTTATATTTATATAAGAATTTTAAAATGAAACGTATAAATAGTAATCTATATAGAATAATTGTTTATCTCATTTATTGAAAAAAGAAAATAGTAGAAAAAAATATGCAAAACATAGAGAGGATATGTTATATACATATATACATTATATATATGCAACGTATTAAGATAAAAGAATTATGCCGTAAAAAAGAATATTATAAAATTAACAGCGTAATAAAAGAAATATATGAATAGAATATGGAAAGAAATTATAAGCGTTATAAGAAAGAAAAATAACTCGATATGAATTAAAGAATGAAAGCAAAAAAAATAATAATAATATAATAAACTACATACAAATAAAAAAAAAGGAACAAAATGGAATAAATAAATAAAATATATATAATAAATAAAGGTATCAGAGACTAAATAACAATATAAAGCCCAAACAGGATATATTTTCTGTATATTAGAAGGTAAAAGCTTAAAGATACAAAAAAAATGATATTATAATATAAGTTAAGAAAGAGTTGGATAAAAATTAAAAAAATATTATAAAAGGGTGGAATGAAAAAAAATTTAACATGCATAAGAATTTTATGTGTACAGATAGTAAATATATGCATACATAAAAAAAAAAAATTAGATATATATTTATTTTTTTTAAATAACACTATTCAAATAAATAATAAAAAAAGGATGAGTTATAATTAATTCTTTAAACCTAGCTTTTGAAAAAAATATCATGCGGTAATTATAATATATAATGTATATACAGATAATACATAAATAAATATATATTCTCATATAATTAATATATTTTTTGGGGGATTGTATATATGCGTGTAAATATGGTAATGATTTGTTTGAACTATTTTAAATTTTGGGTATTCACTGCAAAACAATAATTTCAAAAAAAAGAAAAAAAGAAAGTGAATACATACACCTAAATAAATTTCTTTTAAATTTTAAACAATTACAAAACAAAAGGATCGTATTGCTGTAATATAAAAGGGTATAAAAGGCATAATAAATAAATAGTGCTTCTATAAAATATGTGTAAACAATAATCCATAGATAAAAGATAAATATGTTAAATGCTTAAATATTGTAAAAAAATGTTAATGAAGGGTTTTTTACAATAATTTATCATACCGGCATTTAAAAAGCATTAATGCACAAAGTAGTAAATAAATCACTATAATTTTATATATATAAATGATTGTCAATACATTTATGCATAATGTACATACATTCATGTAAATTTTAAAAAGAGAAAGGAACTATATTGTATGTAGATTTGAGGAATCACATATAATTAGAAAATTTTACAATTAAAAAAAAAGGTACTTTGGTTTACTACTAAAAGGCTTGAAAAAGCATAACAATATTTATAAGGAATGTAAGAAAAAATATATGAAATCGAAGAAAGGAAAAACCAAAGAATAATAAAAAAAACGAATGAGTTATAAATAAGCAAAATATGCTTATAGAAAATATATTATATGAATGTGTGTGTGCATGTGTAAAAATATGGGCTTATTGATATATAGATCTTCAATATATGGGATAAAAACACATTTAATAACATTAATAATGGATTTATAATTGTATTAAATATAAGAAAATATATATATTAAATGAAAACAAATATAAATACAAAATAATAAAAATTCTGAATAAATATTCCAAGGGTGAGGGAATATGTATATACATACACATATATATAAACTCAACAGTAAAATAACTATTACAAAAAGTATAACAAGGTTATTGATTTAGTATGATAAAGGGCATAAATAGGAATATTTGTATGCAAAAAAAAGGAATAATAATAAAATATAAAACTTTATTTATTGAAATATCTCATGAACAATATATATTGCACAATTTAAATATTCTTACAAAACATTATTCATTTATAATTAAGAAAAGAATAAAATTTAGCGGTTATAAATATACGTTATACATGTCTGTATATTCAATACATCTTTTTCTTCATATAAGCATTCAAACTGCATTTTAAGTAAAATATATATATTATACATTTATTATATGTATATTTGTGGTTTCAAATACAATATTTCAATTATTTCCCTTCTATTAAAGCATGTATAAAATAAGCATGTTAAATATAATACAAAAGTTAAAATACTTCAATGATGCATTTATAGGTGTATTATTAATCGATCATAAGTAACTTTTATCTCAATAAGCAGCTATGTTTAATTATTCTATGAGCTTGTGCTAAATTTACCCTTTTATGAAGTTAGCGGAAATATTAATATGATTTTAAGTTGGAGATAAAAAAGGTGTGTGTGTGTAAAATAAGGCATATGCACTAGGATTAATATTTAATCAATACAATTTATTATATGCATATATATAATATTAATACATTAGGATGGGGGAAAACAAATAAATAAACATATAAATAAAATAATCCATTGGCTTTTATAGGGTATTCCTTCAGTGTTCTAAATAAAAGTTATTAGTTTGTGTAAAAAAAAGTAAAGCTATAAGAATATTGTAATGTTTAAACTATCGGATAAGTTTGAATGTTTCATTTTATGATTTCTCTCTTTAATAAAAATAAAATTAATGTTCGATAAAATGATATTGTAGAAATAAAAAGTGTGTCTTTTATTATATAAATGAATATATAGCCGTATTATATTTTTAATATGAAATATAGGACATATGAGCTTTTTTATTTATCGATATGCATGTGTATAATGTAAAAAAATGTAAATACATATGCATGAAAATATTCATAAATATTTAAGTATAAATAATTTATTCCCCTCTTCTGTGGTTTTTGCCTCATTCTTTTTATTTGTATATACACAATAAATGTAAATAAAAGTACAAATAATAATGTTGTGGAATTTTAGTCCTCTCTAGTATTTATCAAATATATATACAAACAATAGTCTTTTATATTTGGCTTATTTTGAAGCGCACAATTAATAAAACAATAAGTGCAATACTACCTACATATGTTTACGCGTCGCTACGCAAGGATTATATTTTAAACATTTAAAAAATTGTGAAAAAAAAATAACCAGCGTTATATGTTAAGTGTGCATAGACGAAGGGAAATGCTAATGCATTGAGAAACACTCTAACTATATAAAAAACATATTTCATCATGACTGATTGGTATAATATAGAATGCAACACCTATCCTGAATACTTTATATATATGAATGTGGATATTCATATATGTAGACACATTTTTTTATCAAATTAAAAAAAATGATAAAGCTTATAAGATATTTGAGCTCGATCAAAATGGAATATAATGTGTAATGGCGTTCCATAAAAAAAACCCAAATATAATTTTTCTTAAAAAACTATTCTAGAAAAAAATCAGAATAGTAATAATGAAATGTAGAAATATATCACTTAAATTACAACAACGATTACATTTTTAATGATTTAATTTGTTAAGTTTAATTTTATTATGTATTTTTTTAATGTATCAAAATGCATGCACAAATATATGCAATTTCTGTACGTTTATACAAATATAAATTATAATACTTATTTTATAAATTGATAATAAATAATAAAAAACATGAAAAAAAAATAACATGACATTTTGAATCAAACGATGGTATTATTCCCGTTCAAACGGATTAATAAGAATACTCTTGGTATTTTATAAATTATTTAAAAAAAAGTGAATGAAATAAACATATTATTTTTTATCTGTTAATTTAAAATTCTTTCCATGATTTGAAATAAATTGCTTTAATATATGACGCGCATAATCCTTCATAAGGTACCTAAATTATGACAAGATCAAAGAAAAAATACATAAAAAGTAAAGTATTACATAATATAGACAAACTAAGCATATGTAAAGTGTTATATATTTTGTTCACAAAAATAGTTGCTTAATAATTATTGTGCAATATTAAAATGAGAAACTTACCCTCTTTCATTATATAATTTCATCAACTCAAAAGGTGTAGAATATACTACTTTATTTAATTTGTAATCTGAAAAATAATATATAAAAAACATATATTATAAAAATTGTAATTTAATTTTTTTTCTATTTAGAAATTTCAATGAAAATTTCTTTTATTTTTCTTTATTAGAATTGTTTATAACTTAAACTAAGGGTATTTGTTTTGATATCCAATTTTAAGAATAGTTTTAATGTTTTGTTCTGAAAAAAAAACGAATAAAATTAGAATGATTAAATATTTAGTCTATTTTTTATAAAGAATAGCATATGTCTGCATGTTTACATATATATATTTATTTATATTTTCTTCATCTTTACATTATTTGTTTTTATTATCATGAAATAATCCTCAAAATAAAAATATTCCCAAAGGTATAATAATATTGATACAGAAAAAAAGGCACCCTGAAATAACAGAAAAGATATAATTTATATGTGGGAAAAAAAATAAATAAAAATTTTAATATTCTTCATATTATATTCATAATACCAGGAAATCCATCATAAGTATTGGCTCTTTTTTGTGGTTGACAAAAACGCAACAATATCCTCCTGTATATAAATTTTCCCATTGGGTATACAAAGAAAAAATATAAATGAGTGAACATGTGGATATATAAAAGGAGTATAATATCGGGCACAATAGCATACGAATAATCAGGATATAATTAATTTTTTGAGTTGTATAAATTCTATAAACTTATAAATAAATTTAAAAAAATACATATATATTGTTCGCATATATTTTATTACCAATAATTATCAAGATTAAAGATAATAGGATCCTAACGTTTGAATATCGAACGTTTTCATAGATATGTAGGTTTTTTATTTCCTTAAAAAAAAAAGACATTTATTTCGTTAATTAATATTCGATAGTCTTTATTATTATTACTTCTATTATTATTTTTTATAACAGTTCACTTCACAAGAAAATAAAATAGATACTTACCACCCTTAGGTAATCCTGCGCAACTTTTTTAATCTCATTTTCACTGTATAGGTTTTTTACAATGTCTGTAAAATTTGAAGGGAATAAAATATATGTACATGCCACCATTTTTTGCATTCATATATGCATATATTACTATATGGTATCATAGTTATAATTGCGCATAAATTAAGACTTCCAATTCATTTATATATGGGTTCTTTTAGTTTATTATTTTTTCTTTTTCTGTTTTGTATTCTTACATGCGTCATCTTCTTTATTTTCAATTCGGACCTTTTTACTAAACATTTTTTTATAATATTAAATATATTTTATATTAACATAAGTTTTTCTTCGAATTCCAACTTTTGTATATTTATATATAACTAATTAACTGCGCAAATGATACTTATATATTTTGAAGAAGGTTTTTCATGCAGTCTTCGTATATGTATTTATAGATCCGCGGAGAAAGGTTGGAAATGTCATAGGAATAAAACATTTATTTGAAAAAAAATCAATCATTAATTGGGTTTATATATATATAATATATATGTATGGAATACCTTACAATTTAATAATAATTAAAACAATCGTGAATTGTTTTTAAGAAAAATAAACAAATTTTTGCAAAAATAAAAGATTTAATTATTCTTTGAATTAATAACATAATTTTATAATAATATAAATATGCATATATAATATTAAAAAAAAATTGTCGAAATATTAATAAAAAAAAATATGTACATATGCGAACAAAATATTGTAAAGAACGTAAAATAGTAAACAAAAAAAATACAGAAAATTTTATATATAATTAATTAGTGGGACATATACACAATAATAAATTTACGCGTAAAAATGAATATATGCATATTTATTTAAAGCGAATAAATACATGCGGCTTTTTTTGTATTATTTTTTTGTCATTGAAAAAAAATGTCTTAATTTTTTTATAATAAATAATTCAGTGAAACTTTAAATCATAAAATGGCAAAACTGTACGATAATAAATAGTAGTATTTTATTTTATCATTACTTTAATGTACATTTTTTTATGGTTTTCAAAAATAACGCGTTTTTACTTTATAAAATTATTTTTTTTTTTAATTCTTAATTTTTTTCTTTTACAAAATGAATGTTGATATAGCATTTGATGGAAATGAGTATACATACAGTGGATATTCTAAGAATTCTCTTATAGAAGTAATATACAAAAATAATGAATACGCATACATATATATTATTTGTTTATCTTTGTATTGATTTCCTCACATGCATATATATATGTATGCAGCTAAATAAGAACAAATACATACGATTTGCATATTTGTATCACCACAAACATTATTAATTTTGCCTAATAATATTACCTTTCATAAATTATAGGATAAAAATTATACCTTAGACTATGATAAATATGTGCATTTTGCTTTTTTCGTATGCTACTATATTTCCCATATAAAAAAGGAAAAATGTTCAGACACAGAACTTTTAACTTGGTAAGTTCTCTCTTGAACAAATAGGAAGTTTATAAGTACGAAATTGCGTATTTATGTATATATGCGCATATAATATCTTATATCCTTTCCTTTAATATTATATAATCATTTTATTGCGCTATACTATATTTTATCTGCATATTATTATTTCTTTTCATAGGTATTTGAAAACGTTTAAGCACATTGTTATTAACGTAAAATAAATAACCCATATATATGCATATATTTACATATGTCCACTTGTCCAATTTTTATGTATTCATGTAGTTGCATATGTATACATATTGAATATACAAAGCTGTATGAAAACGATTTGTCATATTTATTTATGTTTTATGCGAATGCTTTCATTTTTTTAGTCCACAAAAAAAGTAAAAAGAACATACTTTAATCTAATCAACAACCTGATTCAAGATAAATGCGTTAAGGTATGAAATGCACAGGCAACCGTATAAATATAATTTAATACTTTATATATTATTATTTTTAATTTAAAAATAAAAAATACGTATGATACATAAACCTAGAATAATTTTTATGGGATACATACGATGACATTATGATGTGAATTCATTAATATGAACATGTGCCTATATGTGTCTACAAATGTATAATTATGTATATTGCTATACAAAATATATGCATTGCTGAAGAATAAAAAACATAAAGCTCTGTATTCATATGCTTTTTAGGTTACTTTGGAAAATAATAAAAGGTACCTAACACATAATGACCATTTTATTTTATGGGCATGGAAAAGAAAAGCTTTAATTTATGACAAAGAGCAACTGGATAAATATTAAAATTTTTAAGAAACCCTTTCAAACATTTTTTTTTGTTATTATATCCCGCATAATCCTTTTAATTTTGAATAATACCTAGAATTATATTATACAATTTTATCACTATTATTTTCATGATGATATAAAAAGAACATATTTTAATTTTTTTTTTTTAATTTCAAAAAAAACTTTTAATTTAAAAATATTATTTGTTTAGTTTTTTGGTCAAATGCAAACTTTTGAAATAAAAATGTATATAGGGACAATTTATATATTAATTTATTTCAAATATATTTGAAATATGAATGGAATAAGCTACATACAAATATGAGAAAAGGACAATAAACATGACAAAGCAGAATGCTGAAACGCTTTTAGATTCTTTATGAACAATCAGTATTCGGTTGTAACTAATTATAAGAATGATGCTATATATATAATATATATATATTTTTTGTATGATTAATTTTCAACAATAATAACAAAAACATATAATTTAGCACCAATATGGGATAATATATGGAAAACATATTTTACTCACAATTAGTTAATATACACAAAAACAAATAGCAAAGCAGCTACTTTGTAATGCCAAAATAAAGTATATATGAGCATTGCTCAAATATATTTTTATTTGGTATATTTCAAATTATGTGAGAAACATTGTTTCTGAATTAACAAATTTAATTCCTATGTTTTTTAAAAGTTGTTTATCTTCATCTTTTCCATATAAACTTGCTGTTGCATCTTCGATAATATATGTTTCGTATCCCTGTCTAAAAAAACTTAGTGCTGTGTCTTTAACACAATACTCAAATATGAAACCACATATATATACAGATTTGATATTCTGTTCAATTAAAATTTTTAGTATATCATTGTTAACAGTATCATTTTCAAATATGGTATAACTATCAAAATTTTCAGTGTATGCTTTTTTAATAATTATATCATTTATGTTTCTAATTAAATTTTTATGTATTTTACTTCCTGGTGTATTCCTAACACAATGAACAGGCCATAAGTCGATTGTTTCGTTTAAGAAATTTATTCTTGTATATTCTTTAATATCATTTATGGAATTTACATCTTTATATATACATTTAGGTGTTTTTATCTTTTCAATATTTTTTAATACATCTGTTAAAGTATTAATTTTATGATTTTTCAAACATGAGGAATATTCATAATATTCTGATTGAGTATTTGCATCAATCAAATTTTCTTCCTGATTTTCACATTTGTTTTCATAATAAAATATATCATCATTTTTTATTTCATTTGTTTCAATATTTATCCTATTCAATTCTTTCGATACTTCAGTATTATTTATAGGTAGCGAATTATAAGAATTGTCATTTAAACATCCGTTAATTTTTAAATAATTTTTTATTTTCAAACTATTTTGGGATATTTCTTTATAAATTAATCTGTGTGTTGCGGCGAAAGAAATGTGTAATTGTGGGTGATAATCAACAGTCAAAATGCTCATAGCAAAATATGATTTATTGCTAATATGGCCATTCAACGAAGTCATATGCGCATTTTTTGAGGAGTCAGTTTTTATGCAATTATTATTTTCGTCCATATTGCAATAATTATTTATATAATTATTAAGTTGTGGTTTTGTTTTTTCATAATTATTTAGATGGGGCAAATTGTTACAGTTGCCGTTTACATTAATTTCTTTATCATTGTGTGCAACCTTCGAATTATGTACCCATATCTGTCCATTTATTTTTCCATTTAATAACTCATAATTATTTATCTTATTATGATTATTTTTTTCAAACGGAAAAACTAAAATTTGATCTTTACAATTTTCATCATCTATGTCATTGTTACATTTATAATATTTTACAATATTTTCATTTATTAATTTGTTTTTATTTTGTTCCATAACAGATTTGCAATCCTCAAGTTTTATTAAATCATTCTCTGTACAATTATATAAGCGTAATCTTATCCTGTTTATTTTATACAAAACATCCATATACTCATCTTTAGAGTTAAACGCTCCCTTTGGTAAAAAGTCATTTTGGGCATCAACTATAACCAAGCATTTCATTACTTTCTTTTTATTTTGTTTTTAAATATATTTCTTGGTAATTGTGTTACATTTATCTACAATAATTTTTTTATTTTATAATCATTTCAAAATTCAATAAATCGATATAATTATTTGATTATTGTGGACTCCTCATTAGAATTGTATTTCAATTATGTCTGTATATACCCATATGTATAATTTTATGAATTTGATAAATTTTACTATTTTTTTTTAATGTAAAAGTAATCTTAATTAGATAGTTTGCTATATAAATTATACGTATAGAATGTACGTATATATTTTTTTCTTTTAATACAACATATTTTCATGACGTATAAATTATGATAGAAATTATAAAAAAAAAAAATTAAAGAAATAAATAATAAAAAAAAAAAAAAAATGGACTAAGAATTAATACTAAATTTTATGACATCCCTACAATTTTTGTCGTTACTTATCATGCCTTTAATAAATAGTAGAATATGATATTTTTATTTTTACAAAAATAATCACAATTATCATTGACAATTTTTTTAACTATTTTTGCATAAAAAATAATCTATATATAATTTTATGAGTACAAATAAAATCGACAAAGTGTCTATATGTTATACTATTATAGCTATATATTGATAAAAAAAAAACATATTTTTTATTCCTATATATAAATATTAAATTTTTTATTAATGAGTTGGTTATAAAGTAAAATATCATATCTTCTATGCATGTTAAATATTTTTTTCTATGCGTACAAATTATATGAATAGATTCAATACATAAAAACACATTATCATTCAATATTTGCATAGATATATTGTTAATCGCGAGTTTTATATTTTACATATTTGGCATGACTATGGGAAAAAATAAAAGGTCAATAATTATAATCTTTTTAATTATTTATATTCTACACTTTTTTAATTTTGAAAACTTTACACTACGTGAAAAATGGACCTAAACAAAACATATTTGAAAAGACAAATATATGTACCCCTTTTGTAACATTATATATAGAGAAATATTATAATTGTGCTTTCTATGAAAACTATTAATAAAGTGTATAAAGTAATAATAAAGGCAATCAATAGAATCTTTAAAAGACTCTCGCAATATTTTTAATGATTTTGTATAAGGTATAAATTTATTTCCGTTTTTTTCGAAAATATATAATTTCTTTAAAAATATCAATAATGAAAACGAATAAAAAATATCGTTCGAAATCGACAAATTCGAATGAAAGACAAAAAATGTATGGGAAAAAAAGAGAAATAAAATTATAAATATATCGTATAAGAATCTATAAATGCATATTAGGATGAAAGTAAATACTATGAGTGCTTGTGCAAGCTAGTGTAAAGATTATAGGAAGGGGAATTTGTCTACACATTTTTATTCTCAATTTTTATTAGCCTGATTTTTCCCTTGAGGCCATATATATGGCTACATGGCCAATTGCAGTTATAGCATCGGTTTTTATAATATATATCATACTAGTGTGCATACCTTAATTATTTTACGAAAGTTGTTTATAAGCAAATATTACATTTTTATAATAGGATAAATTAGACGTAATATAAATTGGTTTATAATAAATAAACAAAAATAAGGCGTAGAATAATCATTTACACTTATACAATACGATTCTACATATTTTTTTATATCATTATTTTACCCTTGTAATAAGTTCAGAAATTCATGAAAAAGAAAGTTATTGAAAACGATGCTATATTTTCACTGTTATTTGTAAAAGTTGCTATTAAATAAAATTTAGGTGCAAACGAAATTTAGTTCATGCTATCAAATTACATTTCTATAAAAACATCCAATCTTTAGTGATGTTATAGGGAAATAAAGCATGTAATTTTCATATGATTCAAAATAAACGCGTTTTATATATTGCTTATATACTCAACATAAAGTATATGCTATGGAATTATGAGGATATTTGGACTATCAAATTCATTAAGGCATACTAAATTTAGAATATAAGGGAACTATAATCACTATTAGATTGGGATAAATAAATAATCATACCAAGACAAAGCAAATATTCGAATATAAATAATACACACGTGTCAATTAATCCTATATATTGAATATATATTCGAGATTAACATTATGAATCGAAAAAAAATGAATCTATATATTATTGTTTATACTCCTTTTAGCATAATTTAAAGTGAAAATGATACACGCATGTAGTAAAAATAAAATAATGGAATAATTAAAAAGTCTTTTGTTATTCTTAACATTATTATATTGAATACTTGTAATTATTACACATTTATATAAAATATTAATGATATAAATAGGTAGGGATAATATTAATATTGAGCTTTTTAAAATATTTATATATTTTCCTTTCTAATGTTAAAATATAAAATTTTATGTATAAAAGTAATTAGCTCTTTTATAATGCAAAAATTGAAATAATTGAATGCCAAAAGGGAAAATTGGGAACAAGAAATAAGGAAATAAATGTAATATAAGCAAATACCCATATTGATAATATATTACACTAATATGAAAAATATAGTTACATTTAAAAGTTTATTAAAAGCATAAAATATTACAAACAACACTTTTTATGAATCTTATCATACATTTTAAATAACTAATGATTCTATGTTACTTATATTGTTATATATTTATAAATATTTATTTTTTAAAAGTTTATTATATTACATTGTTATAAATTAATGTAACAATGCTTTTAATTTTTTATGTTATTAATTTTAACATTGGGCATTGGAATATTCATTATCAAAAATGTGAATATTAATTTCCTATATATTCACGCATACTTCGTTATAATATGGATTTTTACAAAATACTTTTAAAATGGCAAGGATGCTTATTATGGTAAATAAAAAGTATTTTAATATTATCCCTTAATATTTGCTAAAAACCGGAAATATATTATATTGGGCAACAAACAATACATTTTTATGTATGTATGCATTCATGCGAATACATTTTACCATACAATTTATGTATGAAGTATTCCTTAATAAAACTTATTTGTTTTTTACTTGAATATTTTAATGTACATTTACAAACTATTTAAATATGTTTCTTAATAAATTTTTTTATCAAATGGTTATAGGAAAAAATACGAATGTATATATTTTTGTTGCAATGATGCTATTATTTTAATATATTATATATAATAATGTAATTTAATATTAAAAAATTTTCATATATTCATTGAATATATTTAAAAAAATACATTAAAGGGAACGCACACCAATGTTATATTATGTATGCATTAAAAATACGACATTGCACTGTTTATTTATCAACATTGCTTTCTGAAGAAGTTATTTAAAAACATATCCCTATATATATACATCAAAATGCATATTTTAAGAGAATACATGTATCTATATTAAAAAAAAAAATTTTATTTTTTTTTCAATATTTATATGTAAAAAAAAAAAAATATCTTAATTTTTTTAGCTAGCTACACAAATATTGCATGTTAAGGCGCAATGTTTTTTTTTATCGATCGATGGGGCTAAATAGACAAAAATGGAAAAAATGTAGCCGCATTGAGAATAGCTGTATTTTGTTCTGCAACCAACTTGGTTGCAAGCCTTTAACAAGCCAAAATGGAAAATAAGCTATTTTATAAAAAAAAAAAAAATAATAATTGTTTTTGTTTTGTTTTTAATAATAACTCATATGTTATTATTATTTTTTATAAATAAATATATTAATTTAATATATTTTTTAAATACAAAAATTTTATATTTTCCTATGAACAAAATTCATGTATCATATTTAATGCTTAATTTTTATATATAATAATAATTTTTTTTTATTTTACATATTACAACTTTTTTTATATATAAGTTATTTTTAATAACATAAAAAAAATAATAATTGTTTATATTTTTATAAACTTTTAATGTGTCATTTTTTCCATAATATATAGAGTATAATTATATGTATACATATATAATGTCGCTTATATAGAAGTATTATTTTATATTAATATTTTATTTATATAGAGAGCATATTATACGCTCTACACACATATACAAATTTATAGTTATATATTATACCATATTAAAAATATAATATAACTAAAAGAATTTTCATATAATAATTGTTAAAACTTAAAATAATGTACGTTATCAACGTAATTTATGTTCTAATAGTATGCCTTTTTGGCATTGTTCTTTCGTCCCCTCACTGGGCCGATCCATTATTAAATGATTTTGGTAACGAGGACCTAAGCACTAATAAAAAAAAAAGATTACATTCCACTAAAGCGAAAAGATATGCTTTAGATATTTCTTCATTTGGGAATACATGTGTTGCAAAGTACTCAGATATTTGTGGACATTCCAATTATGAAATACGAGTAAATAATGGAATAAGTGGATATACAATAAAAGCTATGCTAATTCAGAAAGAAACTAGTGATATTGTTTCTGTTCATCATGCAGTAAGTTCATTTTCTACAGATGGTAGTGCACTATTAAAATTTGATGATATTCCATCTTTACATTATAACATTATATTAGAAGTAACTGATTTAATTTATAATAAAGATTATACTATTGGAAATAAGTGCCTATGTAATGTATGTAATGATACAAAAATAGAAATCAATTTAAGCAATCTCGAGAATAATATAATACACGCAACAAGAGGGCACAAACAAATTAAGTTACCATTTCCACAAAGCTCCTTTGTAAATGGTAAGTTATTGTTTAGTAATTTTAGTTTGTATCATTCTCAAATAAATTTAAAGTCTATTGAAAATTATGAAGAAATATATAAGAATCAATATGAATTAGTACGCCCATGTTCTGGTATTATTATGGTACATTCAGAGAAATATAAAATTCATTATGACATAAAAAGTGTACATTGTTACCATGTATATATTATCGATAAAATTATGAAAAAAATAACGTCTAATGATCAAAGAAGCATAAACTTTAAGAATAATATGTTCCTAATGTTTGATGAAAACAAAACTAATGAAGATGATATGATATCTGTTGTAAAAAATTATTCAATTCAGCTTCCTTTAAAATATGATAATGGATTTTATTATCCACAAAGCACAGTAAATGGACTTTTAGTTACAATTAATGTGAATGTATTATTGAACAATATAAAAAATATATATATAAATAACATAGATAAAAAAATGGAATATATTCAAATATTTAGAATAATTATTAGATTAATGCATCAATATAACGAAATTACATATGACAATTTGTTACAATATACCACAAATTTGACATTAGAAAAATCTAAATCACCATCTTCATTAATAAATACTAATATATATAATGTATATGCCGAAGAGTTAACTGTTTTATTAAATTCTTTATCTTTAGAGTTTAATCCAGATATAATTGGACTTGATAAAAATGTTGTACTTATGGAGGAAAAGGAATTTATTTCACAACATGGAGTCGATACTAATGCACGTATATATAAAAATCAACTAATACTTAAAGAATCATCAGATGTATGTTTAGTTCTTTTACAAGATATAGCTAGAGAAATCAGTAGTTATGTTAATAACAAATTAGATCATAAATATACTGGTGTATGCAAAAATTTAAGAAAAAAAAACAGTTATGCCAATATGTCAGTAATGCATTATACCTATGAAATAGATTGTAACATTTCAATTTTTTACAAAGAATATAATACGAATGAAGGTTTAATGATAACAAATGTTATATCAAATAAAAGTCTATTTGAAGATGTTTATATTCAATTACATTATTACGATATATATGAATATGGCATATTAGTTCACATACAGGTTGATCAAAATTTAGTTAGATATATGAAATCATTAGCCAAAAATTACATAAATAATGATTCAGTAATTGTGATGAACATAATTGGGCGAAAAACTGATAAACTACCTGAAGATATTGATCAAACACTTAAAATAATCACATTTCCAATTGATTGCATAACGAATTGTTCAAATGCAGAATCAATAATTATACATGACAACTATGATTATATATCTATAGAGAATATATGTATTAAAAATACAAATGGATCTGAAATTTGCTTCCCAAAATATAATTATTCTTACATATTTGACACTAGGTTATTACTTGTACATATGATAAATATTAACCCCTATCCCGAAATCACATTACATGCTATTATACATCAAAGAATAGTCGAGGGAAACTATTGCATCTTATCAAGACATCCTCTTTTAATATCACATGAATACACTCCAAGAATATATAAAGATAATGTATGTAAAGAATATATTAATAGATGTGAACTTTTGTCAACAAATGTAGTTGTTAAAAGTATAAACATTCCTTCATCTATACTACAACTAAAAAATAAATTTAAACTATCATTTACAACGGATTTTGATGAAAAACATGAAGAAATGTTCCAAGTTAATTATTTGGCAGATAATGATATTGTTAATATTTCCCAAAAAAAACATTTATTAACACATTACAATAATAGTTTTTATATAAATCAACACGATAACTTAATTAATGAATCTAAACGCCAAAAAGAAGATTTTAATCCTATTGTATCCATTGATGAATCATCACATAATTATATAAAAGGAAATGGAGAATTATATAATGAGGAAAATGCTTATAAAAATATTGATAATATCCAGGAAATGAAATATGATATTAATATATTTAATATGGAAAGGATGTATACTCATGAGCAAACATCAAAGAATAACGATTCTTCTTTATATCCTTTCGGTGGTTTAAGCATTAATTATTCACATGTAAAGAAAAATATATATATGAAATTTTTAAACGATTATATTTATTTTTATGAAAGCGATTCACAAAAATCGGATTATAACACAGTTTCAGCTTTATCAGAAGACAAATTTTCCCATTTCACGAATGTCTCTGTATATAATTATGAATGTTTAGGAGCTTATGCTTATTTGATGAACAAGTTTAACATTTTAGTAAATGATTCACTAAATTGTGAGGCTATACATATGATTATAGAAGTCTTATTAAAAGGAAAATTGGGAAAATATTTCATATACAATAAGAATAAAATATTTTTAAACTTTATAAAAAAAGAACAATATAGTGATGATATATATGATGTGTTTGACTTAATCGATGTCGAAATATATGAACAAGACAACTTACATACACCTAAATCGAAGCATCGACTTAATGTAAGTATTGACGAAAATAATTTAAATTTATTATATTCTCATAAAAACGTTTTATATAGAAATAAATATTTTTCGAACATATACATACTAATGTTCAAAATAGCATATTTATCAAATGAATATGACTTTTATACATTTTTTTACGACTTAACTGGAATTAGATTAATTGATGAAACTGTATTAATAAATATGGATAAATTATCAATGGAAGATCAAACATATATACAATATATATTATTACATCTTGAAAATAATTATAATATAAAAATTGAGGAACATACTAACAAATTTGAAGAATTAATAAATGAAATATCATTATTAGCAGCCTATATTGTAGAGTTAACATCATCATATAAAATAGATTTGAATACAACTAGTGTAGAATCAGAAAATGAGTTAAAATCATTTGCAAATATTAAATACTTTGTTTATATCAATGAGTTCAAATACCACGGAAAAAATGTTTCAATAAATCAATTGGTTCATACAATGTCACAATTCGACACATTAATAATTAAAAAAAAAGTATTATGTTGTTCAAATTTTGTAGATGAAGTAGAAGCATCATTAAAATATTATTTAATGTATAAATATGTACATACTGGAACTGATTTAGTAAATGAAAATGACGACATTATGCCTCCAACAGCATATAATATAATACAAACACTTTTGGAGCGACCTATTCCAAAAAGCGATATATATGATAAAATGACTAAATCAAACATAGATAATATAGCAACACATATAATGAAGGAATCAGGATTCATACATAAAAATAATATAACTACAGAATACAAAGATTTGGAATGTATTCATTTAGACTCAATAAACCATTATGATAATATTATAACACATTTTGAAACAAAATATGATAACCATGGATCATTGGTTTCTATGACAATTTTAAAAGGTTTATTAAAAGACAAAAGTATTGATATCCAAGAAGATATGGATTATTCAGTATACTTTTCATTTAGAAACTTATCTGTTCCATTCATTGGGAAAACACATAGAGAAGAAACATTAGACTTTAAAAGAATATTATTATTAAAAGCTTTCCCTAAAGCCATTAATGAATCAGTAGTATTTTATACATATATAGATCAATTAGATGGAAATTCATTATTTATGTTGGAAAAAATAATCTTTGTATCAAAGGGAAATAAATTAGTAAAGGAAATAAATGTAGAATATCAGACATTTTTTGTTCACCCACATAACATGATATTAACTAATAATATGGATTCAAATACGCATATTAATACTTATTCAACATATTTTAATGAACTAACTAGATGTTATCATTATAACAATGGTATCCAAGCATGTAATTACCCTGAATATGGATATAATGGATTTACTCCATATTATGTTTTTTACACTGAAAATAACCAAAGAAAGGAAATATTATTCAAGGATAATGAAGAAATAGCAAATTTAATTAATAACAAGCCTTTAACATTAACTAAGAGATACAATATTGAATTAGGAGGAGAAAAAATGGACGTAGAAATTTACAATTCGGTTGAAGTGATAATAAACGAAATAGCCTTTTCTATTGGACTTAAAAATTTTAATGAAAAAAATTGTTCAAAATTAACTTTAAATAACGGATTAATGCATATACCTAATGATCCAAATTCCCTTATATCTAGTATTTATTATGAAACATTATATTGTTTAGACAAAAGTGCTATTTATAAAAAAATATTAACTATTTGTAATTTTGATAAAGAAGAACTTATAAAATTATTTAGTGCTTCAGATAGTAACATATTACCATATAATTTGGAAGAAACTTTTGCAAAGTCGTTAACACATAACGAAATAATAAATTTAATAACATACTTTATTTCAGCCCCATATCAAATAAATATGATGATAAGAAGAACAGATGATACTGATAACAAAGACGTAAATAATGATATAAAACCTTTAATCTTAAACATTATGGAATTCAATAGTACAGAAAATAGCGAATCCAAAATAGTTTTTATAGAAAACGAAGACATAATTAAGATAAATAAACAATTTTTACAAAAAGAAGTGGATAATTCGTCTTTATTAGAATTTAACAAATCATTATATTTTGAACTTTTAAAATATATGCCTGATAGTTTTATTAATGAACATAAAATACTAATAGATATGAAGGATATAAATAACTATCTAAAAAGTTATATAAATAAAGAGAATATATGTAATAATGATTCATATTTTAAAAATAATGGAATAATGTTAGTACCAGGTGAAACTTCCACATATAACCAACCCAGTTTTACATATATAAATAATGATAATATATATATTAAGAAAAAACCAGAAGACAGTTATATATTTAACAATATATTTTTATTTGAAGGAAAAAATAATTTAGATAAGAAATTTTTAAATGCTATTGTAGTTTTATCACCAATACATATAACTGAGGTACATGATATATCATATGTTGAACTAATAGCAAATGCATTTGATAATAAGCATCAGTTTTCTATGAAATGCTACCCCCATAAAAAATATGACAATTCATATTTTGAAAAGGAATTTAATTTAGCCCCTAATTCAATTTATTTTGTTTGTATGAATGTATATACAATGTATTTAAAGAGCGGATTATATGAATTTAATAAATATTTAATTAAATTTAATACTACAAATAGTAATACATACCATGTATATCAAAATATGCCAGTAAGACCTGTTTATACTGTCAAGAATAATAATATAATAGTCCCAGATATGAATAAAATCGATTTAAAATTACACCGTATAAAAGATGATGATATGAACTCAGTATTAATAAAATATCTTATATATGTAGATGGTTCAATTACCTTACATACTAATCCATATGTAGTAGTTAATCCAATATTTACAGAAGATTCATACTATTATAATACTAATATAAGGCAAACAGATGATTACGTATCTTTTATGTATTCCCGTAAACTTAAACTTTTTGAGTTTTTAGAATTACCAACTACTCAAATGTTATTTAAAGAAAATACGATGACTATAACAACAGAGCAATTTGTACATTATCAAGAAGAAACCCATAATATATATTTATTAACTCTTGTAAAAACCCTTAATTTAACAAAAGTTATAATAAGAGACATATATAATAATGAATTTGAAATAACTATCGATCTAGTTACGGATGAAAAACCTGTTGCACCTACCAATGTCCATACAGAAACCCCATTACCCACCCCACCAATTTCTACAACTACTGACATAATAGAAGAAAAAGAAGAAGAAAAGGTAGAAGAAAAAGAAGAAGAAAAAGAAGAAGAAAAAGTAGAAGAAAAAGAAGAAGAAAAAGAAGAAGAAAAAATAGAAGAAAAAGAAGAAGAAAAGGTAGAAGAAAAAGAAGAAGAAAAGGTAGAAGAAAAAGAAGAAGAAAAGGTAGAAGAAAAAGAAGAAGAAAAAATAGAAGAAAAAGAAGAAGAAAAGGTAGAAGAAAAAGAAGAAGAAAAAGTAGAAGAAAAAGAAGAAGAAAAAAGTAACGTAGCATGCAAGTGTTGCCTAATTAAAATAACAAATAATACGGGTTCAAATGGTAATTGCATATCTGTAACACAATACCTTTTCCTTGTACAAAGTTTAACTTCGATTTCTGAAGGAAAAATATCATTGCATGTTTCTGAAAATGGTTACGAATTAATTGGAAATGATGACAATTTGCCGATAAATAGAACACTTAATTTATTATGTACCAAATTAAATGGTGAAGTAAAATTAACAAATGGGGATTATAATATCCAAATATCAAACTATCGATATACTATGCCTAAATCAACAATTAAAATTTCCAATGGGTATTTTAATATACTGAGAATAAATGAAGATGGAACAAGATATATTGCTCCTCCTAATGTGTTTATAAATGGGGAAAAGCCTTTTACAGTGGATTTAAATATACCAAAGATTACTAGCATTGAAAATACAGAGAAAGTTTCAGAATCGTTGGTACCTGAGGAAAAAAATAAATCTCAAGTAATTGATGTTATACCTATACCATCTGTTGAAGAAAAAAAACAATCAAAACCATCCTTTTCGAACTACGGTTGGTTAACAAATCAAAGAACAATAAGCTTAAATAATGCGCATTATTATAGAAGAAATGTTACGTGCAGCATCTATATAAAAAGCATAGAATTATATGACGATAAAGATAAAATGGGTGTTTATGAAAACAAATATGATATAAACACAAATTCATTACATTATGGTGTATATGAAATACATGTTAATAATGGTAAATCCTATGGATCATGTAAAAATGGCCATTGTCTTTTAGATTACTGGTTTCTTAATTATATAATACATAGCAATCAATTAAAAAATGGAGTTTATATGTTACATATTAAAAATTATATCAATATACATAGAATTGATCAACATGAAAGCAACCCTAATCATGTGACTGAATATTCTAAAGCCACTGTAACAGAATCATTACCAGTCGCATCTAAATCAGTGTTTTGCGCGTCCGAAAATTTAAACACATTGGAAAGTTTTGATGCAAATAAAAAAATAAAAATTATTAGAGAGGTTGAAACAAACTCGAATATGAATGCAGGGATATATATAGTACATATTAATTACAACAATTATGAAGTATATGCAGAAAAGGAAAATCATAAAATATTAGATACAGGTATATTTGAGTCTTGTATTAAACACGATTTTGATATAAAAGATGACATGCAATATATATATAAAGTGCAAATATTAAATGGTGAAACTAAAGATATAAGACATAAAGAAAATGAAAGTATATTTATAGATAAAAATAATAATAAATTTAAAGAATATTATGCATTTATAAGTAGCATAGAAAATAATGATAATAGATCAGCATATGGATATAATAATATTACACGATTTTATGGGCCCCACCACATAGTAAAATCAAAATATATTATAAATGGACAAAATTTACATAATATAAAAAGGATAAATCAAAATGGTTATTATGAAAATATTGATGAAAAAGACGAAGAGATTGTAATGGAATTGTTTAATTCATTGTTTGAATCAATTCCGCATGATAAATTATATTTTATAGAAATATTCGATGAGGATTTTGACTATTCGCTTATCACAGATTTTGAATCAAAAATAGGTCTTGAAATGGATAGCAACAATAGCGGGAGTGAAAACGCATCTAGAACTAATGAAATTTTAACTGATACCCAAAATAACATTTTTATGGTACAAATAGCTGAATATAGAGGCATGGACCATCAAAACAGGAAATGGGGTTATAACGATTATGATGAATTTATGTTGCAAGGCGATTTTATAAAACCAGGACATTATGATATAGTATTTTCCAACGGTAAATACACAATTAATTATTATAGTAGTGATGAAAAAAAGATAAAGGCAAGTGATATTGAAAATATAATTATGTCATCTGGAAAAATATTAAAAAATTCCTATTATAAGATACATATTGTAAAATGGGAAAATTCAGAAGAAAGCATGTTGATAAATGATTTATTTCATACAAAAGTCGATGCTGCAAAATCCAAAGATAATAAATATGCAGCAACTGAAGTAAAAGACAGTGATAATACTGCATCATCTTCGGTGGTACCAAGCAAAAAAGAAGGAGGAGGATTTTATAGATCTTATATATCTTTGAAATTGAAATACGATGAAAGCGATAAATATGGAATAAAAAAAGTTGTCGACGGTATTTTTGATAGTAAAATTGTAGACAGTAAATATTCAGTAAAAATGTTAAATAATAATTCTTACAGAATAAATATTCTAAATAATTCAAATGTCCACTCAAAAAGTATAATCGATTTAATAAAAAGTGTATGGAATTGTAATATGAATGGCAATAATTGTATATATGATATTGAAATATATGCATACAATACCGTAGAAAGAGGAAATAATGGAATGGACTCAAATAATGATGACTACTATTATATTATTATAGAACCTATTAAAAATGAAGAGGAAGAAGTAGGAAATAGTGATAAAGTTGCAAGTAAAAAAGATACTGAATATATAAAAATTATAGGAAAGAATTTACCAATTGGTCACTTTAATGTAGTTGTCGAAAATGACACTTTTAATGGAACTGATGCAAATAAAATGAAAGTGGATAAAAATTTAATAAAAACAATTATGTTCTTATCATTTGAAAAACCGTTAGATGGAAAATACAATGTAACAATTGTTAAAAACAACGATAGTATTTTAACAAACTGTTCAGAATATAATACAGAAATGAAAGAAAAAATATCTCCTACCCATAAAGGAATACATCAACATATTACAATACGTGGTTTTAATGAAGAAAATCACTTAGCAACAATTTTTCAGAAAGATATTCATTTTCAAAAAGGAAATGGTATAAAAGATGGTCAATACTCGATGCAACCCCATCTAAATGGAACATATAGTATTAGAAGTCGAAATTATAAATTAAGTACAAACGAAAATACATTATTACAGGATATATTACTAGGAACATCATTTAAGGGGTATTCTTTCTTAAATATAACAACAATAGACGATGGTCCAAGTGAACTGTTACAATATGATCTATTTTCATCAAAAAATTGTATTTCATTACAAAATGACAATACCAATAGTATAGGAATTCGTAGTAATATACTACCTTCAATTGAGAATTCCGAAAGTTCGACGATAAAGTACAAATATGTGAAATCTAAAATAACTAATGCAATTACACATTGTTCATCTTCTAATGAAATGAACTGCTTGAATGTATTGCGAAGAGCATAAAAAAAATAAAAAAAACGCCCAATTAGATTGACATTATCTAGCGGCGTCGCATATGTTTGATATGCGTACATTTATGCCTACAAAAAATGGCTACCTATATATACACACACGTTTTATGATTTGTTTACCCTATTATCAATGGTATATTATATGCAGATTTGTTCCTTTTTTTTAATATTTTTATTTTTTTAAAAATTTATATAATTGGAATGTTTATATTTTATCATTATACATCCTTTCTGAACAATTTATAAAATGTGAAAGCATGCACATACATATATATAACTAAACCGATACATACTATTTAATAAAAAAAAATAAAATAGGTGATTTATTGTACAACTATCAGCAAGGATATAGGTGTATAGCTATATTGTTAAGATATAGTGAAAGTAGTTGAATCCATATTTTCGGTATTTTGGTATTGTAAAAATAGACATGGAGAATTATGGTTTATTCACAGGTCGATATATTAATGTAGACAATTTGTCTGTTTCTTAATATTTAATTAAATACAATTTATAAGGTTGAAAAGTTGGGTAGTTTAAAGGATGCCGATAATTAAATACTGTATATATGGTATAAACTTTTATAGTTTATTCTTAAATTCGCTATGAGATTTAAATATATTTTGAGTGTTTAAATGTAAATACGTGAGTTTTAATTCATATAAATAGGCATATATTATATATATGTGATGATAATGCTAGATTAAGCTGATTTTGTTTTTTGTAAAAAAAAGCAAAAAATAAAATAATAACTATAAAGTGGGTACACAGAATGTATGAATAAATTATAATACTAAATAAATGACACGGTGGCAATGAAAAATCGTTTAATTAATAAGAGCCTTGCTCCTTATGGTAGCTTAAAATTTTATAGTCTAAAATTTTAAGAGTTTTTACACAGCACAATTTGTAAATATAGCCTTATACAAAATGCTTCATATGAATTATATTGAAAGTAGTGATAAAACATACATATATACAATATAACAAAAATGAATGTGTGATGAAAAAAACGTAACTACGATAGTCTGGATACAAGTAGTGGTTCTATACTATGAAATAAATTCGATACTTCAATCGACATGCCATAGGCATATAGACGTATGTACAAAGAGGTTACATTAGTTGAATTCATTAGGTGTAATTACATCATCGATTTTTAGTATCATCTTTACCACTTGTGTAGCCAAAGATATTTGATTATATTTTGAATTAAAAGTCTCAAATATTCCTTCTTCTATCATATCTCCAATTTTATAATTCAAACTATCAATACCTAGATTTTTTTTTTTTTCTTGAATAATTTTTGTTTTAATTTCTGAAATAATATCAATACTATTTAATCCCATATTATTGCATAAATTAATGGGTATAGATAATAAAGCATTTCCAAAAGCTCTAATAGCATATTGCTCAATTCCTTTACATGTATCAGCAACTTTTTCGATTTCTAAAGCTGCATAAATTTCGCTTGCTCCTCCTCCTGGTAATATTCTATTATCTCTTATTAAATTACGAACAGAACACAAGGCATCATGTACACTTCTTTCACATTCGTCTATCATCATTTGATTACCTCCTCTTAAAAGGATAGTAATAGCTTTTGTGTTAGAGCAACCTTCAATATATACCATGGGATTATTTACAGTTCCATGACTAATTTCTCTTATTAAATCAGCACGTCCTAATTTTGATTCATGTATATCTTCAAATCTTGGTATTATTTTACCACCAGTAGCTATAGCTATTAATTCCATTTCAACACCACCTACCCATCTTATAGCTGGTATATTTTCTTTTAATAATAAATAGTTTGCTTCATCATCAAAACCCCATTGACATATAACAAAATTAGCCCCTGCTTTTTTTAATGCATCAACCATATCATAAAAATATTTTTTTTCAATGGCTTGTAAATCTCTATATGCTTCTGCATTTGTTATATTTAATTTATGTTTAATTTTAGGTTTTGGGGGTTCAAATGGGCATGTTAAAATAGCTATTTTTGCATTTTTTACTTCTTTGCACATTTGAGAATGTGATATTTCTTTATTTAAAACTATACCTTTTATTAATGATGATTCTTCTAATAAGCCTCCAGGTTTTCCTTCGATTTTTATTAAATCAAATCTTACATCTTTTCTTTTCATATCAGCAACTGATAAAACAGCATCTACAACAATATTTGAAAGTAAATCCTTTTTACTTGATACAATTTTTGAGCTTAATGAAGTATTAGATAGTTTTTTTAATATTTCATGATCATTTTTTTCAATATCTACAGTTATTGCAATATCTTCAATTGCCTTTAAAGCTATATTACAAGCATTTTCAAACCCATCAGCAATTCTAAGGGGATGTATTCCTTTATCAATTAATGCATATGCTTCTTCTAATAAAAATCCTGCTATAATAACAACACCAGTTGTTCCATCTCCAATTTCATTATCTTGACTCTTTGATAATTCAACTAATAATTTTGCACACTCATGTTGAACATCTATTTTTTCTAATATGGTCGCACCATCATTTGTTACTGTAACATTATTATCTTCACTTACAATTATTTTATCCATTCCTCGTGGCCCTATCGAGCTTTTCAATATATCAGCCACTACTTTAGCTGCCAATATATTACTTTTATGTGCCTCGATACCTTTAATTCTTTTTTTTTCTTCTTCCCTCAATATCACAAATGGCTGACCGTATTCATCTATAGCTATATTCATTTTTACTACAAATTATTATATAGATATATTTATGTAATTGGATATACTAATGTATACTTAATGTGATTTATTACAAAAAATTGGAGGGCGTTATTGTTGGATGATAATAAAACCCTTTCTTACTTTGAAAATCGCTCTCGATTTTGTATATATTTTCTCAATTTTTAAATTTTTTAATTATAATGGTCTTTACAACAAAGAAGCTATATATGTATATTTTGTGTTAATTTTAATTATTATATTTTTTTTAATTTTTTTCTAATAATTTAATTATATAGAAATGTTAATATAATAACACATATAATAAGCCCCTTAAGTATTATGTATGTATTATTATTTTTTAAGTAATCTTAATTAATGATAGTGATTTTCAACATAATTGTGTTATTTCCATAAAAAAAAATAATAATAGTAGAAAAAAAAATTATAAAATTTAATACAATAATATGTATATTTATCGTTATTTATTTTATAATATGTAATATTTTTATAGCAACATATGACGCTTTTTTTCTCATGTATCTTCACATATAAATTTATTCTGTATACACATTTACAAAAATGTATTAATAAATCCGATTTTGAAATTTTATCTTATAAAATAAAATAGCATAATATTATTAAAAAAAAATTATATATTCTATATTTGAAAAAATATACAAGGTGAATAATAGAAAAATATTAAAAAAATAGCTGGCTGTACCCAAATTGCTTATGTAAATATTTACTTCATGCATGAATTTAAATTAAATATTATATAAATTGTTTGTGTATATAGGAGTTTATAATTTTATATATACTTAAAAGGAAAGGAAAATTTTGGAGATACAATAAGGAAAACGTCAATTTATGTGTTTATTGGCATATATAGCTATACCATTTATTTAATACTTTCTTCTGTACACCTATAAGTTATATAAATCTTAATAAAAAATATGTTTCATTATTTCTCATTTTCAAGTACTATCTACACGGGTAAATAAGTCCATATAAAATGTGCATATAAATTTGTCCTTTTAGTATATATAATCATATTACGAATTTGTAAAAGTATTTACATATTTACAAAACGTGTTAATATTTTCAATTAAGCATAGTAATATTATAAAATAGGTTGAAAAAAATATATAAAATTTTGAAATGGTTTTAACTTTGCATACCTCTCAAATCGCATTTTAAGGTACATATATGTAAAGGAATATCCAAATAAAAACGACAAAAAAATATCATTACACATCAATTATTGCTCCTGTTGTATTATCAACAGGGCCGTTGACAATAGATAGATAATCCTCATTTGAAATGTTATTGTAAATTAACTTTTTTAAAATAATTTCATAATTTGAACATGGCCAAAAGACATTACAATTTTTACTAATTTCTTTTTTTTCGTTTTCATTCATATTTTTTTTTATCATTTTATTACAATCATATTTATAATAAGTGGGAGCTAGACAAAAGCTTAGAGTTTCCTTCCATCCCATTGGACAGTTATATGAATAATCTCTTTGACATTTTTTTAAACATGGATAAGATACATTACATAATTTTTCGAAATTTTTCTTTTCTTCTATATTTTTATTTTTAAATATATAATTTTCTTTACAATTTCCATTGTAATATTTTGATGGTGCACATTCATTCTCATTAAAAATTGTCCATGATTTGGGACATAAATCATCATAATTTTTTTCACATGAATTAATGCATGGATAATTAAATTGACATTTTTGCTCATATATTTGTTTCATTGCTTTATCTAAATTTTTAAAGTTCATTTTTCTTTGACAAGTTCCATTATAATTTGTTGCTAAACAATAACCATCATTTGTTTCAATCCATCCGTCTGGACATAAATCAAAATAATCATGTTCGCATTTTTCTTTACATGGCCATTTTATATCACATAAATTTGAATATATAGACTTTTCTTTATTTGGCATATCTATAAATTTTATTTTATTTAAACAACTTCCTTTATAGTTATCGGGTGATATACAATATTCTTCATCTGATAATACCCAATCTAATGGGCATATTGAATGTTCAAAATCTTGAATACAATTTTTTTCGCATTCCCAAAATAATAAACATTTTTTTTCTATCTGTTTTTTTTCACCTATATCAATATCATTACTTATATATTTTTCACATGGACCAATATATGAATCAGGCGCATAACAATATTCATTATTACTTTCACTTAATTTCCAATTTAATGGGCATTTTTTTCTATAATTTCTTGAACACGTTTTTAATTCAGATAATAATTCATTTAAGGTTGTATACGAAATTTCAATTTTGTTCGATAAGCCCAGTTGTGATATAATTTCTTTCATATTTTGTTCGATATCTGTTAACTTTTTATGTTTACTCATTTCTTCAGTATCTTTTTCATTTTTTTGTAGGATTCTTTTTTTATTATTTTCTTCATCTTCAATTTTTTTCGTTAAACACAATTTGGTTAGATCGTCTTTTATCGCTTGATTTTCACCAATTTCTTTATCATTAAATTGTTTTTCAACCATATCCATACATTTTTTATATTCTTTGTTTGGGTATTCTTCATCGATTGTATTATTTTCTTTTTCCTTATTTTCAGACGCAGCAACGGTGCTGTTTTTTTCATCATCCTCTATATTAATTTTTTTTTTTAAATTCCCATAATTATATTTCGCGATTTTTTTTTCTTTTGTTCTATTTTCATTTTCAATTGTTAAATTTCCTGAACAATTTAGAAAAACAAAGCAAAAACAAATAGGTATTATAAAAGAATATTTCATCATTTATATATTTATACACACATATAGATATATTTTAAAAAATAGAAAAACGAATAATCAAAAGAAATAATAGAAGACTAGACAAGTAGTGATAAATATACAAATTATAAACAATTAAAAATTATGATTCAAGAAAAATATTCTTTAGTTGACAACATTAATAAATTATTAATTTATATTATTAACATTCATAATTATAAGGCTAAGCCAAATCACCATAAAGTTTATGGAAAAAAAAGAACAACTATAAAATATAATATATACATAAACTAGAGAATTATAATACGGTAACCCCCCAAAAAAATATTGTCTTATGAAACATTAGTTTACAGAATAAGGAATTAGCATTTTTAAAATTGCTTCTTAACCTTTTTATCAGAGGGAAATAATGGGAACATCGACATGTAACTACACATAAATAGCTCGACGAGAAAAAAGGGAATAACAAATAAAAACCTTTAAAAAATTTATATAATAAGTTTTTTGTCATTAAATGATTATGCATATATATATGATAACATTTTTAATAAAACGCTAAATATGCAAATATATTTTCATCATGTGCGAAAGTCTTTATTGTGATTAGTACAAGTGGAAAACCTTTTAACATTTATTGGAACTGCTTTGTTTCCATTTATTTATATATGGCAATTTGTTTGTTGCCTAATTTTTGTCATCAAATTTTTAATTTTTTAAATTATTATATATATGCATAAGCATATTTATGGTGGAAAAGTTTGTTACAAAAACATATGAAGAATTAAAAATGAGAATTTAGGAAAAATTAAAAATAATTTTTAAAAACTATAATAAAAAAAAAAAAAAAAATTACACAAACCACAATTCCATATTGATACATAGTATATCTTAAGCTTAAAATCCTTGAGGCTTTTTTAAACTGAAAAAAAAAATATATATTATAATGTGTCTTTTATCCCAAAATGATGTGTCGATATATATATATATGTATGTACGTATGCATACCTTTTCGGACTCGTATTTCAAATTGAAGGCCTTTCTTCCAACATCTAAAATAAAAATAATTATTTAAAATGAAGATGAATAAAATCTGTTTACTTTTGAAATTATATTTATATGTTTATGGATATATAAAAATAATATACCTTCTAAATTTTCCCCTCTCAAAAGTATATCGTCTATATTTCTTCTCATGATGCTACTAACTTCATTTAAACTTTCATTTAATTTTTTTATTGCGACATTAGATCGCGGATCTTTATATTCTTGTTTTATTTTTGCAATTTTTCTATCTGAATTAGGTAAAAAAATAAAGATAACATCAAATGAGTAACAACTTTTTAGCATGTACATGCATTCCAATGGTTTAATATATATAAGCACTCGGCATACCGAATTTTATAAAAGAATATGGTTTTTCTATAGTTTCAATTATTGATCTATAATCTATTGAATGTGTTCCATATTGTATCATCAATTCTATAAAAAAAAAATATATATATAATATGATTGAATAGGAAATAAAAGCTTAGGTGGCAGGACCATCATCTAATAAGAATATAATATATAAGAAATGCTAGACAAACTGGTATATAAAAAAATGAAACAAGGAATCAAGCAACACAAATAAAACAGTAAGAATATTATAAATATGAAAATAGAAAATAAATGAATGCATATGTATGAATATATTATAACCTTCATTAAATTGTTTACAAATATCATTCAAAAATAAAAAGGCTAGTTTTTTGGGATAGGATAAAGGAAAAACTGCTATATATGCTATTCCATTGTCGATTAAAAAACTAAAAAAAAACAAAAATTTTAATAATAATAAAATGGTATAATATACAACTGTGATGTAATTTTTTTCATCATATAAAATTTACGTTTTAATAATAATTTTTTAAATGTCATTTAGTAGAAGAAAATGTATTTATAAAAACTCGACATCAAAATTTGAAATAATGTTGAATAAATCAAATGATAATATGTTTTACATAGCTAGCTAATGCTTAAATATATTATAAAAAGCCCATATGCTTGTGAAGTAATGCTTTTTGTATATGAATGTATGTCTTAATGTAGCCATAATATAATTAAACGATTTATTTGTATGTATTTTTTCTTTTTTTTTTCTTACTGATAATTAAATTGATTTGATGCTATAGTTGATAATTTAGGAAATGTTTCTAATTTTTTACATAACTTTTTTAATTCAAATTTATGAGACATATTTTTTGTCTCACTGTTTGTTTCCACTAAAGTCAGTCCATCACTAACTCTACAAAGTAGCACTGCATCACACATTTTCGTTTTTTTTTTTGATTTCTTAAAAAAAAAATAGTAGCAAATGCAAGCAATATATCATATACAAATGCTATTTAGTATTTCTTTTACAAGCAATCATAATAAATTACTTAACAGTTGCAAAACAAAAAAGAATTAAAATAATAAGAAGAAAGCTAATAGGTAATAATTGTCTTTATATGTATAGACTAAACAAATGGTTTTATCGAAGATAATTTATCTTTTCTAGTTCAATAAGAATGCCATAAATATATTAGGCATTAAGTATATATATTTATATACTTGGCTAGTTAATATATATATACTTTTTCTTATAAATTATAAGATATATACATAAATATATATAATTTATAAGGTATTAAAAATTGGAAAAATATATATGAAATAAAAAATTTAATAATCGCATAAAAAAAGTAAAATATTTAAGTACTTGCTAAAAAGAATTAACTCTTATATTCACAGAATATCTCCTCCACAAATATTATATATATTGCAAATTAAAACTTCATATATACATATATTTATTTTATGATAAATACACCTTGTTTTATTATAATAATTTTTAATGTAATAATATATGGCTATTTTTACCATTATTATTTTTTTTTATCATTTTTTAAAAAATATAAATATATATATTTTCCAAGTTCTGAAGGAAAATATCTTATATATATTTATATATATTTTAAATAGTTTGCTCCAATCATAAAGCTAAAGCATTATGGCTAAATTAATGAGCATGCTGATTTTTTTTATTTAATTTTTTCTGCTTCCTTATATTGATAATGGGAGTGTTGGGAAAGTACATAAAACATATTTATATAAAGTGAGCAAACGACAAAAAAATAATTCTTTGAATAATATTTAAAAAGCTCTTTAAAATATGACATAAATGTAAATATTTAAAAAATTGTTTGTTCTGTTTAATTAGCATTATAAATATATTTTACAAGTGATAAAAAATAAGTAAGAATAAACTTCCATATTTTAATTGTGCCATATAAAGTAAAAAAAAATTATTGAAAAATATCATGAAAAAGAACAAAGTATATAATAGGCTGTAGACATGTGTACACAAATATACTTTGTTTCCTTTACCCATCATACTTGTTTTATCATATATCCTCACTGTAATTTATGTCTATTATAATACCGGTTCAGTAAATAAACACGCATATAATGAAAAATGAAGTAAGCTTATACTCCTGTTATTCTATTACTTATATATTTAACTAAATAACTGAATGAGGCCTTGTTTTTTTCTTTTTTAATATTGTGTTTTAACTTGGCTTACACATAGGATGACGCTAACAAATGCGACACCATAAACTGTGTGCATATAGTACAAAAATAAACTTTATTATTTTTGAAATAAGGAAAAAAAATATTACTTTAAAGAATAACATTAATGACACATATTAATGTTACATTGTTTTTTAACGTAAAAATATTCATTGTATAAAAATATTTATACATTTAAAATACATGATATGTGTGGGTTTTTTATTTAATAAATTGGTAAAGAAAATAGAAAAAATAATAAATTTTATAATTAAAAAATTATTTATTTAAACTTTACATATAACACTTTCTCAAATGTTATTCTCCTTTTATGGAAATACACTAAATGAAATACAAATAAAGAAAAAATATACCAACCATGACACATGGATATGTATAATGTTAATATAATGCTTATCTTCTTACAAAGAGTTATTGTTTTATTCTTCGGTATCTTGAGCATTATTATTATCATCATTCGAGTCATTATATTCTAATTTATATTCTTCACCAATTTCATCAAATGTGCCCGATTTCCTGTTAAAGCAAAGAAGAAAAATAAGTAACAAATTGGTAATGACAAATAAATAGTATTTATGTATATATAATTATTAAAGAAGGCGAGCCACATAATCTAACCTCAACTTTTGCAGTATCTTATATTCGTTATAATGCTTTTTTCTTTTTTCCTTAAAGTCTATATTGGATACACCTTTACTGTCTTGTTTTTCCACTAATTGGTTTAGTTTATTTATTAGATCATCCGCAATATTATCCTTTCAAAGTGTGGTGAAAAAAATTTAATCAATAAAAAATTAACATTTGTCCAAATGCACATATATATAACCACAATATATTTATCATGGAATTGTGAGCTATGCATATTTGAAAATAATAACAAGTTGCCGAAAAAAGGTACATCATAAATGCTAATACACATAATAAACACGTGCCCTATATTTTTTTTTTGTGTTTACTTGTCCTTCGGCATTTGTTTTAGATTCACCAATTTTCGAAGTTTCATCTTCTGATGCGCTATCCTATATAAAAATGATAATTTGGAGGGAAAAATTAAAAATCAATAAAAATAAAAAAACGAATAAAATTACAGCTATGCATACAACTGATTTAATGCAAAGATGGCTCATAATAATATTATTATACAATGTAATTATAGAAAATAAAAATAACATCATCATTGTTCTACCAACATGATATAACTATAATTTTTTTTAATAAACACAAATAATATATCAATGTAATGAATTTTTTGTGTATATCTTTATGTAGAGTAGAACATATATATATGACATACCATTACAATAAAATTAAACGGGGTGTTTGGCTCCAAAATTTTCATCCGTGAGCCCCTTTCCTTGTCTTGTTCATTTATTGTCACTTCATCCCATGATATAGTTTTTTTCCTAAGCATATCGATAAATGTGAATAAAATATTATGGTAAAAAAAATATATGCGATATCCTTATTAGGTATATATACACAGTATTTATATAGATATGTATTTTATGTTTTCCAAGTGTTAATATATATAAACAAATGTGTCAACTGAATATCAATAAAGTATATATGGCAAAATATTTTTTTCCATAAATGCGCGCATTAAAAAAATCAACCATATTCAGTATTATTCCGTATATTCAGTTATAAATGTTCATATTATAAAAGTACACAAAAATAATTATATGCACATTAACGTATTCTATTTCAAAATATTTATATAAAAATTTAGTATCTATACATATGCAAATGTAATGGTATATATAAACGTGCACGCTAATAATGTTCTTTTTATATATTTTTTTGTATTACGCTGCAGTTTTATTGATTTTTTTTTTCATCCTTTGTCTTATTATTCATATTTTCCTATAGTATATAATATATATATTATGTATATATATATATTACATATGCATTTTAACGTGATATTGAGAAATTTAATGTTTTATTTGGATGAAATTCCAAGATAAATTTTTAAGCAAAAAAATATATAAATAAAAATAATAGTAATAATAAAACAATAATAAATAATAAAAAATAAAAAAATAGGAATATTGATACAATGACAAGGTAATATAGGAAAGCAATGATGTGCTAACGTATAAGCCAAAAAAGAATATACAATTTTTAAATGTATTAAATATTAAATATCGAGATAGAAAGGCTTATTATCAAAAAAAAAAAAAACTTTATATAAAAAAGTTCACTTTAAATATAATAACTTCTTTCCATTTCTTCATAATGACGTAAAAATATAACATGTGTTTATACGTTCATAAAAAAAAATTATGAAATAAAAATAATATATATTTTTTTTATGTATGTTAAATTAAAAATTGTTCTTCAATTTTTTACTATATTTTAATTGTTATTTTAAAAAAACATTATTTTATTTATTTTTCTTTTAGTTCCATCTTGTTCTTTTCTATATACTTTCACTTTTCATCAATTAAGATAATTAAAGATGGGTTGATAAAATAAGTCAATAAATATGTGAAAAAATATATTTTCATAATTTTTAAGTATGTAGGATATATTAAAAAAGTGAAAACATTATGTACATGCATACAAATATAACAGTAACATTTTTATTACTGATATAATTCTTAAGTCTTTAATCTTACATAAATGTATGAACATTCATATTTATTTATAGTAACATTTTTAAACACTAATGCTGTTGTAAGAATATAAGTTTCATTAATTCTTTTTATGCATTCCCTTTTTGTATACTCCTTAATTTTTGTTCTATTTGTTTCCAACTTATAATCGAAAAATGCGCACACATTATAAATATATAATACAACAGTAGTTATGGGGAAATATATTTGCTACTATTATTTGGTTCCCTTTTTTAGTATGCTTTAAAAATATGTATTGAAAAATGGTAACCTTTTAATGCTTGCTAGTATACGATAACATTTTTATAATATTTAAAAATGATCTACCAAATTAACGGGAGTATAGAATTGGTGTGTTACTAATTGGAGCTTTATTTCATAAATGATATTTATAGTTGGTTATTTAATTTATACATATTTTTTCATAAGATTGATACTATTTATAATACATGTCTAAATATATACACATTTAAAATATCGATAATATTATACGGTTTTAAAAAGAGTAGAACATGGATATGCCACCTAATTAGTATACAATTTTTTTTACTTATTTTTGAAGACATAACATGGGGAAAATTATAAATATCTTTTTATTTTTCCATAAAAGAAATTAATTGAACAGACAGCAATGTATGCATAAGTATACAAATGATTTTTTATGCTTTCTTAAAACCAATATAAATCTTAAAAAAAATATATAATTTTTATGACCAACATTTTATTCACTAATCTTAGCTGTTTAAATAATTGTATATAGGTAAAATCATCTTATGCATACGGGAATTGTTTGAAAATTATTTCAAAAAAAATGAAACATATAAATTTTTTACGCATACATTAAATAGGAAAAAATTGTATATAATAAATGCTATTTATTATATAACATATATAGTAGAGTATCGATGTTGTTATATTCTAAATTTACAACAAAGAATATATAAAACATATATTGTTTTACAAAAAAAGTAGTAGCATATGTATATACATTTATATGTATAGATATCTACGTGAATATTTATTGCGAACGGATAATCCAAAAAAAGAAAAATATAAATAATAATTCGACCTTATAATATTCCAAATGTATTGAATGATAATTTGTAATATATTTTTTTTTACGAAATAAAATCCATAAATATAATTTTTTGCAATCCTGTGATTAATAATTTGGATATTTATATTTCCCCTATTTTATGTTTATATAAAGATCATTTTTCATATGTGATTAATAATTTGGATATTTATGTTTCCCCTATTTTATGTTTATATAAAGATCATTTTTCATAAGCCTTATATGAATTTGCTTGTATATACATATAAATGCATGGGCATATACATTTTATATTTTCTACATATATAATATCGTAATTTTTCATCATTTGATTTGGTACTCTTATATGTACCGTGGCACTAAAACATCAATTGATTTTTTATTTTTACTTAATCTCAGAGCACCATTTTTTTGAAAATTGGTAAAACAACATAAATTGTTGAAAATTGATTTAAAAAAATCCATGAAGGATAACAAGTAATCACATAAGTTTTATATGCGAATATGCATAAAAACGGAATAAGCTTGAATTGAAACAACACATATATATATACATACACGTGTGCAAGTGCATGCCATATAAGAATATAGATATATAGTTTTGTTTATATAAAACCATAAAAGATGACGGAAAATACACAGTTAATTGATGCGGGATGTTTCATTTCCCAAATGAACGAGTTGTTACTTATAGACCCATTATATATGAACTATGCCATAACAAATTATTTTAATCACTTAATAAATGATAAAAGTGAATTATTACCAAAAGAGAGTTTAAATGGAGTTTATTTTGAAAATGCCAAAGCAGGTTTATGGTCTTCTTTTGCAATCAAAGAAAAAAATATATTTTTGCCTAATTCACAACAAATGGAACAAAATATGAATGATTTAGGAATAGATAAAAATTATGGAAATGAAATTATTACATCATTTGCTTGTTTTAATAACACGGAATTTATGCATGAATATTTAACTGTTGAAAAACTTAATGAATTAAAATGGGAAAGACTTGAATCAAACATAAATTGTATAGGAGGTCTCAATAATGGTAATGCATACAAAAGCCAATCCAATGAAGAAGATAACCCAATTAATTTTTCAAATTACTTTACTAATATTTTAACAGTAGAAAGTGGTCAAGTAGGTTTATTTTGCACAGAGTCTATAAAAAACTGTACAAGCGCTTTACTTGAAAAATATGAAATTTATGATATTAAAAATAAGGAAGAACTTGAGAATTTTTTCAATAAAAACATGAATGATTTATATCCATGGTATAATAAAATTTGTAATTCAACTTTATCTTCATCTATTGCTATAATCGATTATATTGATATGCCCCTTGGAAGTGTTTGTATGTCAGGCTCAGATTGTGTATCGAATTATTTATGTGAAGTTGTAAAGGATGATGTAACAGGAGAAATATGGGCAATAAGAGTTAACTTTCTTAATCCTTTTAAATAAATATGTTTTATATCTTCATATTTTTTTTAATATCAATTTAATGCATTAGTTTATTTAAAAATAAATACATTTCATATTGTTTTTTAGTAAATATATTATTAATTTCGTACAGTGAATTTCCATTTTTTTTCGTAAAACATTAGTGCTCTATATATAATTAAAAATTATTATGATTTAAATTAAAAAAATTATCAGACAAAAAAATTGCACAATTTTAACACCTTCTACAACGAGTATTTCACAACTTAGTGAATTTACATATATAGATATGTGGATATATGAAAAAAGTTTTCAAAAGACAATTTTTTACTGTTATTATGGCTATATTTTTTTAACTTGATAAAACAGACATATTTTAAAAATGAGATTATGTGCATTTTTTAATAAGAATAATATAAGAAAGAAATGCGTCATTATTTTTAAGTTAGCAATGTTAGTTAATTGGGCTTTATTGTTCTAACAATAATATATATGAATATATGTAAAACTTTCCAGGCTTCATTCTGTTTGTTCCTTTAATATATTCACCACACATAGCTCTCTGTATGTATGTATTTATTTTCATTCAACTTTTATTTAGAAATACTCTACAGAATATTACGAATAAAATCATAATATGCACACATTATTTCCTAAAACCTTTTAAAGGAAAATAGGATTGAGCATTTTTCGTGTGTGCAATTTGTATTTGTTCCTTTTTAAAAATCGGGGGAAAATATAATATTCATACATAAAATAATATACCTTAACTGATCATAGCTTTAATTAATTTTTTTCATTTTTATCGCTTAAATGCAATTAAGTATTATTCCCTACAAAATTTGTGTGCAATAATATGGTTTTTTATTCACTGTGATTTATTTTTCTTTTTTTCCAAATTTTGCAACTTTTTATTTTTTACAGACATACAAATTTAACTATTTCTACAGCATTTTTTTTATACAAAACAAGTGAAATCCTTATTTTATATGATTTACAAAAGGGATTAAAACATATTTTTTTGAATAATGATTTTGAAGGACAAAAAAAAAAATCAAGAAATTGGAGTATATGAAAAGGAGATATTTGAAGAACTACAAAAAGTATATAAGAAGGAAAAGTTTTTTAAATATGTGGATGAAAAGAATTATGAAAATTTTATATATGAAAAAAAAAAGAACTCAACAGAATGTAAATTTGTTGTGAAAAATAATGTACAAGTAAAAGACAAACAAAATAATTGTAGTCATGTTGTATATCCCAATTTGAATGCGATAAGAGCTTTTAAAAATTTCATAGGAAAAGAGATTAATATTGAAAGTGTTTATGATGATGATTCTTTTTTTAGTTCCAAACAAAATGATAAATTGTCTTTTATCAAAAAAAGCGATAACCATGAATATTATAAAAATGAAATAAATAAAATTAGCATAGATAGACAAAGCAGTCAAAATGTTATTACAAGGATTGAGGAAATTAAAAACATAATTTGTTTTATCAAAAATACTTATAATAATCAATTCATAGAAGATGAAAATAAAAAAATAAACAACATCGAAGATTACTATGAACAAATATTATGTATTTTTTTTTCTATTGAAAATATGCTTAATACAATTATAAATTATGGAGAAAAATGTGATGACAATTTTTGTGATAATTCAAAATATTATAAATATATAGGCAAGTATTGCACGAACTTACGTGATAATGAAAATGGAATGAAAATAAACAAAACTACAATCTTTGAGCTAATAGATATATTAAAAACAAAAAAAAACACTGACAAAATGAATATTTTAAATTATAATAACATTTTATCATTTCAAAAACTTGTTGTAAAGAATAATTTTGAGGACCTTACTCAAAAGGCTGCTATATATGAATCAGTACTTTCTGAAAACTGTTTGAATGAAAATACTATAACTATGTTACCATCTTTTTTTTTCTTTGTAAATATGTGTTTAAATGATAATATATACAAAAGAATATTGAATTATATTTATTTAATAAATTTTAAATTAAAAAAGAAAAAAGAATATTTAGAAAATTATAACAATATAAAAACATTAGATATGTTATATTCTTATGTACAGTCAATTACAAGCAAAGATCAAATGCTTTATGATGATTTTCCCAAATTCATTGAAACAACGTTTCAATTAAACTTAAATAAAGACGTTGAAAATTTATTATGTTTATACAAACAATTATTAAAATGCGAAATAAACATGGATTTAATAACAAAAGAAACAAACAAACTAAATAAAAACATTACAAACATCAGTCAAAATTTAGAAAACATTAATGCACAAATAGTAAAATCCTACGAAGGTCTATCGTAGAGGATTAAAAAATAAAAATACAACATAAAAATAAAATAAAAAATAAAATAATAAAATAAAATAAAATAAAAAATAAAAGAAACAACACCATTAATTGATTTCCCTAAAACATGGGAGTATTGTCCACGAATGAAAGCAAGTATGCATTGCATCCGAAAAAAAAAACTTCATATTGTTAATAATGTATATGTGTGCGCGTTTGTTTTTTTTTGTTATTTTTGGGTTATTATTTTTCCATGCTTTTCGAAGTTTATTTTATAAAAAAATTGTTTAAATAAAAAGTTCACGTCTTCAAAATCAAGAGGAAGATATCATTTGCACTGACGTTGTCGAGATTAACGTGGCTAACTTGGACTTCAGTGTCTGTAAATTTGAGTTTCTCGTTTATTTCTGCAAAGGTAAAAAAAAATATAAAAAATGAAAATAGTTGTATATATATGCAAATTAGATAAACAAGAAATACATTTATCATATTTATGAATATATTGAAAATACATGTACAAGTCATATACATACCTAATAGCTTGAATGTATGAGCATTTTCCAACATTTTAACTACAAAGTTATATTGATCTGATTTGATGATTTCCGAGGAAAGAATTTTAATATTTTTGTATTGTATGAAAAATTTTCGTATATCTTTATATGCTATTCGAGATAATGCAAATTTAAATAATTCGAAAACGGATATATATTTATTTCTATTTAAATATAAATTAACATAAGAAAACTTATTATCAATCAATTTAATCAAAGTTTTATAAATTTTTGAGTATTTTATCAAAGCTTTATTTTTTCCATTCTGATAAACAAGTTCTTGATCATTTGTTTGTCCACTCTTTCGTTTTTTTGTTTTAAAAATATAGCAGATTTTATTATAATTTAGCATACCCTTATTTGCATATTTTTCAAGGAATTTCAATATCGAATCAGGCTCTACATTATTGTAATTTATGCCTTTTTTTTTATTAAATGTGTTCACTACTTTTATAAATTTATTAAATGCTTTATTATTTTCTGAAAAAAATGCTTCTATATATTCATATATTTTGCTTGTATATATTCCTTTTAATTTTATTTGGAATAAATAATATTTTTCAAAATTGCCAATTATATTTTTTACATTATTTTTATAAGCAATTTGGTTTTTATTAAATAAATATAAATAATCATAATATAATATATCTGTATATATATGAGTATAAACTATATAATTCTTTGCAGAAAATCGGAGTTTTAAAACATTTTCTTTTATAAAACTGTTAATAACATTGTGATTTATACTATTTACATTTGATGATATTGAGCATTCTAAATTTTCTTCATTTCCTGTTTGTGTCACACTATTTGTTTCGCCATTCTTTTTATCAATATTATTATCACTACTATTTGTCTTGTTTGAGTTATAGCCATTTTTCATTTCTTTTGCACTATTTGTAATGGCACGTTTTTTATTTTTATTTATTTTGTTTTTTTTCTCATTCATATCTATTACACTATAATCCATACTACTAGCTAGTTCATCATTTTGAATATAATTATCCATTGAATTCATTTCAAGTATATTTTTTAAAATAATATTTATATAAATTTGAGAACAGAAATCAATATTATCATTTAATTTATATAATAAAATAATATCATCATTTCTTAACAAGTTTATCATTAAAATAACTTTTTTCTTCATACCTCCACTAAGTTGGTTACAATTTATATGTAGATCACATTTTAGGTTTACTAATAACATAAGCGTATAAATAATATATAATAATTCAGTATCTGTTAAATTTAATTTTTTATATTTGAAAATTAAATTAAAGTGCTCATATATTGTCATATTTGGCATTAATGATAATTTACATTCATTCTCACTTCTTTTTTGTGCTTTCTCTGAAAATATATCAAATAATTTTTTCTTTTTATTTTTGCTAGTAAACATTTTACTAATAAAACAGCCTCTATTATTTTCTGTACCATTTTCATATACATAACTATTATTCATATTGTTGAGGAAAAAATATTTGAATAAATAAAGTACATTCAAATCATTGTTATACACTGAAGAAAAGGTATATATATTATAGGGCTTAATTTTTATATTTATATCTTTCAATATATATTTAACATTATTTTGTAACGATATTTTATCTATATTTTCTGCTTCAATTAGTTGTAAATCATTTCGACGTTTTTTAAAATTTTCTTTTACTGAATTTTTATTTTCTAAATTTTCAGGATTATCATGTTTGCTAATTGGATGCGTTTTTTCTTTACGTGTATTATTTCTTGAAAAAGGGGCAAACAATTTGGAATGCTTATTATTTTTATCTTCTAATGTGTTTAATTCTGTAGTATGTTCATTTATATTTTTTTTATTTTTATATTTTTTATTGAGTAAGTTAAAATTGTTTAATAAAAATGCATATTTGCCTTCGAATGTTGATTGTAATTTTTCGTTTGCCATTTTCTTTTTTTTTTGGAAATATCTTAATCTATATAATTTATAAAGTAATAGTATAAAATATATGGAGCAGTTTATAAATATAAATACAAAATCCCATCTCTCGCTAAAAAATGAGTTTTCATTTGAACAAGCATCTGGAATTGTTTGGCTACTATCATCGGGTCCATCCTCAACAAAATTGTTTTGAAATATTCTTTGGAAAAAATTTGTACTTTGTTCATATTTACTAGAATTCCATTGGGTGTAATATAATTGTGTGTTAATAATGGTATCGCTATCAATAGTCTTCAAGTCTCTCTTTAAATTTAAACACAAGCTTCTAATATTTAGGGCGTGAGATAAACAAAAGGAATCTAATATTCTGAATATGCATATAAATACATGAGACAACTTAACTAAAAATGCATTATTATATGCATATGATAAAAGAACTATGACATATATACCTATACTAATTATTGCACATAATATAAAATTAACAAACAAAAAAATAATATAACTATTTAAATATAGTGATGAAAATAAACTTATAGATAAAAATGTATTAAAGCCAAACATCATAAGAAAAAAGAAAAAGGATGGATATAAAAACTCAGTACATCCAAATATATATAATACTATAAATAAAAATATTATATATAATATAAAATAAAAATAATCTAATATTATTATCTGGAAATAATGTATAAATTTATTTACATCAAAATTAGTAAAAATCTTCTTATTTTCAATTTCATTTTTTAATCTCTCAAAAAATACGCAAAAAAATATTATTACTGATAAAAATACGTACATATTTATATAAAAGTCTCTAATAAAATATTCATGATATTTTATTCTGAACGGTTCATTCTTTACATCAGTTCTCTTTGTATAAAATTCTTCATCATTTATATTTTTGTTGTTTTTTTCCTTTTGGCTCACCCCATGAATATTTTTGTTATTTATTTCGATACCACTAATAACATTTCCTTGCTGTCTATTTCTGTTATTTACTATATTTTGAAAATCATATAAAACGTTAAAAACTAAATTAGTGTAGTATGGATAGGAATGAATAGATGTATAGTTATGAAATAAATTTACATCCATTTCTATATTTGTTTGAATATTATTATTTTCATCTGTATTTTGAGTTTCGTTAATTACAATCACATAGGTTCCTAAAGATAAATCATTATTTAATTTTGATTTCAATTCCAAATATTCACTAATATTATCATATAAACTATCTTCATCAATAGAGGTACTTATATAGTTTACATTTTCTTTTAAAGAGTATTTTTTAAAAAGCATAAAAAGTGTATTATTATAATAATTGAATAAATGTTTTCCTCTATTATTATAAATATCACTTGGATGATCAGAATTTGTAGCCTTAGTTTTTATATAATTATTATTTCTATTTTCTTCATAGAGATTGAAATACTTTTTGAATGGCCCGGTTAAAAATTTTCTTTTGCGTTTATATTTATCTACTTCAGGCATATTATATATATATTCATCACTGCCATCTACTTTAAGTCTATATATAATTCCATAGTTTATTATACTTTCTTTTAAATGGCTAGATGAAATTGTTGAATTATCTAATTCGATGTATTGGACTTTACCAAAAAGGGATACACATTTAATTATAAGTAATCCACATGATAATAATAAAAGTGGGACAAGAAATTTATACCAGTAAAAATTCATATCTGATAAATCTTTATTCAATTTTAAAAATACTGAAGGAGCAATATATACTGAAAAAAAATTTTGTAATTTTTGTATTATTGTATAATTGTTTGAATCATCGTAATTATTATAGTTTTCTGAATTTTTCATATTTAATTTGTTAACTTCATATTTGTCATTATTTTTGTTGTAATAGTTGGTATCCTCTATATATCCTTCTTGTCCTAATTGGCTACCTGAGTTTTTATTTAATTTGTTATCATTCACAAAATTAACATTATTTGCTTTATTAAAATTGCTTTCCATAAATGTAGTATTGCTTTCGTTTTTTTTTCCTAAGACAATATCATTTAGGTATCCAAAATCGGTAATCGCTTTATTCCCTTTCTTTTTACTTTCCATAATTAATTGATTTTTTATATTATTAAAGTATTGGGTATTATAATAAAACATATAAAAAAGTGGATCCATTTTAATTAATTTCTTAACCCCTTTATCTCGAATGGTTTTTAATAATTTTATTTTTTCATTATATGTATATATATAAATATATGTATAATATATATCTATAGTTTTTAATTCATAGTGTAATACATTTTTTAGTTTGTTTAAGATTGATATCACATTTTTTAGCTTATCTAATTCATTTATTTTATAGGTACAATAAATATAATTTCTATTAAAAAATATATAACAATTTTTATTATATTCTCTTGAATCTTTTATATATTTTATAAAACTGCTTTTTATTGATTCTATACTATCTTCATCATTTTTTATATCTCCATTAATTAAATCGAAAATTGTATTTTTTGACTTATCTTTGGATTTTTTATTTTTTTTATCCGATGATACACTATCTTCATATGCGAATGAGGGTTTGAAATTTTCATCGTTTTTGTTAATTTCTTTTGAAATTGCTGAAATAACATTATTTTCATTTATTGAAATATTATCATATTTACTATTATTATCACAGGAAGGGGAATTGAATCTAACATTAAGAATAAATTTATAATTTATTATATTTTGAAAATAACGTTTTGTACCATTAAACACAATTTCACCACTTTTAATAACAGCTATATCATCTGCGAATTTATTAGCTTCATAAATATCATGAGTACATATTAAAATAATATTATTTTTTTTGATTTTATCAAAAAATTTGAATAATTTTGTTTTTGTTTTTATATCTAAAGCTATAAATGGTTCATCTAAAATGTATATATCTCGTTTTACAAGAAAGCATATAAATATTGATATTTTCTTTTTTATTTCATCTATTAAATTCTTTATTTTATCATTTAAATATTTAGATAAATCTAACCCATTTAACATTTTTAATGTTCTTTTCTTTTTTAAATATTTATTAACATCTTTATTATAATATAATAAAAATATTTTAATAATTTCATAAAATGTTAAATTATCATATAATATTACATTTTGACTGCAAAAGCTAATTTCTAATGCTTTTTTACTTTGATTTTTTATTTTATTAACATTTTTCAATTTATTTAATTTATATTCTGTTTCTGTTGTACTACTATTTATAGAGGTACTATCTGTTAAATCATCGTTTTCATTTGATTGTTTTTTATATTTATTATTTTGTATACCCTTTGATGTATTTGGCATAGTGTCTATGGATATTGCTTCTTCATGTCGTTGTATTCCTCGTTTCTTTTTTGGTAGTTTAAAATTATTTTTAACAAATGATATTTCTCCGCTATCTTTATTTATCATCTTTGTGATTATATTTATAAGAGTGGATTTTCCGGATCCGTTTTCTCCCAATAAAACAAAAATTCGATTGCTTCTCAATGTTAAGGAAATATTTTTGAGTGCTTGTTTTTTTCCATAAAATTTGTTGACATTTTTAATAAATAAGCAACACTTATTATTTGCAATTGCTTCTTCATCATTATTATAAGCTGTTTTAATAAATTTATGTTTTTTATTTATAGATAGTGCATTTTGTTCGGCCATATATAATTGATTGATAGATTCATTTTTCTTATTTATAGATTTATTTTTTGGATTTGTAATCTCTGAATCAAATTCTAAATTGTATAAATTATCTTCCGTTTTACTATCTGCTAACATTGTGGTGTTATCATTTTTTTGATGGATGTTTTTATTCTTCGTTGAAGGAACCACTTTAAAACTGAAATTGATTGTGTCGTTGCTCTTGATATATATAATAAATGTTAATATAGATACTAACATAACGAACGAAACCAATGGATATATAGTAAGGTCCATCAAACATATATCTTCTATAGTTATGAACATTTCATTAAATGTTATTTTTATATCATTTTTAATTAATATAAAAATAAAATCTAATGCTAAACAAAATGAAGAATGGGGGATCAATAAAACTAAGGAGATCAAAGATTTTTTTGCCCCCGAATGAATAATTAAACGAAATGTAGAGAAAAGAAAAAACAACAAAAAGGACGCTATATAATTAATTGCACTATTATATGAAAAATGGACACATATTACTGTAACTAATAAACTATTCATTATAAACATATAAATATAATAAAATAAAATGAAATAATTCATTAATTTTTTAAATATATACAAATATATTATATATGTAAATATTATATTATAAAAAAATAACACTATAAAATAAAATAATAACCATGAAAAATAATAATAATATTTATTTACTTTTATACAAAACAAAAAATTCTCCATATTTATCTTTCGTTCCTTATTTATATCAAAACAAATATTTATTATAAATAAACAAATACATAAAAAAAGAATAATTCTAAATATATTTTTTTCTAGAGCATCAAATGCATTAATCTTTAAATTTTTTAGAGGCATTTTATATGAATAAAAATTCTCGAGAGAAAAGTTTGTAATATATTTTATATCATCATTTGGTTCTTCTTGTGACTGTACAATACTTTTATTGATAACACTATTTTCTAATTCTTCATTGTTATTATCTTTAAACTTATTATATTTCAAAAGAAAATAATTAAAATGATATTCAAGAGCCATAAAAAAACTATTGTAATACCATTCGTTAAAATATATATTAAACGATAAATCATCAACGGTGTTAAAATTTATAAAATTCTGTTTTAAGTTTATATTAATATCATTGAAAAATATTTTCTCATTTGAATTCAATAGTGCATAATCTCCTACTCTAATTTTGTATCTTATATTTGATATAGGCTCATCATCGTTGAAATTAAGATTGTCGTTTTTAACACTCTTTACATTGTTATTACCCTGTTTGTTTAATCTGAAATTATTTCTATGTGCATAATCTGTTGAGCTTAATGTCGGTGTTATTGATAAGTTCGTTATGTTTTGATCGTTGATCTTTTTAGTATGATCTATTTTTTTATTATCAGATAACTTATTTAAATATTTCCCAACAATACTTGGAAATAATAAATTTGGTTGCTTTTTTTTGTCATCTCTTTTTGCCTCATATTTAAGATTTTCAATACCTAATAGCCCACATGAGTAATTTGTTTCTACCACTTCATTTCTCACAAAGTTATGAAAAAATAAAATATTTTTTTTATTCTTTACAAATTCTTTATACTGACTTTCATTTTTTATACTTCTAATATCTTTTATAAATTTTTTATATAATTTCGTTTTTTTAATCGTATTTAATGTATGCTGGTCTATTTTTAATTTTGCTAATTTCTCATATTCCTTATCTGAATATATATTTTTATATAAATCGTCAATAGTAAGTTCATTATTGTTATCATTATAATTGTTTGTTATTTTGTTTTTAAAATTATTTAATAGTTGTTTATTAAATTGAATAGATTGGTAACTTAGCTTGATGTTATTTTTTTCTTTATTTTTCCCCAACCCCTTTACATCATTTTCATTAAGAAATATTGCATATTTAAAATTTTTTTCACATTCTTCTTCACTATTATATACTCGAAAAATATTCATATCATTTTCATTGGTATATTTCATAAAATCGTTTATAATTTTGGAGGGGGGTGTAAGGCATATATGATTCACATATATAGTATCATTTATTTCCCTAAAATAAACAAAAGAAGAAAAAATATAAGTAAATAAATTATAAAAACATAAAAAATTTTGATATATTTTTATTAAAAAATATGTTGAAACTTACTTTGAGCACAAATCATTGCTCATAAACAATACATATTGCCTTATGGTGTCGTTTAAATCGATCTTGTCATTTTCCGAAAAAAGGTTAGCTAGTTCAAAGGAGTCTGCAAAGGAAAAAAGCACATGCATTGTATGTATATATACAGAGAGAGGCGCATACAACATTATCTATTGGGAGAAAACAAGCAAGTATGTAAAAAGTGGGACGAATAATAAGCTGAAAGACACATTATTAAGAGTTTTCAAACTAAAATCGTATTAACTATTAAAATATATATTATGCAATATAGCCCCGTTCACTATTTAGCATGCTCTTTAGAGTATATGATAGAATAGGGCATACAAGGGACACATATGCATAACCAATAAGCATTTAAAATATGCATAATATTTAAAATAAATACATAGGGACACAAAATATTTCAACTAACAATAGATATTTGACATATTTTTTTTTTTTATAACTTACACTTCTCACTTAAGCTCCTCAAGAATAAGTGGAAAAGAATTAAAGAAAAGGGTATTAACAAAAAAAAGAAATAAAGAATGGGATTTTTTTTTTTTTCATAATAAGTCTTCTTTATTAAGCCATATAATTTACGAGTTTTCATTATGTTATATTGAATTTATTTAAAAAAATAAATTAATTTTTTATTAACAAATATATTATCCCCTATATAACAAAAATGAACTCTAATTAAAAAAATAGGGATTGAAAAAAAACATGATTTAATTTATGTTTTTACAAAATCGGGATTAAAAAAAACGAAAAACATAAAATCATGTTAAAGAAATCATGATTAAAAATATGTTATATATAAAATTTAAAACTAAATAAATAAAATAGTTTTTAATTGGATATTATAAAAATAAAAAATCGTACAAAATGGAAATGTATTTTTTTTGTTTTTCATAGAATAGTCTGCTCATACAAATTATATAACAACAATATAATAATAAGGAAATTTAAAATAACGAATTTTTTTTAAATATTTTTGTATTAAAAAATAAAATAGTAGGTAAAACATCAGCAAAATTGGAGAAAAAATGGAGGGGTAATAAATAAAAAATAAGTTCACCATTTATTAGGTCTCTTTTCTTTGTTCGTATTCCTTTTCCTTTTCTATTTTCTTTTATATTTTATATTTTTTTAAATTAATGAAAATCAGAAAATTTAAAAAAAATTAGAAAAACTTATTTAATTAATTTTTCCATGTTTTTAAAAAATACTATTTAATATTATAGTATTTTTTATATCTATAATTACATAGAAAAGGTAGTACTGGTTTCCTTAGAAGAGTATTTTTTTAAGCTCCCCAAAATTTCCAATAAAAAATTTTAAAAAATTATAGAAACATAATACTTTCATTATTATTTAATTATTTCATTTTTTCTTTTGTTGTTTCTTTATATATATAATTTAAATTTGCATAAATTTATATTTCCAATTTCATGGTACTCCAAGCTGTTCTTGGAATTAGAGTCCAAAAAGGACATACGAAATGGTAAAATATAATTGCATATATTTAGTGAGGAATACCATTATTTTTTATTACATTTGAATAAACATTTTAGATTATAAAAAATGATAAGAGACATTTTAATATGGGCATCATTTCCTTATAACAAATATGAATTAAAGCTTAGAATGTATATTAATCTATACTCGTTACTTTTTTTTTATTAAAATAATAATTAAACGTAAAACTTTTAAATATAATAACAATTTTTACACATTAACCGTTTAAGCAACTATTCAACAAAAAGGCAAATAAAAATATATTTGTCTTTGTTCTAGAAAAAGGGGAAAATATTTTCAATAGTTTTTTTTAATAATATTTATTATTACATTTTCATATATATAAATATTCAAAATATATTCACATAATACACTAAAATAAATATATCAAAGCAATTTCAACGAAATACATATGTTTATAATTTATCTAATTTCTTAATGTGTCTGTAAAAAAAATAAATATAAAATATTTTGAATAAATTATAATTTATTAAATGATATAATTTCGGCTGATTGAACAAGCCCTTCAATTGTATCTTCGACATCTTCATCCTCATTCATCTGTTCTTGTAATTCTTTTTTCTTTTTACAATCCTCTTCGCTTAATCCCACATTCTCAATCATTTCAATAAGCTCGTCTGTGTTAACTAAATCATCAACAATAATACAGGAAACCTTTAAAGAAAAAGGAATAAAAAAATGTTGATAAAAAAGAAAGTAATATAAGAAAGTATGCATATAAAATCGAACGAACAAAAAAGATATGCTTACTTGTAATTTAAAAAGTCCGAAAGCGAAGGGAGTTTTTTTATGGGCTTTTCCCCAAGTCAATCCTTCCATTTCAATCTCTTTCACAAGCTTTAATACTTCTTCTAAATCAGTATCTTCCCCATAAGGTTTTATATCAATAATTAGAGATGATCTGTTACAATTTTAAGAACAAAACATACACATATAAATATTGCATATGCATGTGCGTAGTATGTAGGATGGAAGTTTCCCGATTCAAGCCATAAATGATTATCAATTTTTCTATTCTTTATTTTAGTTATTTCATTCTTACTTTCCAACTTCTTTTTTTTTATTTCCCTTTTTGGCACCTTGGCTAGTTCCAGAATTATCTGCATTTCCATCATTGTGCAAAATATAATAACTTAAAGGTACATATAATTCATCATATGTATTTGCCATTTTTTTAATGAGGAATATAGATATACTATTTTATACTAGTTAAATATATTAATAATTATTAATTTAAGAATATTTTAATTATAAAAGAATTGTTAATATATTTTGTGTAACATTAAAATTATTTAAATAAAATTTTATGAAAAATATAGTTAATAATTTTTATAAGCAGGTATATAAATATAATATATCATAAATAATAACAATAATAATTATTATTATTGTTCCTATATTTACCTTATAAAAATGCTAATAAAAAAAGTTTAACAAACATGTTAATATAAGTATATTCACAATTTATTCATTTAATAAAAAAAAAAATATTATATAAAAAAGATGAGATACATACACTAAACAAAGAAAAAAACGGGTAAGCTTAAAACCATGAGTTTATTTTTTTCCCCACTCTATGCATATATAAAAAATATATGTATGTTTTTCGTTTTTTTTTATTTTTTGACTTTAATAATCATTATGCATATCATGATAATATGCAGATTTTACGGTTTTTTATTTTTATGTTTTGTTCTTTTTAAATAGATAAATAATATATATACATATATATTATACATATGTGCATACTTTCTACATAAGTATGCATTGAAATTTGTTTCTACAATATTATCAGGTTAATCCTTGCCTGAGGTATATCCTTTTATTTACTTTTTTTTTATTATGACACTTTCAAAAAGGCGTTATAATAATTTTTTCCCAAAACAAGTATTAGTTGCACATATATATATAATACTACAAAAAAATGGCAACAATTTTTTTTCCTGATTTATCCAATTTAGGTATCATTTTTTTCATCATTTAATATAGTTTCATTTTGTTTTCTTAAAATTTCCTTTAAATCTGTTATTAATGCATTTTCTCTATTTGCCCTTTCTTCATAATTAAACATAGCTAAGGCTCTTTGCTCTTCGGCACTATAAACTTGGTTTTCTTTTCTCATACGTATTGCATTCATTCGTTTATGTCTTGATCCACTCATAACATACCCAAGACTTTCAAAATTTTCTATCGCTTCTGCTGATAATCCAACTTCACCACGTCTTGGTATTCTTTTTCCTTTTTGAATAAACTGTGCTATTGCTTGCCCTTCTCCTGGCATCATAGCTCCACCATAATCCATTTGTTTATTTGCCAATTTTACATTTATATCAAGAGGCTTTGGCCCTACACTATCTGTGTCATCATCCGTTACTTCATTTTCATTTTCGTCATCTTCGGGCTCTTCTTTTTCAGATTGTTCACTTTGCTGGCTTTCTTGATTTTTCTTATATTCTTCTTTATTATTTTTTTTTTTGTGTTTTTTTTTCTTATCCTTATGTTTTTCAATAGAGTTGGAGGCATCTCGTTTGTCCAATTTTTCATTTAGTGAGTCATATCCTTCACATAGAAAAGACAAGGATGTGGCTGAAGTACTATTTGATTTTCCTATATCTTCGTCTGAATCGTCATACTTTTTTTTACGTTTACTTTTTCTATCTTTATCCTTTTTATGACTCCCATGTTTTTTGCTTTTCTCTTTCTCTTTCTTTTTTTTTTTTTTTTTTTTATCGTGTTTTTTTCTCTTTTTGTACTCTTCATCAGAAGAATTGCTATATCCTTCTACACTACTTTTACTTTTATATTTTTTGTCCATGTGTTCAGAATCACTGTATGTCAATTCAGTGCTTTTTTTTTTTTTTTTTTTTTTTTCCTTTTTATCTTTCTTTTTAGAAGAATATTCACTATGGGAACTTAACTCGGAATGTTCCGTTTCGGAGTTATATTTTTTTTTTTTTTTTTTTTTTTTCTCTTTTTTATCATCTGTTGATTTTTTTTTCTTTTTTTCATTTTGATCAATAGAGTGGTCTATGCTCTCACTTGATGCGGTGTGTTTATTTTTATTTTTTTTATTTTTAATTTTTTTATCATTTTGATCGCTATCTTTACTCATGGAATTTTCCAAAATATTTTCCCATGTTGTTGGAGATAGAGATTGAGATCGTCTATATATTTTATGTTGATCAAAAGGCAAATCAAATCTATATTCATTTTTTTTTTGTAACCAATTAGTATAATTATTCCAACTCTCTTTATCTGCATAATGACCCAGAGGGACACGATGATATTTTTTTTCAATTTTTTCTCCGTTTTTTTTATTATATAAATATTTATGGCTACTTTTTTCTCCTCTTTTATAATTTGAATGTCTATCGTCATATAAATCTCGTTTTTTATTTTCTTTAGAAATATAATTTCTTTTATTTTTGTGAAAGTCACTGTCGCTACTATAATAGCGTGATTCAGAACGTTTGTATTTATTATAACTTCGTCTATTATCATAGCCTTTGGCATGATCATAATTTTTCCTTCCATCTTTTCTGTTTCTACTAACTCGTCGCATTCTCCATTTGCTTTCCCCACTGCTATTGCTGTATGTGCTTCTTCGTCGTTTGCCTCTTCCCCCTTTCCTGTTGCTATGACTACGGGAGCTACTATGAGTACGGCTTCTTTTTCGATGGGGTTTGTCTTTTTTCCTAAAAGAATTACTACTTGGTGAGATCTCCCTTCTTCTTTTATTTAACATTCGATCATTACTTATAGATGACGAATCATAGGAAGATCTCATTGCCGTTTTTCGATATTTTTCATGCCCTCTTTTATTATCATCATATTTATATTTATTTTTATCATAATAACTATCACTATTTTCATTTGTATTACTACGTCTTTTTTTTTTGTGTTTTTTTTGTTTTTTATAATCACTACTATTACTATCTCTACTATGATTATATTCGTCTTTTTTTTGTTGTTTTTCATAATTATATAATTCGTTTTCCCTTTTTAATTTTTCTAATTTTTTTTTTAATGTTTCTCTCATCTTTTCTTTATCTTTTATTAATGTTTCTTTTTTTTCTGCACTACTATTTTGTTCACCTTTATTTATATTATTATTGTATGATTCATTATTTTGTTTTAATGAATTACTATTATTATTTTCGTTGTTGGCAATTTTTTTTTTTAATTTTAAAAGGTCTAACTTTTTTTTAAGTTCCATATATTTTTTTTCCCTTTCTCTTTTTTCTGGCGTCATTTCCTCTTTTGGTGTAGATGAATTTTCGTCCTTTTTATTTGAGTCACATTTTTCATTATCATTATTATTGCCGTTGTTATCCATACTAATATTGCTTGTACTGTTACTATTTACCTTTAGCATTTTTAATCTCTCTTTAAGTTCTTTATGTTTTTTTTCAAAATGTGTTTTTTCGCTTTTATCATCATTTTCATTGTTACTAGCACTTTCCTGGTCTTCATCATTTTCATTGCTATCGGCATTTTCCTGATCTTCACCAGTTTCATTATTATCGCCACTTTCTTGATCTTCATCAGTTTCATCGTTATCAGCACTTTCCTGACCTTCATCATTTTCATTGTTACTGGCGCTTTCCTGATCCTCATCATTTTCATTATCTTTTACTGATATATCGTTATCCTCTTTTTCCGAATTTGATATTTCATTTTCTGAATTTACTGTCATTTCTTTTCATTACATAATTAAAAATATTTGTTTTATAAATACAGGAAATTACATACATATGTATGTGCGGGTATATAATATGTTACAAATGTTATAGCAAAATACATCAACAAATTAATTGTCCTTTTTTTTCTTGTTTTTTTGGCTTCTTTTCATTTATGTTTTTTCTATATTTTTATTATTTGGTTATATTTTATTTTTTTTTCAACATATTATGATTTACTTCAAATGGGGTATATATATTATTATTACTATTACCTTTGTATATATAGATTGTTTGCTTGCTTGTTTTTTTATCTTTATAAAAATTCTACTTTTTTCGCAATTTCATAGTATCAAAATAACTTCAATCCATTGCGCATATTAGTATTATTATATATATGTAAAAATATGCGGAATTAAACAAATTTAAAAAAAATTTATTCAAAATCTTAAAAAAAATAATTAATCCTATGTACCAGCAGCAAAGCATATTTTTATATATTCATATGCGGGCATGTCATTTTTTTTCTCTCATGAATTTTTTATTTTCTATTTTTTTTACTAATAATGTTTATAATTATTTTCATTACCTTAAGTCTATTTTTATAAATATTTTTTTATCCTTATATTATATATATACATAATAGTATATCCCCATTTCACTCTTTCACATTAGAACTGTATCAATGCATTAGTCAAATGAATATGGTTACATAAATTGTTATTTTCACATTATTGTAAATATCTTTACATTACATATAATAGTGCTATTATTATTTGTTCTGTTTATTTTAGATTTTGTTTAATCTAAATATATAAATCGATACAATAATTTTCCTATTTTAAAACATTTATTTGGTGACCGAATTAAAAATATGAAGAAATGATAAAACAGACATATTTATATATACAGGCATTTGCATAATGACCCATATTACTAAAATTTGAAATTCCGTTTTTTCTTTTATTCTTAAATTAGAAAGCTTATATTTTTTTTTTGCTTTCTTCATATAATTAATTTACTTTGTTCTTAATGTATGCATGATAATAACGGAATGACAAATAATACAGAATAATAACCATAAAAAAGTATTACAATTGAATAAAACAAAATTAGCTTATTATAGATATAGTTAGTGTATATAATTATATTAACACAATTATTTTGCATTATATATGCATATGCATACACACATATGTATAACAATTGATCAATGCTACAACATCGTAAGACAATTAGTTAAAATTTAGATAATGAACATATGAATGGAAATATTTTTAAATTAAAACAAATACAAATTTTATTACATTAACAATCATTGATGATAAAAAAAATAAAATAGGCATACACTTTTTGTTTGTGGAAAAAATTTCCTATCATCATTTTATGATTATAAGAAAATAGTTATATCCATTGACAAAATGTAAAAGAATTACTATTCAGATATTAAAGGAGCATTATCAATGTATTTATTTTCTTCTATTGGAACATCACATGGGACTGGCAATATAATATCATCATAAACTATATAAGGTTTTTCAATACAACAATCTACATAAATAACTTCATCAGTATATTTTATACGTGGAATAATTTTTTTTCGTATTGGTACAATTTTATAATTGTCCTTAAATTTTAATATAGGAACATCAACTGGTATAACTACAGGCTTTGGAACTAAATAAGTATAATCAACATTTATATGTTCTTTTAAACAATTAACAACTTCAATATTTTTTTCTAATTTTGGTATAAAAAGTGTTTCTATTTTTGGTACACCATTATTGCCTTTATATAAATTAAATTGAACATTGTCATTTTTTATATCTTGTTCAACACTATTGTTTATATTATATTGGGCATTATATTTCATCAATCCCATATCACTTTTTAATTTACTTTCACTATTTTTTTTATATAATTTTTTAATATTTTCATATAACTTTACAAGATATTCATCTCCCTTTTTAACATACGTATTAACCTCTTCAACCAATTCCACTGGCTTATAGAATGCATTTATTTTTGTATCTTCATAGTGAATGACTCTTTTTGTGATCGGCTTTATTACACTTACGTGCATTTCATTTTCTTGATTGATAAAATCATTCTTTGTGTTTATTTCCACGGAATCTCCGTCGTTCTGCAGACGAACAAAATGAAAATACGGACATGATGAATTAAATAATGTATAAATATATAATATGATAAATAAGTAAGCATACAACAAATGCAATGTGTATATAAAATATATTATGCGTTTTTTGTCTTTTGCTTTTATCATTTGATTATTTTCCTTTTTAATAATTTACATTTGCGCATTCATTAATATCTTGTAATAGCATCTCCATTGTCAACAAAACAAATCGTTTTTTAATCACCAGAAATGTTTATGTATGCCTACGCATATATAGCGAAAAAATGTTATAATTTATATTTTTTCTTTTTTCCTGGGAATACCAATAATTTTTAATATCTAAAAGTCTATTTTCAAATTATTTGTAGCACAAACACACAAATGACATGACAAATTATTTTTTTAGTTTACACATAACATACTGTGTGTATTAATATGTTACAAATGTATGTATATATATGCTGCCTTTTATTTATAATTTTTTTTTAATAATAACAGCCATATTATAATTAAGACATAAACTTTCGTGACAACATAAAAAAATTTAATAACGTTATTTGGCATAGACAATTCTATTCAAATACTTGAATTTGTAGAATAAATTTTTTTATCAGCTCAATATTATATATGTTTTTTGAAAATGTTTAACACTTATATATATTGACTTAAATAGCGAAAGTTTTTTTTTTTTTTTTTTTCGTTTTTTTTTCTATACTGTTCAGAAAAATAGCCATAAAACGTTGCGTTTTTGGCTATTTTGGCTAATTTAATTAACATAATATTAATTTTAATTTTATACATGTTTATTCAAATAAAAAACATTGAATTTAGCTATAAACATGTGTATCATTTCGCATATGAAGTTTAACTAAAAATAAAAACGTATATAAATTTACAAGTGTACAAAAAAAATGCAATGATAAATGTGCGGGCATTGCTTTTGCATTATTATTGACCATAATTGCACATTGTTATACTTTTTTATACATTAATAAAATAGTTCGTTTATTGAACAAACTTTAATTAATTACATAATTTTTTATGTAAAAATGTATTATATGGATGTGTGTATATGATTTCATGTGCAATCTAAAAATGGTTATAATTTCATGGCTTGCTTTTAATCATCACTACTGTCTTCCTTTTCTGCTGCTTCTTCTTCTCTCTTTCGAAGGAGTTCAGTATCATGATGATATTGGCTCATATGCAAATAACATGGGTGTGCAGGCAAATAATCTTCAAGGATCCAATGTGGGCCTCTTTCTTTTCTTCTTCTATCAAGGTATCGTGTAACAGGATTTGTGTTTTCAGCTCGCTCCCTTTCTTTGTTAGCCTCTACCCATTCTACTGTATATCTCTTTGGTTTTATTCCAAGATATGATACATGATGAAATGTAAAGGATAAACCAAAAGCAAATAAAAAATATGGAATAAAAGCTAATGGCAATGGAAATTGTAATAGCCATGCCATATGGGGCTTATGGTCCTTTGCAAATTCACCATGCAAATAAGTATGGAAAACGCCTGCTGGTCTTAATGACCATCTTTCCCAATCATATTTATGGTTATAATACCTTTGATTCAATCGATATTTCTTTGGTTCGCCATTTGGTAAAAATTCTCTTGGAGGGGGTTCTGGAATGTTTATTCCTAAAGGTTGTGATGCAACATATCTTTTAAATACATTATGGGCATTGCTGTTCAAACGAATACAAATTTGTTTTTTCCCATTTAAATACAATTGCATTTTTTCACTTTTTTAATTACAATTGTATTATTAAGATAATATTGGTAAATCACAAAATTTTATTATATAACTATACGAAATATGTATGCATGGTACAAATACTTGCATATATATTATATATGTGTATTATAAACATATATTGTGAAAGTATTATATTTTTAAGTAATATTAAAGATATATAATTTTCGTAAAATTTATTGTGACAAAATAAACATTTCGCAAAAAATGCATATGAAATTTTATCACATTTACATTTTCAAAACTAATATATTTAAAAGAAAAAGCAATAGCAATAAATATTTTTTTACATTAAAGAGGATGTACTAATAATTTTTTAATATTTAATGCATTTGAATATAACATGTATATATTCGTATAATATTGCTATTATATAAATAATTTCATCACTAAAAAAATATAATACACACGTTAAATTTTATGAAAAAATATTTTAGATAACGTTTTTTTTATAGTTATTCCAAATTTCAGTTATATTTTTCTTGCACATAAAAATGTTCCAAGATCAATATTTTAGAAAATTCTTTGTATTAATGGTGTATATCACAAAATTTGTTTGCAATAATAAACAAAACTATACAAAGAAACATATTATTATTTAACTTAAAAAAAATATATATTTGTTCATAAAAAATCGGTACTTTATATAAGCGAAAAAAATAATATTCGTACAATTTGGACGGTATTAAAAACCTGAAAGAACAAATATGCAGGAATAACATTATATAAATGTGCGCATATTATTTTTTATCCCTTTTTTGTTCATATTAAAAAGTTTTTATATAGTGCCAAAATAATAGGAATATGAAATGTTTTGTTTGAGTTTGCATAAATTAAGTAACAAATGAAGAATGCACAATATTTAATTCATAGTAAAAGTATTATCCTATTATCCATATAAGGAAATAGTATATATACCCAATCCTACAAATTAACAAAACATACATATTCAATCATTACTCATATAGTACTATATTCTATATATGTGCGTACAGGGGGTCATGAGCATTCATATATTTTTTATGTGCATACATAGTAGTATATATACCATTTGGTTGAAAAATGAGAAAAATGTTATTGAATATTTTCAATGGTTTATGAGGATATTATTTTTTACAAGTTCATCCTTACTTAATTTATTAAATTGTTTAAGCAAAAGACAAAAAATAAATGACTTTAAATATGTTCTACCGTGAACGGACGAATCATTCATATAACCCCATATAAAATATTGCCCTTTATTATATTTCTGAATTATGTAAAGCATATTTAAATGTGCGAATATATTTTTATTTTAATATATATGTGATTAATACACAGCAAAGATATAATGAGCACAAATATTTCAAATGCTTTTTTTTCATTTACATAAAAAATAATAAACAACGTAAAGTTGCATAAGAGAAAAAAATCTTATTATTAATTTCGTGTAGAATATTTCTTAAAAAGTAAATTATTTTACAAAAAAAAACCAAAAGGTACAATTATTATTATCACTATATATTATTCTATAGAATACAAAATGTTAACACATTTGTATTCTACGTATTTTTTGTTTTTATATAGATATATTAAAACCAGAACATAAATTCGTGGTTTATTTAAAAATGAAAAACCATCCAAATGTATAAAGCAATATGCTTAACCGTTAAACGAAAAGAATATGTTATTTAGGTAGGTTCATACACACCCGTATATATTATGTAAATAAAGTTAGTATATGCTTTAGGCTTATGGAAATGGGCTTGCATATACAAACATATAATAGTATATAGGAACAATACTAAGCTGCCCTTAAGCACATAATGTTACTTATATTTATTTGTTATGCAGAAAAAATAAACACATGCTTTTGTAATAAATAATTATAAAATTTTTGAATTTATAGAAAATTTCAATTTAATGCTTCATAATAATATATATTTTCAAATAAAAAAAATATTTCACCCAATTTTTTAAAATGAGTGTTATGGTAATAAAATATATATATTTAAAAAAAATAAAAACCCGAATATATTTTATTAGTACCACGAATAATAGCAAATGCTAAAAAATGGTGGGTTGCCATTTATAATGTTCAAGCTATCCTACATAAAGATATGCATAATATGTACGTTGCAATATAACAGTATAAATAAATAAATGCAATTTTTGCTTACAAATATGTAATTAATATAGTTAAATATTTATTTATTATTTATTTATGCATTGCATACTAGCCCTCACGTATATAGGGTGTCGCGTATACCTATGGAATGGCATATTGATTTCTCCACCCCTTTTCGCATACCTTTAAAAATGTATAGTTATAGTGATCAAACAGTATATATTATATATTTATAGTATGCATACTCTATCATTAATATTTAATTAGCACACCAGGCATAAATATATAAGTAGTAAGCAAAAGATATATACCTGTATATATAGGCAATATTTGAGTTTTATACCTGATTCGTTATCCTCAATTTTTACCGTTTATTTTAAAAAACCCCAATGGTACTATTAATACTCGAAGTTAGCGAAATAATTTAAAGAAAAAAATATGTAGCAATAAAGCACAAAATAAAAATGTATGTGTTCAATCGAACCATATTTCCTTTTCCACTTCATATATCTGAATTAAAAAAAAAAAATAAAGTACTAAATTATTAAAAATTGCTATTTGCAAATTAAATAAAATTATATAATTTTGAAAAAAAACAAAAAATATAGTAATATAGCAAAAGTAAATACATACATATTTAATTTGGATCATGCTGTTTTTTCCAACTTACATAATTTTTTAAGCAATTAATTACTAAAATAAAATTTGCATTTTTCAAAACATATTAAACAAAAATAAAATTAAAATTCTTAGAAAAAAAACAACAAATTCACAATAAAACATAAAGTAGCATATATATACTTAATTTGGATCATGCTGTTTTTTTTCATCTCATATTTTAATTTTTTAAATAATTAATGTACTAAATTAAAATTTCCTATTTTTAAAACACATTAAATAAAAATAATCGAAAGAACAAAAAAACATAATTATTTTAATATCTACAAAGGCACACGATTATTTCGACATCCTTAACGTATATATTACAAGCTCGCCAAACAAAACGAATTTGCATAGATATTAAATATACACTTAATAAAATATTTTCACTTTTTTTTTGCCAACATACAAATATAATCGTCCAAATATACAAACTGCATTTCCATTTCTTATACATTTCCATAGAACTGATTAATAATTTTTTCCGTGCTTCATTTTTGTAACTAAAACAAAAAACGAACAAAAAAGGGAAATATGTCAGTACTCGGAATAGATATAGGGAATGATAACTCAGTGGTTGCAACTATAAACAAAGGGGCTATAAATATTGTAAGAAATGATATATCAGAAAGGTTAACACCCACCTTAATTGGGTTTACAGAAAAAGAGAGGTTGATAGGTGATAATGCATTAGCAAAGGTCAAATCAAATTTCCGAAATACATGTAGGAATATAAAAAATGTATTAGGAAAAGTAGGAACAGGCTTAGAAGAAGATGACTTAGAATTAAATGAAGCATATGGTGATTTAGTTGAATGTGAACATGGATATTTAGGATATGATGTAGAGTATAAAAAAGAAAAAGAACGTATAAGTGCAGTTAGAATAATAGCCACTTTATTACTATTTTTAATTAGAATGGGAGAGAAATTTATAGGGAAAGAATGCAATGAACTAGTTTTATCTTACCCTCCTAACTATACTAATAATCAAATTCATTGTTTAGCAGCAGCTGCAAAAATAATAAATGTTAACGTATTGAGACTTATCAGTGACAATACTGCTGTTGCTTTAGATTATGGTATGTATAGAATGAAAGAATTTAATGACAAAAATGGTTCGATAGTAGCATTTGTTAATATTGGTTATGCAAATACATATGTAGGTATTGCTAAATTTTATTCAAACAAATGTGAAATATTATGTGATATAGCAGATCCTACATTAGGAGGACGGAATATTGATAATGAGCTAATAAAATATATAAATAATTTATTTATAAATACGCATAAAATTAATGCACTATATAGTAATGGTCCTATTGAGTTAAGTGAAATGGGAAACGGAAAATTAGATAAAACGTTTACATCTAAAAATAATGAAACCGCACAAATTAATAATAAAGTACGAGTCAAATTACAAGATGTAGCAATTAAAACAAAAAAAGTTTTATCGGCAAACAATGAAACATCTATACATGTAGAATGCTTACATGAAGATTTAGATTGCCAAGGTTCCATAGATAGAGAAACATATGAAAAGTTATGTTCAAATTTTTTCTTAACAAAATTGAAAAATATTTTAGATAAAGCAATAGCTATTAGTAAAATAGGTGATGTTAAAAATGCTCAATCTATAGAAATTTTAGGAGGTACAACAAGAATACCATTTATTCAAAATTTCTTAGAATCATATTTTGATAAACCTTTATCAAAAACTTTAGTAGCAGATGAGTCTGTTGCTAGAGGATGTGTATTATCTGCTGCTATGCAAAGTAAGTTTTATAAAGTAAAGGAATACGAATGTATTGAAAAAGTTCATCACCCAATTAGTGTTAAATGGGAAAACATGAATGACAAATCTGGAGCAAGCCCTAAAGTTGAAAAATTATATACTACTGATTCGATAAGAAGAAAGGTAAACAAAATTGCTATACCAGATAAAGGTAACATTAAAATAACAGCTTTTTATGAAGATAGTCCTGATCTTCCAGAAAATTGTATAAAAGAATTAGGTTCTTGTGTTGTTAAAATTAATGACAAAAATGACAAAATTGTCGAATCTCATATTATGACAACATTTTCAAATCATGATGTATTTACATTTTTGGGAGCTCAAACTGTTTCAAAAACTGTTATAAAAGGAAAAGAAGAGAAAGAAAAATCAAGTGAAGAAAAATCAGCTGATGATTCAAAAGACGCAAATAATGAATCTTCATCAAAAGGTGAAGATAAATCACAATCCCCAAGTAGTAGCCCAAGCAAAACAGAATTGAAAAAAGGTGAAGAAGGAAAGGTACAAACATGCTATACTACTATACCTCTCGAAATAATATCTCCCCCTGGAACATACAGTAATAGTGATATTTACAATTTTAGCGAAGCTGAAATAAATATGCAACATAGTGATACCTTAGAAGCAGAAAGACTAAAACATATCAATGAATTAGAAACTATTATTTATGAAACTAGAGATCGTTTGAATGGTATGTATAAAGATTTTGTAGTCGATGATGAAAGAGATTCTATTTTATTGGCTTTAGATGATGTTGAAAATTGGATATATGATAATATTGATGAAAATAAAAATGCATTTATAAGTAAAAAAGAAGAAATAAGAGCACGCATAAAAGATGTAATTTATAGACATGATGTTTATGCATCTAAACAAAAAAATTTAGGAAATATTATAACACATTTAAAAACTATTATTACACAATGTGAAAAACACCCATCAGATGAAGGTCAAAAAATAATAACAAAAGCTAATCATTTGTTATCAACTCTTGACTCTTTACAAGAAAAAGAAAAAAACAAAAAATTATATGAACCACCTGTTTATACATTAAAAGATATTGAAAAGGAATTTGCTGATGTTACACAAATGGCACAAAAATATTTCTCAAAAATTGAAGCTGAAGAATTAGCAAAACAAAAAGAAAAATTGGAACAAGAAAAAAAAAATGAAGAGAAGCAAACTACTGAAGAAAATGGACAAACTGAAAATAATGAGAGTGAAGAAAAACCTGAGGCTGCTGATAAATAATTCTAAGAAAATAAAATAATTACTATCTTTTATATTATATCGATATTGCACATATGTGTGTATTATATGTTATACTTATTTTCTTATATATTTTGCACATTGTTTGTGCCTTATGTATTTTTCATTGCTCCGGTGATTCGGGGTTTTATTCGTTTTTTCATAAAATTCGAATCTCTATATGAGAGAAAATATGCAATATACATATAATGCATTTTATGCTCGTATTATCTTTTTTGTATGTGCTTATAGTTGTATGCATAATATATTATATTTAATCTTTGCATAATTATTCGCATAGGTTAAATTTTATTTTATTAAAACATCATTTTTTCTTATAATTCATGTAAATACGCACATATATTTGTATATGCATTATATATTCTCATAAATTTTGTAACTCAAGGACTTTCATAAATTGAGTAATTTTTCTTAATCCTTTTGTTCACTCTTATAATCTAAGGACGGCTGAAAAGGCTGAGAAGGCTGAAAAGGCTGAGAAAGGCTGAGAAGGCTGAAAAGGCTGAGAAAGGCTGAGAAAGCTGAGAAAGGCTGAGAAAGCTGAGAAAGGCTGAGAAAGCTGAGAAAGGCTGAGAAAGCTGAGAAAGGCCTATAGCAATTGCTACTTTATTTTGAAATAAAATTAAACCGTATTAATTGGCCTTATTGGGATGCATAAAATTTGTTCCCCTCACTATCCAAAATTTTTATAATTTCAGAAAAAATACTTATTCACCTTTTTTATCGAAATATTTCGAATGGAAACACATCGAATTAGTTATTATAAACATGCATATGATATGCATGCCTACTTTTATTTCGTAACTTATTTTTTCATTTTTTAATATTACATTTTTAAGGTACCCAAATAGGTTAAATTATTCAAATAATAGAGAGGTTTATTGATAAAAAAAAAAGCTAAAAACAAAAAATATAAATGGTAATAGGATGATATAATTTTTCTTAATTTATCAAAAAATTATTTTCATCTTTGTTTCATTATTAACAAACTAGTAGACAAATACGCATATATATATCCATATACTGAGCATATGCATGCACAAACTCGTTGCAATTATCTACATAGTCAACTATGTAAATGAATTGAGGAAAACATCGTAGGCATATTTATTTCTACCTACTTTGTACCTACACAACCCACATAAAGTATGCACCATACAAATGTTCATTCTTGAGCATGGCATATTTTATCATGTTTTTTTTTTTAATTTTTTTGTAATTTTTTTTGGCTAGCTATATGCTCATCAAGATATTGAGATATTCGGTCTACCATTTCATTGATAGTACAATTTTTACCAAAAAAATCTACAAATTTTCCTTCAGTGTCTAGTAAATAATGAATAATAGAATGATCGATTAAATAATTGTATTTATTTTGGTTAGTAACAGTTTGATTTGTATTACCCATATCAGTAATATGCTCATTGTAGTATACACGAAATAATTTTGCAACATGTTTTATAAGATCTTTTGTTCCCGTTAATCCAATTAATTTCGGATTAAAAGATTTACAATAATAATTGATTTGAGCTACTGTATCTCGATTAGGATCTACAGTAATAAAAATAGGTGTAACTATATCCCCATATTTTTTTGATATTTTTTCAAAAACTATAGTTTGTTTTTCTAATTCTTGAGGACAAATATCAGGACAATAACTAAACCCAAAATATATTAAACAGTATTTTCCTTTAAATGTTTGATTTGTAACTATATTTCCATTATAATCTATTAGTGTAAAATTGCCACCTATTAATGGTTTTCCAATATTCTCAACCCTTGTTTTTCCAATATGATTTTTTCCACCATGTTTTTTATCACATTGTAATTTATATAAATATAATGTAGGAATACATAAACCTAAATTAAAAACAAAACATTTCCATGTTAAAAAAATACTTTTTTTTTTTTTTAATGGATTTTCTTCATTTCTTTTATTTGTTGAAAAATTTAATTTAGTCTCAAAATTTATTTTATTTTCATATTTATTCAAATTAAACTTTATATACGATTTACAAAATACTCCATCTCCCTTTACTTTACTAACATTTCTTAAAACTATTTTATTCATGGTTTGGAGGATGGAGTTTTATATTGCCAGCGCGGTATACACAAGCGAATGCATATCATACAATAATATTTATTTATTTAAAATTATATGATATCGTTTGGTTACTTTTTTATTTTTACTTTTCTTGGGGAATATCCTTTCCCTTTCCCCCTTCAATTTATACTTTCCCTTACCAGACTTTACTATTTTCACCTTCGACAGTATTTTTATTTAAATGCATTATATAATCGGATTTTTCTACACTTCAAAAATTTATATTTTTTTTTAATGTTCCCTTTTCTCCAAAACTTGGAAATGCATTAAAAACCGATTCATATATTTTTAAAATAAAAAAAAAACAGGATATATTCCCCTGTACTATAATATTATTATTATAGGGTGAATAATAAAATTGTTTGCTTTATTAGGAGTCGACCAAAAATAAATGTATTATGGAAATCACCGCATACCAATTGATTATAAAAAAATATATATATAATATTTATTGCATTTAAAAAAAAAAAAAAAAAAAATATCCCTATATAAATAATAATTCCTATGTATTAGAAAATAAGACTCACCTATATCGAAATAGTGCTGATATGAATGGGAAAAAAAATTTTATGGATAATAAAATTCTAATATATGCATATAATAACTACTATAAGCATTCATATTGATTTCCTTATCATTTTTAAAACTATAAAAAAATCAAGTTTTATATTATTTTTATATCTTTTTTTTTTTAAACTATTATATATAGTAAAATAATAAGTTTTTATGGAAAATATTAATATTCCAGTTTGAATATCATCATATTATCCATTAATATATATATAACCAATTATATTAATACATTATAATATTCTAATTTTTTTAATATTTATTTTAATAGTATAAGAGTTTGTGCTAATTGAAATAAATATATTATATATATTTTCTTTAACATTAGGTTATATATATATATAATTGATAATATGAATTATTTTCATTACTTAGTTAATGATATACATTGAGAATAAAACAATATATTGAAAAATAATATTATATATTTAATATAAATTATACAATTATATGTAAAAAAACCAAGACATATTATTTATATATCAACTTTTTAAGATATACTAAATCATTGTATCAATAATGACAGGAATGAAAAAAGGAAAAAACAAAAAAAAAAATGTAAAAAATGATGAACGCTATAAAGAATTGGACAGTCTAATAAGCAATGATAGTAATAATCAAATAAAATTAAAAATGAAAATATAAAAACAAAGGAAACAAAATAAATATGAAAATATTAAATAATTAAGCTCGAAGCCAAACAATAAGGGGGGATATAAGAGAAACTAATTGAAATGATAATTAGCTACTAATTTTGGAAGACAGAATAAACTATGATGAACTGATTATGTATTTTCACACATGATTACTGATTGTATTATAGTTTTTTTTGTCTTATTTTTCTTATAACCATTCCAAATACTTATGTTTGAGACTTAATCGTGGCTTAATTATATTTGACAAAAGTTTCGCAAACTTAATAAAAAAAGTTAAGGGTGTAGTGATATGGTAGTAGTATTACGACTTATATAGCACTAGTTACTCTAAACTTATTATTATGTTAACGATAAAATATATAGTAATATCACACATGCCATGTATAGAAAACATACATATATTTTTCCCTTATTATAATAAATATATTTGTAGGCGAAATAGGAAATAACTCACGATGGGGTGGTGCCAAAAGAATTTGCAAACTAATTGGAAATGAAATGAGAAATAACATTTATGTTTATTTACTAAGTATATTATATTTATGCGTCAGTGTAATGAATAAAGTTTTTTCAAAAAGAACCCTGAATAAGATTGGAAATTATAGTTTTGTTACTTCAGAAGTACATAACATGATTTGTACTATAGTTTTCCAATTATTATATTTTATTTACCGTAAAACATCAAATCCTGCATCTAGAAATGAGAGCCAAAAAAATTTTGGATGGCAGTTTTTCCTTATCTCATTATTAGATGCCTCCACAGTTATAATTACTATGATTGGTATGTCAATTTTATCCCGAAAATTATATATTAAGCTTTAAAACGGCGCATGCTCGCTACTCATATGTATATATATGCACACACACACACACTTACGACTCTTCTCCTTTTTAAGGTCTCACAAGAACAACGGGGAACATCCAATCATTTATTATGCAACTGATTATTCCAGTTAACATGTATTTTTGTTTCATCTTCCTTGGATATAGGTAAAAAATCGAAATTAAAAAATGGAAACCATTACACGTATATTTATAGCACCAAATTTTATGCATACTAAAATTTATACATTTTACTATTATCCTTTTTTTGCTACTCTTAGATATCACTTATTTAACTATTTGGGAGCTTTCATTATACTTATTACTATAGCCGCCGTAGAAACTGTTTTATCTTATGAAACCCAAAGTGACAACTCAATCATTTTTAACTTAATTATGATTTTCGCCTTAATTGTAAGTTTATTAATATAATCGTCAACGAACAGTTTGCAAATTTATATGCGCCCCTTTTCCTTTTTATTAATATTTTTCAATTTTCATTTTTCAATTTTCATTTTTCAATTTTCATTTACAGCCTTTAAGCTTTTCAAATATGACCAGAGAAGTTGTCTTCAAAAAACACAAAATAAATATCATAAGATTGAATGTAAGAAATATGTTAAAATTGCGTTTGAAAAAGATGGCAAAAAATCGTAGAATTGCAATAGGGCAATTTATCAAACTGATTGCACCACTAATAATCACACTATGATAAAATTTTTCCAACAATTTTTCCAACAATTTTTTATTTTTATTAGGCTATGGTCGCTTTGTTCCAATTTTTTACTTCCCTTTTAGTTTTACCAGTCTATAATATCTCATTTTTGAAAGAAAGTAATGAAAATAAGATTTCAGTTTATTTGAAAAAGAATAGTACCAGTTTTTAGCTATATTACTGTCTGCAAAATTGTTATTTTTCATTTTTCATTTTTTCACTTTTTAGTTTATATGCCATTCTCTGAAATGGGCACAAACATTAATGACGGTTTAAGATGCTTATTTTATGGACAAAGCACAATCGTTGAGGTAGGACATAATTTTACATTCTCAAGATGAAATTCACATATTTTTATTCAGCTAATGTTTTATAACATACTTATACAATCATGTTTATTACTAATTTTGTGTATTATTTTTTTTACAGAATTGTGGTGTTGGTATGGTCAAAATGTGTGACCAATGTGAAGGAGCATGGGTAATTAATTTTTATAAAAAAAAAAAAAAAAAAAATACAGAATAAAATGCATTATTCAAGTTGATATATTCAACAAAATTATCTAACTGTTTTTTATCTCTTTTTCAGAAAACCTTTATAACATATTCCTTTTTCAACATATGTGACAACTTACTTGTTTGCTATGTAAGATAAAAAAATGAAAAAAAAATGCACATAATATATCATTATTTAGATCAAAAAACATATAAAATTATTATTATTTTTTTTTTCGTTTTAGATAATTGATAAATTTTCAACAATGACATATACCATTGTTAGTTGTATACAAGGACCAGCCATAACAATAGCTTATTACTTTAAATTTCTTGCGGTAAAATATTTTATAACAGAACAAAATTCGAAATATTTTCACCTTTTTTTTACTTTATTTTGACAATATATGTTTTTTTTTTGTGTCTTTAGGGTGATGTTGTAAGACAACCAAGACTATTGGATTTTCTCACTTTGGTAAGGAATATGAAATAAAAATTTTTAACAATTTTGTACATAGCTAGTAATGATTTCTTTTTTAATATAATTTTTTTGTTTTCTTTCTTACAGTTTGGATACTTATTGGGAACAATAATTTACAGAATTGGAAATATCATATTAGAAAGTTAGTTTTAAAAATAGTTAAATAAAACTGGAAAATTATATTTATACATATATTATGTGTCTACATATGTGTACAACATATTGATATTTTTTTATTCTTTTTTAATACAGAAAAAAAAATGTTAAAGGCACAAAACACCGATGGATCCGAAGCAGAATTAACTTCTATAGAAACATCAACAGCATAATAGATATGACAAGTTTATATGTTAAATATTTTTTTTAAATGCCACATAAAATTGTAAAGAAGAGTATGCTAATAATTAAATATATGTATTTTTTTTTGAATCAAACTACTTTATTTTGATTCATAAATATTTATATTTTATAAAATTTGTGAATTTTTTTTTTTATGAAAATTATGTGTTACATTTTGAATATTAAATATATGACTTTTTAATACATATTTTGTAAATCTTAAAATTTGCTGATATTCTGCTATTATATATTAATCCGACCGTTTGTTCTTTTTGTGAATTTTTCATTTTTTTAAAAATATTTTGTGTGAATTTAACTTATTTTGCTAATAATATGCTTTTATATTATTCATTAAAAAATCAGATTACCAAAGATTTTTTAATTTTAATCATATTTTGTAAGAGAAAAGAAATAAAAATAAAAAAGTTTTTTTAAATAGACACACAAGGTTCTTAATTTTTTTTTTTTTCGGATATATATATAATTATGTATGTGGACATACATAAAAAGACTTAAAAAATATAAATGTATAAAAATTATTATTTTATTTTTTTTATATTTTTTTGTCTTATATCCTTATTTGTTCATGTGTAGAACATTTTCGTTGTTTAGAAGATATTACAATTATATTTTTTTTTATTTTGTTATTATTTTAATAAAATATAATCAAGATTTTAACTCCTAATTAAAAAATATAAGAAGTCTTATGTTAAGATCTTTGAAATATCTTTCGCCATATATTTCAGAAATCCATCCTTTTTATCATATTTCTTTTCTCTTTCTTTTAATTATGTGTATATCATCATTTTTTTTAATGAATAATGTTTAAAAACAAAATTGGTGTTTTAAATTAAGGGGAAGCATTACTTTTTTCATTTATTATAATTAATCACGTTATATTAAACATGCCTATGGCCTACTACATTTTCACCCCAATAAAAATGGATACTTATCTAACTAATATTATAAAAAAGTTCGAGTAAAATAAAACAAAATTCAAAGCATATAAATTTATTCGAAAGCTTATATAATTATGCATAATTATATACGTATTTAAAAAATTATAAAAAGATATGGAAAAAAATAAAAAATATTTTTCACAACATGCCATACAGTATAAAGCTAATTTGGAAGCATGTCATAACGTCATTACTGTAAAAAAATAGGGCGCCAGTTAATATATTTTTTTTTTAAGTTTTATAAAAGATTGTAAAAATAATAAATAAAGATTACTTAATGAATAATATATACAAAATTATAAATACGTGGGATAGAAAAAATAAAAATATGTAAAACAAATATATAAAGCGATCAAACAAATAGTATTATAAAGGCCTCTATTATTTTCCGTAGGTTATAATAAATTTAAATAAAATTCGAGTCACCATTAAGAAGCTATATTCCAAATGATCCAATATTTTATTACTGCATATATAAAAAATTGTAAAATCATCAACCATAAGATATCTACATAAATTATAAGATAAAAAATAAAAAGGAATGAACTAATTAATAAAATGCAAACTTAAAAAATATATATATATTTACACCTTTAAAATCATTTTGAATATATTATTAATTTATATATATTTTTCTTCTTAATGATATAATTTAAACAACGTAACACAGTATGTTCATTCGAAGAAATAAAAACGAAAGAAACTGGTAACCCCCAAAAATGTATATTCCTATCTAGCTATTATTTTTAATTATTAAAGAAGAAAAAAAAAAAATATAGATTACACACAGATTTTTTTAAATAATCGAATGGATGGAGTGATAAATAATTTATTATATAATAATATGCAATTATAATAAAATGCTTATATATCTTGTATTATCGTTAAATATATTAGTATGTCTATGCATATTAAATACAAAATATCAAATACAATTAGATTATACTGTGCCTAGTGGATTGCTTAACATACCTAATAATAAAAAATATACAAACATAACTATTGGTAATGATTCTTTTATATGCATACTGACTAAAGCAAACAATGATAATAGTGAAAATGTATGCGATTTAAATAATTTTTTTTTTAATAACTTAAAATCTAATGATATCAACAATTATGTACAAAACACACTGAAAAAAAATTATCTCTTGGAATATGCAAACAATAGATTAAATTATGTAACTGACCCAACGTCTCCAAATGAAGTATCGATAGATTCGGTGCTGGACCCTACAACCGATCTCTCAAACAGCGAAAGTGATATTAAAGATGCAGAAAATAAGAGAGACCCGTTTGTGAAACAGAATCATATCACTAATGAGAAGACTGAAGATAGTGAATACAAATATAATGATAAGCATGTGACAAAAAACAATACACAAAATGAAAATAATGATGTTTCCACCTTTTATTATAAAAAAAAGTATGAACAGAAGGGGATAAATATAAGTGATATATTAAAATGTAGATTTGAAAAATTATACGATTATATTTTTTATAAACATAAAATAAATGTATACCATAAAAATCGAACATATGAAAATATAAATAATAATACAGCAGTTAAAAATCATATAATAAAAGGAAAAATGCTATCTATAAATAATTTGTGTATTGAAATATTTTCATATCATCAGAATATATTAAAATTATGTATAAATAAATATATAATTTTTATGGCAAATAATAATTTAAATAAATTTAAACAACATAAATCTACATCACCCCATTTAAATGATAATGATTTACTGTTTAGTAATAATACCGTTGTACAATATTACACAGATGGAGAATACATGTTCGAGGTATTATATTTGTGTGGCAATAACAACTTAAAAGTCGATAGTTTTTCTAAATTAGATAAAATATACTACCCATTAATATTTAGAATATATATACACACTAATACAAATTTGTCAAAACTTTATAACATCATTTTAAAAAAGTTAGAGAATGAAATTTATTTTTTTAAAACATTTAATCAATATACTTATAGTAATATGTATTATAAAACATTAAAAGATAAATTAAATCAAATTATAAATTCAAAATATACAAATATAAAACATATATATCGTATAACTTTAAGTGCATATATGTTTTGCAACTATACAGATAAAATAAATCCTCCTAACCATTTTTTATTAAGAAATGTAATAAACAAATGCTATACTTTTATAAAAAATGATGATTATGTATATGAAGTTTGCTTACCTAATAGTGTTATTAAATATAAAAAAACAGAATATGGAAATATAGAATATCCTATAATCCCCTTAGGTCTTTCTTCTGTTTCAACAAATGAAGGTATTCCATTTTATGAAAAATCATATGATAATTTTCCAGTATTAAAAACGGATTATAATTTAAGTAAAGAAAATTATTATTATATGAAAATGGAAGAAATGAATAAAATTTATAGAAATTATATAAAATCAAAAATACAAAAAAGTTCGAAAAATATAAAAAATTCTACAAACCGTGAAAATATAACACGTACTTCATCACAAACATTAAAGGATCCATTTTTCTCTACCCCATTGAATAATAAATCAGATAATTTAATATCACATACTTCATTTTACGATTATTTTTTTTACAAGCTATTTTCAAATAATTATTATTCAGAATTAAATAATGCACATTATATTAGTACATATATGGTAGATAAACCATATGAAACACTCAAAACAGATACTGAATATTTTTATAAAGTATTAGCTATGGATTTAAAAGGAGGCAAATGTAAAACTTCACTAGATGAAATATATGATCATATAACTACGATTTATTTTGTTTGTTCCTTACACTATAATAATGAGTCACACACAAAAGTTGTTGAAATTTATACAACAACAGAATGCCACTATTATGTGCATATAGCATCTCCTTATTTTTGTGCTCACCCTACATTACACACAGCAATAAAAGCACAAAAGCATGCGATCAAATGCTTTAAAAATTCAAATGCAGCAAGTTCGAGAATCCAAAATAATAACACTCTATATAATTATAGTAACCATTACAAACGTACAGATAACCAACATAAAGATATAAATTATGAAAAAACTATTTCAAATAATTTAAAAAATAATAATAACACATATCAAGACTTGTTAAGCAATTATAATTATGTTACTAATAGCAATAATATATATTCTTATGTTAACCATAATAAAAATAATAATTTTGTCTTTTTAGAAGCTTTGCCAAAAGATAAACAAATTGAATTCGGAAAAAACTATGATTTTGGTTTAGGAAACTATATAAGAAATCGAGTATATAAAAATAATCCAATTTTTCATATTGGAAATATAGTTAAACATATATACTGGAATTATCATGGTGTAATTATTAGTTGGGATTATATTTGCTTTGCTCCTAACAATTGGAAAAAAAAATTGTTTTTAGAATATCCAACTAAATATCAAAATTCTGTGTACTACCTTATTTTGGTTAGTACCAATAAAGAAGAGACGAAGGATAACAGTTTAGAAACAAATAAATTATTAAATGAAAAAAAAAACAATTCTCGTGATCATAATTTTAATATTCAATCAGGTGAAATGAAAAATGAGGATTTGAAATCATATCAACACAATGATGAAGAATTATATTTTGCATACGTGCCTGAATCCAGTTTGGTTTATAGTGATCAAAAGGTTTACAATAAATATTTGCATCAATTTTTTGAAAGATACAATGATTTCTTTCATTTCTATATTCCAAAAAAAAATCATATCCTATGGAAATTATTCCCTTATGATTTTTTCAGTTTAATATAATTTGCCCTCATTTGTCTTTCATCTATTTTTAAGTTTTTTTTTTTCATTTTTTTATTTTTTGGTATTTTAGACGCTCAAAATTGCAAATATATCCACAGATTAATTCCGCTTTAATTATTTGTTATATAGCATGTTCATAATAATTTTTTTTGATGTTTTTATTTATTACAAATTTTATAAATATAGCGTTTTATATGGCGTCATTTTTATTTTCCCCTCTTTTTATAATTCTCTACCCAAGTTTATTAAGAGAGTAATACACGCATTCGTATGTTTTATTCTTTACATTTTATTTTTTTATTTTTCATTTTTTGGATGTTTCCAATAACTATATAAAAAACATAAAAATAAATAATATATCACACAAAAAAATAAAAAAAATATGCATATATTACACACATGTAACGTTAGAACAAAATGAAAAACTCAAAAAATCATATTTTGTGAAAATTCGGTTTTATAGATAAAATTAAAATGGGTGTAATTTACATAGCTTGTAACATTTGTTGAAGTTGCTTATTATCATGCAATTCTTGTATTTTGTCTATCCCCCCTACAAACTTTCCATTTATATATAATTGAGGAAAGGTAGGCCATTTAGAATATATTTTTAAAGAATGCTTTAACATATCATCATTTAAAATATTTACAGTATATATTTCTTTTGCTTTATTTAATTTTAAAATATTTATTGCTAATCTACTATATTTACAAAATGGATTTAAAGCTGTTCCTTTCATAAATAAAACTAATTTATGTTTTTTTAATATATTTTCAATTAAATCAATATCATCTTGACTTAATTCAGTATTAAATTCGTTTGGCTCCATACTTTTACAATCTACTTCATTATTATGCATATCGCATAAATTGTTATCCAAATTTTCTTCTTTAGTATTGTTTGTATTGTCCTCCTTTTCGGTAGGTACTATTTCTTGGCTTGAAAATGCAGTTTCTTCTTGTCGGTTATGCTTTCCATTTTCTTTAAAACTAGTTTGATATTCTGTAGGGTTGTTCTCGTTCAATGTGCTACTATTTACTAGCACTGTATTATATTCCTTTGTATTATTGCTTATTCTTTCACAAAAGGTAAGCATATTATTTTTAATACTTAAAAATTTATTAGTTTTATCCAAATTTTGCTCAAGGATATATCTTTTATATGTTAAATAAAATTTGAAAACGCCATGACAGCAAATCATATATGATGCTATTTTATATTTACTCATCCTTTTTTTTTTTTTTTATACTGATTTTTGGATTTCATTTTATATCACATTAATATTACATAGTTTATTTTTTTTTCTTTTCATTTGGGTTTTTAAAAAAAAAATAATTAAATTTAACAGTTAAAATAAAAAAAAATGCTGTGGAAAAATGTTGGCGCACATTTAGTTGATATGATTGCTCAAAATTGTAGAATTGCATAAACTGTTTTTTTCAATTTTTTAGACATTGTGACAATACCAATTTACGTAAACATGTAGTAAAAAAAAATATATACTTACAAATATATGCACATGCATGTAAAAATTGAATGATCATGTAATGTATATATTATATGAAGCCCTTAGTGAAAGTGGGGCATCCGATTTTTCGTTGGAAATTAAATAAAAGGTATATTAAAAATATATTTATTTTTTCCTTTTACAAGTGTATATGAATAAATAAAAAATTGTTAAACTTTTAACATAATCTAATGTGTTTTTTTTCTACAAATTCATATTTTAACTTTTGTTTTCCTCCTTATTTGAATTTTTCAATAATATATCAAAGGTCTCTGAATGTAAAATCGTTTGTGAAGCAACTAGCGAATAATTTGGCATCAAGTTATAAGCTTGCAATATTTGCATAACTTTTTGATGAGCTAAATTTAAATCTATATTATTATAAACAAGAAATTTAATATATGAATCATTATTTATGTAAACCTCTTTTAAATTTTTAACAGGTATAGAAGCTATTTTAAAAGTTAAACTAATAGATTTATTTTTATTGAGAGAAATAAATTTTTGTTTTTCTTGATGTATATATATTTGTTTAAATGGGCATGGCATATATTTCCATATTTTATATTTCACTGAAATTTTATCATACCCCTTTATTTTATCATCAGTTGTGTTTGTTGTTATTGTTTGATCAGTTATTGCACTATTCGGTGCATTGCTTATCGATTCTTCTCTATATGTCATATAATTTTGAATAGACTTTTTGAAAGGTATGATATATTCAACAAATTTATATTTCCTCGCTTTCACAAAATGTTGTTCTTTTCCCATTTGAGAGTCCATTTTATCTACTTCATCATCGGAAAATAAAAATTCTGTCTCAACAAATGGCATCGAAAATTGGTGATTTGCATTTTCCAAAGTCCAAAATTTTAAATGCTCTTCATATGATAAAACACAATTAAAAACTAACGATGAAAATTCACATAAATTTTTCTGGTTATATATTATTTGATTAATTGTATTAAAAAAGGATATAACATTATTATCTCCCATTTTGAATAGCCATATACGTATATATTTATAAATAATATTGAGAGCTGAGTTTAATTTTGAAGTTTCTTTTAAAATGTTATTCTCAATCAAGATGAAGTTATCACACGGGTTGGCATCATCACTTTTGTCATTATTTCGATAAAACCAGGAATCTTGTTTTTCTATTTCTTCTCCCACATTCTCAAAATATACAACAATCGAATTTAACAAATAGTGTATATCACATCCATTTATGACCTTCAAATTGTTTGAAAAATCGACATACATATTTATATCTGTTTTCATATTATTATGTTTATAATTTTTATTTTCTAAATTTGTGTCATCATTTTCATTTTTTAGTTTATCGTCAAAATTTTTAAGTTCCATATTTTCGTCATCCCATTTTTTTAGTCTCAGCTTTTGAAAGAGATACACCTTTTCTATAAAATCTTTTTTAATAATTTTTTTTTTACTTTTTTCATTTTTTTTTAAAAATATATCATTATTATTATAAGAATATGCATTTATCATATGATATAATTTGTCTGTATTTATTTCGCCTATATTAATACGATCATTTAGCATATGTAAAATATTTTTTTTTTCCTCTTGTCTTTTATTGATATTTATCATTATTTCAGAACTCTTATTCGATTTTATTTCATTTTCGATAAAGTTCTCTTCCTTATTTTTCAGATTTTCTTCATTTGGAGCATCTTCTAAATTTTCGATTTCTTCAATTTTTAATTTTTTAATTTTTCTACTTTCAAATTCTGTAGAATTATTTGTCTGATTTATGTTAGTTCCTCCTTTATTGTCAGAATGAAAATATCCATAATATCTTTTATTATTTTGCTCATCTTTATTTTCTAACTTTTCTAAATGCAAAGTTTTTATATTATAAATAAACCAAACGAAATGTATATATATATCATTGTTTGTGTCTTTTGTTTCTCCTTGTGATATTTCATGATTAGCTGATTGACGTTTTGTTGCACTCATATATTGAAATACATTTGGGAGATTAGATTGAGATAATGTAAAATTTTCATATTCCAATTTTAAATGATCAAACATGATAAGCCATTTTTTTAAACTTACTATGAACTCTAATAGTGTATATAATGTTGCATATAAAAATGTTGGACGAAAAAAATCAATTTGTGAAATAATAATATTATTTTTAAGTTTAAACACATATTTAATATTATTTATAAATGTATCATATTCTTCAAAAGATTCCAATTCTTTTTCAAAAGCATCATTACTTATGCTATCATAAGAGGTATTATAAGTTTTATATTTTTTATAATTTGATTCAAAATCTTTAAAATTAATTGATGTTGTTTTGTCTTGTGTTTGATTAAATGTGTAATCATGAGATTCATCAGAATGTTGATCATTTTGAAAGTTTATAATTTTACAAAATTTTAAAAATAAAAAAACAAACAAATCTTCAACATTTAAATTGTCAATAATAATGTGACTACAATTTTTATAATCTGCAAAAGAATTATTTTTTTCTTTATCGATTTCATTGGGCAATTGATTAGATACTTGATCAGGGGGAACAGATAATAAATTGTTTTCATTTTGATTTGATATATTATTAGTTTGGGCATAATTTGAAGTTGTAATATTTTTATTAAATACTGAAGATGTGTTATCTGCATCAGCGAACATATCAGTCGTTTTTGTTTTGCTGAGTTCGGAAAATATTTCATTTTTTTTGAAAAAATTGTTAATTATAAAGTTGGAATTTTCATTTTTATTTGGGAAATGATTACTAAAATGTGGGACTAGAACGATTTTTGAAAAATTATCAGGATGTAGAATTATATAAAAAGACAATTCATCAATATTTGCATTTTTTTTTTCATCATAAATATTATTATTTGATCTGTTTGTATCTATAGAGGTTCCATTTTCTTTTTTAAATTGTAAAATAACAGTCATCAGATTTATGTAATATATCTCAAAAAGATTCGTTGTAACAACGTGACTTAAAAAATATTCTTTATTCAAATAATTATTTGTTTTATTAATTAAAATGTGTAAGTTTAAATGAAACTCAAATGTTAAAGATATTAGCTTTAGTAAATCAAAAATATTTTTTTTTTTTTTTAAATATATATTAAAATTTTCTTTTTCTCCTAAATATATTTTATTGATATATTCATTAGAAGAATTAAAACATATATTAATAAATAATAAAGATTTTAATATTTTCTCATAATTTTTATTTATACTATTATTTTGTTTTTCATTTTTTTCATCATCATTGCTATTATAATTTTCATATTTATTTAGGATATCTGAATATTCAAATAGATCACCATTTTCTAAATGATTTTCTATATTTTTATTTTGACCTATATCTTGATTCGTTTTGTTTTGTTTAGAATGTTTAAGACTACCCTCATCAGCATTCGATTTGTCTTTATCCCTTCCACCAAAAATATCAAAAAAAATGGAGCACACAATGTTGCTATCATACCTACACAAATACATAATATCTATATTAGCCAAATGAGAATTACGAATTATAAATGTTGGAGCTATCACCTTTTCAATATAATATAGTTCAGTAAAAAAATTGATAACAAACATACTTTTAATAATAATTGAAAATATATCCAAAATTTTAGGCACACTATTTTTACCATTTAAAATTATATGTATCTCTTTTAATAAGCCCCAATCTTTTATTGTATTGTTTAGAAATTCGATTTGCTTATTTGGCTCGTCAGATGGCTGTTTTTCATCGTTTTCATCGTTTTCTCCGCTTTCTTTTTTATCATAATTTGTATTCTCTGCTTGGCCATCTTCTTCACCCCATTCTTCAGACAAGTTCACAAACCCTTCTCTATCGTCGATTTCCAAATTTTCTATTTTCATGTTTACAATGATGTTTCCATAAAAAAGAGTGATCAATTTTTTATTTTCCATTTTATGAAAACTATCAATTTTAATATATTTTTTTTGTTTCTTTATAGGAATTTTAAAAAAAAAGGAACCATGTATACTCATTTTGATTATGAACATAAATTTGTTATTATTTCTATGGTTTGTTATATATTCTTTATTTATATCATATTCATCATTTAGTTGACAGTAAAACTGTAGCATGGAATTTTTGATGTGGTCACTCTGTTCGTCTACTTCCTCCTCATCACTTATTCGATTTATAAAGTGTTCTAAATCTATCGATCTGTTTTTCCATTTTTTTTTGTTTCGTTTGTAAATTTCATCATCACTATATCCAAATATGTTATCATCATTTTCCTGACTTTGTAATAACTCTTCTTCGAAATTCTCGGTTGTGTCATTTTCATTTGACATCGATTCGGGCCCAAAATTGCAAGGACATAAAACGGGACAGTAAAAATTAACTTGCAAAATTTTCTGTATAGATAGGAGCATATTTGAAAAAGACATGACCATTTTATTCAAGCCATTCAAATAACAATCCACATCATTATCAATTGAACATTTTTTATGAATTAAAGGAATTATAAAATAATTATTTACACCCTTTTTTGAAGGGCCTTTTTGACTTTCTTCATTTGTTTTTTTTTTTTTATCTAAATTTTTATCTTCCCCTTCATATGAATTTCCAAAAGATACAACAATAGATGTGTGAAATATGAAATTATTTTCAACAAAGACGCATAGCAAAAACGGGGCATCACTTCCGGTTAAATAAAATTTGAAATAAAACGTAGAAAAGAAATTGTTTCTATGTTTCCCTTTGTTTTCATCATTTTCTTCGCCCCCTTTTTGGGCGTCTTCGTGTATGGCCTTTTTGATATGCTCCTCAAGCTCAGCATCCACTCCCTTTGTTTTGTCACAACTTTCCGAAGAGAGGTAATAAAAAAAATTAATGTGCTCGAAGAATTGTTCAATGAAATTTGTTAAAACAATGTTTGATGAATAATCATATTTTTTTAAAAATTCATGTAATTTTAATTTTGAAAAAAGAAGATTTGGATATAAATTACTAATATTTAATTCAAAGGGGATATTTTTTCCAGGTTTTAAATTATTATTAAATTTTTCTTTTAATAAATTATATAAATATATATACTTTGAATAATAGTTTAATAAATATATTATATATATTATTATTTTTAAATTATATCCTAAGCTAATTACATTTAAAAATATATTATCCCAATGACATTTAAATATATATTTATCACTTTGTTTATTCATAAATAAATCTATTTTTTGTCCATAAAATGTATATCTTAGTATGTATAGAATTTCATCGTTTTTATTTTTCTCTACCTCTACTATTTCAAATTTATTTTCCAAACAAATGTTGTCTCCTTCATCTGTGTCTTCATACACATTTGTATTCATTTCTTCAATGTGAAAGATGCTACTTGTTTTTTTTCCAAGTTTGGAAATTTCTATGCATTGTAGATTCTTTTCTATAGTATTTATATCAAAAAAATAGTCAGCTATTAATTCATGATGTGTAATTATGTTCTCCAAATAGGAATGTTCTGATGTTTGTGCATGATCATGTTTTATTAATTTTGCTTTATATCTATTTTGGATCGTAGTATTTTGTTTTATAGCTATTTTTGTAGTTTTTATACAGAATATTTTTAGTATGGAAAATAAAAAATATGTTAAACAAGTTGATACTTTGGAAACCCAATTTTCAAGATGAATATATAATGGATTATAAGAACAAATAGTTTTTATTTTCTTTTTTAAAAATGAACACATAATAAATTCAGAGTATGATAAAATATTATCAAATTGTATTTCTTCTTTTTTCTTTTTATTTAACTTATTAAAATAATCAAATGGCCATAATTTAATTTTTACATTCCCATTTTTGTTATTTAAAATAAATTGTAATATAACTTTTTTTTCACTATTTTCATTTAATATAGGAACTTTATATTTTTCAAAAAAGTTATATAATTCTTTTCTAAATTCTATATCATACAAATATATGTCTAAATAAAGTAAACAGTTTGAATCATCTATATGATAATTATAACAAGAGGGGGTAAATTCAATTTTATCTGTTTTTTTATATTTTTTATATATTTGAAACTGTTTTTTTATATAATTAAATGAATTATATTGATTTAAATATGCTTTTAAAAATTCTAAAATTTGAGTATTACAATAAAAATTACTAGTTTTATATATTTCATAATATATATCAGAAAGTTCAAGCTCCTTTTCTTTCCCCTTATTATTTATATTTTTATAATAACTTTCTATATTTCCTATCTGTCTTGTTTTCTTAGATCTATAAATTTGATCACTTATTTGTTTGTGTGTATTATTCAGTGGTAATTCCATATTATTTTCACAATCTGATAAAGAAGATTCATACGTTTCACTTTCACTCTCACTACATTCTGAATAGTATGCACTTGTTGTGTCTGGCAAATTTGTATTATTTTTTAAATCCTCTGCTTTAGGATCTTTAACATAATTATGTTCGTTTTCAATTATTTCATTATGATTTGAAACATTTCCTTCTCCAATAGTGTTATTAGTTTGATTTATTCGCCTTTTCATAATTGCATAATTAATCAAAACCAATAGATTATAATTATGTGATATATGAAGGTTCATATCATTTAAAAATAATATATTAACATCGATTATAGTGCATGTTAAAAAATCTGTAATAAATTTTATTTTAACTTGATTGATTATTTCTAATTCTACTAAGCCTTGAGAAAATTTAAAATTTACTTTTTCTTTTGGGATCTTTGACACATAGTAATTAATTAAAAACTCATCTATAAGTTTTTTTTTTAAAATTTGTATCTGATATTTATTTAATTCAAGCACAACCGGATCAAAAGGCGCTTTTAAAATTTGCTTGAAAAGTAACGGGAATCGTGTATATTTTTTTGTGGCTAATAAATCTAATGCACACAAAACATTACTTTGATTTAATTGCAAATTTAATGTTTTTAATTTACATAAATATATATCATATTCATATTTTGTTTTTAATTCGTTATAACTTTGTTTAAGATGTAGTATATTTTTTATTACTTCAATAATATCTTTATGCATTTCTCGATATTTTTCTAGCTCTAAAATTTTTAAATAACATTCTCTCATATGTCTACAATATTGTATCAAGGCACTAATTAAAAAATCGTAATTATTTCCATTATCATTTTCTACCATTTCACAAAATACATTCCAATCATTTATTGATCTTTTTAAAACCTTTTTTATAATTAAAGAATAACTAACACCCTTATACTCTCCATATTCATCTTCCTCTTCTTGCTGCATCATTTCTCTTAACTTTTTACTTCCACAATGTAAGGTATAACTAAAAATTATTATGTACGTCCATATACATAGGTAATACACACATGTGTTGTTTTCCTATCTATATTCTAAATAACGAATTTTTTTTATATAAAAAGGTAGCCAATTTTTATTTTATTTTTTCTTATAAATATGTTGGTATACCTGATTTATTGCTATTCACATGGATGCAATATTATACGGTTTTAATTGGTCACAAAAAACAAAAAATAAAAATAAAGCCACTTTTTCTTTTTATATGTTAAAGATTGATAAATATAGCATGAAACATATAAAGCTTTTTGCATGCTTATACTATTACTTAGCCAAATAAAATTCGCATGTGTTGATAATGCAGCTTTTAGAAAATTACGATTTATAAGCCAATCTCTGATGGACACAATGTATTATCAGGTTAGTATATTAAGAGTAGGAGGTAAACAAAATTATGAATGCCTTTGAGATGGCATTACAATTTTATATAATCCTTTGCACGTTTTAAAAAAAGGTACAAAGTGTGGAAACAAAAAAATAATATTATATAAAAAATGAATCTAATAAAAATAAATTCAAAATATTAAATGTTTTTAAAAAAAGGGTAGTAATATGAAAAAATAGTGGGGAAGAATGGGAGAAAATTCATGCGAGTAGCATATGTATATATATCGAAAATATATGAAGGTTATTTTTCAAAAAAAACAGAAATAAAAATAGAGTAAGGCAAAACATTGCTTAAGCTATATTCTTATTAAAAATATACACATTATTTTTCTGCAATTTATAGGCAGTGCGATATGAAAAAGTGAAAATTATTATATTCCAATTTTTTCTATATATTATATGGATATATTCAGTAAGCACATACTTACATATTAAACTTGAAAAAATTATAATTAAAAAAATAATAATAATAGGTAAAAGTTATTTCAAATATATAAAATCAAAAAAGGCTTTCCTTCTTTTCAAAATGTTTATCGTATGTGTCAAATTAAAATACATTTCAAACTTAAAAAAAAAAGAAAAACAAGAGGAAAAAATGCATATAGAGAAAATACCCTCTCTTGGTTAGGTTTAAAAAATGGAATAAACAAATTGTTATGCAATATGTAACATATAAGTATATGATCGAAAATAGGTCGATACTTATAATAATTGAATGATTCCAATTTTTATTATTCGATTATGTATACTCTTCTATATATGTCTTCTCATGCTTTTGTAAACCTCCATTTTATGTATCTAAAATGAGAGAGTTCAATTTTTTTTTCATATTAATAATTATTTGATCATTTTCATTATATATACCATTTTGTATTAATCTGTTTATTTCACTTTTCAGATTTTCAGCAATTTTTGCTTTATTAACATTTACAATTGGATTAGAATCTTCCACAACATTTGGTTTTATTTCATCGTTATTTTTTTTTTCTCTTTTTGGTATCAGCTTAGTAAATTTGTAGTTACTGTTTTGATTTTCGTCATCATTTGAATCATAAAATGTTTCTTTTTTTTTTAATTCTGTAAAATAATTTGTCTTATTATAATATTTATTTATTACACCTTTATCTTTTTCTAATTTGTTTCCATCATTTTCAATCTGTTTTGTTTTATCTTGTTCTACATTCGTTTTCAAATAAGAATCACTTTCATTTTCCATTGTGTTTTCAAAATCGCTCACCAAAATTTGATCGCTTTTTATTTCTTTATTAATAATAGTTTTTAATTGATTAACAATTTTTAAGAGAGAATGAAAATTATCTTCGAGTTTTTCATTACATGTTTGATCATATATATATTCAAAATTAAGAACAAAATTTGTCAACAATTTTAACATATGTTTTCTATTTTTTTTTATATTTTTAATATAATTTTCAATTTGGCTAGTATGTTGATTTTTTCCATCTTCTGTCTTATCTTCATTTTTGGCTTCTTTTAATTCTTGAAAATATTTATTACTTATAATTGTATTATCTTTATTGTTATATTTACTTAGCATTTCTTTCATATGATCATTTTCTTTTTTCAAATTTTTAATATCATTTTTTAATTTTTTATAACTTGTTTTCAATGTATTATTTTCTTCTAATATGCTACTACTTAAATTATTATGTCTTATACTTTTTTTAAAATTACTTAACGATTTTTCATAAGCAATTTTTATTTGTTTTAATTTATTTTCTATATTTGATATTTCGCTATTTAATTCTTGATCTTTTAATTTTAATTCATTTCTACTATTTAATATATTTATTTCATCTTCTTTCATTTTAATTATAATTTCTTTAACTTTATTTTTTTTTATTTCGAATTCATTTTTTCGCTCTTTTTCCATTTGTTCATATTTTTTTGTAAATTTTTTTATTAAATTATTTTCTTTTTTTTTAAGTATTTCCTTCATTAATTTCTCTTCCCTTTCTTTCCATAATTTAAACTCATATATATTAGACGGTATATTACCCGTTTCACTATTCCATTCGTTAAGTACAGGATTATGAATTACATTTTCATACACACCCAATCTGTTCTCCATCATTTTCTCAGCCATTTTCTCTTTTTTCTCTTTTATGCTGAAATATATTTCGGCATTTATTTCAGAGGTTAAATACTTTTCTTTAAACACATTCAAATAAAGAGATATGTTTAATTTCTGTTTATAATAACCCTTACTATTTTCATTTTCTAATGCTTCTTTTAATTCTTTAACAACATTTTTTATATTAAACTCACCTTTCCCTATGTTTATATTATTGTCTTGTTCTTTAATTGACAATTCAAACAATATTTTTTTATTTTCAAAATAGGATAATAGCTCACTCTCTTTCAATTCGACGTCACAATCCAGGTGGCAATTTTTTAACTCAATCTGGGAGTGTCAATAAAAAAAAAAAAATATAAGTATAAAACATTTTCACTTGGCAATATGAACGATTTTTATTTTATGTATTTTTTAAAAAATTGATAAAATTTACCTTTTTGTTTTCTTCGAAAATATATAAGGGTGATACAAAACTACTTCCCATTATGTTCGATTCCATTTTTATAAAAAAATTATTTTGCTTATTTTTATTTTTTTCTGCATATATATTACTAAGTTCAAGGATATGACAATTTATAGCAGATAGAAAAATATTACAGAAAATTTTATTATCATTTTTGTCAAGGGTTATAGGTAATCCCAAATTCCCTGTTATATTATTTGTTCGATTATTTATACCGAAATATTTCTCATCATTTTTATGTCCCCTACCAAAGGAATAAATTTGATTATTGTCTTCATCAATTTGGGGTATCTTATTATAGGACATGATATCATGGCTATCTGAAGTAGCCATATCATGTTGTATGTTTGTAAAATTATAATTATCATCACTGTCTGATTTAGCATTACTATAATTTGAATAGAGAGGGAAAGAAATAATGGTTGCCTTGAATTTTAGGTTAGGCATAGAATTAGAGGATGTAATTAAATCATAAGATATTTGCCTAAAATCGGAATAATTTTCCCATGCTTCTTTTTTTTTATTTATATAATTTTCATTATCATTATTATTTTGAAGTAATGATCTTTTATCTACTTCCAATTGCATTTTATTAACATAAACAAATATATCATTAATTAAAAAATAATCATTTATTTCTTTTATTTTATCAACAAAGATTAAAGAAAAATGGCATCCAACACTATTTTTATTATCCATATGATCACTAAAGCGATCATTATTTATATGAGCCGTATCATGATTATCATCTAGTTGGTTATTTAATTCTTCTTGATCATTTTCATTTATGGATGAGTTTGGTGTTATGCTATGTACAATATTTCCTACACTCACTTCAACATCGTTGTCTATAAAAAATTCTTTTTTATATTGATCAAAATTGATATATAAAAAATATATGTTTTTAAAATTAAATATATTTAATATATGATTAATTTTATTTTCTGTCTTTTCTGTATATATATTATTATTCATATTATGAACCGTTTTTGGATATCGAGGCAAATAGGAATTGTCTAGCCAATTTGTTTTTTTTGTAGATTCTATATATTTTTTATTTATTGAATATTCTTCAAATTTTAAATTTATAGAAAAAATTAAATTGTTTGATATATAAAAATTACTTATATTTTCATATTGCTTATTTTCAATAAATTCAAAATTATTTATTAAATCTTTAAATAAGCATTTAAAATATATATTATCATTATTTTCAAAATTAAAATCATTTTGCATATCTGCACTTTTTATTAAATTTATTATATTTTTATTTATTCCAAAATCTTTATTAACAAATGTGTAATCCGTATTTGTGCCTTCTCTATTGTTGTCATATTTATTTGGTTCACAATTTTTATCTTCTAATTCGTATTGTATTTTTTTTATTTTAATAAATAGCTCGATATTTTGAAAAAAAAAATTTGCAACTTCTGTTATTGTTCCGTTTATAACACATTCGTATTCATTTTTTTTTTTTTTTTTTAAAAATTCGTGAAATTTTTTTATAAAATATCCCTTCGAAATATTACTAGATTCAATATCTTCAACATCAGCTAGGTCTATTATAAAATCATTACATAAATAGTTATCTTCATTCTTTTCGATATTCTTAAAAATTAAAAATTTCAAGTTCATATGAACGCACACAACTTCGTCGGCATCCATTGCATCTTACGCATTTTATTATTTTCCTATTCCAATTTTTTTATATTATTATTTTTGATCATAAAAGATAGCATCACAATATAAAGAGTGTGTATTATATATGGAAAGAATATCGTATGCTTATCCCACCTACATAATAAATTTATGCAAATCCAACTTTGTTAATAAGGAAGGGAAAAATTAGACTAGTACAGGTACAAATGACGGCGTAAAGAATACTGTAGGGAAAACAAAAAGGTAAAATGCCAGACACAAATATATATTAAAAAACACTTTTGTATATCGTAAATCGAAAAAGAGACAATAATGTGTAATACACATATGCCACCCTAATGTAATATGGGTTGAGCACAATGAAGTAAAACACGTAAATGTGTAAATAAGGAAATGCAAGTTTGATACGCCAAAATAAAAATTATTATGGATATACGGATATGTACAATAATTATAAGATGAAAGTAACGAAAATGATGAAGCAATGTTCTCGACTCTTTTTAAGAAAGAAACTTCAAAATAAATCACGTAAAATTGTAAGTATATTCATAAATGCATACCTACAAAAATATATATAATATATGTATAACAAAAATACACAAACAAAAAAAAACAAAATGGGAAAACAAAAGGGGAACATATATTTATAATAGCACAGGCATATTATATATATATATAATATATAATATTTATTTATTTTGCTTATATACGATTTGGGTGATGAATTGAAATGTAATTATAAAATAATTCGTTAGTGTGATAATAATTACGAGCCATGATTAATTAAGTGTATATAATAAAAAGGTATATAAAAAAATAAAATAATTTATTTCATTCAAAGTAGAGGATTTTTACTTATAAATTAGTTTAAAGAAAGAATAATATATCCTTGTTTTTTTTTTTTTTTTATTTTTATTTGTGTGTGTTATTTCTTTCGATTTAAAACATTGAATAAAATTTTTATTGCATAGTTGAAAAATGTTTAGTAATTGAATTTTAAGAAAATAAATGATATATTTACAATTTAAAAAAAATAATTAATTAAATAGCAACCTATGTATATTCATATATTGTAAGGAAGAGCATCCTTTCCTTTTTCATATCCAACCCCAAAAGATAAATCCAGGCGCGATTATAAATAATTATATACACTTCATTAAGTATATATAGCAGCTCGTTTTCATTTTATTTACATTTCCTGATGCTCATAAAAAGGAAAGAAAGTTATATATAAATATTATATAGAAAATAATACAGACATAAATATATTAAGTCCGTCTAAGAGAGTAGGAAAACATGAATGATAATTATTTTATGGATAGTACACATTATAATGATCAAATACATGACGATGAAGGAAATAATACCCTTGAAAAATATGATGAAAATTTGAATAATAAAAATGATATATTCTTACAAAATAAAGTAGGCAGACTAATTTCAGAAAAATACTTATCAGAATTTATCGATGAAGATATTTTTTTTATAGGTGAAATTATAAATCAGCATGAAGATATAATTACCTTGAAATCGGTTAACGGTAAAATGGAAATTTATAAAGAGAAAATATATCATTACCCATTCCTCAGCAATCGCCTTTTTAACTTACACACACATTTGAATGCTATTTTTTTATTTACACTTGCTTAGGCAATTGCGTTGAATGCATAATTAAAGACTCCAACTTTCAGGCACAATCAAAATATATTGGAGTAAAAGGAATCGTTTCAAATAATTTAAAAGTCCTTGAAACACGAGGTATCGTATTTTTAGACGATGTTAATTTTGAAATAGTAAATGACTATATTGATATTAGCATAAAAAATGCAAATTCAGATGTTTTTTTATGTTCTTATTAATTAAAAAATGTGAAATTCAAATATATTAAATATTTGAATATTTTTTTACCGTAATTTTATACCTAATTTATGATTTTCTTTTTCGCTTCATTCGTTTCACTATTCCATTATTCCATTAAATGGGTTTTAATTCAAAAGTTAAAAAAATTAACTAGTTTTTAAATATTTTTCAATTAAAAAAATTATTTAATTAAATGCACTTGCATAAAGACAAAACAAATAAACGTATGCCTGTCTGCAATACTCTAAAAAGGTGTGCTTAGTTTGTAGATACTATATTCGTATCGGTACTACACATATGTTTTCCATGTCTATATAAACAACATGTCATAACATATTAAACTAATAAATAGATGAATTTGAAACAATACATTAGTAAAAGTGAAATTCACAAATAATATTCTTCCATTCCATCTTAAGTTTATTGAAGTTGTATACAAAAGTTTGTATCCTCTCTCAATAAATTTAAAGTAACCAAAAAAAACATATTAAGTAAAGAGATTTAAAACGTTTATTTTGTTTTGGAATTCCTAAAAAGGAAGATATTTGTCTTCTGGTACCAAGCTTAGCCAAACTACAAAAAAAAGAAAAAACATTAATACTTCCAAAACAAAAAGTATAATAGTAAAACATGTAAAGCATATACTATATTTTCAAACTTCAATACCGTGATAATAATGGGACGAATTGATATTCCTCATCAATGCTAAACACGTAAAGTCGGTTCCATTTTGATTTGCTTTTATTTCATTTGATGTAACTGCAAAAAAATAAAGTATAAGGTATATGATAGGGGTATTAGTTATGTATATAAAGCAATGACTTATTCTGTTGGAAGCTTATAGATGCAGCTATATTGTAAACATATTCACTATTATGATAATATTTATTTTATTTCTTTTTGCAACATACTTAATTTCAAAACAAATATGTGATATAATATGTTTTCCAAAAATAAATAAAAAGAAATATGAGCAACTCCATATCCATATCCTTTTGATAGAACATGCCCACCACTAGAAACAAAACCAATTATTTTTTTCGATGCTAAAATGATTTCTTCATTATTATTTTCACATGTTTGTGAATCAGATTGGTTATCTTCTGTTTGAAGTATATATGATATATCTGCTTTATTATTTGTTTTATTATTTGCATTTTTTTTTAATTCCCTTTTTTTAACTACTCGGTTTTTATACCGCGAAATAACTGGCTCCTTTGGCTTCTCAATTTTTTTACTATTATATATTTTTTTGACTTCAATTTTTTTGTGGACTAGCCATTTTTGGATTTTTTTCGTGTTGGGGTATTCTACAAAAAATACAATTACACATACATATATATGCATGCATATGTATGTTTATGCACGGATAGATGCACATATGTACGCACGTTTGTGGCGCATCCGTTTTTTTCTTTTTTAAACTTACGAGTGAAAAACTTGATCAACATCTTCAAGGACATGGAACAGATGTGTGACAACCTTTTCGGGGTTCCCTCCTTGTATGCATAGACATAAACAGAAATAAAATAATTGGATAATACATAAAATTTTGATTTTATATCTTCCATAAATGTGTAAAATGATTCTAAGTCATTTATATTATTCAATTTATTTAAAGATATCGAAATAAAGCGATTTAAAAATGTTTTAATTAAAAAAATATTATATGAATCTGTAACTCTGATAATTTTAATATTGTTATTAGTATAGGGATATATAGATATCCATGAATAATTAAATGGATTATTTATTCCTAAGCAATAATAATTTATTCTTTTATTTATAGGTTTTTTAAAATGTTTTTTTTTTGATAATTCTTCTCTTAAATTATTATAAAAAATTCCACCAACAGAATCAGGAAAATCCTTAGGATAACATAAAAAATCTAAGCATTTAAAAATTTTTTCTCTTTCTTTTAATCCTATAGCTATTGATCCATTTCGAACTAATAAATGAAATAGAACTGAACTTTTTTTTTTTGCTGGGCATAAAATAAAAAATCTTTTATTATTATTATCACTTTTATTTATTATTAATATTGGTATTTTTATATATTTTTGTGAATTATTTTTAATTTGTTCTTTTGTTTTTTGTAGTTCTGTTAAAATTTCATCTTGTTCTGACTGTTTTACATTTCGGTTATTCTTATCCGTTTCGTCTTTTTTACATTCATTTAAAAAGTTGTCTACATAATTATCTAATATATTATTATCAAATATAGAATTATTTTTTCTTTCGTTTTTTATATTTATATCCACTTCGTTTACGAATCTGAGAAACGTATTACTTTGTTTTTTTTCTTTTATAACATCATAAGGTGCAATATTCTTGTTTTTACTTAGCATTTTTAATATGGCGAGTCTTACTTTTTGTTTTTTCCTACTCCTTACATGTTCATATTTATTAATTTTAAAAGTCTTTATAACATTTTGTTTTATTTTTTCATTCATAAGTATATTATTATCATAGGGACTGAAATTGTTTGCTTTCAATAAAAATTTATTTCCTTTTTTGTTTTTTTCTCGTAAATAATTCAAAGCATTAAGACAAGGGCTGTTCTGATTATGTATACTTCCCCTTACCACTTTTTCATCTATTTTATTACTATCAATATTAGTTTGTTTATCTATATTTTCAACTAATTTGCCAGACAGATTCTCATTAATTTTGTAATTTAATAAGAACGGACCAATCGTTTTAGGTAAAATTGCATACATAGGAATAACAAAATCATTTGGTAACGTTATATGTTCATATTTGTAATGATAAATATCTTTTTTTTCTTTCATAATATATTTTGATTTAACTTTCAAAATATTTACTAACAAATTAAAACTATTAGGTCCAATTAATTCATACATACAAATATTTTTAATATGTTTTATATTCACTTTATGAGAGATTCTATTTATTTCACAAGATATTACATTTTCAAAATTTTCTATAATTTCTTTCAAACAAACTGGATGAATAAATATCCAAAGATCCCTTAAGCTATCACCCTTATTTTCGTTTTCCATTTTTTCTATTTCATCATTTTTATATTCATTAATTTGGCTAGCTATATTTATGTTATTCCTTTTTTTACCTTTTTTTGAACTTGCTGTTTTTTCTTCTTTAGATCTCCATAAAAAATATGCAGGGCATATAAGACAATTTTTTGCATTGAAAAAGTTGTTGTTTTCTTCCTGATCAGGTTGGTATGCTTTGGTGTTATTATTTTCATATGTTTGTTTTTCCTGTGCATTGTCATATTTATAAATGAATAATTTTCCTAATAAAATACCTAATAGATATTTATCTTTTAACATATTTGCTTGTTCAACATTTGTAATTTTTTTTAAAATATGAATTATATCATTTTCATTTCCAGATAGTTGCACAACTTCTACATAAGACATGTCATGTATTAATGACTTTCTTTTCTGATATCTAAAAATCCGTCTACTTATTTTATCACAATTTTTTAAAGCTAATTTATAACCATATATATCAATCATTTTAAATTTTTTAGAATGATATAAATGTGTTTCTAGCCAATTTTTTTTTTTAGCTCTTAAAATATATTTTTTATAAAAATAATCATGTGGCATATTAGGATTATTATATATTTTTTTTTTTTTTTTTTTTTTTTTCATTATTTTAGGTTCAGAAATTAGCATTTCATCAAATGTTACTTTTTTACATGATAGTGGTACTCTATATGGATTAAATGACATACACCTCCTCCTTTTGTTTTTATGGATTCTTTGAAAACACCTTTTGAATATATTTCTTTTTTTTAGTTCATTTCCAAATATTTGTAAATCATCTTCCTTTAAGCTAAAAAATGATGAACTCCATAGTATAACATTTTGATTAAACGATTTTATTTCAGAATTTGTTGAAATATCTTGGAGTGGTTTATATATTTTTTCATTATTATTATTATTGTTGTTCATTTCGGCTAGTTTATTGTTTCCATTATTTTTTATGCCCTTCTCATCACTTCCTTTCTTACTGAGATAAATAGTCCCATTATTTTTCACATTTATGGGTGATCCCATATTAACAGTTCATAATAATTATAAATAAATAGGTAGCTGATGTAGCTATTATTGTTAAGAGAGACTTGAAAATAGAAAAAACATATTATATATGTTTGTCGTCCCCCTTGTAAATTCTTTCTCCGTAGGAAATATTACACTAAAAGGGAATTAAAAAAGAAAAATCATATTTTTTTTTCCCCTTTCAATATTTTTCCATGAATAATTTTGGCAACGTCGATTGGCAAAGTTTTCCTGCTTCCCTTTTTCCATATGCATTTTACCTGATGCATTTAACATTTTATATATAAGAAAATGTAAATATATTTTTTTTAATTTAATTTTTTTTATCAATTTTTTGCGTAATATTTAATATGTTCGGGGCGAAAATGATCAGTAGTGTTTTCATTTTTTTTCCATTTCCATTACGGTATTTATCGGCAATGGAATATAGATGAAGAGGCATGCACATAAATATTTTTTCAAGCTTTATAAAAATATTTTTCGAATATTTTTTCCATGAGTCGTCTATTATTATTATTATTATCTTTGATTTATTAAGATTGCTCAATTTTTTACGTTTCAACATTGCATAGCAATTGTATATAATTTACAGAATGTTGCAGACCTATTGAGTTACATATATTTCGTTAGCCTTTTGGATAACAAAATAAAAATTATGCACCGTTGTAACCTGGTTTATGTTATGCATAAATAATAACCAATTGTAAGTTGAACTCGAATATGTGAAATAACTTTTGACAATGATAAAAAAATAAATCCTCTTTTAAATTTAATAAGTTCATTTTATATGTTCGTGTAAGCATAAAATAAATGATAATATATAGCCACGCAAATAAATGAAATTAAAACTAAAATAATAAAATCATGGTAATACAAATAAAGCAAATCATGTTGTATGCACAAACAGCTATGAATTATTCTTAGCCTTTTAAAAGTTATAATAAATTATCCATATCCTTGAAAGCTAATATATATATTGCGATATATTTATATTCCTCTCTTAGTATGGAAATGAAAAAATGAAAATAAATAAACAAGTAAAGAAATGATGAAATATGTAAAATATAGGTGAAAGAGAAGTATAGAAATATAAAAGCAAATATATATGTAAGCATATAAAATTTAACATAAATATTATTGGTATTAGGAAACACTAGTAATTAACAATTAATGAAATTTAAAAAAAGACTAAAAAATAAAAGTATGGCCATTTTGTTTTTATCCCATATTGAATAGTAAATTTATATATTAAAAGAGGGATATTTAAATAAATATAAAAAAAACAAACATATATATGTAATATAAAATGCTTGTTTTTTTTATATTATACAAATAAATGATATCAAATTATACATCATATATACTTTAAACAATTACTTTTACATCATTACATATAAATAATATTTTTTCATATATAAACCCTATTGGAAGGTAAATCCCATCATATGTTAATATTTTAATTATACATATGATAGATAATAATGTATAATATAAACAATTTTTTTTGAAAAACTTAACTCGAATATTAATATTTCATTTTTCTGTACCTTCCCGAAATATTTAATTATGTGGGTATATTTTTTTATCAAATTACAAATAAATATGATTATTCAATTGACACATAAAATTATTCTGTACAATCGAAAGTATAAATATATTGCATTTTGCGCATATATATTTTTTTAGACATGTCATTATATATATCCATATAGGGAGAAAAATATTTTGACTAGTTTTTCATTACACATATATTTCAGTAAATCTATTTTTCCCTTATATGAAGGAAACCATTTGCTATATTTTTTGTTTTACTTTACTAGCTTGAATGATCTGCATTCGTACATCCGGGATTAAATTGTTTGAATGCAGAGTCGCTTATGCAGCCTCGTTTTCCAAAGCTTGCTCTTCGTCAGGTTGCTCTTGGGCAGCTTGATCTTGGGCAGCTTGCTCTTCGGCAGCTTGCTCTTCGGCAGCTTGCTCTTCGACAGATTGATCTTGGATAGCTTGCTCTTCGGCAGGTTGCTCTTGGATATCTTGCTCTTCGGCAGGTTGCTCTTGGATATCTTGCTCTTCGGCAGATTGATCTTGGGCATCTTGCTCTTCGGCAGGTTGCTCTTGGGTATCTTGCTCTTCGGCAGGGTGCTCTTGGGTATCGTGTTCTTCGGTAGGTTGCTCTTGGGTATCGTGTTCTTCGGCAGGGTGCTCTTGGGTATCGTGTTCTTCGGTAGGTTGCTCTTGGGTATCGTGTTCTTCGGCAGGTTGCTCTTGGGTATCGTGTTCTTCGGTAGGTTGCTCTTGGGTATCTTGCTCTTCGGCAGATTGATCTTCAGTAGCTTGCTCTTCGACAGGTTGCTCTTCGATAGGTTGCTCTTCGACAGGTTGCTCTTCGATAGGTTGCTCTTCGACAGGTTGCTCTTCGGTAGCTTGCTCTTCGGCAGGTTGCTCTTGGGAAACTTGATCTTGGGTAGCTTTGTCCTTTGGAAGATCGGTTAAAGCACTAGTGCTTTGCGTTGGTGAAGCCTCACTTGATGCGGCGCTCTTATCATCAGCACTTCTGAGATTTTTTTTAACTTTTTTTTTTTTGGGGGTCTCTTTTTGTGTACCTGCCATCCAATCTACAAGTTTTTTGATAACCTGTTCATTTCCGGGCTCCATTGTAATCATATGTTCCATATCGTCTAATGTGTGAAATTCTTTTTTTTTAGTTTTCAAATTATTATAAAATTCCTGAGCAGAGTCGTGACTGCATTTTTGATCATTAGCAGAATGGACAATAAGTATGGGCACATCTTTGACAACTTTGTCTGCATCCTTATTTAAATTATCAGCAGCTTCCAATAATTTACAAACAAATTTATTAGTAATAGGTTTGTCATAAAATATTTTATCATATCCATATAAATCTTTTAAAAATGGAAATGCTTCATAAGTTGTATTTGGTGCAAATCTCGATTTTGGAAAAAACACGGATGATAACTTCATCAACGGTATATAAAAATATTTCCATGAAGGTTTTTTTCTTACATCCTTTGCTGATAACATTCCTGATAATGAACAAGCACCTTTTATATTTAGTCGATTATAATATTTGTATCTCCTTTGTGATAACAGTTCCAATATTCTCAAAACAATATTTCCTCCCATTGATAATCCAACTAAATACATTGGTATAGGTGTTTTATATGGATCTATGTTATAGTCAGGTTTTTTATATTGATTTTTTTCGGGATGACGTAAATATAAACCATTGGCTATAATTTTATCTTCGTTAGAACAACAGATATCAGATTCATCTTTTAAAATTAAATCACATTTGGTACATCTCTTTTTTTGTCCTATTGCATTATTATCATTTTCTTGATTATCCTTAGCAGCTTCGTTAACGATTGATTCATGTACCCCATTCATATATTGAAGTATATCATCAGCAAAATCATCAAACTCATTAATGTAGGTTTTTTTATTTTTATAGCATTCTGATTCACCATGTCCTTGTAAATCTAAACCATAAACAGAATACCCATTTTTGTTTAATTCTTCAATCCAACTATCTTTATGGACATAAAAATTTTCGCCATCATTTAAAATAGCCTTGTCATTATTTGGTATAGTGACATTATGTTTTAAATAATCAAAACGACAATGGGAATTTAAAGAGTGCACTAAAAATACTATTCCTACCGGTGCCTTGACAAGCCATTTTAATGTTTTTATCTTCAAACCATGTTTATTTGTAAAAAACCCAATATCAGGATCACCCATTATTGATGGGTCTTTATTACCCGACCTTAGTATGGGCTGGACACTTTGTGCTTCTTCTTGAGATAGCTCCATTTTTTTTTTTTTTTTTTTTTTTTTTTTTTTGTATTTTTCTATTTATTAATATGTATTACTATATGCTTTGATATTATGTACTTATAAAAATTCATAATTTAATATGAAAATATATGTTTTTCTATAAACATAATAATTCAAAAATTATTAAAAAAAAAACAAACAACAATGACAATAATAATATACAACACCATGCAGATAATACTAATATCTGGTTGGAGTTATTCAAAATATTAAAAACTTGTAATGGTCAATTTAAAATAAAACATAAAATCAAAATATGTGAATTTTTTCACATATTTTAGAAAATCATGGATAATAAAAAAATAATAATAAAAAACTTACATATTTTTAAAAATAATGGAAAATAAAATTAAAAATAAGAGAAAAATTCACATGTTTTTAGAAAAATAAAGAGATAATATTACCCCTTTAAAATAAACAATAAAAAATACCATAAAAGGTAAAAATTCTAAAATTTAGATAAAAATGCAAATATTTAAAAACATAAAAAAAATTAAATATTAATCTAAAAAAATATAAATTTTAAGGTTATTTTTTAGTCTGTACCTATGTTAATATATATAAAATTTAAGTATAGTGGTTATTTATTGACAAAATTAATTTTAAAATATTAACTGTTCTAAAGTAAAACCCATTAGAAATAAAAGTCTATAAGGGAAGTATTAAAATCTATTTAAAAATTATATGTATATATAATAGGTAATTATATATAATATGTAATATATATATTAAGAATATCTAAGCACTGCCTACTACTCAGATCTCTATTAAGGTAATTATATATATATAATATATATTTTTATACAATGTGATAATATAATTACAACACCCCTACTTTTTTAATTGCATACTAGAAAAGTACGAATTAAAAAAAATATTAGTTATAATTTATAATAAAGTGTTTTATTTTATTATTTTTGCGGTGCTTAACATGTTTTTTATCCCTTTCTAAAATATGTGATTTGTTCTAAAAAATAAATTATTTAAAAAAATTATAATATTAATTACTAAAAAATTATTTTAAATGTAATAATATAGTTCTACCCTTTTGGTTATATTTTTATTTTCTCTTATTATTTGGAATGTTTTTTACTATATGTTAATATTTTTTCTCAAAAGCGAGTTGTAATATATTAAGATCGGTTATATAAAATTTTGAGTTCAAGGTTTTTTTATTTCGCATGCATTATTGTAAAAATTAAAAATTCTTAAAAAAAGAAATGTAACCTAATAAACTGCACCTTTTAGAAAGCGCTAAGTATATATAAATACGCCAAAAAAACACAACAAGCAATAATAAAAAAAATAAATAAACAAAAAAATAAAAATAAATAAAAAATATAATGTTTAACAGGAAATTTGGCAACTATTTATTTTATTAATGCAATTCTTAAATCTTACCTAAAAACATATACATTTAATGTAACCACTTTTATTGTATATAAAATATATTAAAAAAAACTGATGATATATAAATTTCCAATACTATTTACAAAACATATTTTTAACTATATTATATGGTTTAGCTTAAATGTTAAAATTTGTATGACTTGTTCATATAAAAGGTATTAAATTTTTTTTTTTTCAACAAATTTATTAACTATTTAGCTAGAAAAGTCATAAACTTATAAATTATACAATTGTCTGCACCTATTTTTTTAAAGTTTACTTTAATTTGATATTATACTAAATTAATATCTTTAAAGCTTATAATAATAGTAATTTATACCTTATTAAATATGTCAAAAAAAAATATATATATTGAATATGCCGGTTTTAGTTAACATAGTATAAAAATGTAAAAATTGGTTATAAAAATATTTTCAAAAAAAAAAACGATCAAATATATATTACAAAAAATATTAAAAAATAAATAATTTAAAATGAAGTAATAAAATTATGTATATATCATTCCCATTTTTTTAATATATACATTTCTGTTTTTTCTTAAATGGTTGCACATACTAGGGTCCATGTATTAAAATTTTTAGAAAAATATTTTTGGTACTTATTCTTCCATGTTCATAGATCGATTATTCAAAATACGCATGACACTTTGTATTTACCAAAAGTGTCTAATGGCGCTCCCACTATTCGCTAACACCTAGTGTTGCATAGGTTGGAAATGACGGAAAAATTATTCTAAAACGGTTGTAAAGTGGTTGAAATGGCTGATTATATTTTAGCTGCTGGCTGATAAGTTTAGGATCCACTCTGTGACTTTTTTTAAAATTCGTTCGTTTCCTGGTTCCATAGTTAAGATATGGTCCATATCGTCTAAAGCAAATAGTTCTTTATTATTTGATTTAACGTTATTAAAAAATGTTTGAACGCCATTAAAAAAGCAAGCACTATCCTCTCGTGAATGAACAAATAATAATGGTACATCTTTTGGCAAATAGCTAATATCATTATTTAAATTTTGAATAGCTCTAAGTAATTCATAAGCAAGTTTACAAGTAGCTGGTCTTAATGATACATTTTTATCATATTCATATATATTATTTATGTATGGGAATTTTTTAAATTCTAATGGCGGAACAACTCGTAAACTAGGAAAAACTGTTGCTAGTACTTTTGCAAATGGTATATAAAAATATTTATATGAAGGTTTTTTTAATATTTCGTCGATGGATATCATGCCTGCTAATGATATAGCACCTCTTATATTTATTTTATTATTATTAGGTGTTATATCTTTCGATTTTCCTATAGTTTCTAAAAGACGCAAAGTTATATTTCCTCCCATTGATTGTCCCATAATATAAAATGGAGGTAATTTTGTATTTATAATATTATTATGTAAAGAATTTGTATTATCACCACTATTAAGATTACTCTTATATTTTTCTAAACACAATGTATCATGAACTCTATTAATAAATTGTAAAACATCATAAACCAGATCATCAAATTCTCTAACATGCTTTATTAAGTTTTCCCATCCTTCTGATAAGCCATGTCCTTGTAAATCTAAACCATATACACTTATTCCTTTTTTATTAAATTCTTCAATCCAACTACCTTTATATATATAAAAATTATCTGCATCATTTAGTATAGCTTTTTCATACCCTACTAATGTAATATTATGTCTTAAATAGTCAAAGCGTGCATTCCCACTTAATCCATGAATTACAAATAAAATGGCTACTGGATTTTTTACTTCCCATGCATATGTTTTTATAGCTAATCCATTTTTATTATTAAATGTATCAATTTTAGGTCTTCCGTCTAATTTTTCATTTTTTTTATTGCCACCAGATGAGTTACCTCCTTTCTGTTTATCGTTTTCTCTTGATTGATCGGCAGCCATTTTAAACAAAAATAATCATGCGTATATATGACATCAATCATTAAAAAGCGGAATTTAAATATATGCAATATTATGAAAAAAAAAAATACTTTTTTCAAAAAAAAAGGATAATAAAATTTAATTATTTATGATGCGGAAATATAAAAAAATTTCAAAATTGTTTGCAAACATATATGGAAGTATTATATATTTGCATGGGCATATAAATATAATTATGTATATATTCTAGACTTTTTCTAAGACTTTGGAATTGTACATAATAAAAAGTATGCAATTTATAAGCTAAAAATGGATATGTATATAATGTACTACATACTGATTATCCTTATCATATATATAAGATTATTATGTGTTTAATACTACGAAAATAACATATATGATAAGTATGTGTGTGATGAATTTATACGAAACTTAAAGCAATTTGAATTCTTATTATTTTGGAATTATGTAACCTTATGTATTTAAATGACGCAAACAAGAAAAATAAAAAAATAAAAAAAACAATCCCAAAGTTATAAAGTTGGAAAAAATGCTTTATACAGCTGCCATTAATATAAACATACAATTAATTATATAAAATAAAAATAATATAAAGTGATGAAAGGAAAATCATAAAATATTTGTTTTTTAATAAACAAATATGAAAACAAATATAACTAAAAAATTTTTATTTTCATTTAATTTATTTTTATACCATCTTAATGAAATCAAATCATTTATGAATTATGCATATTTCCATTTTTTTTTAATTATCAAAAGGTTTATAACTCGTTTAAAATATAAGATTAATGATTTATTCATATAATTAAAAGGGGAAAAAAAAAATATATATTTATATATATAATCACGGAGTTCTATCGATTTTATATTTGCTTATAAAACAAAAATTATTATTTTCATTTTTATAGGTTTTATATATAACGGTACGTACAGTTTATATATGCATATTTCTACGCATGCGTGTTTTACATAATATAGGCATAACAAATTAATTTCCTTTTATTTGTAAATCATAAAACGAATAAAGGTTTGCCAATTTAAATATGTTTTTCTTTTATTTTCGACAATAATTGATTTGTTTTAATTTTTATAAAAAAAAAAAAAAAATGCCGCTAGGTGTTCCTATGAGAAAATATTTATTTATTGTATCCACTTCATTTATATGTATGGCGATGGGTTCATGTTGTGTGCACTTAATTATGAAACCCGAAATGAAAGAATATGATTTATCAAAACATTTGAATGATAGAAATAAAGCAATTGAACAAGTTCAGAATGAAATCTTAAAAAGGAAAATGTCCTAGCTAGTCAGTAAAAAAAAATATATTTCCATATATACACAAAATTATCAATAACACCTTTTGTTAATTCTCCAAGTTGTACTCTTTCCCATATTACGATCTGGCATTAAAACGAAGAAAAAAAATAAAACGAAAACAATTCGATACAACTACCAGCATGCAAACTATTCTTCCCAATCATAATTTACTAATAATTTATCACGTGCTAATTAATTTTTTTTTTTTTTTTTAACTAATTTCACAATTCGTTTAAACTTATTTTTTTCCAACTTGTTTGAAAATTTTTTCGAATTTCTAATATTTAAAACTTATATTTTTTAATGTTTTGCAAACTCATAGACAATCACATGTGTGTGTGTGAAGCCTATAAATATAAGTTGCGGCTTTATAATGAATTATAAAAATGTGAAATAAATAGAAGCAAAATGAATATGGCAGTACAAATAAGTCTAGGGCCCAATTGCAACGCTTGTATTCTTTTCCAATTGGGCATTACAAAAATATCGAAAGTCGAGTAGACATATTATATGCACAAATATTGTAGTAACAATGCATGACTGTAAAATACATATGAAAAGGAATTAAAATGAAATGAAAACAAAAAAAAATGAAATATAAAAATAACAAAGGCTAATGAAAATAAAAAAGGGATATATACATCCTTAACAAGCATATGCACATTAATCTTAAAGATTCTAAAAATGAAATAAAATCTTAATAAAAACACAACTATATACAAGCATATGAATATATAACACTTTTCGAAAATTGGCTTTAAAATTAGGCACATATAAATGGGTATGAATCGGTTTTCTCTTTTCTAATTACTTTATCTTCTACACTAATTAAAATGTTGTCCTCTATAAATTGAAAACAATTTGAGTTGCTCACAAGTTGATGCTAGTAAAAATAGTGAGCATTTTACATCTGCTTATATGGAATAAGTAGCAATTTTGAATCATTTGGTTTTCATATGTCTGAATCGAAAATAGATTTAAGATGAGAAGGAGCAACACGATATACCCAGACATTTCCTTCACGTCTATCTAATCTCGATGTTCGTTGTCTTGCCCTTTTTCTAGTAACAATTAATTCTCTAATATCTTCAATTATTTCTCTATTTAATGACCAATAAGAGTGTCTTAATGTATGTACATTTGATCCTAACCATGTAGTATCTATTACATCTACATCTAACCAATCTCTATTATCTCTATAACAATAATTGGGCTCTATTCCAGTAAATACTAATAATGTATTTCTAAACATAGGTGGTTGATGATGTAAATTCGTTTTTATATGTAAATTATTTTGTTTATTTTGATTTCCTTCAAAGGAACTTTTATAATCTGTATTGTATTTAGCAGTATGATCCACATAGTCATTATCAACACTTATACTACTACTATAAGTATCTTTTTTTATTTTTACTTTTGTTGGTTTTAAATAAGAAAGTCGAATAAGATTTAGAAATTTATTCATAGAATTTTTAACACATATAGTAATAGTATTTTTTTGGTTTTCGCTAGCCATTTCACAATTTTCCCAATCAAAATGTGATGAAGAATGTTTATAATTTATGTTATCATTTTTAATGCCTTTCTTATTTTTTTTATTATCTATTTGTATAGAATAACAATCTAATTTATTACTATCGAATACATTATTTTCTGAACTACTAATCGACCATTTTGAAAAATTATTTTTAGAAACATTTAAATCAAATACATTTTTACCTAACGATTTTGTTCCGCTAAATATTTCAGCCCATTTAAGTGCCTTATCATTTGAGTCACAATAAATAGATATAACTGTGCAATAAGATCGAAGAAATATATATTCTTTATTTACAAAATCATTTAAAGAATATTCAGGATTCATCATTGTTAATGTAATTAGTTTCATTTTGTTTTGATTATTTTCTACATTGTCTTCTTCATCAATAGTTGAGAAAAGCCCACCCTTTACAATATCATGGAAGGCTAGTAAAAACATTCTAGTTCCCATACTATGCGTAATTATATGAATTTGTTTTATTCCTGTGAAGGTATAAGCATATCAAAGAGTAAGTAACCACAATGGGAAATTCACAAAAAGCACAAGATATTGCCATACACAAGCACATGAAATGAATCCATAAAAAGAAATTAAAACTTTATGCATTAAGGCTAGACAAATAAAGACGATACAAACTTACCGTTATTTCGAAGGGTGTCTAAAAACGATTTGAAAGCATGATGGATTTCTTTATTTTTCGAATTCTCTCGTGCTATAAAAAATTCTAACATATTTTTTCCAGAAGGCCAATTAAATAAAAACAATTTAATATAATTTGGGAAATTACCAAAGGATGCCATTTGTCCTAATATTTGTAATGCTTCTAAATGGCTAGTATTATAACCATGAATAAAAATAACAGCTTCTAAAGAACCAGCCAATTCACATCTAACCCATCCTTCTAGACTTAATTCTTTAATATTATCAATCCATGAATATAATCTTTTATTAAAATTTTTTTTATTATTTACTATATTTTCATTTTTTGTTTTTTTAATAATTTTAATTTTAACTTCATTATCTTCTAAATCATCTGTTTTTCTTTTTTTATCTCTTATCATTGGGTAGGTACTTTTTTTTTTGTTTATATATCCAGTGATATATAATCCTCTTTCTGCATCTATAGATATATGTAAATCTGTATTATATGTAATACCAAAATTGGGCATATGCGGACATAAATTTTGAAGTATAATATTCATGCATTTAGTTTTATATACATTTGTTATATATTCAGAAAATAATAAACTTTGATATTTTTTTTTTTTAATTCTTAATTTTGGTAGTGTGCCTGAAAATGTTTTGGGAATAAATAATTTCTTATTTCCCATTATCCATAATTTTTTATTTTTTTTAATTTCATTTTTTATTGGATTATTATCACTAGCATTACTATTGTTATAACTTTTTATAAACTTAAAATTTTTTAGACGATATATTGTCCTTTTCATACTATATCCTATTCTTTTTTTTACCTTCCTCTTTATCTGTTTGTTTGATGTTTTTTTAACAAACTCTCTAGATGTTTTAAAATTTATTTTTTTTTCATGTCTATTATTTATATCTTTATTTTCAACTTCTTTACTTTTTCCAAATCTTATTCCACCATTACTTCCTCGCTTTTTTTCTTTTTCACCAGTCTTATCATTTGAAATGCTACTTAAAATATGATCATTAGATTTTATTTTTTTAATTTTTTTCGTCCCTACTTTATCAGTTTGTTTCTCTGAAATGGCGTGCAAACTATTTACTTTATTTTCTAAATTAGACTTATTTCTTGCATTTCTTTTTTTCTTTCGTGTCTCAACAGACATGCTCGTACTTTCTACTGGTATACGAATTGCACCATGCTTTATATCGTTCATTATTATTTTCTTTTTTCGATTTTTTAAATTGATGCTATCTCTTTTCACATGTTTTTCACTCTTTCGTTCATCCAAAGTGTTACCATTTCTTATACAACCACTTTCGAATGTTATTTCGTTTTCTTTTTTGGAATCACCACTCTTCGAAATTTCCAAACTATTCTCATTATATTTACAAGACCTAAGTCCATCAAAATTGTTGCAATCCAAATCGTCGTCTTTATGTGATTCCAAATTATTTCGTATTATGCATAGGTGATCTAGTTTATATTCATTTCTATAATAAGGGGATTCTTTTTCAATTGTGTTTAAAACTTGGGTTGGTTCTAATTTTCGATCTACATCTAGTTGTTCATTAAGTACGTTTTCCATCTTATTTGAATCAGATTCTATAGGTTCTACATTGTGGTGAAAACCATTTTCGAGTTCATTTAAAATTGGCTCATCCAATGTTAATTCATTAATGTCATAACTTAAATTATATAAACCATCATAATCGATACATTTCCCTTTTAAATATATTTCACTATCAATCATTGAAGATGTACGTAATTCAGTATCAGTAACTTTTGTATGACCATTTTTTTGATACTTCGAATTCAAATCATTTGTTAAATCTGCATCTGAACATTCAGGATTTTCTTCACTATAAGCATTATTAGCTATCTTAGAATAATTTATTCGTAAAATATCATTACTAGCTTTTTCGACAATTAAATATTCACAACATTCTCTTTTTTCTACAACTCCATGCTTAGAATAATTCGGTTTTTTATCTAAATTTTTTTTTCTATTTGTTTTTTTTTTATTATTTTGTAAAGTCAGATTTAAGTTGTAAAATACGACTCTCGGGAATGTTCGATAAAAGGCTCCACTAACACAGCACTCCGTGTCTGCAAGACCTAAAAAGGGAAGAAACAAAAATTGTTATTATATCAGTCGATAAATGAGTTGCCAATATGTAGAGACAAACGATGAGCCTACCTATTGTCAAATCGTTGGGTTCACAACTTGTACGCCCATAACCAATCTTAATACACATAAAACCAGAACCCGTTTTCAAATCACGACATTTAAATGGACCAACAGGAATTCCATGATACCAATAGCCAATCAAAACTTCACCTTCTGAATGTATTCCCCTCCAATAACCAAATCCATGAGGTCTTCCTTTTCTGTCTAATTCTCCGATATAAAAAATGATATAAAAATTCATATCAATACCTTTTATTTTATTTTTTATTTTTTTTTTATATGTTTGTTTTTTTTTTCTAAAAAAATTTGTAAAAAAGAAGGAGCATTTTTCTTTTTTGATAACAACATTATATCCAATTGCACTTTTAGTATTACTTTCAATATCTTCATGTTTAATTGTGTCTTGTTTTTTATATAATGTATTAAATAGATAGCTATTCATTTTGTTAAGATAATATGCATCTATATTATTAGGGACTCTAAAATGTATTATTTCTTTTTTTATGATTGAATAGGAATTTAAAAAAAACGTATCTAAATATAATTTAAGTAAATGTGGATATATTAATTTATTGTAAGTAGCATATAAAGAAACAGCTGATATAAGTATAGTATAGAGTAACAAATTAATGATGTCTACATAAAAAGTATTATAAATTTTTTGTAATTGTAAATTAAAATAATTTTTTTTATCATATATTTTTGGAGATGAATCTAACAAATCATTTTCTTTTTTTTTTAGAAATAGAAAATTAGAATAAATTATTATTGGAATCTGAATAAGAAATAAAAACATAAATAAAATAGTTAACCTTCCAGCTAATAAATAATTAGAAGGGATACCTAACTTTATAAGTAAGACTATACATATTAATAAAACTCCATAACAAATAGATTGTATAACACTATTTAAATCATATATATTTAAAAGAAAAAATATATTATTGTTCCCTAAAATATTACCACCATTATTATAACTATCATCATATCCATCTATTCCTGGTTCATTAAAAATATATCCTGATGTTAAATTTTTTGATATTTGAATTATTATTTTTGTTATAACAGCATATAAAATAATATAGCTAGCACATTTAAGTGAACTATAATTATAAAACGTTCCCATATATTTTCTTAATAATTCTCTATACTTCATAAATTTTAATGTTTCTTCAAATCCTCGTACATCATTATGTAGTCCATAACCTTTATGATTTCCAATTTTATTCATTTCATTTTGAGTTTTAAAATTACATTTTTTTTTACAACTTTTGCTATCTAATTTAGTAATACCCTTTTCATTAATAGAAGGAATATCATCATTCAATGTACTATCTTCAATTCCCTTTTTTGTTTTTTTTAAAGATTCACTTGTTTTTCGTTTTTTCCCTACCTCATTGCCACTAAAATGAGAATTATTCTGTACTGAAGACATACTAAATTGTGTTTCTAAATGTTTATTACTCCTTCTTTTAATATCTGTTTCTTCATAATTAAATATAGTTTTACTTTTATTATTTTCCTTTCCTAATTTTTTCAAATTGTGTCTATTCTCTTTTTCAACTGAAAAATTGTTTTTCTTACTTTTTGGTGGCTCTCCACATTCCTCTTTCAATTGACTACTAAATTGTATTTTATCAATTCCCTCAGTGGGTGTAGTAAATATATTTTTTATTATTTTTTTTTCATCTCTACAATTGTCATTCTGATTTTTTTCTAAATTAGTAGCAGTATTTGCCCCGCATAAAAGCTCGTTGATATTTTGAAACATAAAATATTCATTATTTTGTGAACTATTTCTTTCTTTTTTTGAAATTTGATCCGATTCAGATTTGAGCTGACTTGATGAATTAGCATTTCCACATGGTCTAGCAATGCTACTTTCACATACAAATTTTTTACTTGGCTTTTTTCTAAGTAGTGTATCTACTTCTTCACGTCTAATGTGATAATCTATAACATGCTTACAGAAATATTTAAGGGGAATAGCATCTCTATTTTGTTTTCCCTTTTTAGAATTTTTCTGCTTTTCTATAGATCTATTCAAAATACGGTATTTGACAAACTTTTCATTTTGTTTCTTTTTTCTTTTCTTCCTTTTGTTTTTATACCCCATAAAAAATAGGAGATAATTATTCCGTTTATTTAAAAATGAATTTTGTTTTTCCAACTGTTTTGTATGACTAAATGATGGTTTGTCTTTTTGTACAAAGTTTGTATAATTAATCAAATTTTGATTGTAATTACTTTTGAATGAACTTGTTTTTTCTAGTTCCTTTTTTTGGTTGTCATTTTTATGTATTAGTTTTTCATCGTTACTTTGTTCATATTCAAAAAATAAAGTTCTTACATAATCATCATTTTTTATGGTTTCATTATGTTCATTCTCAATATAATTAATCCCATCTTTTAATAATATATTGTATATATTTTTTTTTTTATAATTTTCCTTTTCCAATTTACTATAGCACACCAATTTTTTTCGCACATTCATCCTTAATGCCTACATGTACATAGACATATAATATGCATACGATATATATTTGTATAAATAAATATATATATAAGAAATATGTCACATTCTTAAAAAATGTATTTATACGTTTTTAATATAAGCCCATAAATGTTCTGCACATTATTTAATAATCATGTATTTTTTTTTTGTTTAAAAATAGTGTGTATACATATATTGGTGTAAATAAATCTTAACAACATAAAAATGAAGAAAATTATGAAAATATTTTTATATATTTTCCCTTAGTTCTAGAATTCCTTTTTAGTATACCAAGATATATATAGTATTAAAAATACGAAGAAAGGGGAGAAATTATATATTATACAATTTTTCACATATATTATATACATATATAATGCCAGCATATGTACATACATATACTACTATAAAATATTTTAATATAATTTTAATATTTGTGTGTTGTTATAAAATTTAATAAGGAAACGTGCAATGCTTAAAAACAATATAAGTAAAAAAAACAATTGCAAAATAATATGCATATACATATGTATACATATTAGTGACATAAAACAATCTGAATATATATACAATACAACAAAACGGGTATGGGACAATTTTATTTTGCCAAATTAAAAGTGTAAAAATAACGAATGTGTATGTAGGATATATTATAAGCATGTGCATACTATTAATAATATTATGCCATTTTTAATTAAAAAATTGTATAAGAAATATTCGAATAATCAACAATAATGAAACATTTACAATCACATAAAGGTGCATAAAAAAATTGTTAATTTAAAAATATGTACTGCTTTTTTATTATTCTCATGAATTTACCAACATTTTTATATTATTAAACCTATAGATCATTCCAAAAATTAAAATATGAAAAATAACAGTCTAAATATTTATTTGAAATTCTTTATTTTTTTTCTATACACCTCCTTTTCACCCTCATAACGACTATGTGTAATAATTTTTAAAATAAAAAACTTAAAATAGCGTAAGGATATATTTTATAAAGCTTATTATCTGTTTTTATTTTACGGTTTCCCTCTTTACGAGAGAAATGAAAAACGATAGCATTCCATATCATTATATTTGCACAATGATGCCTATCATAAGGGCCATATAGCAACATACACATTTGTGGCTCTTATACTACAACAATCTCTAACAGTCTTACGAATTTACAATTATATAATAACATTGGTTAGCCTAATTTAACACTGTTTTATTTTATTTAAAAATTAAAAATAAAAGTTTTATATTTTTAAAGTACAAAAAATTGTATTAATGCTATATGCATACATGTATGAATATAGACAACGCCAAAAGTTATTTATAAAAAAGTCAGCTAAATTTATGCAATTTAAAAGGAATTAATTTATTTCCTAATAACTATAAACATGAGGATATGCATATATTACGCATAAAGTCATAAAAAATAAATCAATTAAAAATACACAAACTTTGAAGACGTAAAAAAAGAAAGAAAAAATATATACAGTAAACATAAATAATGAAATATAAATTGCGAACATTTACAATTTGAAAAAAAACAAAAAACAAAACATACGCACATATTTTTTTATTTACATAAAAAAAAAATTATTAAATTGGTTTATAAAGCAAATAAAATGAATAATTATATAAATATAATATTATGAAAGACGCAAAATTAAAAACATTTTCATTAATTTGACAAAAAAAAAATGTATTTTTTATAATAACCTTCTCTTTTATACTCTAAATTTAATATATGTCAATAAATCTGTGTAATATATTTGTGTATACATCATGCATAGATTATGCATTCTGTTCTACATATAATGAAAGTATTTTGTATAATTACCCTGCAATAAAAAACTACACATTTTTCCCTCTTTTTTTCTGACCAAGCAATAAATATTTTTGCGCCTGTACATGTAAATTTGATTTATTTATCTTCAAAACATTATGCATATATATATTTCATCAATTTATATTAATGTCTGATTTATTTGGTCAAGCTCACTAATATCATATCCTGATAATTTTTCTGATTCTTCGTTTATATTCTCCTCAGAAAAATTCTTATAAGAATTATCTTCATCGGTCTCAAGTTCCTCTTCCTGACCTGACTTGCACACTTCATTTTGTTCCCTTTTTCGTATAACAACATAATATTTCCAAATAGAAAGATACTTATTATAATAGTAATATTTGTGATGATTAATATTAATGACATATTTAAAAATTAAATTATAAAAATACTTTTTGAGAAGTATTGTGGTATTATTTTGTTTAACTTTAATAAATATATTATTCATTTTTTTTCTTTCCTGTGTATAATCACGAAGGGATAAAAAGACACACTTTAAAATATTATTATTTTTTTTTTCTATAGCTATTTGTATGACTTGTTCATAATTATTTATAGTTGTTAAGGCAATATTGTATAATATATTAAATATATATTGTTTTATATTTTTTTCACTTTTAAACCTGATTATATCACAATTTTTTTTTTCAATTTTTACTTTATTAATAGAAAATATTAAAAGGAAGAAATATTTTTTCATAACATTAATATTGTATTTATTTTTAAAGTCTTCAATTTTTTTTATTTTATTAAAATGACAAAGAGCCATATTTTTCCAATAGACTAAAAGTTTTGCTGCCATTCTTTCCTTAACTTTTTTATAAAACATTAAAGAATTATATTCACAATAATTTTTCCATTTGTTTTCAACATAATATTGTTTTAGAGCCATAATAAATTCTTTTTTTCTTCTATATGCCAAAAAATTATTTGATAACATTTTAAAAGCAGCTTTCTCTTTTGAATATACTCTATAAATTTTCCATTGTGTTAAAACATCACTAAGTAGCCTCTGTCTTTTTCTGCATTTTATTGTTTGTTGACACAATCTCAAGTGATTATTATAAAAATACAAATTTATTATTATAAAGAAATATTTTTTAAATAGAAAAAACTTTTTTTCAATAGTGTATTTAAGATATAAATTGTGTAGGTGTACTTTTTTTTGGCTTATATTTTTGTGTTTTAATAATATAGAGAAACATTGACTTTTTTTTTTTTTTATTCGTTCTTCAATACTACTAGCCAATAATAATCTTAATTTTTTTTTTTTATTAGCATAGCTGTTTATTGCATAAAAAACTGTGTGCATAAATTTTTCTTTATAATCAATTATCTCTTTTATTTGATTTTTTACATAAGGGAAATATCCATTTTGCAATAATTTATAATTTTCATTCTTTTTTTTTAATATGTAATAAAAAGATGATATGTTATCCTGATAAATGTTATAAAAATATATGTGTATTTTGTTCATAAAAATTATAAACTTAAAATTACGTATCCAAATGTTGAATTTTTCTCCCAAAATTTTATGTCTTTGTTTTGAAAGAAATGCATGCATATTTTTCCATTTGGAAAATATGTTATTCTTAATAATTTCATATTTCTTTGATATCATAATATGATAAGAATTTCGAAGTGTGTGTTTTTTTTTTGCATAATTACTCCAGTTGTTGATAATTGTTCTTTTCATTAATATACCATTTTGTATTAATAACTCTTTAATACAATTATTTATTTTTTTTAATTTAAAATATTGTGTAATCCATACTTTGTAATACTTCTTCAATACACATTTACGATTATATTCTATACAATATTTCTTTAAATTGTTATTATGTTTTCGTGATATTTTATATCTATTTAATGCTGTAAATACATTTTTTTTTACACTTAATTTATTTCTGTTAATAAAAGCTTTAATTTGGCTAGATTGTTCATATTTTTTTTTTAATAGACAAAAATATTTCGTCAATATTTTTGCTCTAACTCTTTTTTTTACTTTTCTATAACGACAATAAATAATCAATTTTTGTAGATAAATGCCCATTATTAGTTTGTTAAATTTTGCCAATTTTTCATCATTTATGTTTTTGTTCTTAATAAATATGGCTTTCCATTTAGTAAATATGCTATGCTTTTTTTTGGACAAGTGTGTGTAATAATTTTGCAAGCATTTTTTTCGAGTATTACACTTTCTGTTCCAGTAAAAAAATAAATATTTCATTCTTTTGTATTGTAAAGATGAATATATATATATTTGTAATTTATTTATAATACTATTTTTTTTGACTAAATTATAATATATTTGGAAATATTTTTTTTGTAGCATGTCTTTTTTTAATTTAATAAAATTAAAGTAACGGAAATTTCGAATAACATCCTTAAATATGTTTTTTTTAAGTATTATTTTTTTAATTTCATTGATAAAATTCATATATATTAATTTCTTTTCATATATAGATACCCAATTATGGAAAAATGAATATAACAACATATTGTTTTTCTTCTCTATTAAGGAATGACATTTTGTTTCATATTTATATAATAATAACCATACATAAAAAAATGTCTGTTTCTTTTTATTATTAGTATGATTTAAAACAATTTGATAATACACCTTTTCATTTTTTCTTTTTTTATAGAAATTATAATAATTTATAAAATATTCTAATTTCAATTTTTTTTCACTTTCATTTTTTAGTTTCAAAAATTTGTCCTTATCATAGTTATTTACAATTATAAGCTTATGCCAATATATAAAAATCAATTGAATATGTTTTTTTAAAATAGCTGTTCGTTTATTTTTCATTTCTTTAACTTTTGTATTAAATAATAATATCCATGTACCAAAATATTTCTCTAAACTTTCTGTATTCTTTTTTTTTTTAAAACTTTCAATTTTATTTAAATCATTGTCTCTTTTTTCTTTCTTTAATAAACTATATTTATTCCACACACATATCCAATTTTTCATTTTTTTTAAAAATAAATACACTTGTATTAACTTTGGAATTTTTAAATTTAAAAGAAAAGAATATGTTATCACAAGTTCACCTTCTTTAAACCTACTTAATATAGAACCTTGAAGTTTATTATATAAATACATCATTTTATTTTCATAATTATCTTTTGTTATTAAGTTATATTTTTTTTTACTTTGCGGTGTCAATATTTTGTCTTTACTTATTATTTCTGTACAATTCTTATTTTGTATAAAACTTTCATTTCTGTACATGTTCATACCATTTTTTACACAAAAATTTGTATATCCATCAGCCGATTTACATTTATCAAATGCGAAATAATTATTATCATAATTTAAGTGGAAATCACTACTACAATCGCTACTCGAATTGCTACTTCTTTGTATGAGCTCAACGGATTTACTTTCTAAAATGGTGGAAGGGTATTCCCTTTTTTTCTCGTTCAATCTATTGAGAACTGGCAAGTTGTCACTACTTCCAATACCCATCCTGTTATTATCACTACTGTTTTGCTTATCTTTTGAATTATTTAAAACACTATTTATGTTTAACCATATATTTTGTATATTGTGTAGGCTACTACTATTCTCATCAAATGTTAAGGATGCGTTACCAAATAAATAATAAATAAATAAAAGAATTTTGAGATTGTCTTGAATCTGTTTTTCATTTGAATTCATTAGTTTTATATAATAGTATGAATCATTTTTTTTAAATATTTTTAATAATGCCTTTTTCATTTTAATTGATAATAAATTAAAAAAATAATTATACAATGATTTAAACTTTTTTTTGTAGTGGTTAAAAAATATATTTATGTCATATAAATTATACATCAATAAATAATTTAATATTAATCTGTTGATGCTGCTATGTTTTATAACATTACAAACATTTAAAAAGTTTGAAAAATAATCATTTCTTATCTTAATTTTGTTTCCATTTATATTTAGGTTGTCTTTTTTTTTCATTTCTGAATATATTGTATTTAATCCTAAGTATTTCTTTATGTTCTTAAAAAATGAATTTCGATTTTTTACCATTATACTATTATTAAAGTTTTCATTTTGTTGTATCATTTCTCTTTCTTCCTTTTCTTCACTTTTGCAAGTGTCCAATAAAGGCGACTCTACATCGATCACTAAATCTTTTGTAGCGTCACTACATATGGTAGAATTATTTTGAGTCGATGTAGAACCAGAACTATTAGATGTCATGCTTCTTCTATCAACATATTCCATATTGTTCTTAAAAATATAAACATTAGAAAATAATGAATAGCCAAAATCAAGTAACTGAGATGTGTCTAGTTCTTTAGATAGATTAAATAATCCAAAAATTTTGTAAATTATTAAAATTTGTTTATAAGTTGTTTTAGCTCTAACATATAGAAAAACAAAAAATATCTTTGCAATTTTTTTTAATTTTATTAAATTTTCCATTTTTTTATATTTTTTTTTTTTTTCTACAAATAGTTTCCATTCAATAAAGTAGGATCTTATAAAATAAAAATAATTATTCAACTTTATTTTTTGCATTATATTATATTCATTCTTTAATAATTGGCTAGATGCATGTATCATTTTTTTAAAATATATTTTTTTTATCATATTGTTATAAAAAAACGTTATCATTTCTTGTTCTGTTTCTTTTCTTTTCTGTTTTGCGACTCTTTTTTGTAGCGCCTTTACACATCTCCTCATGATTTTTATCTTCCGTTTTTCTGCAAGCTTTTCGTATATTTTCTACAAAAAAGGGAAGGTAAAGATGGGATGAAAATAGATATGCAAGCTATATGAGCAGCATGATAATGTACTGAATAATATTCTTTTTAATTACCTCCTGTACAATCATATGTTTCCTATTCATCCTAAATTTGTATAATCCCATTTGATACATTTTTGTCTGAAAAATGTGATTAACCCGTTTTAGTATAATAGCAATGTATTTCTTTTTATTTGATTTTCTAAAAATTTCAAAAAATATATTTTCTTTTTTTTTATATTCCCGTTTTTTCACAAATTCGATCAAATTCTGTTGTTCTTTCTTTCTTCGTCTCAAAAATGTAAGCCTAAAAAGGGGGTGTAAATAAAGACATAAAATATGTGGAATTAAAACAAAACATGAAAAGATATTGCATTTTCATAATTTAACACATATATAAGACAATGCATATTTTTTGCTTCCTTTTTGTTACCATCTCATGAAAAATTCTCTTCGTATCCTTGAGTCTATACTTTTACACAACCCGAAATAATTCGTCTTAATTTTATTTATTAGGTTATAAAAATTAATGATGGTGTAAAAATATAATTGTTTTTTTCTATTTATTAATATGTTAGTATTTTTTTCATATAATAGTTTTTTATTTTTATATTTTATAAAAGCATGAAAAGCTTTTGTTTTGATTTTTCGGACATAAAAATGTAAAGCTGTTTTATTCTTTATTCTTGTATTTTTATTATATACTAATAAATTAAAAACATATTTTTTTATTTTATTTCTTTTCTCTAGTAAAAAATTATTAAATAATGATGATATACTTAAATGATATTCATAATTTTTATATAGCAATTTAAATATTTTCAATTTGATTTTGTCTATCACACATTTATTTATAATAAATATAAATGTTTTTATTTGCTTATTTTGTATATATTTAATCTTCCATTCTGTATAATATTCATTTAATTTGTTCATATTATTTATTTGCCTAATTTTATATAATATATACCCAAGCTCTTTTTTTTTTCTTACTTTGTCATACATTTTACACCATAAAATATAATATTCTTCCTTCCGTTTATTGCATATGTTTTCATAAAATATCCTTCGTTTCTTTTCTCGTTTTGTGTGTCCCTTCCATTGTTTTAGCATTCGCTGGCACGTCAACACATTTTGTCTATTCTTTATGAACAGCTGGATCTGGAAAGGTAGGGAAGAGTGAAAAATTATTTTGCTACCTCATAAACAAAAGAAGTTACACAACAATTCAAACGAATGGACATGCAAAAATAAAGTGAAAAATTTCAATTCATTTCTTATCCGTTTTATTCTTACTCTTTTCAACTTTTGGGCATACAAAAATAGTCTACCAAAATATATGATAGTAACTTTTCTTGTAAAAATTTGATCTGCTTCCTTCAGTTTTATATTTGTTATAAATGTTGTATACCATTTGCTTAGGATGCTTATTTTTTTTTTTCTATAAAAAAGGAAGAAATAAAAAATAATGTAAAATACAAAAATATACACACACAATGTTAATAAAAACAGAATGCAACAACTTTTTTTACCTGTTAAAATGGCTAGCTATTTTTTGGAGAAATTCTTTTTTATTTTTTTTAATTTCAACATAATTTTTCCAATGTTTCATATATTTATAAAAAAATATTTTTTCTTGTATTTTCTTAAAGTGAGAAATCTACAAAGGTTAAGAAAAATCAAAATGTGTAAAATGCATGGTTACAAAATCTATTACATACTTTGCAATGTTGTAAAATCGTACCTTCTTTTTGTTAATTTGTCTAAGACTGGTGTAGACAATAAGTATATTGAAAAACTTCTTTTGTATTTTTAAATAAAAATAATTTAAAATATTTATATATTTTTCTTTTTGATTTAAATATTGTCTAGTTAAATTTCGCCATTTAATAATACATAAACCTTTAAGATAATTTTGAGACATTTTATTTAATGTATTAAAATATAACATATTTTTTGAAAATATATACAATGATTTGAATGATTTTTTTTTTAATTTGTTCATATAAAATAAGTTTGATATTTCTTTTTTTACTTTCATTTCTTGTTTTCTTTTTACATTCATAATTAAAGAATTAAAACATTTTCTTTTTTTTTTTATTAATAATTTTTTAAAAAAATTTAATATATTTTGTTTTTTCTTATTATTCTCTTTTGTTATTTTATACCATCCACCTAAAACTTTTCTCATTCGATTTTCTTTGCTTTTATAAATATATATATCAAATTTTTTACGAAATTTAAAATATTTTATACGTAACCCTAACCATTTCATAAATATTTTTTTTTTTGTCATAATTTTTTGATCGACTTTATACTGCATTTTCAGTTCTTCTAACTTCTTTTTCTTCTTCGCAAACATAAGTAATGACATAAAATACTTCCTTACAACGTTTTCTTGAACTTTCCTCTTGAACCTTTTTATAGATCGGCAGTTAAGGAGCCAGCTCGTGAAAAGTATCTTGTACAGGGCCTATCAAATGTAGCAAGTGCGAAAAAATGTGTAGGGACAATGTAGGAAAGGCGTGAGAAAACATACGAACAAAATAGACACATTGTTGGACAGGGTATATTACCATTTTGATGGCAAAGGAAAAATAGGGTAAGCTAAACTTGAACTTAGGCAAGTTAACTATGAAAGACACTGGGACAAAGGATAAGACAATGTTTATTGATTTAAAAACAAAAGGTATATTTTGATAAAAGTAACTCGGATTTTGCATTATGTTTTTATTTGAATAATATTTCTTATGTGCATATATTAAACTATTTATATTTATATCAATATTATTAAAATTAAGAAAATCTAAAACTGTTATATTATTAACTGCTTTTGAAACGATCTTATGCTTTATCAACATTTTCGACATAAATAATAAAAGAAAATTCCCTTCATTATTAAAGTTGTAATAATTTAAAATATTTCTTTGATATACTTTCATATAGGTTATCCATTTTGTTATTACATTTTTTTTTAAATTATTAATAAAATAATTATCCATAGCTGATATGTGTGCTTTTCGTTTTTTTTTATATTCTTTATACTTATATAAAAGAGAAAAAGATTGTATCATAATTTTATATTTATATTTATTATATAAAAATATATATTTAGAAGAATTTAAAGTATAATAATTTTTCCATTGATTATAAATTTTTTCCATGTCTTGTTTATTTTTTTTTTCATATATATAAATAAATAACTTCTTCAAGTGATATGTTTTTTCTTTATGCTTTTTTAAAATTGTGAAATATTTTTTTAAAATATAATCCTTTTTTCTCTCATTCATACATTTTAATATGTTTCTAATTGTTATGTTTTCATTATATATGTCAATCCATTGTAAAAAATAGACATGTGGAATTATTTTATTTTTTTTATTTTCCCATTTGGCTAAGGATAAGGACAGTTGTTTGCATTTTTTAGTGTACTTACGTAGGTTGGAAAAATATTTTTTTAATAAAACTGTTTTTATTTTATTTATATATTTTTGATAATATATCTTAAATTCTAATTCTTCATTATATGCTTGTAGGAATAAATAAAAATACTTTTTACACACACATATTTTCCAATTTGCATAAATAACTTGATGACATTCGTTTTCTTGTTTTCTTTTTTTATAATATAAAACTAAATGTACATAACATTTGATTAGCAAATTTTTATTATAAATATTATATATTTCTTTATTTTTCAATTTTTTAATAATTTTATTTTCATATCTATTCTTCCAAATAGTAAATATTTTTTTTGTTTTCTTTTTTTCCAACTTATTTTTGGACAATCTTAATGATCTACTCTTTTTTGTAAAATTTTTCCACTCTCTAAATATATGTAGACAATAAATAAAATTTTTTTTTTTTTTTTTTTTGTATTTATTTAACCATTTATTAAAAAGTTTTCGAATAATTATACTCTCATTTTTTAGAATTAATCTTTCATAAGTATGTTTTAAATATACTTTTTTTTCAAAACGATATATCCATAAATCATAATATTTTATTAAAACTTTTTTGTTACACATTTTGTTAAATATGATCTTATTTTTATTTGCTAGCTTTTTTTTATTCATAAAATTTTTCCATAAAATAAACATCTTTTTTAATTTAATATAAGTATAAAAAAGATTGGCTTCATTATATATTTTCATTTTATTTTTTTTACCAACATAAAAATTATCATTATTCTTATGTCTATATTTTGTAATCTTTTTATATATATTATGTATTGTTTCTCCGTTTAAATATATTTTTAATAAATTTCTATTATTTTTGTGTAAAAAGGATTTTTCATTTATTTTAAGTAAGCCTATATTTTCGAATTCATTTGTGTTGTTGTTAAAATATTTCCCACGATCATCTCGATAGTCATTATTTATTGAAGTACGATCACTAAGATAGTTTGCATCAACTAATTCATTCACACTTTTACAATAATATTTATTTTTTTTTCTCTCATCATTTTTCATAACAATAGAAAGAATGCTCAACTGGTTTTGTTTACTATCCCCATGGAAAGTGTTGATATTATGTTCGTCTTCTTTTTTGCGCAATGTAGTAAATTTAAGAACGTTATTATTTTTTTCACTATAAAATTTGTCACTCGTATTGTAGGAGCTGTACCCTCCATTGCTTAAGTAGCCATCTCCAACCTCATCAACCTCGTCGACACTTTCAACTATGCTTTTATTTTTTTGGTTATATATATTATCTATTTCGAGCATTTCTTTATTTACTGAACTAATCAAATCGTAGCTCCTGTAATAGCAAACTTCTTCACTCATGTTGCCATCATTTTGAAAATTTTTATTTAGACATAATTTTGTTCCACTGTCTAATATCGGTTTTGGATAATCCGATTTGATTTTATCTTCAATTATGTTCTTACATATTATTAATAATTTATTAAAAATTTCATCGGAAATATTTTTTTTTATATTATATTTATTTGTTACATCGTAAAAATATTTTAATATGCTTTGGAAATTTAATTCCACATTATTGAAATTACAATCATCTGCTGATCTATATATTATTTCCTTTATAACATCATTAATATCAATATTGTTATCCCACATTATACAGCAAAAAAGACTAACGCTACTAAATGTCTGTATTTTATTTTAATATAATTTTTATATAATTATGTTTTACAAGCACATTTCGTTATGTGTAAATACTTGCTCGCTCTTCAAAATTGGATAATTTTTTTTCATATTTTTTTTTCGTATGCTTTTTGTATTTTTTCCGTTTCTCATGATACTTTATTCCCTTTCTCTCATTTTTGAAAATAACTTCGCTTAAGGAAAATATAAAAATACAAAAAAATAAAAAAGGAAAGAATTAATAAGCTGTGTGTAAAGTTTATACTGTAATAGTGACACAATTGATAGTTATATAATTTTTTAAAAATTAAAAAAATTATAATTTCCAATTTTACTATATATGAATAAATACTTGTAAATTGTCTGTATATTTATATGCGAAAATATTAGTGTGTTATTACATTTTATATACAATTACGCACATAATGTATTATAAAAACTTAAAACTTAAAAAATTAATTAACATGTGTTATTAAATACTTAAAAATAGTAAGAGAAATTGTGTAATTTAATTTATTTTACATTATATATATGTATTTTTTTTTTCATATTTTCCAAAAAGGGAAGTGTTATAAAATTATGTGTGCTTAATGTATATACGTAATTGTTATGCGTATAACCAAATATATTATCCTTCGAAATATTTTCATAATTTTTTTTACTATTTTTTCTTTTTTTCTCTTTATAAAAAAACCTTTAAAAAATGTAAATTTACGTTATATTTTATTATAATTTTTTTATTATAATATATAACTTTTCTTTATATATTATTTTTTCGATTTAAAAAACATTGAAAGTGGTATATTTATGATAACCTGTCCTTGCTTATTTTTTAATAGCATACTAGTTAATATTTTTAAAAAAATAAATATAATTCTATAATTCTCTTTTATTTTATTTCTCTCAATTTTTGGAGATAAAACCAAAACATTTATAAAATACTAAAAAACGAATCTCTTATTATTTTAGGGTATATTTAACAATTGTATTGTTAAGCAGTACATAAAAATACAAAATCACACACACAATAATCACAACAATTAATTATTCCTCCATCAAAATATGTAAGTATGTAACAGTATATCACTGCATAATGTTAAATAATCAAGACTTAATTTTGTGTGACCATTTTAACAAATTGGAATAATCAAGCAGCATCATCCCTATTCTCAATATAAACATGTGCATAACCACTTTTTTGTTTTAAATAAAAAAATTCATTTTTTGTGTGTACTACATTTTATCATAATTTTCGAAATGGCGCATATATAGCTAGCCATTTATGTTGTTAATGTAGTAAAAAAAAAAAAAAAAAAAAAGAGACATGTTCATATATATTTGTAACACTACTATTTTATAAGCATAATAAAGGATGCAAATTATATTTACACACATTTAGAGCTAAGTCTTATTTATGCATATTTGCAAATAATCAAGATGAATAATGTTGTTTTAAAAAATTCATTTTTTTGTTATATACAAAATGGGAAGAATATTATATCCAAAAATCAAAATAATTACAGCTCTTTAAAATTTAATAATATATCAAAGTGTGGTGTACATATAAAAAATAATAATCCTAAACTCGATTATCAATCATGCTTAAATAGCTATACAAATTTTGCAAATAAAAAAAAACAACGCTTTTATTCTACATACAGACCAGCCACAGAAAATTACAAAACGAATGCAATAAATCAACCAAGCCAAATAAGCACCTTCCATAATTTACCTAACGAATATAAAGAAAATAAAGAAATTGATTATAAAAATGTGGACAATTTTTCAAATAAAAACAACAATGAACATAAATTTAATATTGAAGAGGAAGAAATACAAAAGGGGAAAAAAAAATCATCAAAAATAAAAATAGTAGGATACACATTTATTCTTATATTTGGAACATATGTTTCTTATAAAGTTTATAAAAATGATTTTAATTTATCAAAAGCGGAAGAAAGTATTTTAAAAGATATTTTTAATATCATTTACACTTATGAAGAAAAAGGAAGTGTAAAAAATTCTAAATTTATAACATGCTTAAATGAAAAATTAAGTAAACAGATAGCCATGTATTTTTTACAGCTTGATACTGATAAAAAATCTGGATTTATTATTAACGATGCTCTCCTTTTTTTATCAGAATTAAATATAAATGAAGACAATGAAATTGTAAAAAAATTTATTAAAAATGGTAATGGGAAAAATACCGAATTAAAAAAATACTCTGGATGTTCGTTACAACAATTTGCTGAATTAATTGAAAGTCTAATTTTAGCAAATAAAACCAAAGCTCATAATGATGTATTACAAAATGGTGATTTAAATAACTTACTGGAAAATGACCCAAAAAAAAATTATATTAATATTATGCAAAATTATTTAGACGCTTTTATTAACACTATTAAAACGTCAAATTTATATTTATATTATCTAAACAAGAAAAAAGATTCACAAAATGAAGATATCTTAGATAATTTAGAAACTTTAATTTTAGATAAACTAACTAAATACAATGATAAATATGTTGATAAAAAAAACTTATCTTTAGATTATATATTAAGTAAAGAAGAAATGGATCGTCTTCGTAAAAATTGTGTATCAAACAAAAAAGACGAAGAAAAAGAATTGTTACTAATTGAGAAAAAAAATATTGAGGATAAAATTAAACGGCTTTTAGACCTTCAAAAAAAAAAAAAATTAACAGAAACTGAAATTAAAAGATTACAAGATTTGAAAGAAAATTTGAAAAATGTTAAATATACCATAAAAAAGGAGCAAATCAAGAGATATTTTAACTAAGCATGTATAAGAAACAGAAAACAAAAAAAAAGAAACATCAAAACATTGTCATATCTTTTACATACTCTCTTTTAATTATGATTTTTATGTGTTCATCCCTATATTTTTTTATTATTATTAAATATAGTTATACATATGTAACCATTGTAGAAAAATAATTTGTTCCACGTTGTTTGCTTAATTAAAATATTATTTATCATAATATATTTTTCTTAATATACAAATGTTTGTGCACACACAGTATATATTTGTATATATACTGATTCATTTATTCGATTATATATCTTTAATTTGTTCTTTAACCCATTTATTTATTCGCTTATTTTTAAAACTTTTAAACCTTATAAATATACATTTTATTCACAATACCGACAACCTCAATATGCCTATTGTACTATCAATAAGGGCATAAATATACATGCTTGTTTAAATAGCTGTAGACTTTTATAAGCACTTAAATTTTTTTATATAATTTTTTTTAAAGCGACATATGCAGGTGAGTCAAATTACATAGCAAAATGCTAACAATGATACGTTGAAATTTTTTTATTTATACTGAAATTGACATGAACAAGTCATAAATTATTATGCATATTTGTATGCATACCCATTGGTAAAAATTGCACACGGTATTTTATCTCAATTCAGCGTCATTGTATTTTTCTCTATTTAAATAAACTTGACGACAATAATATTTAAATACATTGTTGAAACGAATATTCTTAATTTTTAAGGAAAATATTTAAAAAAAATAATAAAAATAAATTTGTAAAAGGGTTTAACATTGCGCAGAGACAAATAAATATTTATTTTAAATATAATTTTTTTACAATTGTATACATAATACCTGTTTAACCTTAATTGTTCAGGCAAATAAGAGGTGGCAAATTTTTACAAAAATGTCATTTTATGCTATACATACACATACATATATTAATTTAAAAAAAACAAATAAAGAATGAAACAAATTTAATAAATACAGAAATATTCTTGTATCATTTTTGTTGACTATCATTTTTTAACATAAATGGGTTATATTTATTTTTATATTTCCTTAAAATAATATTTGTATTACATATTTACCTTAATTGTTCATAAAAAAAAAAAAAATAAGCGATAATCCAAGCTATATAAGCAACCACAATTTTTTATACACACAACTTGTGAACATATCTAATTTGTTCTATTTGTTATTTGGTTGTCTGGTTATTTTTTATTTTATATTATTTCACATTTATTTTTATCTTAAAAATACATAAAATTAAGCTATGCTTATTTTTTCGAAAAAAAAAATATTTTTAACTTCTTTGAATGTATTGTCTGAAAAATGTGTAAATAGTAATTATATCATTTATATTTACATATTTTAGTTGACCAAGTTAACTAATAAAAAAAAGAAAGGACTTTTTTTTTTTTAAACCAGTTTTTCATAATTGTGTAAACTTGTTTTTGTCAATTTATATATTTCTTATGCTTACATATCCATAATATATTCCTATTTATTTTATTCATATATTTTTACAATTGCGCCAATTGGAAAACATTTATTTTATTAACACTTTCATGTGTCATAATTATAGCCCACCCCAAAACCAACGAAAATAAATTTACTCATTTTGATAATAAAAAATACGAAAGGGTGTATTTTAAAATCTAATAGTAAAACAAAATAGCAATGCATATAGTGTAACAACTTTATATAGCAATATTGGCGTAATGGATAACACTATAAATAAAAAAGAAAAAATAAGGACCATTTGCAAAAAGATAAATAAGTTGAAGAAGAGATTTTACAGTTGTACTGAATATTTAAAATGCGTTGAAGTCTTATTTGAAAAATCTGGAACAAAATGTATAAACAAAATAAAAAAAAATGACCAGTCCCCAAATCCTGAACACAATCGTAATTCATCAACAACAAAGGATATATTTTTTACTGGATTTATAAAGGATTTAGATTTTTTTAATGTCAAAAACTTGGATATATTTTTTGATAAATGCTGTCTTGTAAACAACAAATATAATGACAAGAAAAAAGATAGTAACTTAAATTGTAACTCTGCCCATAAGAAGCAAAATGGGAAGAAAACGAAATTAAAAAAAAAAAAAAAAAATGGCATTAAAGATTTATCGAATAAAGGTGATAATACAAATCATAAAATAGTATTGGAATCGTCCCCAAGCAGTAGCAGTAAATATACAAGACTTAATAGTAAGAAGCCTGATGAAAATGAGAAAGATTCTCAAGCCAAAAATAAAATAAACGAAATGAAGAACAATGATAGAGAGATAAATACAGAGAGTGTATATAATCAAACTATGGAAATATCACTAGACGATTTAAAAAATGAAAATATCCAATGTATTAGTAAAATAATTTCTAATGATGATAGTATCCAGGATAACAAAAGACGAGAAACCAAATTATACGACATCGATTTATGTAATAATCTTTCGAATAAGAGACGAAAATTAAGTGAAATTACAGTTAATATGAATGAGATGTATAGCGAATTAAACAATATTCAAAAACAAATATCTACCCAATTCTCATTTGAAGAACAACCAGATTTGGAGAACGATTATGAAAAAAAAGAAAACTATACAAAGGGTGAAGAAGACATGGAAATATATAATAAAAATAAATACATTAAAAAGCAAAACTTAATTTTAAAAATATCTAATATAATATTTGAAAATATTAAGGATAGGAAGGGAGAAAAAATGAATGAAACCAGTTTGGTACTTCAAAATGGCATGAAAACATTTAACTTTTTATTTGAAAATATGCAATTTAATCATGATAAAAAACAAAATATAGATGAGAATATAAAAAAGGAATATGAATATGTTGCTAACCAAATTGATGCAATAGTTAACACAAAGATGGGTGAAAAAAAGGCAGACAAAATAACAAACTATCAAGGAGATTTACAAAAATGCTTAATGTTTTTTAATAATATTTTTTTGAAATTGTCTGTACATATAAATACATTATTTAGTACGTGTATAGAATTGTTGAAATGGGATTTCTCACAGTTAAGTTATAGTAAAACACCAGAATCGAATAACTCATTACAAGTTATTAATCTTATTAATAAATATCGAACTCATCAAGAATATGTTATACATTTCAGTAAGTATCTTTTACAAATATGTAAAATATTTATATCACGAAATAATAGTGAGTCTGTATGTTCTAGTGGGAAATATATAAAGGACATCGTATCAAAAAAAGAAATAAAGACAATAAAAAATTTAATTAAAATTTTAAATAAATGGAATAAAATTGATCTTAATATTTTATTAAAATTGACTCAATATAAAATGGAAAATAACACAACCACTTATCAAATAAAAATACTTAATCACGATTTAGTTAAATATAATTTTTTTCTTAGAAAAGTAGATTTTTTGAAATATAATAATAAAATTATTAGTTCATTGAAAAGGATTTGCTCTTTACTTTTTGATGAGAAACTAAGCAAGGAAATAAACAAAAACATAAATGAAGTCGAAAATGGTAGCAAAAATTATGACATTAACATAAATAATATATTGAACGAATGCAATAAATTTAGTAAAGCAAATGGACCCAGTGAAATAAACCAGGACCAGCTAAGCGGAAGCAGTTGTAGTGACAGTAGCAGTAATAGTGATGCCGATGGAAACGATTTTTGTTCGCAACTTGGTGAGGAAGAAAAGTTGGGGCATGATGTTTGGAAATATGAAAGAGAAGTAAAATCAAATGAAATGAAAATTATAACAAATTTAAATAAAATATTAACTCATGAAATGAATTATCACGAATTTATAAGAAATGCAACAAAAAAAGAAGTAGATGGAATAGCAAATATTTATATATATATAAAAAAAATATATAACTTTTTAGAAAAAAATAATGAAAAGGGTTCTTCAATTGATTTATCATCAACACAAAAAGAATATTTAATAATAAACAAATTTCGAGAATACTTATTAGAATTGTCTATAAATAAAAATAGTAAAGAAATATATATGGCCAATGATACTGCATATTGGTTAAATAAAAATGATTCTATAATGAATAAGGACGAAAATTGTCATATAAATTTTAGTATTACTAATGATTTTAACTTATTAAAAAATTATAATATATATAATAATAATAAAGTTGTTAAAGATAAATATAGTAAAGATGTTTTCGAAAATTTTGATCAAATTAAACAAAATAAATACAACAATAATTTAGAAGAAACAGACGGATTTAAATATATTCCCTATAGAAATAATAATGATATATATAATTTAGCAAATATGATAAAATCAATTTTATCATTCATACTTAAATGTTATATAGATAATCATGCCGCTACACATCCAGATGTCTATGAGGAAAATTCTAAAGGTCACTTATATACGTACCAAGAAAAATTGATTGTAAATCTACAAGAAAATATTAAACAAATGAAAAAAGAAAATACAGAAAATGCTCAAAAACTAGAAATAGAAAAAAATCTAGTTATCAATCTAAATGAAGAATTGGAGAAAAAGAATCAAATTATTAAAGAGATGGAATTGTCTTTAGAAAAACTGACTGAGGAGAATCAAGAGCTTCGTGTGCAAGTAGAAAAAGAAAAACTTGTTAGTGACTCAGCATTCGAAGAGTTAGCAGCGGAAAAGGGACGAAGCGCCGAACTTTCTGATGAGTTAGAAGCGGAAAAAGAAAAATGTGCCAAGCTAGGTGATGAGTTAGAAGCGGAAAAGGGACGAAGTGCTGAATTGTCAGATGAGTTAAAAGCGGAAAAGGGAAGAAGTGCTGAATTATCAGATGAGTTAGCAGCGGAAAAGGGACGAAGTGCCAAACTAGATGACGAGTTAGAAACTGAAAAGGGAAGAAGCATCGAACTAGCTGGTGAATTAGAAACTGAAAAGGGAATAAGCGTAAAGCTGGCTGATGAGCTAGAAGCAGAGAAGGAAAGAATTACCAAAGTAGGTGACGAGTTAGAAGCGGAAAAAGAAAAATGTGCTAAGCTAGGTGATGAGCTAGAAGCAGAGAAGGAAAGAAGTACCAAAGTGGCTGATGAACTGGAAGGCGAAAAAGAAATAAGCACCAAGCTAGCTGATGAGTTAGAGGCGGAAAAGGAAAACATTGTAAAAATGGCTGATGAACTAGAAGCAGAAAGAGAGAAACTTGTCAAAGTAGCTAATGAGTTAGAAGCAGAAAAGGAAAAAGTTGTTAAAGTAGCTAGTGAGTTAGAAGCGGAAAGAGAGAAACTTGTTAAACTAGCTGATGAATTAGAAGGAGAAAAGAAAAGATGCGAAGAGAAAGAAAATAAAATAATATCACAAAATAAAGAGTTGGAAGATATGAAAAGAATGAGAAATGATGATAAAGATAAAGAAGGTCAAAAAAGTGTAAAAGACACATTTTTCTCTCGACTTTTAAAAAAATATAAAAAAAGTAGTAGCAATGGGGATAGTAACAATGAGGACAGTAGCGGAAGCGAAAATAAAATAACAAACAAAATAGCGGAGTACGAAAATATGGATGAAGAAGAAAAGGGTGAGTATGGCAATTTGTATTATTCTCATATTGAAAGTGTTATAAAAAATGACAATTTAGAAAAAGAATACGATAAAATGATTATAGATTTTAATTCAAGGATCGAAAATTTTAATAAAAAGGTAGATTATTTTGATGAGAAAATAAAATATTATAAAAATATATGTACAAATTATGAAAAAAAAAATATACATATAAATAATTGTGTTGATCAATTGGAAGAACTTATAATAGATGCAGATGAAAAGTTAGACAACACAGATATAAAAATAGATATACAAAATAAAATAGAAAATTTAAAAAATATCTTAAAAGAATTAAAAGAAAATTATAAAGTTGAAATGATTGAAACAGATAGTATGTTATTTGATGAAATTTTAAAAGAAAAAAATATTTTATTAAAAAAAATTAATAATTATAAAATAAACAATATTGATAATGAAAAAAGCGAAGAATTAAAAAAATATATGAAAGACATGAATTTTAAAACGATTAATGATTTATTTATTTTTCATATAAATTCTACAGAAGAATTAAATTTACTTAAAGACCAGCTTAATAAAGTAATGGATGAGTGTTCAGGAAAAGATAAAGAACTAACTATATTAAACGAAAATTGTAAATCCTTATTATTGGAAGTAGATAACCTAAAATCTATTTTAAATGATTTATTTTCTTACAAAGAAAATAAACCTGATACGATAAGCATACCAGGAAGTGTGTACAGCCGAAATGCATCTAACAGTGTGAATAATATTGCCCAAAACAAAACTGAAATAAAAAATAAAGACGATTTAACAAATTTAGAAATACCAATAGATAATACTTCAGATATTCTTTCAAATATAAATAGTGAAATGTTAGAAAGTAGCAATTTCCCATTAACTTCAAACGATACCAGCATTCCAAAGGAAAATAAAAAAAGTCCTTATAAACCCAAAAGACAAAGAACACCCAAAAGAGCCAGCAATCCACCAATTTCGGAAGGAGCCAGTGAAAATTCTCCGAGGCGATACCAACTAAGAAGATCGACCAGGAAGAAGTAAACTGCCTTATCTTTTCAAGCCAAGGAATTGTCAAAATGAAAAATATATTATAAATGTTCTGCTTCCTATGAATATGTTGTGCATACCATTATTTATCATTTTATTTTGTCGAATTTTGTGTTTCCTATTTATATATGCATATGTATGTTGCTTCCTTTTTTAATTCCTTTTTTAAATTTGGTAGTTACTCCATGCATTACAACTTTTGTGAAAATTGGAAAACTTGTGAAAAATTAAACATATGAAAATTTCGAAACTGGTTTAGGGGCAGCTAAGATTGTCTTTTACATCCCAGTTTTGTAAATAAAAAATGGTTTTTTTAAGCTTGCTGTAGTTGTTTAGAAGGTACTATATACTTCATAATTTGTTAATTTCATATTTTTTAATTATTGATTGATTACCAAATAGTTATTCAAATTAAAGATGTGGAAAATTGGGGGGCACCATTTAAAGGGGTGCGAAAAAATAAGTAGCAAAAATAAAAAAGTTGTGAAAAAGGCAAAAATAAAACAATGCTAAATAGGAAGTATTATTGATTATACGTTAAAAAATGCCATATAAATCATTATAGGGAAACACATAAAAAAATTATCAAGGGATCCTCCATATAATTCCAAAAGAGTTAGTGTTACACTTAAAATTAAAGCATGAATGTAGTTTTTCACATAAAATAGGGATATTAGAGAAACGATAAAACATGCTAGCGTCCCATGCAGCTGCAGAAAAACGTTAAGAAAAAAGTTAAGAGAGATATGTACGTGCTGTAGTAATACTAAGCATGCTTATGTATTCAGGTACGATTTTCGTTGACTTTTCTTACCGTCTTATTTTTGTATATCTTGCTCTTTGGAAAATGGCGACCCGCAATAGCTGCTATAGGATCAGCAAAAAATATGGGTGTCAAAACGTACAAGGGTAATTTGAAAAAGAAAAATAATGCCACAATCGTGTTATAAATAATTATCCCCTTGTCGCGGTACTCTCCAAATCTGCAAAGTGAATAGAAACGATTGGAAAGAGTGAAAACAAATTTGGATGTCGAAAATGGTTAAGCAAATTTGGAAAGTGTGAAGGACAAAACTGGCATACCTAAACGGGTAAAAGAAAGATCTCAGTATCGAAACAACTGCAACGAAGTATATAAAATAGACACTATAGTCTGTTCCATTTTTTGATAAACTCTGTGATTCATTCCATCGTTCATTTACAATTATATCGAATATTAAAATAAGTATACCACAAATCATATGAGTTAACTTTCTGTAAATCAAAAGAAATGTAAAAAATGTTAATACTTGATGATGTTCATTCTCTGATTATATAATTACATGCAGGCATATAGAAACTTCAATATGATGTATATTTATTCTATTCTTATATTGTATTAACCTTGCATAGAACTTGGGAATTTGGGGACATACATCTAATATAGTTACAACTACAACTATAATCAAAAATATAATAAAAGGATACATTTTGACTTTATTATAAAAAAAAAAAAATATTATCCCCAAAAAATATATATCATTTGAGCTATAAAAATAGAATATTATATTTTTTTATAATTAAAAATCATTTTTGTTTTAAAAAATAAATTTAAATACAAACAACTGATGTTTCATATAATATTATATAGGAACATAAACAAAATGAAAATTTCAAAAAAGAAATGAAATATAACAAAGATAATAATTGGGGCAAATTATTTTAAATTTATTATATTTATAATTAAAATCAAATAAAAATATAATATCATATTATTATGTCAATTTTTAAAATAATACACAGAAAATATATATTCTCATTATTCAATCCATAAAATATTATAGGAACACATACGAGCCCACCTTTCTGTACTTATAAATATTTTACATGTCAAGATGTAATAAAATAGAAATATTATAATGCATACAATCATATTTATTTTTGATAAATATTCAACTTTTATACTATTATAATATATAATACAATTTTATCCATACTTTTTCTGAAATAAAATTTTTTTTTTTTTTTTTCTTTTCTATGATGTGGGGAATGGATATAGAATATATGGATGCCTCTTTTTGCCATATTTTAAAGAACATAACTTTTTAATGTCATATTAAGATATGCTAACTCGATTACATATGTATGTATATGTACGTATGCGGGTTTGTTTGCAATATATATATGAACTAAACCTTTTTAATATTTATAAATATGAGCGATAATTCACAATCGCAAAATGAAGAAGACGAACAAAATTACTATCATATATTTTATGAAAACAACTTAGTAAATGATATAAACTATTTTGATGACTCATTACCACACATTAATTTTTATCTAAAATTTCAAAACAAACGATTTTTAGAATCCTTTTTTGATGATGTAAAAAATGATAATGAAATATTTCCACCTAATGTTGAACCACCTGATGATGATGTACAATTGTGTGAAGTTCAAAATGAAGAAAATAAAATAAAAGAAATTCGAAAAAGTAAAAATAGTGAACTATTAACAGATGGAGGGTTCTATATTGATAACGATTCAGAAATTGAATGCTATTATGAAAATATAAAAAAAAATGATAATGATATAACAAATTTAATTACAAACATTAGGGGGGAGAAAAATGTTATCGACTATTCATATTTAGAAAGAAATCATGAGTTTACAAAAAAAGCAAATATGATTTTTCAAAAAAATAAAGAGAAATTTATATTTAGTATTGAAAGAGGTAATATTAATTGTAGTTGTAATAAAGGAAATGATTGTTTAGATTGTCGACCTATTTGTGATGACAATAGTGAAATAATTCTTAAAGAAATATGTTTTTTATGTAACAAAAAAAAGAAAGTTAATAAAACCCTGAGTAGTATTAAAATTTATGTATGTTATGATTGTAAATCTACGGATAGTAATTTTCGAATGATATCATTAACCAAATTAATAAATAAATATTCTATAAGCACCAATGATTTGATAAAACATGAAAAGGAGTTGGCACTTTTGTCAACTAAAAATCCACGAGGTTATTCAAAAAATATGAAATTATATTTTTTATTTCAAATAAAAGAAATAGCTATTAGGAAATATGGATCATTACACAAAGTAAAATCTTTATATAATTCAAAAATTTTAAACTTAAAAAATGTTAATAATAATAATAAAGACAATTGCCTAAAAACAGGCAAAGAAAAAAAAAAAAAAAAAAAAAATATTCATAAGTATAAAAAGCCAAAAACAATATATAGTAATGATCATATTAAAAATATGGAAAAAAATAAAATTATCTGTGAAGATAATAACCATGAATTTGATAATCCAATTTGTATAAATACTGATGATAATATATATATTAAAAAATGTATTAAATGCCAGTATGAACTTGAATTTATCGATTTTTGAGAAACCGGAATTTTGTTATATATCCTTATACTCTATCCGATTTTAACTCAATACTCTGTTCTTTTTTGTTTTTTTTTTTTGTTTTTTCAAAATTTATACACATTAAACGTATTTTATTTTTTTCGACATATATATTATGTTCTTTATATCACTTGTTTAAAATAAATTATATATACAAATAAATAATAAATAAAAACATTTTTCGATTTACTTCTTCGTTTTTTTGTCTATTGCCATAATATAATAAAAAGGACGGGAAAAAGTATGAGCATATTTGCTTCCGCCATTCCCATCCACACATTATTCATTCGGCATTCTTAGTCGAAAAACTTCTTGATGTTATCTGTGGGTTCTTCCTTCAGATTATAAACAAATGTATACCAATCGAGTACTCCTAAAGAGGGATACGATAAAAATGAAAAAAGAAATCAAAGAAAAACATATGCATATACTTGAATTTATTTCTTTATGAAACTAAGCAACCATTGTGTATGCCATACTAAATATTATTTTTATTTTCTTTGTCATACCATCAGATGGGGCCCATTCATGAATTTTTTGGATAAAATTTTCTTTTGTCAAATATTCTAAATCACTAAAGGATGAAAATACGCATTCTACAAAAAAATTAAAATATTATTTTATGACAACGTTGTTTTGGTGTTTTATTTGAAATAGCTAGCCAGCTAGCTAACTTTATTATTTTTTTTTTTATTTTGGTGAGTACGTATCGCGTCTGTCGATATGGGCAACTCGTTGACATAGTCATTTATAATTTTTAAATTTATTTTAGTGTTTTTGTTTTTATTTTTAAACTGATCACTTATTTTTCTACAATTCTCAATATACACAATTGGGGAAACTGCATTTCGAAGGAAATAAAAATTTACATTTTTTAATCGTTTTATTATTACAAACTGAATGAACAAATATGTGTGCAAACAAAATTGGAAAAATACCTGGTATGTCTATAGGTCCTTCCTTTTTTATTTGTCCCGAGTTGACAGTTAGTGGCCATTCAAATTTACTTTTTTCTAAAAATGTTTTTAATATATCATAATTTATCGTATCATTTTGAAATAAAATTTCCCAATTCTTTTTGCAATTTTTTTTGTTATTCTCTATAAAATCGTTGTTGTGTGAAATGACATGTCCTAAAAGCTCTTTGTTGGAAAGCCGACCAAATATCTACAAAAAAAAATGAATATAACATGGAAAATTATAAATCACCCCAATATTTACACATTCAAATAATTTTTTGTCACACTCTTTATGTAGTAATATGTTTAGTTCATCTATTTGCAAATTTTTTTATTACCTTAATTATGTCAAAGACTAGGAATGCACGTTTGTGATGGGTCCCCCCATATTTATGTCTTCTGATTAATACATTATTCTTTTCTTTTTGTATGAAGCACAATTTGTTTTTTCTTAAAGAACGGGATATGATTTTATTATTATTTAATATGCTATATTTTTTTAATATATATTTTTTTTTGGTTTCAATTTGTGTTAGTAGAAAGTAATTTGTAAATATAACAATGTAACAAACAAAAAAAACATTTTTTAAAAACATTTCTAATTTGTTTTTTAAATCATCAAGGTGTTTAATCTATTTTTAATATGCCATTTTTAGTTCTTATATACATATATATGCATTAAATATGTGTGTATCTTTTCTTTCACATCCAAATTATACTTATTTAAAACAAAATAAAGAAATGATCAAGTGTATATTGTATGTCATATGCTTAGATAGCTATGTACCAGAATTATTGGAAAAATAAAAAAAACCTAAACAATTATATGCATATCAATTAAGCGCAGTTAAAAATATTAAATAAAGCCTATAAAAAATATATTAAAAAATTAAAATAATTTTTTTTTCATTTTTTCACAACCCTATTGGCATCAATGGAAACGCTTCCATTCAATGTCGTTTAATTTGTTAACTCGTAAAATTATTAAAAAAAAATTTATAAAAAAATGGAATATCTGTTAAAATAATATTTAACATTAAAAAGTAGGAGATAATAAGAAATATAATCTCTCTCTATGTATATATTTCCCCAAAAAAACAATTTTTAATTTGGCTATTTTTGTGCGAAAATACTAAGAGTTATGCTTATCACTACACAATTTTTTCACCCCTCCTATATTGAAATTCCTTATATAATAATTTTTAAAAACATTCAATCATGGTTTTATAGGAATTAGATTATGCATTTTTATTTTTTTTTAAATTATACTCGAACAGATTAGAGCATTTTCAATACATATTTATGCAACAATATTGTCCTCACACCAATATAAATTAAACGAGCTTAGTAATAATTTAAAAAAGGGAAAAGAAAAAAAAAACGTAGTTAGCTATGCATTGTTTTGCCTGACAGGGTCATAATATTTATGGTGTCCTGTTTGCAACTTAATTTTTTTTGCATGACTTGTTCATATTTTTATTCATAAATATATTTTTAAATAGGAATGTAGTTGTTATTTAGCATAGTTTCACTTTGTTACTTTTTTAAAAAATAAATGCCCAAAATATCATACAAACACAAATGTACACATATACAAATGCATAATGTATGAGGGTAAAAAATTAAGTAAAAAAAAAAAATAAATTTATATTATACATATATAATAAGAGCATAAAATATATATCCATCAAAATGATTAAAATTTAAACATAAAAATTTTTATCCGAAAAAGTGATATGAATGTGCATATATTTTTGAAGTCAATAATTATATTCATTATTTTTTTTTATGTAAAATATTTATATTCAATTTATTTTCCACCTTTTTTTTTATCTCCAACTTTTTTAAAATTTTTGGTAGAGGATGGGACTTTTTTTTTGGCATCCTTAGCAATAACTTTTTTCTTATCTTTTTTATCTGCTTTTTCCTTTTTGTCTTTTTTTTCCTTTTTAACTTTTTTTACTTTTTGTTCTTGTTTTTTCTTTTCTTTTAAAACTTGTCTAACACATTTTTGTTCCTCAAATAAAAATGCTCTCATTATTCTTTCCTTAATACATTTTGCACATATTGATCCACCATAAGCTCTCGACACTTTTCTATCTTTTTTTCTGGCTCTTTGGTTATCTGCGGGTCTTAAGGCCTTTACCTATGAACACAAAAGTTGGAAACAAAAAATTATTAGCATATTCGAAAGGTTAGAGAGCCCCAAATGGGTATCTCATTTTTTAATAATATCCATATATGTAGAATAACTAGTTCCAATAAAAAAAAAACATGCATTTGTTGCAAGGGCCATATGGCCAATGCATAGTAGTAATACATAAATAAAAATATGGAAACATTTTTGTATTTTCCCATAAGCAAATATAAAAATTTTTTAAATTTATAATTTTCATTATTCTTAACATATTTTATACAATTTTATATAGAATGTATTTTTATTTTTTTCTTACCCCTTGCATAGGATTTTTACAGTCAGCACATTTGGGTTTGCCTGCTTTTTTTTTTATAACATGGATAGTTAATTTTCCACCTGGAGTTCTAATTGGCCTTACTTTATTTGACTTTGTATTGTAATGATTGTGTTTACGATAGTGTACTCTTTGTGCCATTTTTTATTAACAAATTAAATTTTAATATATAGAGAAATATAATGTATAAATTTTCCTAATATATATTATTATATTAAATTTTTTTCAAAAAGCCCAAATAATATATTATTATTTAAATAAAAATATTTTATGCAAAATGCTTAATAATTTATCATATAATTTTTTTTTAACCTTTTCTTTTAATTTATAATTTTACTAAAAAATTGTATTAATTTTTTTCATACATATTTAAACAATAATAATATTTTTTTTTATGAATGGAAATGTTTATGCATAAAAATATGCGAACCAACTTAAAAATGTAGTATATACATATTACATTTTTTAATTTAATTTTTACATACCTCTTTTCGGTATTACTGCCAACCACCTACTACTTATAGGGAATTCAAAGCAATAAAAGTAAATAATAAATTTGATAAAGGTACTACATAAATATTGATATATATGTAAATGTACTGCATATATATTGACATAAGCGTATGCATGGCTACACTGGATATTGCCCGCTTTGTTTTTATTTTTCAACTTGGTGGATGGTAAAAAAGTAGGAGGCATAAGTATTGGCATATTCTTAATAAAAATAATTATAATTCCTACCCATATGCAGTATATAATATGCATATTTATTTTATAAGCACCTTTGTAAAGGCTCCATAAAATGGTAAATAATAAAAAATAAACTAATAAGTATGTATATAATATTATTATAATAATTATATAATAATATTTATTATGAACAAGCTAGCCTTAAATAGAGTTTTTTTTTATATAGCAAAATTTTTATGCCATGGGAAAATATAGTACTACCTATAAACAGCCATTTATTCTACTTAAAAAAAATTACTATTTATGTAATTCATTATTTATTTTATAAAAATAAACAAACCAATTTTTTTAAATATTACAATTTTGTTATTTTTTTATAAGCTCTTTTTTATTCTTTAATATTTTATTTTTAAAAAAATGTCTCTCTATATATTCGAGCTTAAAGGGGTTGTACCTACAAAATTGTACATACATAATATGCTAGTAAAATATATTGAAATATTTTGGGTATGACATATTAGGCAGTTATATATATAAAATATATTATTAAATTTTATAAAAATAAAAAACTTAAATATGTCATAAAAATTGATATAATATACTTATAAATATCAAAAAATTATTATTTCTTAAAAATAGTTAATTTTATAAAATAAACAGATAGCTTATTTGTGTGTGCAATTATTTGGTTAGTCGTATGAAAAAAAAAATATAGCGAACAAAATTGGCATCCTTTTCAATGAAAAATTTAAAAGAATGCAAAGAAAAACCGTTGCAAAATTGTTACATTTACTATCCGCATTTATCTTAAAGAGTATTTTCTTTGCTACTTATAGTTGAATAACATATTTTGTCAAATTCATATGTTGCCGTGATTATAGGCTACATGCACATGCATCCAAACGAGACAAACTTTTATGGTTGTAAAGAAGAAAAATACGTAACACATATTTTATTCCTTCTTTACTTTAAGATTAATATTGTTTATAAATATTTTTTATTTTTGAAATTACATATTGTTTTACTAAAAACAAATTGAGTTATAAAAAAAAAAAAAGAAAATATGCAATAGGGTAACTAAATAAAAAAAAAAATAATAATAAATTGGTATTAACCAAATTAGAACAAAAAAAATTAACTTATTAATGTGTGATGAGAAAATGTAATATATTTCTCATTTTCAAACATACAAATGTTTTGACTTTTTTTTGGGAGTATTTTTTATATCTTCCTTTAGGGTGTCTTGATAATTTTTTAAAAAATTAATGTATTTTTTGAGACCATATGTTGCATATAATTGTAATTGTTTTTCATAGGCTTGATCATATTCTTCCAATAACATATTTCTAACTATGTAATCCTGTTTTTTTGATTTTTTTTTTTTGATTTTTTTATTTATTTCATCAATCTCAACACCTCGTTTCTTCTTGTCCTTTCCTTTCTTATTTTTTTGTAATCTACTATCCATAAAAAAATTATCATTATTATATAATTCTTCATCCGAATCAGTTTCATCTGAATCATATTCAGATATTTTCTTTTTCTTTTTCTCCTTTAACTTTAGTTTTTTCGCTTTTTTTAGTTTTTTTTCCTTTTTCAATTTTTTCTCTTTTTTCAATTTTTTTTCTTTTTTCAGTTTTTTCTCTTTTTTCAGTTTTTTTTTCTTTTTGTCAATTTTTTTGTTCTTAACTTTTTTCCCCTCTTTTGTGTCTCCTACATTATCGTCACTTTCATTTAACTTTTCATGTTCGCTATGTTTGTCACCACTCCCTACACCATGACTAATGTCGTCATTGCTATTTATACTATCTATAGGTTTGTTGGTCTCTCCCTGTGTGTTTAATTCGGTACTAGCTAAATTTGTTTCTTCCATTTAGGCTGCTCTGTATTTATAGGGATTGTAAAAAAAAAATTATAGTATTTCTCAAATATGTATATACTTTGATAATTATATTATTTTTTGAAAAACTATATATGCATACATTCTTGTATAATTTCATATATTGATACTATTTTCACAATATATAGTAACTAAAAATTGCCCAAAAAAAATTCAATTCCTTTCTTGGTATTTCCTATATTTCTTATCCCTTATCTTTTATTTTTTTAAAATAAAAATATCTCGAAATTTTATGAAAAAAAATAAATCAATGTAGCATATGCAAAGTATTAATTTGAAAAAAATACATAAATAAATATTATATACATATATAGATATAAAACATTATTAGCTTTATCCCAATTTGCATATACTATTTTTTTTCATTTATTTGGATGGGAAAAATTTTGAAAATATAATTTCATAATTTTTGGGAAATTTTTTTTTTTTTTTTTTTTTTTTTTTTTTATAAAAATAGGTAACATTTTTTGCAACATTTTTTTTGTTCCCCCTTTCTACATGCATTCTTCCTATCCGTTCGGAGTCCATTTAAATTTATATGCAGATAAAACATTATTTACTAAAAAGTGATAATATAATAATTAGCATTGTTTCTTTTTTCATTTTATTCTTACTATATATTATTAAATTGTGAAAAAATTGAACTGCAAGTTCGAGCCATTTTTGTTGATTTGTGGGCTATAGAAGGATTATCACAAAAAATGTAAACATAAAAAGTAACATTGAAACAACAATTATGATTAAAGATAAGAAAAAAGAAATACTTTGATTGCTTCCCATTCTTTTTGTTTTTTTATTTACATCAAGAATTGAGTCTATATTATTTACTTGTTTGTTTGCAGATATCTCTAATGTTTTATTATCCTCAGTCAAAATTTGTCTATAAGCTAAAACATTTTCTTTCATTTCTTGAGCAAGCAAACATAATTCATCATCAATATTATCATCTTCAACTGTATTTATATTTTTTCTTTTATCTAGCTTTTTTTGAAATTCCATTTTTTTATATTCATATGAAAATTCATATTTTAAATTATCATATTCATCAATTTGACTTCCCCATTCTTTTATGAGATTATCTTTAATTAATTCCACTTCTTCAAATTTTTTAAAATTTACATTGTTACTATTATTTGTTGCATCACTATTGGGTAATATGCTACTTTGTTTGTCATCGGAAATTTCCTTTTTCTGTGTGTCTCGCTTTGGTGAAAGTAAAATTTCGTCCCCTTCTTTCTCTTCTTTCTCTTGGTTTATATCTGCTTTACTTGTGTTTACGTTTTTTTCTAACGTGGCAGTCTCATTGAGAAGGGAGGGACTACTTAAAGAGGTATCATCATGCTTATCTTCCCAATCAATATTATTAATTTTTTTAAATAAAATATGTTTCTTTTCCTTATTACTATTTTTTATCACATTTTCAAGTCTCTCTTTTTTTGAAATAATTTTTTTTAATATATCGATCTCTGATATTTTATATGTTTTATTTGTTTTGACTTTCAAAGAATATGATATATCATTAATGTATGAGTTTAAATCGTTTAGGAATAAAATTATTTTTTCTTTTTCTTTATTTTCCTCATTGAAATTATCACAACTTATTTCAACTTCTTTTAGTAATTCAAATAATTCATCAAACTCAATCATCCTTTATTTCTTACCAATTTTTACAAATAAAAACGAGCATGATGGACTAAGGGTTGGACAAAAGGATGGGAGAATTCCCAAGCAGTTAAATATAATTTTCCTTTTTTTTGTTTTTTTAAAAAAGTAATAACAAAAGTTCGCACAAAAAAATATATTTCAAATTAAATATGTTTTATTTTTTAATTTTAACATACTAATGTAAAAAAAATAAACAAAATTAAGTATCCATATATATATGCAATATAATTCCATTTTTTTCCCTCTCTTTTTGTTTTGTGAGAAAAACGCTATTTTAATTTGACAATCCGGAAACGACAAAAAAAATTAGGCAAGCCTAAAATGTATTAGTGTATTTATATAATGCAAATTTAAAAAAAATACATTTTTCAAATGTGGAAACATTTTTTTATATATCTGTTTTTTCTTTATTTTATCCATATTTTTTATCATGTTTTTTTTTTTAAATTATACATAAATATTTAATACATACTTAATACCATAGTATTTCATTTTTTCCTTTTTTGTGTACAGTGGTATGTTCATATTATTAACTTTCCAATTAATTTATTATATTTTTTATTTACAAATTTTAAATAAATCCTTTATTCTTATTCTTTTATTATAACAACTCTACGATTTATGTAAATTAGATATACTCCTGCACACTTTGATCAGCATATCCCTTACCTTTCCACACACCCACATGTTCATGTTGTTTAGTATTATCCTCCTATAATAGCTAGCTAATTTTTTTTTTTTTTTTAATCTCATAAAAAGCTAGCCAAAGGATATAGCTCGATGGTCATGCGTGTGCATTCGTCGTGCCCTATCCCATTTTATAAATAACAAAGCATACATTGTTTGGTATAGTAGAATGCTGGTAAAATGAGGAGAAATGCATTTTTTTGTAAAAACTTATTTAGCTATACCCAAATAAATGTAACTAGAAAATGTGCAAAAGACATATTTTTTGTTGAAAAGAGGGGAAGGAAATATATACCATTTTATGATGAAAAAAAAGAAAAAAAAAAAAATATAAATACAGGAGAAAATGTTAATAATGAAAATAAAAATGAAGAAGAGGGAAAAAATAAGCAAAAAGAAAACTATTCAATATTTTGGCAAAATTTAATGCCACCTATATCACCAATGAAAGGTTTAAAGCTACTACTTAGCTTTGACACACAGCTTGGACAAATAGACGTTAATAAAGAAAAACCAATTGATTTTAATTTAATAATAAAAATAGATATAAAAAGGGAATCCCTAAGAGGAATGTGTAATTTAACACATAGTGTTGATAAAAAAAAAAAAATTTTAGTATTAATTGAAGAAGATAATGAAAACTTAAAAAAATATGGAGCCAATTATGTGGGCTTAGATTATATTAATAAAATAAAAAATGGATGGCTAGATTTTGATATATGTATAACAAATTTTAAAAATATAAATAAAATATTACCAATAGCTAAAATATTAGGGCCTAAAAAATTAATGCCTAATGTTAAATCAAATACTCTTGTAGATAATTTAAAAGAAACAATTATAAAAATAAAAAGTGGAAACAGTATTGAATATCGTAGTGAACAAATTGATACTAACACATTTGAATTATATAAAAATATTTACAACTTCAATAAAATTGATAAAAATTCACTAGCTCATATTAATGTTAAAATAGCTTCAACCGATATGCCATTCCTACATATACTTGATAATATTAAATCGTTTGTTTCAGAAATTGTCAAAAATAATATACATTCTTCACACACTGATAAAGAAAATAAATCGACATTTGTTTGGCCACCTATTACAAAAAAAATAAATAAACCTAATAAATATTATACACAAACAAGTAATATCCTTACCAATAATTCCGAAGATAGTTCCGACTCGTTTATACTTGGCGGATACTTAACTCTTCCTGGTCTTCCAAAATTTTTTTTGAAACCCAATCTGCTTTACACTCATTCAGACGGCTACGTCAATTAGTAGGTCTGAAAGTTCCTATGCATGCTTCCACTTTGTTTGCCTTTTTTTTCAATGTTAATTTGTTTTTTTTTATTATTTTTTTTTTTGTAAATAGCTAGCTGTACTTTATCACCGTTTGGCTAGCTGGAAACTCACACACGAGTTTGATTAAAAAATTATTTTAATTAATAAGTTATAAAACAAATGGGGGTGTTATAGCATTTGTTGTGTTTGAAAAATTGACAAGACACGAATATGCAAAATGGTGAGTAATAAAACAGTGCAATGAAAAAATAATGCACAATTTTTATAAAATAGAAAATGTAACAGTCCAGGGGAATAAACCCAGACCAAAGAGTAGGGAACGTCTCCCTATAATTATATGAACAATATTCCAACACTATTTCATTCGTTCATTATTCTTGTGGCATCCTTATATGTAGTTTAAAACTATTTTGTATGTCTTCATCATGAGAGATGTTAATAATTCAACAGGGGTATGTCAAATGTTGATAGACTTCTCTAGGTTAGGGATTGTAAATGTTTGTTCTTATACAGCAAATTAAAAAGTATATATAATCTGAATATTATTTTTTTCATATGTTCTTCAGTTAAAAATTAGATGGAAGTCCTTCCAAAATAAATCAATTATAAAAACAAATGAAGGTGAAAGAAAAATAAAAAAATATTTCAGGAACACATATTAGCTTTCTGAAAAATGATAATTCCTAATATTTTATTTTAAGTGGAATATACACATACTTTTATTTTTTTTTTTGAAAAAATTGACATATAAAACAACAAAAAAAAAAGACAATTTTAATTGAAAAATATGAGAGATATATTGTCATTGAGTATCGTCATGAGCATGCTTGCTTATGTTAATGCCGTAAAAATTATAATTTCATATATGAACGTTCATATAATTTGGTAATTAATAGGGCACAAAAAATAAAGTGACATAATTATGCTCTCCATATTTTTGCTCGAATAAAATTTTCTACAATTTAAATGAAAAATTGTGAAAATATTGTGATATTGAAAAAATGGTTATCTAGCCATGTTTGACATAAATTAGCTATTCGACTTCAAAGAAAGCTTTTCTTTAAACTTTTCATATTTAAGAACATCTTCTGGTTGTATTGAAATTCGTGCATTTTTAAATGCAACATCAAAATGTTTTTTTGAGAGAGTTGGAACAGGATCATAATTTTCTAAATGATTTTGTCCTCCTTTAGATTTTCTTTTTTTGTCATGTTTATTGGATTTTCCTTTTTTTAAATTTATTAAATGTATTGTTTCTTTAATTGCTTCATTAACTGCACTTTGACATAAGTTTGTAATATCGGCACCTGAAAAACCTTCTGTTCTTTTTGCCATTTCATTTATATCAACATCTTTATTGAGAGGTGTATTTTTTAATATAGCTTTAAATATACTGCACCTACTTTTAAAATCGGGTAAAGATATATAAATTAATTTATCTAAACGACCTGGTCTTGTTAGTGCTTTATCTAATATATCGGGTCGATTTGTAGCCGCAATAATAAAAATTGTTTTTTTTTCATTAATACCATCAATTTCAGTTAATATTTGATTTATAACTCGATCACTAGCATCATTATTATTATTACTATTTCTTTCCTTTGCTAAAGAATCAATTTCATCAAAAAAAATAATACAAGGAGATGCAGCTCGAGCTTTATCAAATAAATCTCTTACATTTGCTTCTGACTCACCAAACCACATTGTTAATAATTCAGGACCCTTTACAGAAATAAAATTTGCATTACATTCATTAGCAATAGCTTTTGCTAATAATGTTTTACCACATCCTGGAGGACCATATAATAAAATACCTTTATTATAATTTGAATTAAATTTATTATATAAATGTTTATATTCTAATGGATATAATATTGTTTCTTTTAATTGTTCCTTTACATATTGCATTCCTCCAATATCATCCCAAGTTACTGTTGGAATTTGAACTTGTCTTTCTCTTAATGAACTTGGATTACATATATTAAGGGCATGTTGAAAATGTTTTGCTTTTATTGTTAATTTGTTTAATATATAGGAAGGTATTCTTTTTGTTTTTTGATCAAATTTATCACCTGACTTTTTCATAGTTGCTTTGTTATTTTGGCTAGCTTGTTCAGTACGAGTTTGATTTCCTAATCGAAAAACATTTTTTAGACCTTTTACACCCCCTTCAAAATTAGAACTTTCACCTGCATGTTCAGACTTATTGTTGTCACTATTTTCACCAGTATTACCATCGACACTAAGTTTCATAAATTCGATAAAATCTTCTTCTTCAAGGTCGAGAAAATGGATATGTTCCTTTATGCACTGTATAGCGGCTTCAAAACAAAGTTGAGCAAGATCTGCCCCGACATATCCATGACATTCCTTTGCAATTTTTCTCAAATTAACATCTGGATCTAATTTCATTTTTTTAGTTTTAGTTAATAATATTTCATATCGACCTTGTTCATCTGGTACTGGAATTTCTATTTCTCTATCAAATCTTCCAAATCTTCTCAATGCAGGATCTAAAGAGTTTGGTCTATTTGTTGCAGCAAGTACAAGAACATTATTATTTTTTTTAAGTCCATCCATTAATGTTAATAATTGGGAGACTACTCTTTTTTCTAATTCATTGCTACTTTTATTTCTTTTATTAGCAATTGAATCAATTTCATCAATAAATATAATACATGGAGTTTTTTCGCTAGCTTTTTTAAAAATTTTTCTTAATTTTTGTTCTGATTCTCCTATATGCTTAGACATTATTTCAGGCCCATTAATAATATAACAATATGCATTACTTTCATTTGCAATTGCTTTAGCAATAGATGTTTTTCCTGTTCCTGGTATTCCATGCATCAATACACCTTTCGGTGCTGATATTCCAATACTCATGAATATTTCAGGATATTTTAAAGGTAACTCAATAAGCTCTCTAATTTTATTTAACTGTTTTTTCATACCTCCTAAATCTTCGTAATTTATATCATCTGTATTCTCTTCATAATCTTCCCTATTTAAAAAGGTTTCAGATAAAGTTAATCGAGATGTATTAGTTAAACAACCATGTTTCTCACTTTGACCATCTTGGGTTATTATTTTTAATACCTTTAATTCTATTCTTTTATTTTTATAATTAATATATATAGTACTATCAACACTTAATGGTTTATAACTATTTTTTAAATAAGTATTTAGTATTTCTTTTTCAATTTCTTCCTTTGTTATATTATTTACGGTATCACTAAAAGGGCTTACTATTACATTTTTGATATTTTTTATATTTGATAGTGGATATATTTTTATTATATCATTATGCATTAATCTTAAATTTCGTTTCATGGAAAATGATATGGTTACTGAATATTTATTTAATCGATCATCTTCTCTAGCTATACCTACCATTTCTTTTTTTTTTTTTCCTTTTAATAAAATTGTATACCCATCATTAATATTTAATTCTTTCATTTTTTCTTTACTCATATATATATCAAAATTATCTGCATTTTCATCGATATTTTCAACAAGACAATAGTTTGGAAATTTTCCAGAATTTAAAGCTTTCAAAAGAAAATTTGTTTCATCGGGTTCTTCATAGCTTATCCCTTTCTCATCACGTTCGTTTTTTCTACCTCTATCGTCACGTTCATTTGGCTCATTCTTGTTATTATCTCCATCCCCACCATTGTCATTTCCCTTGTTGTAGTCCTGGGATTTTGAACTATTATTACTTCCCCATATATTTTGAAAAATGCTATTTATAATGCTTTTGGAAGTGTTATCTTTTTTTGAAATGACCTCATCAATTTTATCATTTGAAAAAATTGAATCGTGTGCCTGTTCTTCATCAATAAGATTTACTTCCTTTGGTAACGTTTTTATAAATTTATCAGTTTTATTTTCATAATTTACATTTTCTTCTTTAATAAATTTTGGCTTGTCACAATTTAGTTGAAAATCACTACTTGTTGTATCCCTTTCTTTGGCGTCATGTTCAATGTCATTATACTTTTTGGTGGTTTCATTGGGTGTCCCTACAACTGCAAATTTTCCAAACATTTCGTTTTGTTTTTTTTTATTTTTGTTAGATATTTTTTCATTAACTATTGCCCCGATGGAAGCAAATGGATTTCGACGTTTGGTAGTTCGACCAAATATATTCCTAGCTCCATTATTCCCCCAAAATAAATTTGTATTCCCATTTCCATTACAATTTTTTGCTGTTATTATATTTCCATGTTGTGTAAGTTTAATTTGATTTGTACATGTTATCATAAAAAAAACAAATATTACTATAATATATCGTTTTATATGTTCTTTAAAAAAAAATAAAGAATAACACATTTTTTTTCCTTTCATTCTTGTATTCTCATTTTCCACAATTTATATATCTTTATTTATTTCTTAAAACTTTTTTTATATATTACTGCTTTTTTTTTCTTCTTTATATATATAACTACCTTTCAAATAAGAGTGTGTACAGAAGCTTTTTATTATATTTGTTTTCATTTATCATTCCATTCCTTAACCAGTTAAATAAAAAATTGAACGAGCTTCCTATTGTAAATACTTGAATTTAATCTCTTATTTTTATTCAAGTCAAAAATAAAAAATAAAACAAATTAACAAATAAACAAAATAAAACTATATATGACGCATTTCTATAAGTATATATATAATATGTAGTACTAAATAAGCAAAATAATTTATATAAATCGGGATTGGAATAATGAGATTATTTTTTTTTTTTACTTTCCCAATACAAAAATATTTGTGTTTATATGGGTGTACATAAAAAATGGAAAAAAAAAATTTACAATGGCTTGTAAAATAATTTCACATTTAATAAAAAAATTGTATAAAAAAATATAAAATATAAAATGCATATTTTCTTATTAATGCTATGGATACATTTATATGGCTACACTTTGATAAGTATGAAGAAATATGCTTATGAAACTATAGAACAATTTTAACACTTTTACAAATATATGAATAATATAATGAAAAATAAAATTAGTTAAGTTCCTATGTTTTATCATACCAAAATAAATGACGTTAAAAAAAAAAAATGGTCATACGAAAGTGTTATTAAATTATGACTGTTCAGGTATTTTTTACCATTTTGTGTTTTTTTTAACTTAGCTAGTATTTTTGTATTTACATTTTTATACGGAAACTTTTTGTAAAAGTAAACAATGCTTTTCATAAATGAAAGTCTATAATAACATTTTGAATAAAATAAAGTTATTAAAAAAATACTAATTAAATAATATACATATATACAGACGTAAAAAAAGTTAAAAATATGTTGAAAAAAAAAAATATATGCATAACATTCATATACGCATAAATTAACTACAACATAAACAGCAATCCTAATTGGTTAATAATATATCTTTTACAAAAATTAAAAACTAATTGCATAATTTGAAAATTTTGTTATGAAAAATAAAATGAAAATATATGGAAATATGCATAAGCATATGACAATTATACACCTAAACAAATGAATGAGAGAATAAAAACTTAATAAATATAATCAATGGGTTTTCCAAACTATATAATTTTATATTGGCTTTTAAAATATTCCCAAAGAATGTGTATATAGCAATCTCCTTTTGTTACTTTGCACTTTTTACCTTGTCACTATTCATTGTATATTTATTAATGTGTGTAATGTGTATTGGGCATCAAAATGAAAATAATTATATGGAGAAATTGTAATACAACTATTTTGCCGATTTTCTTGAAACCATTATAAATCATTGTAAATCATTGGATTTTCTGGGTGCTAATATATAAGTATGTGTCTTTTGTTTATGGCGGTATAACAATTTATGGCAAAAAAAAATTGTAGAAATATCAAGTTGGATAATTTTGGCTAGCTGTAAATACAAATACTATAAAAAAAAATTATATACCAAACAATTTGCTATATTATATCAATACTAAATTCTTTAGAAAAATAATAAAGGTTTAATGTTGCAAAAATTCCGATACTATGCATTGAAAGGTGGAATAAAGTACTGTATTCATTATAGCTTAATCTTTGTCCAATCCAGTACAGTGTTATTGTAGATATAAAGCCACATGCATAAATAAATACACACAAAGAATTTGTAGTAAAAGCAAAAAGACCCTTCGCTATAGTATTAATGAGCACCATAAACATATCACTGTCTCTTCTTATTCCTAATTCTGGTTTCCTCCAATGTACAACAGATGTAATAAATAAAAATACGTCGATTAAAGTCATCAAATACAATTTACAATATAAAGAAAATAAAATTGGCATTAATAATTGAAAGGATGAAGAAAAAAGAATATGCCCACATTCGTAACTAACATATTTCTTGGAATCTTTTTTTCTTAATTCAACGGAATCTGCATCACTAGTATATGCCATTTCTGATTGGCATGTGTCTATATTATCATCATGAATATCCATCCTATTTGTTTATAGTTTTTACAAAAAAAAAAATTATAGCATGATATAGTATTGGTATTAATGTCCACAACGAACTAGTATATATAAAAATAAATAACGACAAAATAATATGTAGCTAAATTTTTATGTAAAAAACAGGACATATGCTTGCGTTAGTATTATATTTATGCATATTAGGTAATATAGCTAAATGGACATGAAAAAAAGATAGCTCACAAAATAATACACACCTATTATTTAAAAGTAAAATTAAAAATACATACAAAACGAAGAATGGTAGCATCAAACAAAAAAACAAACAAATTTCATATTAATTTTGCATGTTTTGCAAAAATTATATAAATTATGTAAACCATGTATATAGTTATGGCTATCTAACAACAAGCACTCGAAAATCTTAGTTCAAATAATAACACAAAATATAAAACATAAATTTTTAAATATTAAATAAAAACATGTACAGTTAATAATATTTTCAAGGAATGGCCACTTTTTTCTGATTTGTTCATAAATAACCATTAATGAAAAATAAATAAATATGTAGCTAAAATGTTATAGAATAAATAAAATTTTGAATATTTTATCAAAAATAATAAAATCGATATTGGTTCGATTTATAAATCATGAATATACCATCATATAATGGATATAGATTTATTATTACTATTTTTAAAATAAGTTCAAAATTATTTTTTCATACAAAATTTATTTATATGATAAAATATCGAATTGGCTGCTAAAACAAAACTTTTTGGCAAGCTTTTAAAAAACGGTAAATTAAAGATCGATTATTCAAGTGATTAATAAAATGTATAAATTAATTTTGTATTTTAATAATTTCATAATAAATCAATAATATAATAATAAATATAAAATTAATAAAAGCCAACTAAATCAAAGTAATCAAGCAGTAAAGGGTTAAATAAATTAATAGCAAAGCCTCTCAACATTAATAATAAAAGGGTAAGGCAAAATGGCTTTTTTCGTATAATTTTTATTTTTAAAACCGAAATATGTATTATTATAATAATCTATAGGTATTATTTTTTTTTATAGCATATACAAAATATGTATTATATACTATATAGTATATACTTATTTTTTTTTGACGGTTTTGTATTAAATTATTTTAAATAAGGCCTTCCTATTATGCATATAATAAATATATGCATACTATTTATTATATATAATAAAAAAATATTTTATCAAATTTATTAAAAACATATTTATTATTTTAACCATTTTTTATTCTACCCATATAAATATATAGTAGGGGTAATATAAATTTATTTTGCTATACTTTTGTATGTTTAAATTTGTAGTAGTTTCTCCATACATTCACAAAAAATAAAAAATGCAAAAAACAAAGCAAACGTGTTTCACTACATAATGTAGGTATATATACATTTGAAAAAATGCAGATATCTGTTATAAAAAATGTTTCTTATTTATATATGATGTATATAAAACAGTTATAACCTCGTTACTATTTCCTTCCTTTTTGCCCCCTCCCAGTTCAACTCTCCGAAGTATTAAATATAATGTTGTGTCAAAGGGTGGGATAACTTTTGTAAATATATTTTTTTCTTCTTTTTGGTTTGATCAATTTTAAAAGAAGGGTATACCATATTATATACTTTATTAATTTATTTTAAAATGCAAAATATAAATTCCAGAATTGTTCTTTTGAGGTCTTTAAAATTAAAAAATGTTTTTATATATGTAAGAAAAGAGACAGGGAAACGACCCTTCACAATTTTAACCAGCAATCATAGGGCGTACAAAAACAAAGGTACTTTCTTTTTGTCTAACATTGTATATAATAGTAATAACGAAAATGGTTATACTCGAGATAAATCGGATTTCACAAAACCATGTGATCAATTTACAAATAGTATAAATAAACATGAAAAAAAAGAATTTCTAAAAATAGAGGATTTTTATTATTTCAATGTATACCTACTTAATGACAAAGAATTTATAAATTTTGTTTTAAAATATAACTTCCATGAAAATAAAAATATCTATGTGTCTTTATTAATACAGTTAACAAAAATATATAAACAGATAAGTGTTAAAGATATAATTGATGTATTAGGAAAAATATATGATAAAAATAAGTCGGCATATTCGAATTTATCCATTAATGGAGAAGATATCTCAAATTTATATTCACATGTATGTAATAATATAACGAAACTTAATAATTTACAACTTATTAAATTTTTAAAATGTTGTTCATATACTACTGTTAAATATCCTCATGAAACAATTATATATATAATAAAAATAATTTTATCAAAAAGTTTGGATTCTTTTAATTTATCAACTATTCACGATATATGCAATAGTCTCATTAAAATTAAAAATGATTTTAAAATAAATAAAATAAATTATGACCCTAAACTTCATATCAATCTATATTCATATTTACAAAACAAAATACTAAATGCTACTATGGAACAGTTTTTTCAAAATCTACCCATATATATAAGTATAGAAAAAGATATACAAAAAATTATGAACAAAAATTATATTTCAGAAAATAATAATCACCCCTCTGATCCTACAACAACAAAAAGTGATTCCAATACAATCTCAAATTTGTCGTTTTCGGAAAAAGACGATTCGCTAGCTAGGTATACCAACTTTGTAGCTAATCAAGAAAAACTTTTGTCATTGAAACAAAACTGGAAATTAATTTTTTTAAATAAAATAAATGAAATCAGTGGAGAATATGTTTTAGAAGCAGTTAGTATATACAAATGGCTAGATCTTAAAGACACATCTCTTTTTACACATATTTGTGAAATATTTGTAAAGAATATTTTATTATATGATTCAAAATATGTAGTCCGTTTTTTTCGAAAATGCCATAGTTTAAAATTTGAAAAAAAAAATATTTATTCAAATAATAATATGAACAAGTCAGGTGAAAATATGCATAATAAAATAAAAATGAAAAATGAAATAAATTTAGAAGGACAAGAAGAAGAAACGAATGAACAAAATAATGAAGAAGATGTAGGTACAAATTTGTTACTTAACATTATTAATGAAAAAGTTTATCAAATGGATATCCACGAATTGAATGCCATTACTTATGGTATATATGCATTTGTAGAAAATATGAAACAGTTTTCTAATTTAGCTGTTCTAAAAAATAATATGAATCTTCTATTTTCAATGTCCTCTCAATATATTCGAAATTACATAAATAAAGAAATTCTCACACAATCAAAGAAATTGTTAAATAGCAAAGTATATGAAAAATATGAGGTAAACAAAAATGCAATAAAAGAAAGTCTAGATAATTCATATGATATAAATATGAATACAGAATATATGTATATATCATCAACTAGCATATATTTGAACAAGCATAAAGAACCCAATTTTCACGAACACAACTATAATAACAAAGATGGTTATAATTCTTCAGAGGCACGAAATATAAAATATGTGAGCGATATTTTGCTTAATATAAGTTATTTTAATATAAGTAAAAACCATAAAAAAATAAAAGAAGTTTACGAATGCATAAATAAACTAATTTTAAATAATAATGTAAATGAAGATGCTAATAATTTGCTAAGCTTATTAATGTGTCTTTCAAATTTATATTTCAAAACATTTGATAATTATATTTTTCATACATATAAAAGTATAATAGATATATTAGATAATGAAAAAGCACAAATTAATGGTCATCATTTTAATAAACTAGCTTTTGCTATATATCCAATACTTAATGAAGAAAATAAACTTATTCAAAAATATTCTGACTTTTTAACATTTTTTGTTCAGGCAAAAATTGTACCTTTACGTTCATGTGTTTTTTTATTACAAAATATAATGAAAAATCTTAAAATTAAACTAAATGACCAATTAAGTAATCTCAAATTGGCCATAATAAATAGAATATATTTATTTATGAAAGAGTCCTATGAACATTCAGAAACAATCCCCGAATCACCAACTTATGATAACACTAACACTAGTGAAAATGGAACAAATAGCTATACTATTGCTAGTAATGACAATAATAATTCTGACCATGTTCAGGCAAATTTTAAAAATTTTTTATTACTTCATTCAATTAATGAAAATACCTTAATATGCATAATTACTAGCTTATCTCTTATAATACAACAATCAAAATATGGATCGAAAAATAAGGATGATGCTGTTATCCTTCTTCAAAATATTATTTCTTATATTCCAATTAATTATTTTCAAAAGTTTCCCAAAAAGTACATTCATACTGAACTCCTTCAAGCATTTTTACCTGAACATGATCAGGTAAAACAAATTCTTCTTAATAAAATGTAGCTCACCAAAACATAAAAAAAAAAAAAAATAAACAAATTAAATAATTGGATATGTCTATCGACTATCAATCATTGATATTTCGAAAATACGACTATCTAAAATGGACGTCTTTTTAAAACTATTTTTCTATTCCATAAAATGGTATATTTTCCAAAAGTGGAAAATAAATCATTCGTGAGTAGACTATAAAAAGGAAGACATACATGATAGCAATAAAAAAAAAAACAATTTTTTTTTATTTTGCATAATACTTAAAATGTATAAAAATAAAATATTTAAAAAATATGCTTTATATATAATAATTTTCTTTGGTTATATATTTTTTGTTTTTAGTTCATAAAATAATTGACACTACAAATGTTAGCATATGTAGGTTTGTTATTATTATTTTTTCAAAGTTTGTATTATATTTAAAAGTTTTATTTGCTACAATTTTGTTTAAACAATTTCATTATAAACTTTTCTTTTAATCACACTTTTTTATTATTTATATATAGTAAAAAAGTTACTTCAATAAATTTTTTTTTACAATTTTTTGGGGTTATCACCTCTTATATTTTAAAATTAAATAACTAAGCAAGGAGCTAACTAATTACCCTTGCATAAAATTGTTGCATTTATAAAAATATTTTTTTTTAAAACGAACGAAAACGAACGAAACGAGCAAAATATTTTATGCGGAAATAATAGCATATATTATTGGGGTGTATGCTTTCCCTAATAATAATTATTACAAAATTTAATTAATCATAAAAACTTTTGAATTATTTTTTAAGGTATAAGCTCTGTTGTGAAGCTTATTTTGTTTTGCGTTTCCTAAGATTATATCATATCATAATTGATTTTATTTTTGGATAAAACTAGCCATTTATTATAATATACCATATGTATATGTTATTGGTATAGAACTATATGAGGATTTATTTATACTTATAAAAATAGGCAGCCATAATGAGTTTCAACAAATTTAACGAGAAAAAAAGATATTTTAATATGCATGGAGGAAATACAAATTTGGCAAACTTCAATTCTCAAGTACCACCACCACCCCCAAATTCACAAAATGATAATCCCCTCCTTATACCTCAAAATCCTTTTCCCAAAAAAACTGGATATCCTCACAATATGAACGGATATAATTATAGAAATAATAATAATAATAAAAGATTTATGAAAAAAAAAAAACATTTTCATAATTTTCCAAAAAATTCAAATAATGAATGTATTCATCTTAAGGAAGCATTAGTAAACCCATGGCTCCATTTATATGCAAAGCATCCAAACTTTAATTTTGGTTAACTTATTTAAACGTCTATAAATATAATAGCTAATTTAAATCTACATTTAGCTAGCTATTATAACTTTACAAATATTTTTTTATGTATATTGTTTAGTAATGATTTTTTTTATTTCATTTTTTAAGTAAAGATTTAATTTGTTAATCTACATAAAAATAAAAAACATGTTTAAAAAAAAAGACGCACAAAGCGCAAATAAATAAAATGAATTATAAAATGTAAAATAAGTAAGGAAAATCATTTTTCGTAAATGAATTTTTTTTCACGTAATATGCATAATGAGAACTATGCCATATTTTGTAGAGCACACGAAAAAGAAAGACAAAGAAAAAAAATAGAAATATGAAAAAACAATTATAAAAAAACGAAAGAATATAACAATGATAACACATTTATGTGTCAAACATAATTGATAATAATATAATATCTCCTATTTCATAATTAAGAGAAAGTAATGTTTTATTGTCTTCCTTATAATTATGTTTAATACTATGAACTTTCGAAAGAAAATTAATTTTTTGTTTTTCACAAGAATATCCATTAAAAATCCATTGGGCATTTCTTTTTCTTCCTTCTTTATAAAAATCTTTAACAAGAGTAACAATTTCTCGCATTGTTATATCTATCCATGCATATATTTGCAATTCGTTATTATTTACGCCTGACTTGTTCAGGTCAATATCGTCAATACTAATATATTCAACATTTGTTTTATAAAATAATCGTAAAAGAAATGGACATGTTTTTTCACGATTTATTATTCCCATAATATTATTAGTTCTATTAGAAATATTATTATTACTATCATATTTAGTCATTCCAAATATTTTATCTTCATTGTCGTTATAGTTTTTATTACGACGAAGTTGCACACCTAACATTTCAAAGCTTGTATTATTATAATTATGAACACGTTCATAATTTTTTTTTTTACCTTCATATTTTATTGATATATTATCATTATATCTATACACATTTCTATTTTTTTTCCAAAATATTTCTTGTGAAACATCTCTTTTAAATCTATAATTTATACTGTTATCACTAAAACTGTGACTTGATGTAATTATATTCATATTATTTATATTTTTTTTTTTTCGAATTTTTTTTATACCACCTCGTCTACTATAATATGGTGAAATATCAGATCTATCTAATATATCACTACTAAATGATCGTCTTTTTCCTTTATAATTTTTAGACTCTAAAGAGTATCTATTGCTATATGATAAGGATCTACTTGCACTATATTTTCTTTTTCCATATTTGTTTATTAAATTTTTATTATCATTTTTATATTTTCTTTCATATTTATCTCTTTCCCCATATTTTCTTTTCTTCTCATACTTCTTATCATCATATATATCTTTATTTCGAAAATATCGATCACGATAACCTCTACCTTCATTATGTATATCATCGTCTGAATTATATGCACCTCTATTATATTTTTTTTTATCATATTTTTTTTCTGATTTTTTTTTTTTTTTTTCAAAGCTAACCGATCTAAGGGATTCTATACTGGTTGTATACGAATCACTATATCTCTTTCGTGTGCCATAATATTTGTCTTTATCTGTTGCTTTTTCACGCTTTTCAATTTTAGTGTTTTTATCAGATTTCTTATTTTTATCCTTTTTCTTTGACTTACCTTTTGAAGTTGCTTCATATTTATCACTATAACTTGACATATCACTATAAAAGCTTGACAAGCTAATGCTACTTAATTTGTCATAATCATTTTTTTTTTTTTTTTTTTTTTTATCACTTTTCTTGCTTTTTTTTTTTTTACCATCATATTTATCATAACGCATATAACTATCGCTACTAACCGATGATACTTTTTTTCGTTTTTTGTTACTTCCTTTCCGTTTCAAATCTGATACATCACTACTAAAGCTATCTATGTAGCTTTTACTACGACTTCTGCTATAACTATTTTTGTATTTTTTTTTCTTTCCCTTATTTTTATTTTTTTTTTTATTATTGGTTGTATTTTTCTCCTGTTTCGTTTTTTTGTTACTTTTTTTCTTTTCTTCATATTTGCTGCTACTTACACTAAATGATGAAATAGAGAGAGAACTATCATGTAAGTCGGACTGAACTTTTTTAGTATCCCCATCACTGTAATGTTGGGATGAACTTCGAACTGCTTTCCCTTTAGGGTTTGTGTTATTCACGCTCTTACTTTCATCATCATTTTCTTCATCCTCCTTTGATACTTGACTTTTGTTTGTATAACTTTTACTATCACTTACATAGTCAATGTTTTTTTTTTTTTTTTTCGTTTTTTTTGATTTACTTTGATAATTTAAATTTTTATTACTTTCGGAAAAGGGCGAATCACTAAGACTAGCACTTTTTGTAATACTGGAATCCATTTGTTAAAAAAAAATATTCACCAATATGTTATACATTTGATATACTATATTAGCTAATTAACAATTCCTATTCATTCACAACATATCTATATATGCCATGTACGTGTGCTCATTATATAAATACTGGATTGATCAAATAAAATCGATGAAACTGAAAAAAAGAGGATATCCCCAAAAATGTATTAACACTCAGGCATGCCAAGTTATTTCCATTAATTTTGGAAAAAGATTTGAAAAAAGCTTGGAAAAAAGCTTGGAAAAAAGCTTGGAAAAAAGTTTGGAAAAAAGCTTGGAAAAAAGCTTGGAAAAAAGTTTGGAAAAAAAATATAAATTGTGAGCGAACAGCGAAAAGGAAATAAACAAAATGGCCGCTTATACTTAAGGGGGAAAAAATACTGATTTTTACAAAATTAATTAATATATAAAAAAATAGCCATATGTACACCTTTGACAAAAAAAATAATAAAAATAATAAAAATATTTTGGATATAGTGTATAATAACAATGTATAGGTAATAGTGATATATAAATTTTTAAATAATTTATAATATAAAAATAAATGGAAACTCCATTTTGATTAACCATAAAAAATATAATATTTAAAAAGCGGATTAAACAACCTGTTCTAATATTATACTGCTACATATTTATATACCCCTTTTAAACAAGCAAAACGAAATATGCACATATACTAACTTCATTCTTGTTAAACCTTTTTAAGAATAGGTAATGGAAAATAAGAAAGAAGGTGAACTAAAACTGAATACATAAAATAGGAAATTATTTATAATCGTAGAACTGAACTTGTAGCAAAGATAGTGGAAGACTCGCATTGTCCGTTTTTTCGCTCAGCTGAAAAATACACACACAGCAAACTTGCTTAGCAATTTGCTCATTCCCCAATAATGCTTAATCATTGGGAGTAGTAAAGAATAAAATAAAAATAATAAACAGAACAGACCAACTAAAACACATTTTAATGAAAAACCATAATAATAGTGAGATTGCTGTAATTTATTTTGTAATACATGGCTTGAGGGAAATCTAATTATTTGTATTTTTTATTTTTTTATTTTTTCATTTTTTAAAATAATTGAATTCTCTTATTTTCCACCAATTTGGAGAAAATTAATAGCATGCCCAAATAAAATTAATTAATATAAAAACTTTTTTTTGTTTTAAAATTATGCATATATTTAGTTATTCTCCAAGTAGTAATTAAATCAAAGTAATTTTATATTTTTCATTTTTTATATCAAAATACACACATATCCAACAAACAAGTATATACTATTTATTGTGTATATATATTTTTTACGTTAACTACATGGGCTATTTTTTCATTCCAAGGTTATTAATTATTTTGTGTATATATAATATAATAATTATTGTGTATATATTATCATATACATATATAATTATTATTGTGTATATTTTTATTTACAAAATTGATAAGCTATTTTATTTGAAAAAAGCTAACATATGGTTATGATTATCCATGAAAAAAAAAATAAATAAATACGAAATGAGTAAAAATATTTAAAGTAATTTTCCAAAATATAGTATTTCCCTTTTTCCCAATTTTTACCATTTATACATTTTAGTTTATATTTGTTTCCATTCTTTACATATAAATTATTTTTCATTTTTTGGTATCCCCTTTTTTTATTTCTTATTTATTTACCTGCTTGCCCATTTATTATATACATATAGCTAATACAATTAAATTACTATGTTTTCGAAAAAAAAAAAAAAAAAAAAAACAAGTTTTTCTTTTTCATGGCTAGTCACAATTTTTAAACACTTCCTAAATACAATACTAAACATTTGGTAAATACATATTGCCATCCATTTTAAACATACTTTGACAATCTTCAGAATGAATCAGGGAAGTATATTTATATACCCATGGTGCATCATTATTTCATAACCCTATTGCTAGCACATAAATTTTGTTTATAACATGTTTGTATTTCATATATTTACAATTTTTTTTCGATGGGCATACATATATATATAATACCTACTTGTGAAATACATAAATATTCATGAGGTGTTATAGAAATATATATTTATATATGCATGAGTCAAAATTGGTAAAATTTGCAAAACGAAAACATAAAATAAATACACAAAATAATAAATAAACAAAATAAGGCCAAAAAAATTCTGACTGTGCATACAGTTTTATTTAAAGATATAAATTAAACGCCTTTATTATGTAGAGAAATAAAAATATTATATCCATTGGTAATTTTACATTATTTTTATATTTGTTTTATCTTATATTATTTTTTGTTTTATTTTACGCTTGTTTTATGTTATTTTTTTTGTGCTATTTTTGTGCCATTTTCATATTTATTTTTTTTTTTTGTGCCATGTGTATGCTTTCTTTGTAAATATAAAAAATAAAAATACAAAATAGTTTGAAGAATTGAAAGAGTGCGAGAAAAACGAAAATAAAAATATATTGAAGCTCCAATCAAATATTTAACGTATGTATATAATAAATAAAAATAAATAACAGCCGATATAACGGCATATTTTTTTCTTTTCAAAACTGAGAAGATATATTGTGGCTTCCAAGGAAAAATACCTTTGCCTAGTCCACACACACACACATATGCAATACTATATGTGTTACTTTTTACAGCTAACAACGAGACAAAATAGAAGAGCAAAGTAGGAATTGTCAACGTGTGTGTGTGTATAATTTGACTTTAAAAAATATTAAAAAAATTACTTTACTCTCTACATCACAGACACATATATAGTGATAAAAATGAAAAATGTAAAGAATACATTATTCATTTTTGGATCGGGGGAATGTGGTCAACTACCTCCCGAATACTGTGATGAATATATACAAACAAATCCAACAGCGGTTCGTAATTTACCAGATAATATAGATGAAGTAGTTTGTGGATCTATGCACACGATTATAAAAACAAAGGATGATAAAATTTATTCATTTGGATGTAATGATATGGGTGTATTAGGAAGGAAAACTTTTAGTAATAGTACAAAAGATCCTGAACATTCACCTACATTAATAAATTTTTCTTTTCCTTCAAAAATAAAAAAAATAACGTGTGGTGATAATCATACAGCTGTTTTGTTATATAATGGTCAAGTATATATTGCTGGTGGATTTAGGGATTCATCTGGAGGTTTAGGAGTTCCATCATTTTTGAATGATGATGAGGTTTTGCCAAAAACATATGAATTTATTGAAATCAAATTTAAATTACCAGAATATGAAAAAGAGAGTGATGAAGAAAATGATACTAGTGATGATGAAGGTATGGCCACAATATTAGATGAAGAAACAAATGAAAATAATTGTAAAATAATAAATATTGTTTCGGGAGAAGATCATTTAATTTGTTTAGAAAAAAGTAGAAATTTTATTTTCACAATGGGAAATAGTGATTCGTGTCAAGTTTGTAATCCATATTATTCACAAGAAGATGCAGAAAAAAATCGAATTCGATATTTATTTCCTAATTGTTATCATTATAAAGATTTTGGATTTTCAAATAAATTTAAAAATATATATTGTGGAGGTAATAATACATTTATTCAATTATCAAAATCATTAGATGTTTATGGTATTGGTAGAAATGCTTATGGATCTTGTGGTGTTAATTTAAAAGATAATATAATTAAAAAATTTGAAAAAATAAATGAATTATCAAATCAAAAGATAAAACAATTATGTGGCGGACAAAGTTTTACAGTATGCTTATTAACAAATAATGATTTATATATATGGGGAAATAGAGATATATTAGGAATGGAATATGATGATGATTCATATAATCCAATTGAGTTACCATTTTTTAAAAATAATAATTATACTGTTAAAAATTTATTTTGTGGTACAGATCATTGTTTAGTTTTAACTGACGATGATAAATTATTTGGTTGGGGAACTGGTGGAAATGATTTTGATGAGGATACTTCTATTGCTGTTATAGAACAAAATAATCCATCTGAAATTAATTTTGTCAAATATTTTAATAAAGAAATTTTAAAAAATAATATGAACAGTTCAGATATTTTAATAAATCAAATAAAAATTGCATCTTTTTCTGGTGGTTCATCACATTGTGCTTTAATATCTTCTCATACATTTTCTGAAAAAGTCTCATTGAAAAGAGGCTATGATGAATCCTATAATGAAGATGTTTATATGAAAAAACAAAAAATGGAAAACATTATGAACGGTGATGATAATAAAATAAATATTAATGATGCTGAGCCTGCCAAAAAAAGAGGTTTTTTCGCATCATTCTATTTTAGTCCAACAAAATCAAATAATAAAGATTCTAAATTATCAAAGGATGAATTACAAAATAATAAAAATGATACTACAGCAGATGAGGATGCAATCAAAAAAAGAAGAAGCACTAAAAATCGATCTTATCTAAATGTAGAAAATCCAACAAGAAGGCAACCAAGACGATCTTGTAAAGAAAATATATCTTTAAAAGAAAATGCAAATAGGCAATTTTATCAAATTGTTGATGAATCTGTTTCAAAAAAAAAACGAAAAACAGATTCTAATACGAAAAATAATCAAAGTACACAAAAACAAGCATTTGATGAAAAAAAAGAATCTAAATTATTCGCTACAAAAAGTAATAAACGAAAATCAATGACACATCCTTCTAGCAAGTAAGGAAGAATAAAATAACCAACATCAAAAAATTGGTTCTATTTTTTTTCTTCCAATACATGCATATATGTGTACGAGTTAAATGAAAACCAAAGAAGTGATTAATATAGATTATTCGCTTGCCCTATTAGGGTGTATCATTTTTCTTCGTACCAAACTTTCTTTAATGTTTTGTTATTTTGCACTATTGTCAATTTATTTTATAAAATTGGCAAAGACTTGGCACATAATCGTTTTACTTACATATATATATGCACATATTATTTTATTCCGTACCCTGCATAATGACGTAACAATATATCATTCATATTTATTTGTTTTATATTACTCATTCTTTTTGTACATTAAAAAAAACAAAATTTACCTGCACAGTGCATACAAAAATATATGCACACATATATAAACTATTTAAACACCATTTAATTTGAACAAAATTGTTATTTTAAAAAAAAAAGTGAGAGATATATAATATTGGCATATTACATGTTTAGACATTTTGTCATAGCGAGTTATGTATCATGTAAACGGGTATATGCCAATATAAATGCCGGTGCATGTGCCTCTTTTTTCACTTTTCTTTAATCATACTATTTTGTAAATTTCATGAAAGTTTTTTTTTATTGTTTGGCTACCTCACCATAATAATTCAAAAAAATCTTTCTCAAACTATATCTCTTAATATAGTTGTTTCACGATATACCAACATTATTTTATCTACATTCAATTTGAATGGTCTTATTAAGAATTTTCACTTTGAATAAAGACAAATAGAAAACGTTTCCATAGTTCTAATTTCATTTTCATTGGTATTACTCATTTTTATTTCACATTTTTGGATAGTTATCATGCATTTTTTTCTTTTTTTTTATGAACAGTCAGAATGTTATTACCATTTTAGTTATAATTCTCCAAATTTTTTTTATGGAAAAAATAAAAGGTGTACAACTATAGTATTGTGTGCATTCATATGTAGCGCATACTGAGAAATACGAAAAAGGTGAAGGAAAAATAAATAATCCACAATTTTTTTGTAGATATCCAAGCATTGTGTATTTTTTTATATGTACATACGTGCTAGCTATTTTTTTTTTTATGAACATGAAATAAATATTTCTATTTTTTTCTGACTTTTTTTTTTTTTTTATAAAATACTATATTTTTTTTAAATAAAATTATATACGAATACACTTTTATTTATTCACTTATTTTAGTTGAACAAAATGATTATTGGAAAAAGATGAATAGAGACCAATTTGGAATATGACTATCAAAACAAATTGACACATATATACATAATTTACGTACTCTCATTTTATGGATATTTATAATTTCTTTATTTAGGAGAAATGCTCTAAACACATTTATTGTTTCCTTTTTTGATTAATACTTGTTTATAGAAATGTTTAAATTGCCATTTTATAGCTTTAACAAAAATTCATTGCTGGTTCAATGCTGTAAGGGAGCATTTACTTATTACATTCCACAAAACTTAGTAGTCATTAGCATTTTTTTTTATTACCAATATAAGGTAAAGCACAAAATTGTTCAAAAATAAAAAGAAATATATTATCACACACAATTGTAGATATATCTTTATAATAAAAATAGCTTTTTATTTATTTTTTTCATTTTAATTTTTTTATAGAAAAATCAATTGGTAAGTGGTAAGAGAGTACAAATACAAAACTGCGACGAGTCAATAAATAATTTTTTAAAAGAAAAAAAGTTAAACAAGAACGACATTGAAATACAAAAAAAACGAAACATATATACCGTATCCCTGATATAAAAGGTGGACAATATGATGGAAGCAAATCGAGCTTATACAACTAGTTCACAGTTTAATTATATTGTTTGGCTATCTATATAGCATGCTGAAAATAGCCTAGCCTATTTGGTGCACCTATTTTTTAAAATGGGCTGCAAAAAAGCAGAAAAAACAAAACATGGATATTCGTATTGCATAAAAGGAAAGGCATATGATGTGTGCATACTGCCATGTATTCCTTTTTATTTTTTTTATATTTTTTTATTTTATTTAATTAAATAGTAGACTTAATAAAATAATGAAACCATTTTGTGTTTGACTTGTATGAGAAAAACGTAACTACTTGCCTTTCATACGGAAAGGAAAAAAGTAGAACAAAAAAAAAAATTTATAAAATAGGATGGTAACAATATGAAGGCATATATATATGTAAGAATAGAAAGTCTTGAGAATTTATTTTTTTAAAAGTCTGGAACAAAATTATCAATTTCATAATCGATGTTTTTCAAAACAGATAAACTATCATGAGGTGGATATGAACTATAAAGTTTATTTAAATAATCATCTGCTTCTTCTAATTCACATAAATATAATGAACAAGTAATAAGATTATATATAGCATCAGGGTAAGATATATCAGAATTTTTTAAAGCATTAGTTAAAAATTCTTTTGCATCATTATATTCATGGGCTAACAAATTTGATACTCCTTTACCATTCCATATAATATTTGAACTATCATTAAGCATAGGTGTGTATAAAGATTCTAAATCATCAAAAATTAGAAAGCTTTCTTTATTATTATTATTATATAAATAAAAAATAGCTAAGACTATTTTTACTATTGGAATATCTTCATTCATTTTAAAAAAATAATTATTCATAATATTATATACTATATCATTTCTCCATATATTTAGTAACATAAAAACTTTTGCAGCATTTAATTCTATAGATCCTTCCTCAAGTAAATCAAAACATTCTTCTACTTTATCATTATCAAATAATAGTCGACTTTTTAATATATTCGCATTTTGGGAAGTAGTTTTTAATTTACTTATTTCTTCCAATACATTTTCTTTATCACATAAATAATAATATTTATAATACAAATATAATAAATATAAATTGGAATTGTTCGGATTATTTAAACTTAATATTAAATCATTTTTAATATTCTTTATCATATATATTTGATATATGTATTCTTCTATTTCTTTCTTTTCCTGACTTTGGATTTTATCATAATTATCTAAACAAAATTTGTTAAACCCTCCGTAGAAATAATCCCGAATCTGCGTTGTAAGAGAAAAAAGTTATGCATTATTAAATGGCTTATGGGCATAAATAAAAGTTTATAAAAATCTAATTTATAATTATTTCTTACTTGTAATGTGGTATCCATTGGAATAGTCACAAAAAAATGAAATTGGAAAATAGGATGAAACAAAAAAATATATTATAAGAAAATATAAATAGCTATTCTAGTTGGAAAATATAGCATATTGGATTTTTGAAAATCAAAGCCATGCTATTTTAAATATACACAAAATAAAATAAAAGTATATAAACTTTATGATTGTTTAAGTAATTTTTTTTTTGTAAGAACTATTATTAGAGATTAGGAAAAAAAAAATATATTAAATAGCCAAAAGAATAAATGAATATATTATGCTTTAAAAAAATGCCGAAAAAAAATATGTCAATGCAAGCAGGAATTAATTATCCCCTCATATGCATATATATTTTATTTTTTTTTTTTTAATTATTTTTTTTTGGCACATTCTCTACATTGTTCTAATTTTTCTTATCCTAAAGAAGATATCCATATTTCAATTTTCTCATTTTTATACTTTAACCTATTTATCATAAAATTTTTATATAGCCTATCATAATATGCAACATATATGAGCTTGTTATATTATATATGCATACAATACATTTTTGTATTATATGGTAGATAGTAAATAAAAAGGAAATAGTAGGATGAATAGTACTAGTTAATATTACATTTATTCGGTTTATTTCATTAAAAAAAAAAGCCAAAATAGTATTATATGAAGGATTGAGAAATAACATAAATATGAGATGGTATTAAATGGGATAAAGTTATATGTACAAGTGGGAAAATGGAAATAGAACTATAAAAAAAATAATAATAAAAATAAAATAACTAAATAGCCAAGTGTCACAAAAACATGATATATTATCAACTAAAATATTCACACTTGCACACAAAATATTATACACATATCCCAAACAATATCAAATTTGGTAAAAAAAAAAAAAAAAAAAAAAAAATTATGACTGTGCAGGTTAAATCAATAAAATTTGTATGTAACATAATTTTTTTTTTTTTCATCTAGCTAATTAGGTCATAATTTTTGTGTTATAATAACTCCCAAAAGGTTTTCCTCTTGTAGTGTTTTATTATTTCTTTCAATTTTTTTAAGAGGGAAATCAAAAAAAAGTGAAAAGTCAATTGGTGTATGGGAATAAACAAATTGAAATAAGTCTTCTACAGTATGATTATAATTAAACTTTTGAATAATTTTTTTTCCATTATATAATCTGATTTGTATTGTTGTTATAGGATTTTTATCATCAATTTTTATTTCTTTAATATCAGTAGGGTTGGATGCTATTATTTTATTTATTTCTTCTTCATTTAAATTTGAATTGCTTGACCCTAACTTAACTCCTTGACCTTTATATAATGTTTTTTCTCCTTGTGATTTATTTTTTGTATATATTTGAGTACTTTTATCTTTAATAGCAACATTCATAATACTTTTATCATTTCCTTGTAATTCTTTTGGTAATATACCTGCTTCAATATTTTGCATAAATTTTTTATTGTCCTCATCTTCGAAATCACGAAATTCACCATCATCAACTGTAAATCCATTTTTATATAATGTTATACGTCTACAATTTTCGGGTAGTTTTGATGTATAATAACTTTGAGCCATATCATCCGAATCAGAATTCTCAACTTCTAATCCACTTTTTTGTCCTCCTGTGTAATGGGATACATGCTCTTTGTTCCTCTTCTCATCTTTTCGTAAGTCATTCAGTGATCTATTTTATTAACACATTGAGAAAAAAAAAAAAAAAAATTAGAAAATAGCTAGATAGCCAAATAATTAAATTGGATTGTTCATACAATTTTTTAAGTTATATGAAATCATAAGCGAAAAAACATGTGTGTCTACATACTGTGAGAAAATACCACATTCATTTCATTATTCATGTATTTATTCATTTATATTTTATTTATGATAATTTGTTTGTGCTTAAATCTTTCACTACAAACGTGGTGAAATATTTGTTCGCATTTTCAAAAATATGTACAGCAATATAATCACTTTATATATTTATGCACACATGCCATTAATATACATATGCAACATTGTAAACATGAGAGAAAAGTATATGAACATATTATCCAAGCATAGCATACCTTATATTTGGCATTTTTCCAAATATACTTATTTTTCTTACTAAAACGGTTTTTTGAAAGTTTTGCTTGCTAGTTATATAGCAAAAAAAGGGAAAATCGTTTTATCGATTTTTTAGGAGAAATTGTGACGCCCTACTGTTTGTAAAGAAAATAATTATATTTTGTAAAATTATATAATTCTTAAAAGCTAGTAAAAACGTATCATAATTTAAAGTTTTATTGTGTTTTAGTATATTTTACCTTCTACGATGGCATATATAATATTATGAATAATATGCATACGTATAATTAATCCCTTTTTATCATGTAATTTACAGATCACTTTTTTTTAATATATATATACATCCAAAAAGGCGATAAATATGTAACAAAAAATCTTAAATGTTACGCATTTATTTGCAAAAAAGGGTATGCAAATTATGTATACGGTATTTATGTTTTTTATACAATTAAAACCGTTTTTTTTGAGTTTCTTTATATATAATATTTTTTATCTATGCATATGTTTTAATTAAATGAAAATAAAAAGTAAAAAAAAATTAATGAAGAAAACTTTTGTTCAAATTACAACATAATACCTTCAGTGTATATTTATAAAGATATAATATCAAATTTGTTTCATACTTAACAAAAAAATATTTTTTTATAACCACAAAAATGTAGGTATATGCACAGTAAAAAAAATATTTCAATAAAACAATCACTGAGGACGGAAAATATTAGTTTATTTTTTTTTTAACAATATACTCAAATATGATAATTTTAAAATTCCCTTTTAGCCTTTTATGCATATTCATATAAATATTTCCAATATATATATTATTGCTTGATTTTACACCTTTGAATGCTTGAAAATGTGCAAATATGTTTCTAAATATGAATATTACTAAGACCCACACCAAGCATTAAATGGTATCCACTTTATATGTAACTCGAATAGTTATCAATATGCGAAGTGACCGCTTTGAGATTGAGATATCAATTTATTTTGGAAATAGTTTAAAAAGTGTTGAGATGGAGAGGGCAAAGAACAACGCAAAAAAGACTATCAAATGATACAATATATAAATATAAGAGAGACAAATAAATTACATGCTTTATAATAAAATAAAAATTGAACATCAAAATTATTTTATTTTTTTTCTATATTTTATTATATTTCTTTTTTCTTTATATAACTTGTCTTCTGAATAAAAGGGTCACACAAATTCATACTTTATGAGGATTTGTATAATTTTATTTTCCAATATGATCATAATTTTACATATAAAAAAAATATTATTTTGAATAGAAAATTATAGTATTATAGGAACTAGTAATTATATATATTTGTATAGTATATGATCAAATAATTATTTGTAGACAATTCCAAATTTATTTTGCCTTTAATGAAAACCGGATAATTACTTATAATTTACTTTTTTTTTATATAATTTCGCTTTATTATTATAAAAAAAATGATTTATTAAAATGTAATGAAAATAATTAATTAAAAAATGTCATTAAATATTTTAATTTGTATGATCTTATAAAAGTTATTTTAAATATATTTTTAACTCTTCAAGCATGATGCAAAAATCAAATGGACACATACATATTTTTTTTTCACACAATTTAACTAGCCAAAATTTTTTTCTCAAATAGCTAAAATATTTAAAAATTATTTTGCGTTTTTTTTTTTTTTTTTAAGTGTGTAAATATTTTTTTGGAAAAATAAAAATTTTTTCCCGTTATGTAGAAACGCTTAATAACATCAAAAATTATAGTAACGCGGAAAATTTGTTTTAATTATTTTTCACACAGAAGAATTATTACATTTTATTTTTTTTTTGAGTGGTGTACATAATTTTAAATTTCTTACACTATAGTTTTTTCCACACATGTGTATATATACATAATATATATACATTATTTATACATTTTTTTATTGGATGAAATGATAAAATAGCTCAAGTAATTAAGTCACTAAATTTTAATAGTCCAGAAAAAAAAAAAATAAAAAAAAAAAAAAACATTGCTAACTATTTTTCCTATTAATTAGCTATATAACTTTGATAATTCATATAAAATAAATTAAGAAAAAAAAATGCATTATATGTATATAAAAAAGGAAACATATATATATACATGATTTTTCTCATTTTTACGTTGTCGAATTTGTTATATAGGATAATATATCCACGGTCTATTAGGGTACTTATATGTAAAGTGCGTTTTATAATAACTCATATATATATGTACTTATTTGTTTGTTATGCATATATGCTCATATCATAAATTTTGTATTTATTTATAATGTATACAAAATAATAATAAAGCTATATCGCTATTTTATGAGCAGATTTTTTTATGGCATATTATAATAAAAATTGTCTAATTTTCTCTAGACATATTAATTAAAAAATATATTTTTTTCCTTTATATATTTATACATATAAATAATTCGTATGTACATAATATATTTATTTTTATATTTTTATTTGTCTTACTGTCCTTATTTTTTATTATATTTTTCGCTATATATTCATTTTTTATGATGATCGACATCAATTTGTTTGCTTTAAAATTATATTAACTGCTTTTACAAGCATAAAAAAAAAAATTATAAATATCATGAAGCTTGTATAATTATTAGTTAATTTTTTTCTGTGAATAAAAAAAAATACTCACCAGTTCATAGGTATTTATGCACATTGTGCTTGCCATCAAGAGGGAAGTTTGTATTTTTTTTCAGATCTTTAAGAAGGTAGCACATTAATTTGGACATACCCATAGACTAGCATATATACATACTGCTGTGTGTGAAAAAAAAAAAACTGTAGTAACGTTAATAAAAACTGAATAAACATGAAGAGTGTGAAAATAGTGCCCATATTTTATTTGGTGGCATTTTTTTTCCACAATTATAATGAGGTAACATGTGGTAAAGTATACACAACTGGAGATAATTTTATGCCTTGTTCAGAATGTAAGGATATAAATAAATGTGGTGGTTGTTTGTTTGAGCATAATGAGTCTTTACCTAGTGCAATAGAATTAAAATTGACAAAAAAAAATGATAACAGTATTCATGATAATTTAAAAATTCACCATGATTCATTAAAATTAGGAAATGTAAAATATTATGTAAACAGAGGAGAAGGTGTTTCAGGAAGTTTAGGGCATGCTTCAGGAAATGACATAAGAAATATGGCTGAAATTCATAATGAAATAAAAAATAGAACAGAAAAAAAGGAAAAAAATAAATCATCTTTAAGTTTTATTGATCGTAATAATCCAGAAGAAGGAAAAGGAGGTAATAATTTGTCAAAAATCCAAAAACATGAACAAGATGAAGATAAGGTAAATACACAAGAAAAGTTTGAGAAAGTAAAAAGTCAAACTGATAAAGATGCCAGTTCTTCTTCTGGTAGTGCTATAGATGATAATGCAAATAAACCGGGACCTTCTAAAGGCGTAACTATTGAAGAGACAAGTGATAATGTGTTTTTAGTTCCTTTACAACATTTAAGAGATAGTCAGTTTGTGGGTAAATTATTAGTAGGTACACCTCCACAAGAAATTCATCCAATTTTCGATACGGGTAGTACAAACTTATGGGTTGTTACAACGGAATGTAAAGAAGAATCATGTAGAAAGGTACATCAATATAATCCGAATAAATCGAAAACATTTAGAAGATCTTTTGTAAATCAGAATTTACATATTGTTTTTGGATCAGGATCTATATCGGGTACATTAGGTAAAGACAATTTTATATTAGGTAACCATACAATACGCAATCAGATATTTGGATTAGTTAAAAGTGAATCTAGTGATAATTTAAATACTTCGGATAATGTTTTTGAATATATAAATTTTGAAGGTATAGTAGGATTAGGTTTTCCTGGTATGTTAACTGCAGGAAATATTCCATTTTTTGACAACTTATTAAAACAACATGAAAATATAACACCTCAATTTTCTTTTTATATATCTCCAAATGATGAATCATCTACATTTATAGTTGGTGGTATAAACAAATCATATTACGAAGGGGATATATTTATGTTACCTGTTATTAAAGAATATTATTGGGAAGTTAAATTAGATGCTATATATATAGGAGATGAGAAAATATGTTGTGATGAAGAAAGTTATGCAATATTTGATTCTGGAACATCTTATAATACAATACCTAGTATTCAAACAGATAATTTTTTTAAGTTAATTCCATCAAAACCATGTAATGAAGAAAATTATAATGATATATTAAAAGATTATCCAACTATAAAATATGTTTTTGGAAAATTAGTAATTGAGTTGTTACCTAGTGAATATATGATTGTAAATGATGATTTATGTGCTCCAGCTTATATGCAAATAGATGTACCATCGGAAAATAATAATGCTTATCTTCTTGGTACCATAGCCTTTATGCGACATTACTTTACAATTTTTGTAAGAGGGCAAGAAGGAAGACCATCTATGGTTGGTGTGGCAAAAGCTAAGCGAAATTAAGTTGGTTTTAAACGATATCAAATAAATGTTAGGAAGACGAGTTACAAAAGTGTGAGCATAAAGAATGAGTACCTGACATAGGAAGCATTGGATAAGGTCTACTATATTTGCTACAGAATGTTTGAAGTTGAAATATGATATTCGAATTTTGTCTATCTATATGTATATATTATCTGAAAGAATCTTTAGTATAATATATTTTTCTTGGCATTTTTATTTTACAACGGAAAAAAGGATGAGGTAGCTTTTTGCCTATAATCCGAATGAGCTTCTATGCCCCCAATTTTTTGCCCAAGCTTGCCTATACCTGCCTAAATTTAGTTTCTTGTTTTCGTATGCAACTTAAAACTTAATTAAATTTTACGATCCATCATAATTCGTATAAACATGCATGCTAATATTTTTAATTATATATTTTTCCTTTTTTGCATCCATATAATTTTAATTTTTAATTCATTCTATAAAATTTACACTTAGGAGTTTATTTTATTTTTTTATAATATTAATTAATTTTATTATAATTCGAAATATAAAATGCTACTTTATTAGAGGTTCATTTTGTAGATGCTTATCTTGTAGGCAATGTGTAGACTCACAGGTTCATAACAAAACTGTGATATTTTTAATGGTGGTAGATATATGAGAGATGAATCGGGTTGGTCATATATTTTATTCCCCAATTTTTTAAGACTGTAATGGATGTAATTTTAAAGTAGTTTAGAATTGATGTAAGGGGTAAGGGGTTCATGAGTTATAAGAAAATATAAAATAATATTGGCAAAATAAAAAGTGTAAGTCCAAATTAATCAAAACACGGATAGTTAAAACAAGTGAAAAATATACATACTACAATATGAATAATATAAAAAATGAATTTAACAAATTAAAAAACATAGTATATATATTTTAAAAAATAAAAAATTATTATAATGAGAAAAAGGGATATATAAAATTTAGAGGAAACTAAAAATATTTTCTTAATGAAGACAAAAAAATATATAATAAATTTTATTCATTATGGGGTTTGATAATTTTGTGTAATTAATGTTTGGTTAGTAATATTAGGATTATGAAATTAAGTTATCAATGTTAATTTTTTTTGAAAATAGAGCAGCTAAATAATAATTTAAGTAGTCTATAAATAGGTCATCTTCTTCTTGTGATGAATTTAATAAATTGATTTGAACGTCAATTTGGTAAGGAATAAGATGGGTTTTACTTTGATCAAGTTGGTCTTCTCTCTTTGTGGTGTCATCAAGTTTGTCTTCTCTCTTTGAGTTGCCATCTTTGGCATACTCAATTTTTGTATGATGTATATTTATCAGTAGAATTAGGCCGTCTGTAGTTGGAAAGGGAAAGCAATTGTGTATATATAATAGGCAAATACAAATTAAATAAAAAATGAAATAACTTAAAAATTTGTAAATAATTTACCTTGGTTGTCGACCCTTTTGGTGCATAAAATTATACGAAGATCCGAGATATCATTATTTTTTTTCAAATTTAAATATGCATTTTTTATATTAAAAAAAAACATATTTATATGTTCAGACAAAAAAACAAAATAATTAAATACCACTTCTCGAACATCTTTCTCTATCTCTAAACTTATTTCATGAATCATGTTTCGAAATTTTCCTTTTTTCTTGTCAACCTAAAATGGTGGTAGCGTAAAAAAATGAAACGATAAGTCAAATGCTGGGAACATATGGTAGTTACACAAACTTACAAGCACTCGTAAATGCTCAGTGATGTACATATGCATGAAACATACGAAGAATGCAAAATATGAAGAGCGAGAATTACCTTCTTAAACTCATCTACAGACAAAACGAGAGGAGCCATAGGAAAGTAGGGAAGCGTGATATTCGGAATTTCATAATTTTCCATATTACATGAATAATTAAGCATTAACTTAATGTAAGTCAATTGTGTAGAAAACTTTATTGACATAGTTAAATTGTCAGTAATGTTATCCGCAATTTTTATTTCATTTTTTGTTATTTTTTTATTTCTATCTATACTTTGATTGGGGTTATCTTCCGATTGAGTATGGTCAATGTCCTGAACTTTTTCATCTAAGTAATTTTGATTGAACTTGTAAAAATAACTTTCTTGATTCTGTACCAATTTAAATTTCCCTCCTTCGTTACTATTCGTTTTATATTCAATTACATTTGCAGATAAAGATAAAACGAAATTATTTATGTTCGTTTCTTTAAAACAGTCGATGTAAATATGTAAAATATTATCTTGAGTTATATGATAATATAATTTAAAGTGATTATTAATATGAACAAGGAATAATAAATTACTTTCTCTCAAAATGGTACTACATTTTTTAGCTTTATCTATCAAGGCATCTAATTCATTGTCAGTAGTTGGTGGTTTAGACGTTTTATGAGACTTATCGACAGCTTGAAGATTTGATGGTTGATCAGGGTTTTGTTTATTAGTTTGTAAAAAAAAGGAATCATTATATTTAAATGGAATTGAATAATTAAAAGATGTTTCTATATTTTCTACTTCTATTTTTGTATTAAAATAATTATAAAAAATGGATGTGTCTGTAGTTTGCTTACTATTTACAAGAGCTAATACATGTTTTAAAATTAAAGACCTATCCAGATTTTGTATATCATTTTGCTTAAATATTAAATAATCAATATATCTCTCTATTTTCGATAAATATAAAAATGATAAATTAGAATAATTTTCATATTGTGAAAAGAAAATAAAAATTTTGGTTACATTCCATAATATACTACTAGTACTAAATTTTATAAAAAATAAATATAAAGAAAAAAAAAATATATTTAAAAAAATATCACTTTTAAATTCTTTTATTTCTTTATATGTTTCTTCTATATATATACTTATAAAATTTATTAAATATTCAAAACATTTTATATTCATATTATTTATATCAGTATATCTACTTGTATTTTCTTTGCTATAACTTATTTTATCTTCCATCTTTAATATACTTATAATATATTCAAATAAATCATACTTTTCCAAACTTTCATTATGATTATTAAAAAAGTAATCGACTTCATTTTCGATAGTCTCGTTTAAGTTATAAATACTACCGTTTGTCAAGGTTCCCTTTTCAACCGTCACTGAATTGTTAAAATTATGAATCGTGTTATTACTTAAGTTTGGACTATCTTCATGTATTTCTTTATTATAACTATCTAATTTGTTTTCTGAACTGGTTTCTTTAACTGCTTTTTCATTTACTAAAGGGATAGACAAATTATGTTTTGCACTATTTTCGATACTATCAATGGATAAACTACTGTCTTCTATTTCTTTCCTAATCAATATGGCACTAATTAAAAAGTTTCCATAAGTTATAATAAAAAGCGAACTTAAAAAATTTGTAGATATGTGTGTAGTAGAAAGGTGTACATTAATTTTACGTATTTGATCTAATATTTTAATATTTGTTCCATGATTTTTAAGACATAAAATATAAAATAAAATAAAAATATATAGATTAATATTATTTAAATTTTTTAAATTATTTTCGCCATAATTTAATATTACATTTATATATTCGTCTAAATATTCTTGATCATTATTTTTATATATATATGCAAGGATATTATAAATAATGTTTTCAAAATTATTTTTATTTATTAAAAAATATAAAATATATAATAAATTATTTCTTAATGTTATATCTTTATGTTCAAAATTGTTAAATATATGTCTTGAAAATTCTTGTATTGAATTATATTTTACAAAAAGGTTATATAAATCTGGTACTTCAAATATAGATCGATATAATTTTGTGCATACATATACAATATTTTTATCATCACTATATAAATATTTTAATAAATGTGAAAAACAATAGCATAACAACGTATCACTTCCATTTTGTACACTCCCACTTTCTTTATTCAAATTTTCGCTTTTATTTAAGCCTGTTATTTGTTTATGGCGTCCTTCATTATCTTCCTGTCTGTTCAGAATATTTTGACTCATTTTTGCATTATTTTCTTGCTTGTTCAGGTTTTTTTCATTTACTGAAATATATTTCTCTAAATTAATATCCAAATCGTAAGTATTTTTATAATTAAATAAAATAAACTCAAAGCATTCATAAACAACACTTTGTGCTTTATTTGTATAAAATATATGAATAATTATGGAAAGAAATTTTTTATATATTCTATTTTCATATTTTGTTAATTTATTTATAAATTTTATAATTTTTATTAATCTCCAATTGTCTATTAAATGTAGACGATCATTTAAAATGTTATAAATAAACGGAATAAAGGAAAGATATTTTTTTAAATACATAGGACTATTTTGTTGGCTTTTATCATTATGTGTGTGTTCATTATTTTGTATAAATTCTGAACTATATTTTTTTTCTTTTTTATCAGTTTGATAATTTATTTCTGTGTCGGCATTTATGCTACTACTAGCATTTTTGTGTGCATTTTTTTTCTCTTGTTGTTTTTCTAATGTACAAAAGATTTCAGCAAGAATATTAATAATTAGGCAACATAAGGATGTATTATTTTTCAGAACATAACCTGGCTCTTCATTATGTAAAGTATCATAGGATGGGCATTCATTATTATATAATAAAATAAAATTCTTTTTTATAAAATCAAAAAAGATATGTAAAATATCTAGATTACAAATAACAAGTCTATAAAAACTTATTATACTTTTTTTCCTTACATACATAAATGAACTATTTAATAACATAAATATATCATTATATAAGTTATTGCTCATTATGTCGGTGCAAATATTACTTATACTATTTAAAATTAATGTAGTGTTAATAATTTTATAATATTTTTCTATATTATTACTAAATTGAAAATGAGATGCTCCATTTTCTTTTGCCACAAAATTTGAACCTGATGCTACATTGGATGGAGAATTTCGAGGTCCTGTATTTGAATGTGTCACATTGTTTCCATAATTGCTGTAAGTATTTGCTAGCATAGTAAGATTATCTTTAATTATGGATGTACTTATATTTGTTAACGAGTTTAAAACTCTTGTTTTTGTTCCCAATGGTGTGTTCGATATATTTTCTTTATGTAATTCTTTTTTATATAAATTGATTAATAAGAATATAACATCTTCATTATCATTTACATTGTTAAGAAATAAAAAGGCTCGTCTTTTTAATATATATTTATTGCATGTTAATATTTCTATTACTGAAAAGTTATGTTCTTTATCGATTTTTTTCCCAAACATTTGAAGGTATAACAATCTTAATAAAATATAGGACTTTTCTTTAATTACATTATTAAATGGAAATATTTTATCATTTTGTTTTTTTTTTTCTAAATCCTTTAAATGGTTTATACATATTTGATAATTTCTTTCCACATTTTTTAAGCTGTCATCTCTTTTTATGTCTTTGATTAAGTCAATGAATGAGTTGTTCATTTTGGATATTCTAAATTGTACCAGCTTTATTATGCTATGCTATGCTATATTATTTAATTTATTTTTTAATTTCAAACTTTGGTATAATTAAAAAGCTTGACAAAATAATACTCGATTTCCTCTGTTTGTTAAATTTAAATCCCCTCCAGGCTTATGGAAGAATATATATATACACTGATGAAAATACATAATATATCAAATCCTAAACTCTATATATTATTAATATATATACACAGCTCTAAATAGGGATGTATACAACTACTATCGGATATATATACATAAATTTTTATAAGCTTGTTCTAGGGAAACAAAAAAATATATATACCCAACTATTTATATAGCCTTTCATTAGTTAAATCTTTTATGCTATCCCTACTTACACGGATTAAAGAAAATGATAAAAGATATCACGTTTTTTTTATTTCAAACATGTAAGTAATATTATATATATAGTAGTTTATATTTTTTCCATTAATTTGGATATTTTTGTAATATTATATTTTTATTTTTTAAAATTTATTTTTGATATCTTGTTTAGTGTTTATATTTTTATGAGCGGTATGTCGCACTATATCACATACATACTATGCATATATAAAGCTATAAATTATTTTGCATTTTTGAAGTTTCATTTTTTTTTTTTTTTTTTATTTACATGTAGTGAGTTATATTGCCTTTATTTAAATTCTTTATAACCAAAATTTTAAAAAAATTGTAAACTTGTAATTTTCGAAAAGTTTATGTAAATGGCAAATATAAAAACTAAATAATGTTATTTTTACATTAACATTTATGCAACAAAAAAAATAAATTAGTAGCCTCTTTGAGATGGTACTAACCCTATGATCAAATTTACATGCATGTTCATGTTGTGAATGCATAGAGAGAACATGTGATAACACACTAAAATGGAAGAAAAAAAATACAAATAAAAAGGACTAGAAAAAGAAAAACTCTACAAGCTTCTTAGCCTATTAAAAATGTAATAGCAAAGCATTTGGATACACATTTGTATGCTTCACCATCCTATGTAAAATACATAAAGTAAAAAAGTTCTACCTCCTAATATTGGGTATGACCTTTTGGTCGAATATAGTTTAACGAAACAAATAAGAAACAAAGATATGTGTATTATACACATGCATATTGTATCTCTGCAAATTAGGGGCTTATGCCCAGTTTGAAAAAATAATGAAATAAATTTTTTCCATTAATTTTTTAGTGTGTGATATATAATCGGTAAATCCACTATGTCCTCCAGTTTTGGAAATAGAGACATAAAAATTGTTAAATTGGTTATAATTTATATCAAGCAAGTCTTTATCTTTATTTCTATTCCTTTGTTCTTGTAAATATTCATAATTAGAATAATTTAAAAAATTAATTTTGCTCTCATTTTGTACATACTTATAATTCTGTATGTTCATATAATAATAATGTTTTATCTCTATATTTTTATAATTAATATATTTTAAAAAAAATTTAATTGAATTATAATTTGGACATATAATATCATAATTATTTATATGTAAAATAATATTATTTTTTAAATTTTCATCATTTTTTATATCCCCATATTTTTTAAATTCCATTTTTATATTTTCTTTATTTGTATATATTTCACTATGTTTGGCTGTTATATTATTATATGGGCATATATAATATAACATAAATAAATTATTTTTAAATACATTATTTTTCCAGTAATATTTTGTATACCGTCTTTTACTCTTATCCAAATTCAATTTTACTTTCTTTCTTAAACTCTTTGTATTGTTGTAATAAAAATGTGGGTCTCGACCTAGTGTGTGCCACATCCTTCCTGATTTTTTTCCAAAAGTTTTCAATTGGATAGTCTCTTTGATTTTTTTTATTTTCAGCCTAGGGTGAGGGTATCCATTTTTTGTGTGTAAAACTGTTAAACTGTCTGGATCTACATTTTGTTTATTTTTCAAAAGAAAATTGTTTACTTTGAACTTTCCAAATTCTAAAAGTTCAGAGCTTACAAAATTATTATTTATGTCTGTTAAATTATTAAAAAGATCTAACATAGGATTGACAAAAATTATATTTTTAATTATTTTTTTTACATTATTTAATATATAACCTCCTAATAATCCACTATTCGAATAAAAATACATATACATATTATTTGTATTACTTATATTTTTATATTTTAAAAAATTTATACAATTTGTTAAATCGTTTAGTGCTTTTATTTTTAAATATGCCTTTCCTTTAAACTTGTCCACTTTTTTGTTAAATCCACCTGACCCAGTCAGGTGAAAATAAGCTATTACAAAATTGTTTAACAAATAAAAATAATATTCATCCGTGTAATTGCAAATATTTAATTCTCCATAAAATGGATATGCATTTATTATAGTTTTACTTGGACTTATAAATAGTGGCAAATCATTTTTGCACAAATTTGGAAGATCAAATTTTTCCATAAAAGGGGAACAAAATGAATTTAATTTTTTTTTTTGTTTTTTTTCATTTTTACACTTTTCATATTTGTTATGGCAATCCTCTTTTTGATTGGTAACATTTTCATTTATGCTTTCAAAAAAAGTTGTATAATCTTCTTCCTTTTTATTTTCACAAAAAAAAATATTATCGTTGTCTTTTATTTTATATATAAGTGTTATAGGAATTTGTTTATCACCTGAACTGTTAATAAAAATATCTTTTATAGCAAAATTTTTTTTTTTTTGAAAAATTTGTTCCAATTCCATATCGTACATAAAGCTATTATTTTTTGCTTTAAAATAGGAATTAATGTGTTCTCTGTTTTTGTGTATATTTTTTGGAAGAGCCAAAATACATTGTCTTAAATTTATGACCAATCTAATATTATTAATAAATGTGTTGGATATATGTATATTTAAAAAGTTGTTATAAAAATTATTATTCATACCAGATTGTATATTCCCTTTTTCAATAGGTAAATATATCATTTTTATTTTAGGGATAAGTATTTCCTTTCTATTATTATTTGATTTCATTTTTTCTTTTTTTTGCTTATGCTCTTTATTTATTTCATCTTTAAAATAGCTAGTAGCATTATATGACTCTACATTTTTCCTAAACAAATAAATTAGGAACACAAATGGTTTTAAAAAGTTGCGATATAAGCATAAGGCTAATCCATATCTTGTCATATCAAAATCTTGTATTATACAATCATCAAGAGTTACTAATTTTTTTATATATTTATCTATATTTATTTCTATTTTGTCTGAATATATATCATATAAGGGGAGTCTACACACTTTGGATTTTTCCTCATGGATATATAGACCATCTTTTGAAAGGTGTCCAATTTTTTTTCGGTTTTTTATTTTTCCTACATTTGGAGTTTTATTTTTTTTCTTTTGTATAAGGTGGTTTAACTCTTGGCAGCTCATGTAAAATATGTGTGTAGTATTATTTTTTCCTTTTAATATAAAAATTATATTATTAAAAAAATGCTCTAAAAAACATTTCCCTTGTAAAATTTTACTATTCATATGAATTAGATTGATATAACAATTCTTATTTTTTTTATTATTACCCTCAGCATTGATTAGGAATAATTTATTATGTAGGTGACTACCACTTAGCAAAAATATAATTTTTTGATCTTTGCTCTTATATAGATTTAAAAAATATTCTTTACTTTTTTCTTCGTATATCAAAATTTTATCAAAAAATGAAAAGTTTAAAAATAATTTACTACAACGATATGTTTCATTCATTTCGCTGGTTAAAAAATTTATTTTATTTTTTAGTTTAATATATTCTACATTTTGTATTCCATGCTTTAAATAATTGCAATATTGTATTATTGGTAATGCAGGTCTATACAACCCCTCCTTGCTCTTTTCATATTGATTGTAGGCTTTGTCATTTATCCAATCATCATTTATGCAATCATCATTTATATTATTTTGTATAAACTTGTCTATAGGATCATTATCAAAACTGTTTTCCCCTCTAACTTGATGATCATCTTTGCTATTCTTTGTCGATATCTTATATTTTCTTAAATTATCTTTATTAATTATTTCGCTTAAATTTTTACTATAATATATATTTTGCTTCCTTTTAAGATTATTTTCCACTACACATTCATTGCATATATCTTTTAGTGCATAGTTTGGATCGATATTATATAAATGTGTGTCGTTAATACGAATTGTCCCCTTATATGAATAACATAAATTTAAAGGATAACCACTTTGTTCAACTATAAATGTAAATAAAGAATTTCTATATATTTTCAAAAATTTTATACTAAAATTGGATGGAAATATACCAACTATTTCGGAATTCAAATTGGAAATGAATTTTTCTTTTTTTAAATTATCAATTGATTTATTATTTTGATAAAAATAATTTAAATTAGTCTTAAATTTTCTCTTAATTTTTTTTCTACATATCATAATATATTTGTCTGTATTTATTTCAAAATATAAATAATTATTTATAAATATTAATTCTTCTTCCACATTATTTTTAAAACTTATATAATTATTTCTTAAAAATGTATGAACATCATTTTTAATTGTATCGCTATTTTGTTCAATCTTTATTTTGTAGCTATTTACAGCCTTTTTTATCAAATCTAAGTCTTTCACTAATTTGGTACTCTTCCCAAATTCAAAGATATTCTTAATCTTTTCAACATTATGATACGAATCGGTAATTCGCCCAAATATATAATTACGAAATTTCATTTGATGAAAATAAATACATACATACTGAAATAGGTTTGGGCTACACAACTAAAAAAATATGAACATCATAATAAATACGTTGACAAAAAAAAAAAAAAATGGCTAGCTGGTGAAAAGGAAAAATTGAGAAGAAAAATATTTTCCTTTTTGTAACGGAAAAATGTTTTCCCCTTTCACTAACACTTTTTACTATTCATATTGAATATTATATAAAATATGAGAATTATTTAAATGTGTAATTTTTATTTAATAGTTTCTACAACTACATTAAATATTTAATTTTATAGAGATCACCATTTGCAATGTTATAAAAAAAAATTATGCACGTATGCATGTAAAAAGGGTACGGTTTAAAATATGGCTTGGTTTAATTATTCCGATACATATATATACAATATATATATACAATACATAATATATTATTTTTCTAATTTTTTATCAATAAAAAAACAAATAACAACGAAATAAAAAATAGAAAAAATAAATAATGATGGCTCTGAAAAAAATCGATAAATATCATATTGATAAAGAATGTAAAAATAGGAAATATCCATTTAATTTTAATAAAATGTATAGTAAAAAAAATAATTTCCTTTTCCAAACCTCGTGGAATTATTATTGAATAAAAAGGGAAAGTATCACACGCATTTTTTAAAGCATGTAATTAAAATATACAAATATAAAAGAATAAATTATTCCACATATTGTGCTTTAATTTAACGAAAGTAATGATAAAAGTATAAGTGGGCATGGTTAGAGTGGGTTTTTTTTTAATTTCGGGATTATCCAACTTAAAAATAAATATTTTAAAAAAATTGAATACTTGATAAGAATTAAATATATATATAAATCATTTTGTCACTTTATATTTTTTAATTTCACTTAAAAGCTTTTTGGCTTCCGCATTGTTTTGAAAATGATCTCTCACGGGTTGTAGCATTTTGTTAATATATAATGCAACATTGTCTTTTAAATCTAATGGATGTATATCCCCACTGATGTAGTCTTTTTCCATTTCTTCGATTGTTAAATATAGTTTGTCTCCTACAAATAAATAGAAATAAAATGCACATGAATATGTTTATTTATGTAAAAATAATAAGTTCAAATGTAACATAATAATGGTTGTAAATTTTGTTAATAGGGTTACCTCCGTTCTTTTCCTTCCTAGTCAAGTTAAACTCTTTATAATGTGGGAAAATTATAGTTTTTGCATATGCAAAAATAGGATTATTTTCAATTACATTTGGAGGGCAATAGCCTTTTTTAATTTTCCTATTAACATCTGCTTCATTATCATCCATAAAAATTGCAGAGTTTTCATCGGACTTTGACATTTTTTCTTGTCCCTCTAATAAACCTGGTAGCATTCCATGAGATAAAATAACAGGTTTTTTTTTTATTTTTTTTATATCACAATATTCTCTAGCTAGCATATTTACTTTTCTTTGATCAGTCCCTAATTGACAAATATCGACATTTAAAAAGAAAATATCTGCACATTGCATACATGGGTATAAAATTTGAGAACAGTAATTATCTTCTCCTTCAGTTCGACCCATTATAGTTAAACATCTTTTAATTCGATTAATATTAAAACTCCTTGATATATCAATAACTGTCGACCAATATTTATCTGGGTTTTTATTTATTTCATCACTAGCCCACATAAATTGAACATTTTCCATATTCATACCACAACTTTTCCATACTTCAATAAAATATTGTCCAACCTTTTTTATTTTATTTAAATCTCCAGACATTTTATTATTAAGTTGAGCAAACCAATCAGCAATCCAAAAGATGAAGGTGCATCCATTGTTGGTTAGCGTGTTTACAATATGGCTTTTCAGTAGTCCTACAAATAAAGGGGGGAAATATATTTTTTAGAAATGTGCAATAACAAATAAGTCATGTATATCTTATCAGCGATTTCTCTATTTGCCATGCATAGCTATCTATTTTTTCCAGCTTTTTTTCAGCTTTTTTTCGATGTTTTCTACTCACCTTGAGCTATGTGCATGCGGCCAGATGGTTCAAAGCCATCATAGCAAATTAGTTTTCTTTTTTGCAAAAGTTTTAGTTTTAATTCTTCGGGTTGAATGCATTCAGAAGTAATGGACATGATATCATTGTATCTTTTTTCTACCTCTTCATCATGTATTTCTTGTGGTATCTTCACTTGAGCTTCATTATCTTCCTTTTTAATATTAATAGTTTCCATTTGCTTATAAAAAAAATATTTACTTTTATGGCTAGCCAAATTGAAAAATGTTCTTGTGTTCAGAATTTTTAGCATCCAGGTGTGCCTGTTTTTAAAGTAGCAAAAGTAGGAAAATTAAAATAACGAAATAATACAACCCCTAGGTGTTATATATTTATTTTGTGAAATTTTGTAAAGTGTGTTTGCTCTTTTCTTTGATGTCACGTTTAAATAAGGTGACGAAGATAAAGGAGGTTATACTAAATGGTAATAGGAAAGCTTTATTTGAAAAAAAAAAAAAATTATAAGCTTGTTCAAAAAAATTATTAACAAAATAGCGAATAAGTATAAATAATAAATAAACAGAATAAAATAAAGTATAATTATATGAACAGCAATAAAAAATAAAAATAATAACAATATATTATAAATAATATATTTTACTAATGTATGTATGTCATATTGGCTAAACGACAGTATGGAATTTATATATGGGCACAAAATAAGGTATATGCATTATTATTATATTTGAAAAAAAAATATAAAACACAAAAGGGAGGGTATTAATTATTAAGTGGTATTATATACATATCACTGCAGTTTGAAAAATATAATAAAAAATAAAATGCGCACAAAAAAAAAGGAAATGAATGTGGGTTTTATTTTATTTACAAAAAATGAATATATGAAAATATCTTATCGAACTTGATAAATTATGAACATACTAAGATGAAAATTTATACATAAAGAATGCAAAAAATGTTTCAACTATTTTTAAAACTTAAAAAAAAATTAAACACAAAAAATATATAAGTTTTAATAATATATGTATAAACATATAATATGCATAACAAATGATATATCATACTTAGTAAATTGCATAGGTTATTTTGTTTTGTAAAATTATATTGAATTTTTAAATAATTGAATAAGCTACTAATATAATAAGTTAATCATACTATATATACATACTTGCACATTTCATATTTATATATCATATTCTTCCTAATAATTATTCGAAACAAATATAAATTTTGAATACAAAAAGAAATAAGTGTGTGTATATACCATACACCTAAATGCTCTAAGATATTCCAATTTTAATATTTATTTTTTTGTCTACGAAAATGAGCAATATCGAGGCGACGATTATTTGCATAGATAATAGTGACTACAATATGAATGAAGATATTGTCCCCAACCGATTTATGTCACAGGTAGGTGGTGGCTTAACACGCACGTTGACAATCTATTTTGTTCATATATTACAAACGAGTGTGCTTATTTTACTTTGTTTTTTTTTTTCATTTTTTGCAGATCGATTGTGTGAACGTCCTCTGCTGCAACAAGACGAGCATGCATTACAAAAATAGCATAGGAGTGCTGGTTATGGCAGGCGATGGGATAAAAGTAAAAGTTTCATTAACAAATGATATTGGGCAATTACTGTCATGTATTCATGATATAAAAATAGATGGATCATGTGATATAATTAGAAGTTTGCTTATTGCACAGTTAGCTTTAAAGCATAGAGTAGATAAAAATTTAGAACAGAAAATTATCGTTTTTATTGGAAGTCCTATAGAAGTTAATGAAAAACAATTAATAAATACTGGGAAGCAATTAAAAAAAAATAATATATCTATTGATATAATTAGTTATGGAAATATAAGTAAGAATAGAGATAAATTAAATAAATTATTTGAATCTACAAATAATAATGGAAACTGCAGAATTATAGAATGTCCTGAAGATGAGGACAACCTAAGTAAATATGTTTTAAATAAAATTTTAAGTAACAGTAATTTTAATATGAATAATTTAGATGAAGATGAACAATTGATAACTGCAATGGAATTATCTATGAGTACTGTCAATAATGCAAGAGATGGTGCAAATGCATCTTCCAATAATAATACACAATCAGGAAGTAATATAAATTTAAGAAAAAATCCAAATGATTTACCAACTGTTCAGGATATAGAAAATATGAAAGACATTGATAATGAGTTAAAGGAAGCTTTATTATTATCTTTAAGAGAATATAATGAAAAAAATAAAACTGATAATGAAAGTCAAGGTGAAAATATAAATAATAAAATAAATTCGGATTTAAAGAATGGAGAAGATATTACAATAGTTAATGAAGAATATAAAAATATTTTTGATAATGAGAAAACTGGTTTACAAAAAAAACTAACGGGAGAAAAAAAAGAAAATGAAAGTTATGAAAAAGTTTTTAAAATGTGTAAAGATGAAAGTATAGATGATGAAAATAATAAATTTCAAGTTAATCCAAATGTGTATGCTAATGCAGAAAATAATGGTGAACATGGAAGTAGCCAAACAAAGGATGGTAAAAATGCTTCTTCAATACAAGATACAAGTTATATATCTCAAATTTTAGAAAAAATTCCAGGGAATTCAACTAATCTACTTGATAAAAATTCAGACACAGATAAAGAAGATGACAATAATGATACCAAATAATGTATATACTAAATAGTTTAATATAATTACTCTAAATTTATTTCGATTTATTATTTTTCATTTCAATTTTGTTGCTTATGTTTTTTTTTTTTTTGGGGGTGAAGCACGACCCCCCTTCTTTTATTTTATTATTTCCTTTTCCCCTTGGAGAAACAGTTATCTCCGCGATGCTTCCGTACTCACCCCATGTATACACATCCACATGCACAGATCTGTGTATTTACATTTTTCAATAAATTTTTTTTCACTTAACACGTTTAAATTGCCTTTTATTATGCACGCTGCTGTTTGGCAACTGCAAAGTTGCGAAAGTTGAAAAGGTTGAAAAAGCTGAGAAAGCGGAGAAAAATGGTATCCGTTCTGCTCGCTTTTTGTACTTCTGCTTTTTCAACTTTTTGATTGCGGTTGAAAGTGGTGAGAGAACATGCGAGGTGACATATTTGATGCGTTGGCAATTTTGCGTGTAATCCCAATATTATGTTTAGGTATATGTATGGGAACATACACTATGAGTCTTAATAAGTTAGATACATCAAAATAAAAATAAAAAAGAAATCCAAAGAATGTATAAATTAGATATCAATGGCATGCACATAATAACTATATTATGCGTGTAAACATTGAATAAATAGTTTTTAAGAGAAATGGATATTTATTTATCTGCATATTTAGGATAATATATGGTTTTTCCTTTTGTATGATAATGCATAAAATATTATAAAAAAAAAAATTTTCAATTTAAGTATAGTATATATATTGTATACATATTGTGCCGCGTGATTATGTATGTGCGAAATTCCGCCGAATGTTGCTCCAGTAAACTTACAAGCATGGAAATTTAATATTATTATATATCATCGAATTATTTAATTTTTACATCATACTTATTTATTTCATTTCATTTTATTTTATTTATTTTTTTTTCTTTTCATAAAAAATGAGAAAAGAGAAGCCCCAGATTTGTAAACGATTATTTTGTGACTACAAACGATAAAGCTTTTTTTTTTTTTTTTTTTTTCTTTTCTTTTTTAGTATATATAAAAAATAAAATATTATATATACAATGGTAAAACTGTAAAACAATTTTTTTAAAGTTGGTTGGAAATTATATAACAAACAAAAACAAAAAGGGAAATACCCATACCCCTAAAATCTAAGCAAAGATAAAAACGAAGAAGGATATACCATACGTTCTCTGATTAATACATGGGTACTTCAAGATATACGCATTCGAACGTATTCGAAATTAATTGAAAATAAGAATGTACAACAATCAAATACGCATGCATATACATATATATACATAATCTGTATGATAAAAACTAAAGTAGTTTACTAAGTGATAATTAAATTCGATTGGCATTACTTATTGTGATTTCATAAATGGCGCCAAAAAGAGGAAGTAAAAAAAATGCCACCAAAAATGCAGGAAAGAAAAATAATAAGGGACAAGAAAATGAAGAGGGTGGTGAAACTGATAATAATGAAATATCAAATGGACATCATCAAAATAACATTTTATTAATTGGTGATGATAATTTATCCTTTTGTCAGTTTGTTATTGATGCATATCCCGATTCTAATCTGTATATTGCAAGTAAGTTTTTTTTTTTTCAAAATAAAAAAATACAAATTATCCATAGTGTATGCATAAAATAGGAAACAAGTCTATGTATTTAAGAGTGGAACAACATATGACTTTGCTTAATTTTTTTTTAATTTTTTTCGAAAGGTACACTTACGGAGCTTGAAATTAATTATATGTTACGAGATTTAGAAATGAAAAAACAAATGAGAGAAAAGAATGAACAGTCAGAAGAATCAAACGAAAATTCAGGAACAGACTTAGATACAGAAATAGTAGACAACCAAAAAATTGATCCTTTTTATTACACTAAAAAATTTAAAGAACAATATCCAAATAATAATATTCATCTTATTTTTAACACAAACTTATTTTCTCTACGATCATATTTTCCTACGAACTTTTTTCACACCATATTTTTGATCTTGCCTGGTAATAACTATTTCAGCATCCATCACTTATGCTTGCTCCATGTACATTTGCCCTCTCTTTTTGTCACTTTACATATGGCCATCATTTCTGTTTGCACTTCTCAGGAATTTGCTACAACATAAAGGAGAAGGGACTTAGGTATAGCGACCAACTGACAACCCTCCGATTATATTATTTTATTATTTTAACGATAGTAGAAATTATAAATGTGTCTATAAAAAATGTTCAAGTTCATATATTTTGGACAACAGAGAAACTCAAAAGCTTAGTAGAAAATAATAATATTGTAAAGTCAGAAATAAATAAAGAAGGTGATGAAAAAAATGATATAACTGCTACTTTAACTTCCCTTAAAAATTTAGTTTGCAATCCAGATGGGGAAATAGATGATCCGGAAAATGCGAATCAAATTTCAGAAGAAAAAGAACAAACACAGTCGGACAAAGATGGTGAGGATGCAGAAAATGATCAGCAAAACGAAGAAGAAGAGGTAGATGCAGATGAAAATGAACCCTATGCAAACGATGATGAGGACGGTGCAAACGATGACGAGGACGGCGCGAACGATGACGAGGACGGTGCGAACGATGACGAGGACGATGCGAACAACGGCGAAGTGGACATAAAACTGTCGAACGACCCCAACATCTGCCTGGATCAGGATAATGTAGATGCAGAAAATGATCAAGAAGAGAACCTAGCCAATGAGGAAGAACAAACACAAAAAGAGGACGAAACTGTTGAATCTGATTGGGTTGATGAACCAGATGAAACAGAAAAATTTGATGGTGAAGATAAAGATGAACTTCTCGATCTTTTCAATTTGAAAAATGATATTATCACAAAAACAGTTTCCGAATTAAATGAAATGGAACAAAGTGAAAATGATCAAATAATTTATTTTGTTGAAAATAAGATTAAAGAAAATGTCTTGATGGCAAACATGTGGGGATTCCCTCTTCTATATGAGGTGGACTTGAATAGGCTCATGCGGTTCTTTAATTTTGAATCAGGTGAAAAGGAAGAATCAAACGAGGATGAAGAAAATGAAGAAAAGGCAGAAGTAGATACTGGGGATGAAAAGGTTGAAATCGATCTTAAAATAAATATCGATTCGGAAGAGATAAGCAATCAATTTTTTCCCATCATATATGGAAAACATTTTATCTATAACAAATTTTTGACAAAATGTAAATTTTATTCATTTGTTTTAAAGAAATCCAAAAAAATATCAATACCAGAAGAATTGGCTGTAATAATGCAAAATAATATAACGGGTAAAAATTATAATATAGAAACTTATAAACAGTTTAAAAAAATGTATTACTCAAACTTTAAAGAAGAGATACCAACATATGAAACAATAAAAGAACAAGCACATCATATAGCAAATATTCGATATAAATTATACTTACATAGAAATCAAAATAATAATATGACAAAGCAATATATGCCTTTTCATATTTTTCAAACTAATTTAAATACAACAGTAAAACATAAAATCGTTTTAGATGAATTATGGAAAAAAGTTTTTACACCTATGCATTTTGTTCGTTCAAATGAAGATATAAATAAATATTTTGAATTTTTCATTTTTTCAAAATTACCATCAAATAGGACAATTCATAAAATAAATAAATTATATCTTAAATTTAATATTAACAGAAGAATGCATAATGATAATACAAAATATGGTTATACACAAAATTATAAAAATAATAATCATTACCTTGTTAGTGACAATAAACATAAACCTCCTTTACTTCCAACACCAGGAAGGGACATGCACAAACATTCTAATTACGATCAATCGAAATATAATAATATGCATACTGGTTTTAAAAAAATGAATAGCATTTATAAAAATACATCATCTTATAATAATAATAATAATACAACTGGTATGTATAATAAAATGTACAGGCATGATAAATCTCGAAATATTTCAAATAATTATGAACATAAAAGAGACATTAAAAATAGAAGTTATGGTCGTTCAGGTGAAAATAATACCCATAGATCCATGCGACCAAACAATATGAATTCTCAAAATAACAATAATAATTTTGGTAACTATAATAGAGGTAATCATGACAGTGGGTCATACAATAATGTTATGAACAAGTCATATAATAATAATAATCGTGGAACTAGCCATAATCATGGTCATAATATGATGGGCTATAATAATAAAGGATCTCGAAATAGCATGCACAAGTCAGGTGATATTAGAAGAGATCTAAAAAGTATCGATGGACGAAGTGATACAAGAGGAGGAGGGGGAAGAAGTCAAGCAAGAAGTGATTTTTATAATAATAATAATAGATATGATAATAAAAATATAAAAAGACGAAGAGATGATTCATTTGATAATAGACGAGATGAAGAAAATGATAATTATTCAAATAGAAGGTTTGATAAAAAAATAAGGAATAATGATTATGATATGAAATCTCGAATAAACGATGGAAAAAATCAAAAAAAATATTCTAGAAATAATACAGAAATGCAAGATCCTTATGCATCTACAAAAGATTCAAATAAATATTATGATACATCAAATAATGGAAAAAATTCTGAAAAAAAAAACTGGAAATTTCCACCACCACCACCAAATATTCCTCCTTTATATGATGGCCAATCTCAAAAAAGAAACAGCAGCTTTTATCATGGAAACGATGATTATTAGATATAAAGAAAAAGGTCAATCCATTTTTATGTTTTTAGGATGGACTTTCCGAATTACCTTTCTTTTACTTTTTAAAGATAGCGTAGTAAAAATTGTGCAATAAATAAGATACAAATTCGCAAGGGACTTACAAATATAATAAATAAATTTGAAATGCGAAACGAATTGTTTAATTAAAATGATATTTTTAAATTAAACCATTGTTAAAATGCTTTTCCTTTTTTTCTGCATTTTTTCATTATTATTAATGTCACTATTAATTATTTTTCCTGTTTTTTTTTTTTTTTTTTTTTTATAACCAACTGTCTGTTCTAATTGGACACATATATTATGGATAGACCCATATTGTTTATTTTTTCAACCACGAGACAAAATAACATTAATTGTTTTTTCATTTAATTATTAAATAATAATTTATTCCATTTTTTATAAGCAAAATTTTTAGTAACATGGGGTTTTGCATATTTCTTCTTTTAATAAATTTTAAAGAAGTTCATTTCTAAGGGTAAGCATGTTTGCCTTTGGAGTACAAAATAGCTCTTTACACTTTTTGTTTCTCCCAATTTAATGATATGCATATGTACACACACTTATATATATGCATGATAAATGCTGCAAATTTTTTTATTTAATAAAAAGCTTAAGACTGTATACCAGTTTTTTTGTTAATTGAAAATACTTGTCTAGTAAACTTGCATGTATGAAAAGGATATATAAATGCATATGCATACATATCAAAGCATGCAATTGTTCGCATATTTCTAAAGAAAAGAATGCATATTTTCATAAATAGCGCAAAATATATATGCACATAAAAAAATTAAATAATTCAAAGTGAAAAATTTAATATATAAATAAAAAAGCGCAGAAAATTAAAAAAAAAAAAACATGAAATGTATTATTAATTCTATGAGGAAGAAAACAACATTCGTTATGATCTTATATAATCAACTGTTTTCTACATAAATAAATTAATCTCTTTCCGCGATAAAAGTTAAGTAATTATCTATTTCTTTTTCACTTATTTGAACGAAGTTTGGATTTGTTTTTGACACGATAGCCATTTCAATTTCATTAGCTTTTAAATCAAAAGCAAGAATAGCTTGTAATGCTTCAATAGCTAGTATAATAGTGTTTTGTATGTCTTCTTCTAATGTTTCTTGTTGTATTTTCTTTTTTCTCTTTTCCAATAATCTTTCTAAAATACTTATACTTTCTTGTTCTTTGTTTCCAATAACACATGCTCTATACCCAGCACAAAAACCTGCTGGATCAAATTTATAAAGTTCAGGTTTATTCTCTTCATTCATTCCAATGAGTATTCCACCTTGAAAAAAAAAATTGAAAAAATATGTATGTGCATAAATTTGATAAAATTGCATGACTGTTCATATTTTTATAGATATTATCATTGCAAAATTTGCAATAAAAGCTATTTTTGAATGTTTTTTTTTTTTAGCTAGCCATTTTCTTAATATTTTTTCTAAATGTATGAACATGAAATAATTTTTATTAAACAAAATATTGCACACACAAATGAAAAGCATATTTTTTGTGTTTCTTTTTAAGCAAAATTCTTACTGCAAGCATGTAGTCTCATATAAGCATGTTGGGTAAATACTTGAATTTTATCACAAATATTTCTACATAATGTTTCAACATTTAAATTGTATCCATTATTATATAAATATTCAGAAGCCTCGGATCTGGCTTTGTAAACCATACTAAGACAATCTCCAGGCATACCAACCATGGAACATCCGATTTCATCAGATATATTATATATATTTGTTATATTATTATAATCTAATAACTTATCTTGAGTTATATATTGTGTTGCCATTTTCTTTTGAGAAATAATGACAGCACAATTTTCTCCCTTTACACCTAAGGATGTTATGTTGGTATTTTTAACTGCCTTTATAGCATATTCTGAAATGGGGAAGCATTTAAAGGGAAAATGAAATACAATGTAGGCAATGAATGATAATATGTAGCCATATAAGTATATAACATTATGCATATTTGGCTAGTTCAAAGTCACCCTACCTATTTGATAAAGATTTCCATCAGGAGAAAAGATGGTTAAATGCCTATCATACATACTCTGTGATTGTCGCACCATTTTGTTCTTATTTAATTTTACTTGATATTTTTATATAACTATTTATTATTATTTTAATTTTTATTTTTATCTTTTATACTAAGATAAAATATGTGAACATGCATATGCAAACATATATGTTCCTAATATAGCGGATGTGTATATAAGCGATTTACTATACTATTTTATGATCACTAAAAAGTTAAATGGATGTATAAAAAAAAAAAAAAAAATATTCCTTAAACGGTGAATGTGTTTAGCTTGTGTATACTAGCCAGTAGCATAAAAATAAAATTACATAATTACCGTTTATAACTATAAATGTCAGTGTTTATTTTGATAATATGAAAAGCACATTTATTTGTTTTATTCTTGAAAAGGTACTAGCTACTATATATTCAATTTATAATGCATGGTTAATGTATAATTTATTTAATGCTTATATAATAAATTTATATAAAATGTTATTTATATATGCAGATTTTTATATGCACATACCGCCAATTATTTTTTGCTTATTTCTACCAATATTTTTTTAAGTGATAGAATTGAAGTTATACTAAAAACATCAAGCATATATGCAAGAAAAAAACTGTTCGTATTATTTTATTTTAAAAAATTTTTCATTTTTATTTAAATTAAAAAAATATATAAAAAGTTATCATTATAATAAAAAAAAAATATGATAGTAGTTATTAAAAAAAAAAAGTTAAGGGCATGAAGGGAAAAAACATAATCCTGAACATGCATATTTTATATTACATAGGGTGATATATAAGCATGTGCATATTTCATACATATATGTAACACATACAAATTTGTATATAAACTTATTTGTTTGTAATCTTTTTTTAAAGCTTGATAAAATGTTTTTATTAGTTATTTTATTTTGAAGTTGTCAAGAAAAGAATCTACATTTTTCAAACTATTAGATTTTGCTTCCTTAATAAAAGCATACAATATATTCCTTCCTAATTCTTTTATGTACAGGTTCATAAAATTTTGGTATAATTTATTTTTTAGCTTTATGAAAATAAAAATTATAGAAAAAGAGAAAAAAATGTTAAGAAATATTTACATATATTACATGTACGTACATGTAGAATTTAAAAAATGGTAATAAAAATTGTGCTTATTTTATTATTTTGAAAAAACAAATGCATAATAAGTATCCCAAATTATACAGGGATTTATTGTCATGTGCACACACAAAAGAGGGTGGCAATATTAACTCTTATATGCATTTGTGTAGGTGTGAAAATATGTATATAAGGAGGTTATATATTGAGCTTACCCTGAAATTTATATAAAAATCAACATTTATGTAATCTTGTTTATCCTTAATGTCCCACTCTGTTATCTACATAAAGACAAAAATATGAAAAGGTGTTAAGGTCAGGGGAATAAAATATATGCAACACTCATATCGAAGCAACGGTTTAAATAATGTATATATATAGGTGTGTGCAAGGGTTGTATATCGGGTTAAATACAAGATTGGAGAATGCAATTATTTTTCCATTTATAATTTTCTTACTAAATGATAAAATAAGTTGGTATCATGGCTGGAAACCTGAAAAAAAATAAAATTATATACATTAACAAAGGATGATAAGGGTACGAAAATATTTCAAATAATTTTTTTTTTTAATGATGCAGTTATTATAAACTACAACTTTGGTATAGAATATGTACCGTTATGGTTGTGGGATATTTATACTTAATTATTGATTTATATCGTTCCTTAAAAATAATATTTTCGATTTGTAAAACGGCATTAAAATATTCTTCACATTTATAAGTTATTTCACTGTCCTATAAAAAAAATGAAAATTACAATTACTCTGATTTTATATGGAACATATTGAATTATTACAATTTTAATAAATAAACATTATTTAATACATTAGGAGAATATTCAAAAAAAAGTTATGTGTGTAATACATGCTTCGTCTTAAAATTTAAGTTACATATATGTGCATATTTAATAAATGTTCTTACAGTTACATAGGGTAAAAAATTTTTATATTCGTCTACGTTTAAGATTGTGTAAAAAAATATATTATTTTTACAAAAAATATCAACATTTTTTCGATAAATGATTTCTTTAGTATTCATAAATTTATCAAGAAGTATAGAATAACTTCTTTTTATTATTTTATTCACAGCAAGTTTGCATGGCGCAATACCAACTATCATCTTAATAGTAAAAGAAAATACTATGCAAAAACAAAAAAAAAACAAATTACAAGGAACCTATACCCATACTAATAAAAATTAATAAAAAAAAAAAAAACATAAACTACCTGTACTGTTCATGCATATTATGTATGCAAACGACAAACAGCCATTTTAGGCCTTAAAAAAAAATATATATAATAATAATAATATGGTATAAATAACTATAAAGAAATTTCAATATATGTTCCCCACCATTTTATATGGATTATTAAAAAATATAAAAAAGAAAAAGAAGAAATGGGAAAGAAAAAGTGAACGAGATTGCGCGCATTCTGTAATCTCGTATTTACGATGGCATATTTTAGCTAGCCATATAATAAATTTATGAAAAAAAAAAAAAATAATAAAAGAGAGTTAAAAAAATGGGTGTGATTTGGATTTTCCAATTTCTATAATAAGTTTCCTCTTACATTTTTTGCAATAATGTTGCTTTACATTTATTATTTCGTATACCATTTTGCCTTATTTTTTTCGAAATGTGGGACATAAAATTTTTTATTTTGTTTGGCTTTTCCAAATAAAGCCAATTTATGGAAAAGATGAAAACAAACTTTATATTTGTTGTGTATTAAATTGGTATCACTATATCTTCTTTAAAAATGCAGTCTATTTTTTCCTTTTTATAAGCATATATATTTACAAATACATACACATATAAGCACGTAAAAATGAGATACAAGAAAAAAAAAAAAAAAAAAAAAAGGAAAACGATATACAATAATACATAAAATTATATAATATGTAATTTTACAAAGAATTTCGAATGATTATAAAAATAGGGACTTGTTATAAATATAGCAAGTTAAATATATATAATGCATTAATAATACAAAAAAAAAGAGAGAGAATCTTAAAACTGAACACGCAATAATATTATGTATATATTACCAAAAATCATGCGGAAAGATCGAAAAAATACAAAAATCTGTATAAGATGCAAATCGCTTTATATTCTATATCGGCTTATGTTAACAATAGTGGTGGAGTAGTAGTGGCAGTAACAATGTGTAGTCCTAATATCATAAGGATTGCCCCCTATATATTTGCTGTTTACTATAAATGTGTGCATATCCTAACTTATCTTCTGCTTCTTCGTCCGTTTTTTGCTGCTAGCTATATTATTTTATTTTTTTAAATGCTGCGCAAATATATAATATTTTGTGCATTTTACAAGGATTATAATAAAAAAACAAAGGGGGAATAAATAAACAAAATAAAAGAACAAATCATAGAGTGTTCAAATAGGTATATAAATAAAAAATGTATATTTGAAAAGATAGCAAAAAATACGAAATTAAAAAATGCCATATATTAAATTTTCATGCATATAAAACATATTCACATATATATATGCACATGTGTGTATATATTAAAATGTGATATTTATAATATTTCAAATGTTTACACTCTCTCTCTTTGCATCTTTTTATAATTTTTTTTATGTATATAGAAATTCTGCAAATTTGGCATTTTATACATGTATATATACATTAGGAAATCAGGAAATAATTATAGTAACAATAGCAAAATATCTGATATTAGTAGGAGATGTTTAAAATTTATACAACACATATAAGTGTGTACATACCAGTGTGTATATGGCATATATGCCAAGATACCTCTTTAGTATTATATATATCAAAAGTAGTTCAAAATTTCTAACTATTAAATCAGTAGTAGATGTTGTATCTGCGATCAATTTTCAATATGTTCTAGCATACACAACTGACTCTACCTTCATCTTTTTTCCCAAGTTTTAAATTTTTAGTAACAACACTTAACTCAAGCAATGAGGGGTTGTTTAAAATTTGCTGTATTAATTCTTCAAAACAATATGTTATATTAATATCATTTTTTGCACTAGTTTCACAAAATAGCATATTATTTTCGAAGGCAAAATTTTTTCCTTCATCTTTTGTTACTTCATGATTTGGTTTATCAATTTTATTTGCTACAAGCATTTTGATCGCATTTTTATTTGTTGAATATTTATCAATTTCATGAATCCATACATCTAAATTTTCAAAAGACTCTCGAACCGTACAATCGCTACAATAAAAAAAAAGTACATGTACCCATGTATGCACTGAATATATGTAATCAATATTTTATTTTCATTTTATTTTCATTTTATTTTGACGTACTATACTAAAATAATTGCATGAGCATTTCGGTAGTAGGCCGAAGTGAGGGTTCTAAACCGCTCTTGACCTGCTGTGTCCCATATTCCAACTTTTATCGTTTTGTTATCGATTTTTAGGTACTTGACTTTAAAATCGATTCCTGTAAAGAAGCAAAATAAATGTGCATATATTATTAGTGATATATGGGTAATGTAGTCGGCTTGATGGAGTACCACATTGTCATAAGTTGAAATTTTTTTTTTTTTTTTTGTGAATTCAAACCTATTGTTGATAGGACTTTCTCTTCAAACTGGTTATCGGAATATCGGCATAGTATACTACTTTTTCCTATTATTATAAAAATAGAAAAAAAAAAAAAAAATAATAAAAAAAATGAATATATGTGAAAAATGGAGAAACGGTTAGGAAAAGTAACACGGGTAGGCTCTACTGCCCCATAAGTAAAAAAACGTGTAGGGGAAATGGAAAAGTAGGAACATGAATGCAAACTATATTTAGGATAAACCCTCTATTTAAATAAACAAGTTAGTAATCAAAAAAATAAAAAAATATGTAAATATGTAGGGGAAATGAATATAGCATAATAAGTTACATACCTACACTGGAATCTCCTACTAATAATAATTTCAACAAATAATCGTATTTATTTTTATTTTTCATTTTTTTAAACAAATAATATAATAAATAATGATTAAAAATATATTATATATAAATATAATTTTTTGAAAAAAAAAATTTAGAAAACTTTTATTAATTCATATTTAAATATAATACGATTATGTATAATACTAGAAAAAAACGTTACTTTATTATATATATAATTTAATTATTTTTATTTTACATTTATTAATAATAAAAAGAAAAAAAAAATGCATAAATGTTCGTATTACAATTTATTTGTATGCAAAATAATAGAACTTATATTTATACAATCTAAGCACTGTATTTTTTTATTTATAGTTTTATTATAACCTTATTATTCTAATTCTTCACAATATTTTCTCTATATGCATTTTTTTATATTACAGTTTTTTTTTTATCACTGGCATGTTTACGGTTTCCATAATTTATTTATTCTTATACATATATATATTGCATAGTAAGTAGTGTGGTATTTTGGTGGCGCGCTATTATTTATTTATTTTTTTTTTATTTATGTTTGCTTAAAGTTAGGAGATATGCATGGAAACTTATTCACCGGGTTGGGTTTTACATGCTATAAGAAATAAATATATAATAAAAATAATATAAGCACATAGTTATTTATTATGCATACCAAAAATCGTTATAAACAATTTTTCGCTATTTTCCCCGTTCATATATAATTTATTTTTATCTTAATTTGCTTTTTATATTTTATATTATAAATATGGGGGGGATATGTTCCACATATATTTTTTTTATTATTGTTAAAATTTTATTTTATTTTTCGATGTTTTCCCTTTTTTGCACATTATATTTTTATTTGTTTATTTTATTTTAGATTTATGTATTTTTATATTTTTATAAAATAATTCTCTCACATTCATGATAAGGTAATTTATTTTTTTTTATTTTTATTGTAAAATATAATTATTCTATTTTGTGGCATATTTAAAAAGCATGGAGAAGAGGGGAGCATACTTAAGTTTTGCTTTTATATGCAGAGAAAATAGAATGGAAATTTTCCACTATAAAAGTAAGCAAATAAAAGCTGACTAAATATGTTGAAAAATAAAAGAATGATAAGAATGCTTATCCAATTATTTTCCAAAAAATGGAATGACTCGAAAAAGCGGGGCACATACGCTAAATTAAAATATAGAAAGCATTATTTAAAAATATATAACATTTATCGATATAATTTTATTTCCCCCCTTAATTTATTATTACTTATTACTTGACTAAAAAGAGAAAAATACTACGGGATATAATAAAAAAAAAAATATATATTTCTTATATTTATAACGGTATTATCACGTGGATATATATTAAAATAATAATAAAATTGTTTGTATATGCACATTGTTGTTATTTTACTTAATTCGGGATATGTATAAATTAATATGTATACATGAACGAATTATTTGTGTGCATATTTGAGTTCGTATAATCATAAAGCATTATTTTAATCGAGATTTATTATTATTATTATTTGATAAATTTATATATTGGAAAAAAGGAAAATTGTTCTTATCATACATTTGTGGTCCACTCTTTCGATATCTACTATGGGAAATTTTTGTTAATATAAAATATGCTAGATAGTAAGAATAAAGCTAGCTAAAAAAAAAAATTATTAAATGTGTGCAAATAGCCTTTTATATTATACCTATGGACGTAAATATTTTTGAAAAAAATAAATTAACAGAATTAACCTTTTTTAAAAAGAAAACTATGTTTTTTCCCCTTTTCAAAGTAGTACTTTTTTTGTGAATAATGCTATAATTTAATTTTATGTTCTCAATTAAGCAACTGTATAAAGTCTTGCAATTGTTTAATATCACCTTGCTTGTGCAGGCTTATTCAAAGCAAATATATTTAATCGGATATATTATATGTATGTGCATGCATATTTATGTATGTTTAATAATGAAAAATTAAAGCAGTTAGACATGAAAACGAAAAAAGATAAACAAAAAAAAGCAAATAAAATTAATAATGTGGAAAAGAAAACAGGTATAAAAATCGGTTGGACAAATAAAAAAGTAAGGAGTTAATTTTTTCCACAAAAAATGGAGTTCTTGTAGGAAAAAATAGTACACACATATGCATCCTTGCAAGGTTAGGCATTTTTTTTTTTATGTATTTTATTCGAATAGCTAGCTATAAAAAATTTAAATATTTTTCCTAAATAACTATTCGCTATATTTGTATCAGTAATATCTTGATTTGGTATTGTAGAAATATCAACAGTATTATCTGGTTTAACACATTTTTGTAATTGTTCCTCTTTGATATTTTTATAATATTGCTTTGCATAATGTATTGGTAATTTTGGAAATTTAAAAATATGGCTAGCCAATTTATAGCCAAAATAATGAAAAATAGTAAGAGAACAAAGAAAAATAATAGAATAATTTTTTATTATACAATCATTGATAATCCAATTTAAACTCATATATGGGCCAACTATTAAATGATTATATCTTCCCGAAAATAATGAAATCAATTGTGTAAGAATTAAATTAATTTGTAAAGGATATGCAAAATTATATTTGGTAAATAAATATATATATAACAAAGAATAATTTAAAAAAGAACAAATAAATTCATTTAAAAGTGTGTCCATAATTATAGACGAATATAAATCCATATTATTTAAAAATATTTTATCACCATATTTTACACTTCCTTTATTATATGGAAAAACATATATTAATAAATTCATAATATGTTTTTTAAAAAATTCTGGCATTTTAGGATATAAAAAGGATGTTAAAAATGAGTTATCCTTTTTTATTTGATTTTTTTGTATTACTTCAATTATTCTATTGCCACCAGCACTTATGCTTTTGGGAAATATTGCATTTGTAACCCCAAGGTATAAAAGGCTTCCTAAAATATTTGATGTGCATGCTATTATGGCTTCCCCTACAATTTGTAAAAGAAAAATAATGATACCATATGTTCATGCACACTCGTATAATATATATATACATAGCATAATGGGTATGTAGGCACAAGTTGATTGAGAAACCTAATGTCTGTTTATCAGATATGTTGGCTTCTTCACTTTATTTATGTAAAAAAAGTTTCTTACTTTTGTTTATTAGTTTTAAGTCTGTTTTATAAAGGTGTAAACATGGATCTCCATCATATCCAGCCGATAAATGATCATACCATATAATTAAAATTATGAATCCTTTGATAGATTCAGTAAATATACAAGCTTGATGATCATAATGTGTTATTTTTGATAAGATCTGTATAAATATATCGAAGATTTTTGTAAAGGTTGATATATATAAAAAATATAAAAATGTATTTATAATATAACCTAAAAATGCAGTTATTAATTGATAATTAAAATTGAAGTAAATTTTTTTATTTCCTAATAAACTTGTTTTTACTTCTTTATCATTTTCTTTATTATTTTTTCTGTTTGTAATTTTGTCCTTTAGTTTTTTTGCTATGCTCATTGAGCTTTCTAATGCGCTGTTTTCATTTTGAGGTGTACCCATTTTTTACAACCATGTAATATAAAAATTTGAAAAATAAGTAAGACGATATCTATAGAATTTGAATGAGAGGATGGTATTTCCTTTTAGTGAAGGTACGTAAAGCTGAACATTATCTTCTTGTTTTTCTCTACTGATTGGCTAATTTTGTAATTCCCATATGAAACTGATTAGGTATTATTACTTTTTTGGTTTTACGTATTTCATACAAATAAATTCTGAATGTACATATATTTATTTGTTTGTATATTTTAACGAGACAATAGTCATATTTGACTTGTCTAAAGAAAACCTTTCGCTCAACTAATTTGGACTAACTAGAGCATCACTAGTGTTAATAAAATAAATACATTTCCGTGATACAGAATTAAAATGATTTTTAAAAGCTGAGTAGTTGTTTATTTGTTCGTAATTTTGTAATTGCTTACTTTTCTCCGAAGTAAATCAAAAACAGATATACATAACCTCAATGCATAAAACTGTTTTTATTTTAAACGCCATATTAAATATAGACGATATATAGTTGATATTTCTTATTGTGAAAAAAGAGGAGAGTACAAAAAAAAAAAAAAAAAAAAAATTTTATTTCATTTTACATTTTAGGAGAGTTAAAGAATATATTCATGCTGAACATATTGCAATTTTATTATTCTTCCTCAAATTTTAATTAATAAACATTTAGAATGACAAAAAGGACAATTTTACTAATTCATTAATATGTTATCAATAAAAATTATGTACACACATATAATAAGATTTCTTTTATTATTAAAAAAAATAATATTTGGAAAATGCTGTGTGTATTATATATATCATATATATGCATAGCAGCTTTACCCACTATATGTATGCACATTATTATACATGTGTGTGAAAAATTGTAAAATTAATTATTTTTACTTTTTTAATATCATTATTTTTAGATAAAGAAAATAATATACAGTTTTTGTCTACTCTTGGTTTAGTAAAAATAAAAAACCAACAAAATTTTCAAGCATTTTTAAAGTTTAAAAAATATTTTAAAATCTTCGTTGAATATCCGTTTGGTAATTTCCAGCAGTGAGACTGGGGAAACCTCTCTTTCATAGTCATCAGTTTTTTTTCGTTTTTCTCCAAAGAGAGGGAAAGTAAAATAGGGCATAAAAAAATTTAGGAAAAATTGGGCATACATATGTATGTATAAAATGTTTAACTTTATGTATATAGATAGAAATCGGGCATTGTTGCAAATTTTCAATCGGCTATAATAACTAATTCGGTCGCATATGAATATTTAATTTTTTTTTTTTGTATATTAATTAATTTTTAGCTAGTTTTAGTAAAATTTTATTTATTTTGGCTATTTTGGCCATTTTGGCTGTTTAAAAAAAAAAAATAAGAGTTCGAAAATGCAGATAATTTTTAGTATTATTTAAATAGTACATCACAGGGCGAAACATCAAAATATGTTCTTAAAATATAACTAGTCATGCGTTAAGTTTTATTAAATTTTTTATTCAATTTTTTATTCGACTTTTCAAATGAACTAATCAGGGATGTTCTTGTTCTATCGAGCATGACCACAACTATAAAGTAGCGAAAGATAGCGAAATAAGGAGGGGAAAAGCGAACGAATTGGTAGGTCCCTCCATACATAATGAACAAGCCCAAATTGAGTTTGAGCGACTTAAACAAACTGTTGGTGGATCCTGAAAAAGATGAAAATGGAAAAGAAAAAGAATTTCAAGAGCTTAGTGTTCCCGAAGAAGTTATAGATAGTTTAAAAAAACTGAATATTATATATCCATCACAAATACAATGTATAACTATAAAAGAAGCAATCCATAAACAAAATTTAATTATACAATCTAAAAATGGGACAGGTAAAAGTACGTCCATATGTATAATATTAATATCACATATACTGAAAAAATTGCATAAAAATATGTCCAAAGAAATTTTCGAAAATTTTTTAAACGATAACAAAGAAGAGAATCACAATAAGAATAAACAAAACGGCGATCCAATAAATACAAATGATAATTATTGTGAAAATATTTTTTTATTTTCTTTATTTTTTTATGGAGTTGTTCTTGTTCCTACAAGAGAATTGTGTGTGCAAATATATGATACGATACACAAAATTTCAGAAAATTTAATTATAAAAAAAAATAAAAAATTAGATTCGTTAAGCAACATTGGAGAACCAAATGTTGTCGACAAACATGTAGATAACAATTCGACTTTAAAAATAAAATCCATAATTCTTTATGGAGGAACTGATGTATATGAAAATATAAAGGAATTGTTTTTGAAGTATCCGCAAATTATTATTTCAACTCCTGGAAGGTTAAAGCATGTTTTAAGAATTTTTCAAAGCGCCACCATTGAACTGGATAATATCCATCTTTTTCAAAAATCAAGCTCTAGCAAAATAAAAATATTTTATTTAAAAATAATAAACCTATTATTAAAAAAATTAGTTATAGATGAAGTAGATGCATTATTGGATGAACAATTTGAAGAGCAAATGAAAATTATATTTACATTATTAATAAATCCGAAGGTACAAATTTTAGCATACAGTTCTACTTTTAATGAATTCACAATTGAGACCTTTAAAAGGATGGTAGCATCTATAGATATTAGTTATGTCGACAAAGCGAAAAATTTGTACAGCCAAATTGGCACAATTACTACAAACCCAGTTTTAGCTAATGACGAGCTTAATCAAAATGAAAGCATACAAAAAAGTTGTGCAGCCTTTTGCCATCCTACTGATAAAAATGTAGAGACAGACTATTCTTCCAAACAAACAATTCACAATGATAATATTCAACAAAATTTAGATGATAAAATTGATGATGACATAAAAGAGAAAGTAGTTAGTGAAGATAATCTACTAGCTAAAAAATGTATTAAAACAGCTATTAATAAAAAAAAAAAAAAAAAAAAAAAAAAAAAAAATATAAATGTAAATGTAAATATAAAAGAAATAGAAAAGAACATACTAAACCAAGAAAATGTAAAATATTTTATTATTGAAAAAATGAAAAAAGAAAAAAAAAAAATAGACATATATTCTTCGAGAAAGAGAGAATTTAAAATTTGTCAAACCTGCACATCCATAATTTTAATGCAAGAAAATGAAATAAAAAAAAGTTATAAACTCGACTCACCAATATTAATGAATATAAAGCATTGTTTCATTACTATTAATAATGAAAATATGAATAAACATGAAGAATTAAAATATAAATTAAAAGTATTACTTAAAATAATAAAAGAAATAAAATTTGAGCAATGCTTCCTTTTTATAAATAATTCTTATGAAGGCTTACAAATAACGAAAATGATGAAGAAATATAATATAGATTGTTATTATACAAGTTCTAAGGTTGAACATAATGAGAGAATACAAAGTTTTTATAAATTAAAAAAAAATAAAATGAAAATTGTTATATGTACTGATGTTATGAGTAGGGGAATAGATAATATTGTCTGCGATCTTGTTATTAATTTTGATATACCTTATAGTAAAGAAATATATATTCATAGGTCAGGAAGGTGTGGAAGATATGGAAATAAAGGACTTTGTATAAGTTTGTGTAATTATACAGATTATAATTATTTATATTATTTTAAATATACTTTAAAATTAGAGGTATACGATTTTTATTATTTATCTTCCTCTCAAAATTCAACAAAATCTATCATTACAAATGTATCTAACAGAATTGACACACAACCAACTAGCACACACCCAGCCAAGCAAGTTTGTAACGATGTTGACAATGAAATGGATTTATCTAAAGATAAAACAATTTGTAATTCATTTCCTATAGATAATAGGGATACTGACGAATGGGGTGCATTCGACTTTTATTCAAACTCGGATATTTTAAAAAAAATAATCGGAGAAAATTATATTGACAAAGTAGACCAAACAGAAGAAAGCAAATGTAGAGAGAAACTTTTCGTCAAAATAAATATAAAAGGGTTTTATTCAAAATTTGTTAACACTTTAAAAGATTTTAATAGAAAAGATGAAAATGTATATTTAAAAATATGCTTTAAAAAATTATTAACAAAATTAAAAATAATAAAAAATGAGATTAGCTACTTTTTTTATTTTCCAAATGATAACATACATTTTTTTAAAAGTATAAATATAATTGAACATAAATCCAATTTAATATTATATTTTACTTTTACAAAAAAAATAAAAATATATTATACAACCTATTTAGATAGATTAAAAGCAATGACAAATATAAAAAAAAAAAAATATTGTTACACAAACTTTTGTATGCTCTTTTTTTGCAATTCAAATAGTTATATGGTCTTAAAAATTTATTATGCCTTTCTTTTCTTTTTCAAATATTATCGATATCCACTTAAAGATTCGCTTTCTTCGATGCCACTTATGTGTGCAAATGCAAAGGAAACACACAATAAAAAAATAAAAAAAAATAAAGCAGACAAACTTATGAACAACGGAGAAACAAACTTCGAACAATTTAATTATTCGTCAGACAGCTTTTTACTCCTTTATGATGAAATTAGTAAATGGGATAAAAAAGAAAACCAATTGTTTAGTCACAAAAGTGGGTATAATAGCGATCAAAATTATGACAATGATGATATTATTTACATGAACAAGCAAGGAAAAATAATAGACAAAGGGGCTAGCTATGATATTAGATTTTTTTCACAATTTATATTTTCTTCAAATAAAAAAAAAAAACGAAAATACCTTATTGAAGATATAGAGAAAAATATAAATGATAAAGAATATTCTTCTGATAATATTGATTATAATATTTTAAACAAAACCGAAAATGTAACATTCAATACACTACTATTTGATGATGCTCTAAATAATGTAAATATTAGTGTATATGAGAAAAAACAGCTAGCTTATTTTTCATATCAATGTGATAAAATACAGTGTATAAATAATGAACAAAAGATAATTGCAAACTTAAATAGATTGATAAATACTCAAATATTTCTCAATCTAAATTATAACGAAAATTCGAATTTGTTGAAAAGTGTTTTTTTGCAAAATCATATGCAAATGTGCAATGGTTTTTAAAATTCAAAAAAAAAAAATTAATAATAATACAATTATAATATTTAAAATGAGAGAATAAAACAGTGGAGCAAATTTTATATCATTTAGCTAGCTTAAGGGAAAAAAACAAAGACCTAATTTTCATCACTACTAACGCCAATTTCTGCTTTCACTAAAAAAAAATATAAATATAATTTGTATAGAAATAATTTAATGTATAACACAAGTTTTGAAGTATTTTTTTGTAAAAGAAAATTGTGTACTTGAAAAATATTTTTGTTGGGTTTCGTTAATCTGTAAAGGGAAGAAAATAAAAAAAAAATATGCACACATATTTATATGTACAAGTCATGTACTTATGATAATATTATGCCTATTTTAATTATTATATATAAATAATTGTAATTTTGTTTTGTTTTTATTATTCTTTAATTACCTCTTTCGATAGCATAGTTGCTTCGGACATTAAATCACAAATCTCCTCTTGCACCTTCGACTGGAATTGGAGATATTTTTTTGTGTAATTATCCTCTTTAAAGTCGTATTTCAAAACTAGCCATTTGTTAAAAAATTAAAAAAAAAAATCAAGAAAAAAAATCAAGAAAAAAAATCAAGAAAAAATATGAGCATGTTCATATATAAATTCGATGTTGTTTGCACATTCACATTATGCATTTTTTTATGATTTATTTTTACAATGTTCCTGAAATTTATGGGGAGCTGTTTTTGTGCTGTTGCTTTGGACAATTTTATTGTACAATCGAATAGTGGGATTTCTAAAAATAATTTCTTCATATGTCTAAAAATTTAATTAAAGAACAAAGGTTTGAATTTTTATTTTATAAATATAATTAATCATTTATTTTTATTTTTTTTTAAATGAAATAACCTCGTTAACGACACAAGGGGGGTGCTCATTCTCGGAATCGGTGTTTAGCTTCGAAATAAAAAATACATTATTTATGACTTGTGCATGTAATTTTGTCACTCTTATGTTGTGTGGATTGACATAAGAGTTTTATTACATGGATAAATATATTTATAAAAACTTTTCTTAAATAAAATACCTTAACAAAATGAGTAATACTAATAGGAGACAAAGAGGTGTCATCAAAATAAACTTTCACTGTCAGGTAAAATTCACCCCACCCAATTTCATTTACCTCGTAAGGGGGCTGTGTGTAAACTGTTAAAATTTGGAGATTATTTTGTAAAGTTAAAATCGTGAAAAAGAATGAAAAAAAGAAAAAGGAAAGAAATAAATAGATAACCTCTCTTTGGATAAATGAAAGAAGGGTCTAATTCAAAAACCACTTTAGTTACAAATAAAGAAAGGTCAGATGAATTAGGGCATCTTAATAAGCAAGTCCATTTATGTGTCATATTTCCATATTTCCTTTTTTCCTAAAATATGCGAAAAAAAATAAATAAAAAAAAAATTATAAAAATAAGGAAGTATTCTATATATGTATATATAGGTACAAGTAAGCTAGCTATTTTACCTGCTGAGAAAGCAAAAATGCATAGGTCCCAACAACCATTGGTTTTACCAATTTTACATTTTGCATTCGATTTTCCACTATAAAATAAAAAAAAATACATTTATTAGCTATTTGTTCATATTATATATGTGCAAAACTAGCTATATATAACTTACTACTTATCTAAATACTGGATGTATATATATATACTTTTTTCAGCCTATGGGAACATATTATAATTTATTAAAAGTTTTCATTTTCTTTAAATTAATAATATATTGTTGTAAAAAAAATTTGAAAAAAAAATCCAAAAAATATATTATCCATATGAGCAATATTTATACGCCTGAGTAGTAAATTTTTTAAGTATATAAAATTATGCATACATATATATACATTTTTAATTGCTCTGCTTTTATAATTTTTTTCTGTAAATATAAATATAAACTTTATAATTTTGTTTTTAAATAAATTTAATAAGTTTTAGTTAATTAAGGATGTTATTATGACTTTGTGCTATTTATGTGTTGTTATTGACTTATGTAGGTACTAGCTATGTTAATTTTTTTTTTGGGAATATGAGCAAGATAGGAAAAAGCTTGCTAGCTATTTACACATTTGGAATACTATTATTTCAAGAGTATGTAATTGGCTTTAATGTGAAAAAGGTTTCCTCATTAAATCGATTGACACGAATGCATGAGGAAAAAAATATATCAAGAAAAAAATATAATAATTTAGTTTATTCAAGTTATAAAGAAAAAAAAAGAAATAATAATTTATTTTCTATAGAAAGGAGTATAGATAAAGTAACTGGAAATTTTATGTGTGATAAAGACTTATTTTTAGAAGTCGATAAGAAACAAAAAATGGTTGAAGAAATTGAAAAAATACCAGTACTAAGTTATGAAAATGTTAAAAAGTATCTAGACAAGCTAAGTGAAAATGATGTATATGAAGAAGTTATAAACCATAAAATATATTTATATAAAAAAAATAATGAAAAAGATAAACAAAATAATTTGATAAAAGTTCAAAATTTTTTAAACCCACATATAATAAGTTTAAGAAAAAAAAAAGCAAAAACTAAAGTAGAATATTTAATAGCAAGTATGGTAAAAGGAGAAAATATAGATCAAATAATAACAGAAATGTTTCAAAAAAAATTAATAGATATTTATGTATTAACATTTATAGATGATAAAATTATTGAAGCCAATTCAAAACTTGCACCAAACAGTAAATTAAACTTTTATAGTAGTACTAATGATGTTAGTGGTTCTAGTAGTGGGAATAAGGATGAAATGAGTTTATCTGAAAAAATTTTAAGGGCATTAAAAGATCGAATCTTAGCTCAACAAAAATTAAATGCAAAAGGAACATTTGATTTTACACGAATATTATTTTTATCAACAACTTTAGATTTGGAGGAAGATAGAGAACCTATGATTAGATCTATAATTAAAAGTATTGAACAGTTGGAAGAGCTAGAACTTTATTTATTGGATGCCTTAGATTATGCTCAAGAAAATGAAAAAATGAAAAAATATATACCACATATGGAACTTCTTCTCAGTGCATGTAAAAAAATGAATCCCGTTAATAACCAACTATTAAACAAGCAAAATGAAAATGTCCGTTTTTTTCCAGAAAATATGGATACCTCCAATTTAAATGGATTATAGCCAAACATTTGTTAACCGATATTTCGTATAGAACTATGAAATGACATTTTACATATGCACATACATGTAAGAATTTAGTTTGAAAATAACACAACTTTAGGGATAGACAAATGGGTATTAAATATTTTGATAAAATTATTTTACAAATTATTTTTGGCCCTTGCAAATGTCATAATAAAATGTGCATAAGTATGTTGTATATTTTAAGACGTCATTATTCGGAATGTATGTATTTTTTATTTTTTATTTTTTTTGTATTATTTTGGGAGCTGAATATGCTATTCTTTTTATTCACCCAATTTTTTGATATTTTATGAATATGTAAAATTAAATTTTTCTTTTGTTTAGTATTGTTTCAATGAATTTAAACCCATTTTCTACATTTTTAACTAAAAAAAGCATTCAAACTATTTGCTACTTAAATTTTATATAGCTATACAACAAAGACTAACCATTTTATAATATTTTTTTTGGACATTATAAAAAATTTACAATGTACATGTGACATATGCATGTGCAAGTATCACATCACGTTCCAATTGCAACATTTTGGTAAAACGAAAACAATTTTGTGAATAAAAAGAAATTAGCATTTGGTGATATTATATGCGCAACAACAAATATAAAAACATACATATATTATGTACAGGTCATAAAATAATAGAAAATGGCTGGAAAAATATGAATGTGTAATAAAAAGTTGTAATAAAATATGAACAATATTATGTTATAAAAAAATATAGAGAGAAATAAATATCCAGCTAGCTAATTGTGTTTTCCTACTTTTATATACTGTTCATATAAAATAAAAATTCAAATTAAAGACAAAATGGGTATAAAAAAAAATAAATAAAACAGAAATAAATTGAACTTAATGATTTTCTCTAATGTACGAAATATTTAAGATGAATTTAATGAAATAATTATTAAAGAAAACGTCAAAAATGCATGTGTATATATAAATATATTTTACATAATGTTGGGATGAAACTTCGATAATTATATATAATATATTTTGTATATTGTTCACAATTCACAGATACAAAAACACAAATTATACGTATAAATATAATATACTTTGTGTACATAATATTATAATATACAATTTAACCTATGCAGTAAAACAAAAAATGCGCGTATGGGGAGAAAGGAAGGTTAATTAGTTAAAAAGCGAAGAAAAGAGGGGAAAATGGAAAAAAAAAAGAAAATTCAATTTGGAAAATATAAATAAATATGGCTATTAACAAAAAATGGTATAATTAATTTTTATTATGTTTTTAAATTTTTTTAAATTTTTTATTAATTTAAAAAAAAAAAAAAATTCCCCCTTTACGTATTAATTTTTCGCTTTTATATATTACGTCTTTGCATTTGCTTGTCGCTTGCTTTTTTATATTTTTATATTTTGTTCATGCCATTTAGAAACTTGTTTTGGAAATTTTACTTCGGGCTTATATGCATTATATTAATTTTTATTTTGTAAATTTTGCTTATTTGCTACTGTTATTTTATTATTTAGTTATTTATATATTTTTACATGACCTATTTTTATTACGTTTTATTAGTGTTTATATATATTTTTTTTTTTTTTCGTAATTTTTCATCGTTTGACGTATAATTTTGATGATATATAATGTCAAGTTATCATAATTAAATGGAAATGAAAAAAATGCATACCTCTACGTATATATATATGCCTATGTTATTATATTTTTATGTTTTTTTTTTATAAAAGAAAAATGCATAAATTAATTCCTACTTACCGCTTTTATTATTATGCATAGGTTTGTGTAACTTATATATATTTGCATGTATACAATTCGTATAGCCGTTGAAATATGTTGAAGAACAGATAGCGTGGCTATATCGTTAATAATATTATAGTATTTGCTTTTTTATTCTTTTTACCTTATTAATTAATTGAAAAAGGAAACGTCAGTTTTATATACGTATTTAAAAATATTAAATCGAATTTTTATGAAATTAAAAGAAAGGGAGTATTGCTTTATTACTCCATCAAAAATTGCATAAAAGTCCAAACAAAATCAAAGAAGAAGAAAAATCAGTTTATATTTATATAATTTTGTAGAACACTTTTGAATATATTTTTTTTTTCCTATGATTTAATGTGTGCAAAGTAAAAAGATAGCAACTATTTTTTGCTGCCCACCATTTTTACTATTATATTTCCATTTTCACCACTAATTTATTTAAAATTTAAAAGAAATGGGAATATTTAGATCAGAGGTAATGAATTATAAAAAGGAAATGGCCTATATATATGTGTGTGTGTGTTGTGAGTTAACTAAATTGCGCCTGACTTATGCATACTATTTTCAGGATTTTGCGCATATTTACCTGCACAATGCATAATATTTGTTCTGTTCGTACATTTTTGCCTGACCATGCATATATATAATATATTTTTTTTTTTTGGGTGCAGACGATGAAACACGGGACGCTGGTCCTGCCAGCAGATCGAGCTAGAGAATATATGGACTGTTTGGGAAAACAAGTAGATATTCAATTTATAGATATGAATGAGAAGACAATGAAAAGGCAATATAAAAAATATATACAGCGTATAGATGATATGGAAAGAATACTTCGATTTTTAGAAGAAAATATAAATAAATTGCCAAATGTGAAAATAAAAAAAAGTAAAATTGAAAATTTTTTAGAACATGATCATATATATGAATTAGATCAAGTAGAAGAATCATTAAATAGATTACATGTACAATTTGTTCGTTTTTGTAATAATAATAAAGATTTAGTTGATGAAAGAAATAGTGCGATTGAAGAAAAGCATGTTATATTAACGGCATTAAACCAATTACATCCCGATATGTCAAAACGTTCAAATTTAAGATCTATGCATGACGATAATATTGATGAAAATAATCTTATGAACAATTCAGAAGAAGATGCATCATTATCTACCCATATTATGCGAGAAGGAATAAATATGATGTTTACTAACATTTCTGGAGTAATTAAAACGAAAGATCAAGAAAGTTTTAGTAGAACAATATTTAGAGCCTTAAGAGGTAATACATATACATATTTTCAAAATATCGATGAAAATATGAACAGTTCAGGTACATTAAATAATGAGAATAGCTCTTTAGATAATAAAATAGGAGAAGATAATAATGAAAATAAAGAAAATAATGTTGGAGGAAATAGCAATGAATTGAAAAGTGTATTTGTTGTATATTGTCATGGATCAACACATAGTAGTATATATGAAAAAATAATGAAAATATGTAAAGCATATGATGTAAGAAATTATGAATGGCCTAAAACATATGAACAAGCAACCAAAAGATTGAGCGAATTAAAAGAAATAATTAATGATAAAGAAAAAGCTTTAAAAGCATATGAAGAATATTTTATAAATGAAATATTTGTATTAATAAATGTAGTCGAACCAAATAAAAATAGTTTAATAGAGGAATGGAAATTATTTTGTAAAAAAGAAAGACATATTTATAATAATTTGAATTATTTTGAAGGTAGTGATATAACATTACGTTGTGATTGTTGGTATAGTGCAAATGATGAAGAAAAAATACGACATATATTAATGAATAAATCATCTAACGATTTAGTATCTGCTTTATTGCTTTCCGATAAATTATTAACACCAAATATATCACCACCAACATATATTAAAACAAATGAATTTACAAGTACCTATCAATCAATGGTAGATACCTATGGTATACCAAGATATGGTGAAATAAATCCAGCTATATCAACCATCGTTACTTTTCCATTTTTATTTGGAATAATGTATGGAGATGTAGGACATGGAATATGTATATTTTTATTTGCTTTATTTTTGATAATAGTTCATAATAGAATGAAAAATAAAGAAGGTAGTGGATCTGGTAGTGGCAGTGATGAAAATAGTAATGAGATGCTAAGTATGCTATTTAATGGTCGATATATGTTATTACTAATGGGTTTTTTTGCTGTATATGCTGGATTTTTATATAATGATTTTTTTTCAATGCCTTTGAATCTATTTACATCTATGTTTGAAGTAGATAAAGTAGTTGATTCTGTAGAATATTATAAAAGAAAACAGATTTTGAATGCTGAAACAGGACAAATGGAAGATGCACCACCTTATATATTTGGATTTGATTCTAAATGGTTAGGAGCAGATAATGAATTAACATATATAAATTCTTTTAAAATGAAATTTTCTATTATTATTGGATTTTGTCATATGACCTTTGGTGTTATAATAAAAGGATTTAATGCATTACATTTTAAAAAAAAAATGGATTTCTTTTTTGAATTTTTACCACAATTTGTTATGATGTTATCAATGATTGGATATCTAGTTTTCTTAATTATATATAAATGGGTAACCCCTATAGGATATGGTGGATATAAAAAGCAAGGAATCATTAATACAATTATTAATATGTATTTGATGAAAGAAATAAATCAAGATAATCAATTTTATGAACACCAAGAAATTGTACAAGCAATAATTATCACACTATTTGCTTTATGTATACCTGTGATGCTTTTTTGTAAACCAGCAATAAAAACATATAAAATGATGAAAGAAAAAAAGAAAAGAATGGCAATGCATTATCAAACAGTGGAAAAAGAAATGACAAATCAATTTAATGGTGTAGGTATAATTGGTAATACAGCGGATGGAAGAGATATGATTTCATCCTATGGAAACAATTCAATGCATAAACGGGTTACTAAAATAGGATATGATAATAGTGTTGGTAATCATGATGCCGAAAATGAAGATGAATATTTATTATTGAAAAGAAGAGGTAGAAAAACAGATGATGAAATGGAAGCACATTTGTTAGGCCCATCTTCTTATCATTCCTCTGATGATGCAAACGCAAATCATGGATCCGATGAACATGAAGAAAATTTATCAGAAATATGGATAGAACAATTAATAGAAACAATTGAATTTATATTAGGGCTTATAAGTAATACTGCTTCATATTTAAGATTATGGGCATTATCGTTAGCCCATCAACAATTATCTTTAGTTTTTTTTGAACAAACTATATTGAGCTCATTGGAAAAAGATTCATTTATGGGTGTACTTATAAGTTTAATTATATTTTCACAATTATTTTCGATACTTACTATAGCTGTTATATTATGTATGGATACTTTAGAGTGTTTCCTTCATTCTTTAAGATTGCAATGGGTTGAATTTCAAAATAAATTTTACAAAGGTGATGGAATACCTTTCAAGCCTTTCAACATAAAGAAGCTACTTTCAGAGAGAGACTAATTAGTGAGAGAACGACCGAATTATTAGACAACCCTACATAGTGTGTTCTTTTTTTTTTTTATTTTTTATTCCATATTTTGTTTCCTTTATTACGTGTTTATTTCGATGTATTATGTTTTTTGTGGCTACCCCATAAACATTTTACAAAACTTTCAACTAAAAAAATTCTTTACGTAAATGCGTTTAGCAATTTCATAAGTAGAGAAGCGTTTCCACACGAACATAATATTGTGGGAAATTTCTAAAAAAAAGTTTATAGCTATTTTTCAAAATAAATAGATGCTGTTCTAAACAAGCAAATCGAACGAAACAACAAAAATAAAGTCGACGAAAAAATGGAAATTATATGCACAGCACATGTGTATGCCTATGTTTGGTCGATTTACAATTTAAATGAAATTGTTGAAAATTGTAAAACGAAAAATAAGTTACGACACTGATTTATGAAAGAGAATAAATGAGAAAGGTAAACATTTTTAAGTTTTAAAAAAATTTTGTAAATTTAAATAATGCTGATCTAAGTCGGAAACTGTATCAAGCACTTTGACATTAATTATATGTTTTTGTAAAAATTCAATAATATCGGTCCTAATAATAGAATTATTTGTATTTTCACAAGGGTGATTAAAAAAATTATTAAAGATAAGAATAAAATGATTATATATCTGTATATACTTTTGTTCAAACTCCTCTTGAAATCGTAATAAAAAATATTCTTTAAAATTTATTGTAAATATATAATTAAATCTTTTATCTAATGTAATTATAGTATTTGGATTTGTTTTATTTGTTATTCTATTTATGTAGGTTGGTATTGCATTATCGTTTATAGCATCAATTCTAAACAGGTTAAGGTTGTAATAAGTTTCATGGTTTTCTTCAATTTCTTTGGGCTTGTCTAGGATTGAATTGGTATTGCTATTGTTATGGTCACACTGTATAAGCGTTGTTATTTCCTTCTTTTGATTAAACATGGTTAGTAACTGTGTTATCAAATTCATGTTTGGATTTGCTAGCTTTCTTTTTTTCTTAACCATTTTAAAAGCATTAAAATAATCTATATTTAATTCGTTCATAAGAAAGAATATAATAATTATTATTGATCTTGATATACCTTTGTTACAATGTATAAGAATTTTATTCTCTTGATTTTGTTCTAAAACAGTTTTAATAAAATAAAAAGAATCTAATAAAACAAAATAAATATCATCATATATATCGTCCTTTAAATAATATGTTTTATATTGATATATATCTTCAAACATATTTTTACATTCATATCCTGCTGCATTAATTATATGAGTAATCTTATTTTTTTCGATATTTAATCGATCTAATACATATATATAATCGCTAACATATAATTTATTTTTATATATTTCATTACATTTATTTATGACAGCTTCAAGTTTTCCGTCTTTTCTTTTACTGTTTGTACTTCCTGTACTTCGACCACTTTGCAATCCTTTCTTATTTCTTACAGTACTTAATCTTTTCATATTTAGTCTTTTAATGTTTATATTTAAACTTGTTTTTTCATTTTCTTTCTTCTCTGAAATGATTGGAAGTTCTAGACTTACCATGGCATTTTTATTTTTACATTTTTCATTTTCATTTCTTTCTCCATCATTTATAATGTTGCCAAACGAACTACAACTACTCAGACCATTGATAACAATTTGGTTTTCTTCATTATACTGACTATTATTTATTTTATAAATTTTATTTTTTTTTTTTTTTTTTCGTTTTTCTTTTTGTTGTGTTTCTTTGCTATCCTCCATATTTGGCTTGGAAATTTATGAAATATCTTGAAATTTTGATCTCTATTTTATTTGACTAAAATTTGTGGGAATATTTTTATTAATTAAAAACAGTAGTATACAAATAATTGTGTAATCATTTGTTTTCTACAAGACAATAATTATAATTTTTATTTCATTCACATGTTTTATTTTTACTTCCGTTGTAATAATAGTTATTACAATTTCTAACTAGTTAAAACATGCATACATTTTTATCGTGTGTAAACTTTGCATATTTTGAATATCTATATCTGTTTTCTTTTCCGTTTTTTTACTGCCTCCTTTATGTCAAAATTATGAAAATAAAATGGAAAATGCTTATACTTCCAAAAAGGATATAAAATATGCCAAGAGTATTTTCTCAAAAAAATATTTTTTATTTTTCAATGTTTTTTAGTTTGCTACATTTTTATTACCTACTTTGGTAGTTATATATTTTCCTTTCACTTATCTAAAAAATATATCATTATTTTATCGCGATATTTTACACACGTATTTTTTTGTCAATTTTTTTTTTTTTTTTTTTTTTTTTTTTTTCATTGTAGCATTTGTTGCTTTTTACATGAGTAAGAATTTTTATTGTTAGAGTGAATATACTTTTATTTTAATCTTATTTATTTAAAAAAATAATAAAATGTTTAACTTATTTTTATAATCTTATATATATACAATTTACAAATGTAGCAAGTGTGAAAAAGTTAAATAAGCCAAGTATTTATGTTCATAGAAATATGAAACAGCTTTTTTTTATCAACAGCCATGTAAGCATATGCTTTATACATATGTGTGTGTAAGCTATTAGATATATTTGTGAAAATTGTTTATATTTACATAAATATTATGAAAGAACAAAAAATTACAACAATAAAATTGAAAATAATGGAAAAGAAAAGAATAATTTCATTTTATTTATAATATAAACAAAATTAATATATAGATCTACTACCTTATAAGGTTATATAAATGTACATGTACATATGTACTTGTTTAGCTAGCTTTTAATGAAATTAAAAATATTAAATGTATTTAAAAAAAAAAACGGTTGCTTTTGCCTGACCAATCAGGTTTTTTTTTTTATCAAGGGGAGTTAAAAATATATTGAAATATTTCAAATCATCATCTTCTATTTTCATATGAACTGTATATATCACCTTGGTGCCTCGGCTCTTTACATTTGTCTCCTTTATTATATTACTTTTAAAAACAAGTTTAATGTTACAATAATGGAAACTGGATATTGCGGCACTCTTAGGAAGGATGAAAAAAAAAAGTGTGTGAGCATGTGTTGAATTAACATGAACAGTCATATTTTTTATGCATGTTAATGTGATAATAAAAACATAAACTTATTTTTTAAACTTTTTTTACCTTTGATCCTACGAGTTGACCAATGCACTTCATCGATTCGATTTCATGGGTTTTTTTGCCCGTATTCTATAAAAAGTGTAAATTGAAGAAAAATGAGATTAAACAATTATGAATAGGGGGTACATACATATATGCTATTGCACACTTACCGATCTGTAAATATATGTTGAACTTTCCACAAATGGTATAAGTTGGGATGATAAGAATATGGGAGGAGTTGGATAATTAATTTTATATATAACTGTTAAATATATTTTTATAAATGTTATAATTTTGTTCTTATTTATTATTCCATCTTTAAATAAATTATCGTAAATCTCTCTCAAATTTTGAATATGTTCATAAAAAAAAAATTCGAATGCTCTTAAATCCCACATAGCCATTATGTAATCAAAAACATCATTAAATGGTTTTCCTTCTGCATTTTTTAATTCTTTTGAGAATATTTTTTTTCTAATATTTTTTTCCTTTTTCTTATGAATATAAAATCGTATAAAATTATGAATTGAATTAATTACCATATTTGACCTGTCTTGTTCATAATTATCCATATCATCTATATTACACATACTGCTTGTATCACTTTCTTCATCACAATTTTTGCATATCCTTTTATTTGTTTTGTCTTCTTTTTCTTCATTGTTGTCTTTTTCTTCGTTTTCTCCTTTTTCGTCACATTCTTTGTTTTGCTTTAATTCTCGATTAGTGAATGTATTTATTAAAAATGATGGGCTTAAAAATAAATAGGGTACAATCTTATGTTTTAAAAATAGGGAGATCAAAAATAACGATTTGACTAAAACAATATATATACCTAGTATTTTTTTTGATAGAGTTGAAAATAAATATTTAATGTTTAATATAATTAATATAGTTATCATTATATCTTTTAATGACGAAATAAGTTTGTCTATATTATAAAAAAAATAATTTAAAGTAAAATTTATTTCATCTTTTATATCATTTACAAGGGTTAGCAAATTGTCAATTGCTTTATATATATTTATTTGGATTTTTAAAAAAATAGCTAGATGGAAAAAGTTATCTTTAAATTTATATATACTTTTTATGAACTGTTCAGAATTTTCTAAAAATTTTATAGGTCTTAATAAATATGACAATTTATTATTATCATGTTCACCTTTTCTTTTTATATAATAAAATTTGGCATAATTTTCCAAAGCTTTAAACCATAATTTAATATCTCTATTATTTACTAAAAAGTATAATTTCTCAAATATTTTATAACCATACTTAAAATATCCAGCACGTATACAAAGAATTCCTATCTTGTACAGGTAAAAATGAGAGCAGTAGCTAATATCACTATTTTGATCATTTTTTAAATTGTTTATTTTTATATAATCTTCCGAATTTAATTTCTCGGTATTCTCCAAGTTCTTGTAATTTTTTACCAATCTATTTTTAAGGGACTTATTTGAAATGGATGAAATGGAATATATGTCATCATAATTTTCGGATTTTTCATCGGAAGAAGAATATGATGAATATATTTCAGAATATGGAATAGACGAATAGCTAGCTGAGCTTCCCCATGTTGTTATACCACTGCCTGACTCGTTCATATAATTATCATTTTCACATGAAATTTTATCAGTTATATTAACTTCGATATCGTTGACACTATTGTTATCAGAAATTGACGTAGCAAATGATTTCAGCTTTCGTAATGAATTTTTTGTATCTATTTCATTTTGTGTTTTATAATTTTTCGATTCTGGGTTTAATGAATTTACCTGACTTGTACATAATTTTTTTTTTGTGTGTGTATTATCAAAAGAGAATATATTATTTAAAATGGTTAAAAATATAATTGTTTTTTTTCGCATTTCGTGCATAATATCTTTGTCTTTATGAAAATTGAAAAAGGAAAAATAAAAAAGCAACTTTACATTTCTAAAATTAGTTTTCTCAAATTGGAACAAATGAAATGTTTTATAAAAAGTATTTGTTTTTATAAAATATATGTCATTGCTTTGCTTTTTTTCACCAAGCATATTGCTATTGTTAATATCTGATTTTTCTCTCTGTTCTACTAAATAAAAAAATGGATCCTTTAAAATTTCCATAATATGTTCTTTTTTTAAAATAAAAAATATATCAAAAGCTTGAATAAATTTATTACTATAAAGGTTATGAAAAATTAATTTAAAAATAGGGCTACTCTTGCTATTTTTTAATTTACATATAATATCTATTAAAAATGTGTAGATCAAACTTTTGGGTATATTCTCTTTATAATGGTCATAAAAATTAAAATTTTCAGAAGGTATAGAAATATTTATATCATTTTTAAGTTCATTTAAAATATATTCAAAATTATTTCCATTTATGTTAGGCATATCCATAGACAAATCAGTATTGTAAAGATTAGAAGTCCCAGAGGTGTAAATAAAATCATTGCTATATTTATTTTGAATACGTTGATAATTATCAATATTATCATGATATATTTCATCGTTTTTTTTTCTATTTGTTTTTTTTAAATGTTGTGTATATAAACTATTGCTATGGCTAGTATGTTTGTCAATCATAAAATTTTGAATACAATTATTTTTCGATTCACTTGAATTTACAATATTTAAAAATATAAAAAGATTGTTAAATATTGTAACGATATTTTTAGCGTCATCTTTGAATATTATATATTTTGATAAAATTACTAAGCACTTTAATATATGCAGTTTTAGTAATATAGATTTACTATGCTTATATAAAAAAAACAAAATCTTGATAAACAAAATTCTTTTTAAAGTTAAGTCGTTTGGGATATATGGATTGTTTGCTTTTCCTTTACTAGGACATGAAGTATCACTTAAATTTTCTTCAAGGTTATCATATTCTACTGTCTTTTCAACTTTTCTATTTTTCATAACGTGTTTAAATTGTAAATATTCATTCGAAAAAATATGATGACGATTTAGACTATCCTTACGAATTAAATTTCCTAGCTTTATTTTATTTTTTTTTAATAAATATAAACAATAATATATAAAATAATTTTCAATAGTCTCACAATTTTTTTTATTTATAAAAATGGTATTTGGTGTGGTATTCATTTCATTATCGGATGCACTATTTATGTTATTACTTATTTCACTTATTGAACTGCTTTTGCTTATTGAACTATCGATGGAGCTTATCTCTTCATTTGTATGTCCATCACTTTTTATATCACTACATGGTGAAATAGGTTGAGCATTTTTGTTTCCTTCAATTTGTGGTTGATTTATGATGAGGTTAGAAGGGTAGCTAGTTTTTTCTTCTGATTTTTTTTTTTTTTTTTTTTTTTGTTCTTCAGTTTTTTCTTCATTTTTTTTTTTTTTTTTAGTATTTTTTTTTATAACTAAATTAATGTCTAGCTCTTTTATAGTTAATTGTTTTTTTTGTTCATTCTCTTTAGCTAGTTTCGTTAAATTTTCAAAAAAGGTATCAATTTGTTTTTCTATATCTAGACTTGTTTCATTATACTGTTTTATAATATTTCTATCATTTTGTCCAATTTCATTTTTTAAATTATCGTTTGAATTATTTTTATCTTCATCACTTAAATTTATAGTAAAATTAAATTTGCCTTTTTCTGGGTGGTCAGGAAATTGTTTTCCCTTTTCATTTTTTTTAACTGAGTTGCTATTTTTCACCTCGTTCATACGGTCTATTATGTTAGGAGGTAAATCATTTATAGTGTCACGTTTCGTTTTATTTCGCATTTTCTTTCCTAGGGTTATGTAATTATTAGTCGAGGATTCTTTTGTTTTGTCTTCCCCTTCGAATGAGTAGCCCTTCACTAAGGTCAAAAATCGATTAACAAAATTATCAAAGTAAATATCATGTATATTGCTAGAGCAATTGTCAAAAAATGTTTGATCAAAGTTATGATTGCTCGAATGAGAGGATGGAACACATTGGTTGTCGTTTGTTTTGTTTCCTTTTGAAAGATGTAGACAATTTTGAATAGTAGATATTTCATAAATGATTTGAATAAACATGAATTTAGTAGGTTCATCATTTAAATCCAACGAATTAAACCATCGAATTATTTCATTATTTTTGATGGTCAATATAAATGTAAAATAAATAAAATAAAAATAATTTGTTTTAAAGAATTGCTTATTTTCAGGTAAGAAATATTTATTACTTATATATGGAATAATTTTTTTTTTTTTTAATAAAAATAGTATGCTTCGAAAAGTAAAAAATTTTATTTTTCTTTTTGTCATTAAATGTGTGTGTGATATATTTAACAATAATTTTAAAATTATGATTTGTAAATTAAATAAATATAAATTTTTTATACTTAATATTGTAGTACTATAAAAATAAGTATCTATTATATTTACAACATTTTCTTCAATAGGACTAGTATATTCTAAATATATAAACTTATTTATTATGTTCCAGAATTGTTTAAATAAAAAATAACTAACATATGGAGTTAGCTCATTTAAAATAATTGCAATACGCCCTAAAAATAAACATGCTGTGTAGGAAAATAGATTGGTTGCTATCTGTTTGGCAATTTCTATATTATGTATATTTAATTTGATTGGCTTGTTTAAATTTGTTTGAGCATTGTCTTTATTCTTTTTTGATTCCATTGTTTTGCCTACATGTGTAGGTCTTAACAAGATGTGATTATATACTTTTTTTATTACATAATATAAAACATCATGTGATAAGTATGGAACTAGATCGATTAAAAGAGAAAAGGCAACTGTATATTCATCATAGTGTATTTGCTGAAATATAATAGTTAATATAAAATTAATAATATAATTACATTGAGAAACCAAATTAATAAATATATGACATAAATATAATCCCATCATTTTTAATAATTTATTATCACTATTTAGCATATGAATAATATTTAATATGATCATATTTTCAATAAATATTGCTTCATTCCTTTTTAAGACATAAAAATTTTCAGAATTTTTTATATTCGAATTGGTATGTAAATACTTTTTAAATAACAGTTTTTGAACTACGTGATAGGATCTATAAATTTGATGATATGCAAAGATCTTTGTACCACTATGAGAACTTAATCTTATTACTTCAGTTAAAAATATTATACAATTATAAACAATTGTATAGGTGGTAGAATAATTATTTTCATTTTTATATAATATATTATGTATATATTCTATATCATTAGATGTTAATAAATTTTGTTCGTTCAAGTTTTGGAAATATATGACATGTGATAACAAATTTATATTTTTTAATAATTGGGTTAATGAAAGGTTTGAACATTTTAAAGATTCTTTTACTTCAAAAAAAATGTCTATATTATTTTTATTTTCAATAAAAAAATAATTTGTATAATTTAAAAAGTCTTGATACCATTCTGTAAAATCTAATGATAATGTGTTTATGGCATTTTCGTCTATCTGTTTTATTTCTAATGATTTAGGAAAGCTACTTAAATTTTCGGGGGGGTCCCCTGGCTGATTTGACATATCTACCCCTTCCATTCCGAACAAACCCTCCTCTACAAAAATACAAAGCCTATCAATCCATCCATATAGTTGAAAAAAAATATATTAATTCTTTTTGACTGCTTAGCTCGAAGCTGGCTCAGTATGTATGATGCTATTTTTATTATTCCTTCTTGGAGAGCCAATTTAAATTTAAAATTTCAAAAAAAATTAAAATAAATACTCCCAATGTAATGATATAAATAGGTTTCCAATTTTTTATATATTTTTTTCGTATTTTTTTTTTTTTTTTTTTTTCTAATTTTTTTATTAGTATTACATGTAGTTGAATAAAATGATGTGCATATTTTTATGCCGTGGCAAATACGCGAGAGGGGGAAACGGGAAAAAAATTTGGAAAAAAAATTGGAAAAAATTGGAAAATAAAATTGTATAGGCATATAATAAATGTTAACAAAATATCTACACACAAATAAGTTTATCTACTTATTTTAATTGTTTATAAAAAATATTGAGAAAATCTTTGTAAGTATATATCATGTTTCGATTTATATGTCAATGTGAGTAGGGAAGTGCCTAATAAATGCATGCATTCTTTCGCTATACTTTTGTCATGCTTTCATCGCATCATCTTTAACAAAACAAACTTGATAGAAACAAATTTGAAGGCTTTGCAATATCGTCTAAAAGCATAGCGCTCACATATATGGCTTGAATTAGGGCCATTAGAAAGTGCATGCATAAGCTGTATGCAATATATAGATAATAGATACATGTTAACGATTTTTCGAAAAAATTAGGGAAGCATATTTATCCACCATTTAAAGCACCGGTTTATGGCTGAAATGCACAAAAGGGCATACAGTGAATCACTTGGGTTGATAAGAGAGGAATTAAGTTAGACGAAAAAAGAGAAAATATATTTTAACTTTTGTAATAATAGCATTTAAAATGTGGATACCTAGGCAGGCACGCATTTAGTAGTGAATATTTCTAACGTAGTGAATATTTCGAAAGTAGTGAAATATATGCATTCAAAAAATAGAGCAAAAATAGAGCATCCAATTTGGTCAGGGTTATTATTCATTTGTGCTGACGTGTGTGGAGAAAGCAGTAGAGTAGTTCACCTTTTTTGAAAGATAATTTTTTTTCATTTTCCATTTTTTCTTGTACATATACATGTGTAGGAAAACAAAACTTGAAGGACATAAAATACGAGATAAAGGTAGACGAGCAAAAAGGGAAAAAGCTTGAAAATGTCGTAGTAAGGATTCGAAAGTTAGAACAGAATGAAGAACTAACTTTACAGACAGACCCGAAAGATAGGACTGCATTATATTTTAAAAAAGATTTTGAAATTGAAAAATATAACTTTGATTTAGTATTTGATGAGAACGATAATAATGAAATGATATTTAATGAAATAGGGGGACATGAAATAGTTAATAGTGTATGTAGAGGATATAAAGAAACAATAATAACTTATGGTCAAACAGGGAGTGGCAAAACATATACATTATTTGGATCTGAAAAAGAATATGGTATAATTTATTATTTTGTTTATCATTTATATAAAATATGTAATAAAAAAAAATATGCAAAATATTCTATATATTTAAGTATATACGAAATTTTGGGGGATACGTTAGTAGATCTTATGTCATATCAAAATGAAAAAAACATCGAATTTTACACAGAGGAATATTATTTGAAAACTATTAAATATTCATATAAAGTTGTGAATATAAAAAGTTATGAAGCTGCCAAAAAAATGATTGATGCTGCATGTATGTTGAGAAATGTCGAGGCCACCTCTCAAAACATGAGGTTACTTAAAAATAGCCACAAAATGTTATACTTATAAAAATATATGTGAATTTATATTTTAAAACATATGCAAGTTTCGGTTTTCATTTTTATTTTTTAGGTCTAGTAGATCCCATGCTATTATTCAATTTTTTGTCAACATTTCTGAACCCACTATTTCTAATAATGTAAAAACAGTTAAGGATTATTATGGTGTTTTAACTTTGGTTGATTTGGTTGGATGTGAAAGGGAAGAATATAATACAAATAAAAATATAAATAAATATGAATATAAAGGAGGAAATACAAATGATAAAACATCTGCTCGAGTTTTAAATTCATCTCTTTCTTCTCTTAATAAAATGCTCCGAAAAATGCAGGTGTTACTTTCAAAGCTTACCTTAGTCATATCGTTTTGTGTGTATCTTCAAATTGGTGCATTGCCAAATATGGGCACTTACAATATCATTTATTTATTTATTTTGTAGATGGGAAACTTGGATGAATCAGACAAACGACAAAGTGTTTTATGTAAAGTCTTATTTAACTATATACAAAAAACATGTGGGGTTTGTCTGATTTTTTGTTTTAATCCTACACTAAGTCAAAAAAGTGTATAAACAAAAAAATAACATAATATTCGTTATGCATATGCTGAAGTGTGTTAATTATATAATTTTTTGTTTTCTTTTTTTCCATTTTTTGTTTTTTCCCACTTTTGTAGCTTACCAGTTCTACTCTCACTATGGCAAGCGAATGCAAAAAAATCAAAAGCAAAAGGAAACAACTATTTTATGTCAATTTGGAAACCCGAGACGCATTTTTTAAAAATATAAAAAGTAAAGATAATACTCATACGTCTGCTACAAATAATGATAGTAATAATAGTAATAAAAAAACGAGTGCTAAAAATGAAGAACAATTTCAAGATACAGAACTAGATAGTGTATATTCCAAGTGCTCACAAAAAAGTGACATGCACAGTTCAGAAAAAGACAATATTAAAGGCATAAATGACAAAGTAAACATTCGAAACAATTCGTCAATATTTGTTTTATGCACAAATGATGATAATAATCAAATTATAAATATAACAGATAAAAAAACTGATAATGAAAAGCATAATCTTTTAAGAAATCTACTACATGAAATTGTAGAAGAAAAAATAATGGAAGACAAAAAAAATAAAAATATTATTGAACAGTTAAAAAATGATATTTCTAAATTAAAAAATGAATGTAACTTTTGGAAAAAAGAAACATATAATTATCATAATAAATTAAAAATATTAAATAAAAACTATTTAAAAATTAACGAATTCCTTTTTAAAACGTTGAATAATAATTCTATTAACAGTACCAACAGCAATGACACAAAAATGAATTATAATACTCGACAAAATACCAACTCACCAAATAGCTATCATAATTATTCTCTTAAAAAATATCCCAATGAAACACGCAAATACGAGAAAAGCCAAAGTCTTTCAATCAATTTGAACAGAAAGCTTTGTGAAGACAATAAAAATATTTCCATTAGCCCACGCACCCATAAAAAAGAAACCCTTGATATTGAAAATAGCGATCTAAAAAAAAAAAATTCAATTTCACCTGACTCGTTCAGAACAAAAAAAATTATAGATAGCGAAGAAAATTATTCGAAAAAAACAGACGGATATTCCAAAATAAGTTCAGAAAGATATAATTTAAAAAGTAAACCTGTAACAGAAATTTATCAAATAAATGAACAAGGTTTAGAAAAAAATTCATTCTACAATAAGCATAGATCTTTTAGCGAAGCATATAATTATGATGGAAAAAAAAGTGCGAAATAATTCATCTGAACAGATAGGAGAAATTAAAAAAACATTCTGACAAATTCATAATAATGAATATAATTCGCCTTTTAATGCACACAATTGGAAAAAGACGAATTTAAAGCATGAACAGGTCAGAAAAATTACATGTACGTTAATAATAGTTCGAAAGAAAATTCGTGTGGACATTATAAAAGAGAGACAATATTTTAAACTTTTATAAACAAATATAAACGATTGATCAGTTATAAAAATGTCACAATGAAATAAAACCAATTAAAATCAAAATTAGTCACCAAAAAATGTATAAGTAGCCATTTTATCACCACGTTTAAAATGGACATATAAGAAAATATAACAAAAATAATTATGAACAAAATAATTCACCAATTGGTGAGTTGCCAATATCAAATTTTAACAATAAGGAAAAAAAGGAAATTGCTCATTCCGCAATTAGTAGTAGCAGAATGGCACTATTTCAAAAGGTGCTATAATATTCTCATATTTAAAACTGAGACAGTGAAAGAAATTAAAAATCGTAATTTTAACAAGCCTTAATAACATAACACTTGACAACGAAAGTAAAAAACAGAATATTCAAATCGAGAAGTCTATCCATAGTACGATAAATAAATAAACGCACACATATAATTACTGAACAGTCGTAATAAGTGTAGTAAGCACAAAAATAAACAATCGAAGCATTCATATTATTATAATGGGGTAGTTCAGCTAAAAAATAATAATACAAATATTGTAGTAGTATTTTCTTTTGTCTCTACTATTTTTTTTTTGACTTTTTTTGAATTTTTTCGGAATTTTTAATGCATTATATATATGTGTGGTTTTTATGTTAACCTTACAAGTTCATAATAAATATAATTGTAATTATTTTTTTTATTTATTTTATAATCTTTTTACTATAATTAACTTTGTGGGGATGTGCAAAGACATTATTTAAATGTTTTTAAAATTATATTTTTATAAAAAAATATTAGAGAATATACATATTTGGAAATTAAATATGATGAAGCATCTTTTCCCCATTTTTCCTACGTTGACATATAAATCATTTGTTGTGTATAAAATAGTCATAACGATTTTTGGATATATTATAAATAATAAAAAACATATTGTATTTTTTTATTTATATGATGTTAAAAATAGGCAAGCATTTTGTATAACCACTATTAAGCATATAAGCCAAAAGCCCATATTGCAAAACAAAATTCAGATTGCATGTTTACATAATAAATATATATACAAATAAACATATATTAGACATGCAGGTCTCAAGCTGAAACAACATGACTATATCTTTATCCTCTTAAAATAGAAAATAAGCATTTTAGTATATATTTATTGTTTATTCATTTATTTAATTGTGATCAATTAGTATAATATACAACAAGCAATATATAATATTCAATATGCAATAATCGCAAAAATATATTTGCATAGATTTTTGAATATTTATAAAAACAAAGTAAAAATAAATAAAAAATGAGCGTATATAATCTTCTTATTTTTTCCCTTTAATTTTTATATTTAAAAAAAATTTTTTTTACAATTTTTTTGCTTTTATTTTATTATTTTTTAATGCCCATTTATTAATCCAATATATTGCGACGATTTTATTTAATAAAAAATTTTAATTAATTTTTACTATGCTTAGTTGCTTTTTTTCGTTTCTTTTTATATATTTTTTCCATTTATTTTATTATTATTTTTTTAAATTTTTTGAAGCAAATATTATAATATATTTAAAATAGCATCAAAAAATATGTATATAAATAATTAAATATTCATTGATGCTTATTGAACAATTGGCTTATTTTTTTTATTATTATTAAATGATTTAAAATAATAAACTATTTTTGACTTATTTTTATTACAATAAGTATAAAGGTATTCTTTATATACTCATCCTACATAGTTTAAAGGTATGTATTTATGTATATAAAATATCTAAGAATAGTTGTATAAGAATAAAAAAAAAAAAAAAATTTTTATTTAGACGCATAGAAAAGTCAAAGTATAGCTATTTCCTAAAAAGTATTACCTGAATAAGCCATATAATTAAAATATAAGATAAATAAATAATTTTTATGTTTAACGCATTCTTGAAGTGATATCATGTTTATTTAATTTATTGCTTTTGGAAATAAAAAAATAAGACTTATTGTGAGTTTGTTTATTACGCTTTTAATTTTTAAAACAAGTGAAATTAAGTTGGAAAAAAAAATATTAACATAAATAAATAGCTATTTTTTATAATGGCTAGCAGAATAGGAATGAAAGCCAAAACAGATCAGTAACAAGTAACAAAAAATGTCAATAATAATAGCACATTGAAGAGTAACATAATCTATATAACTATATATTTTATGTTTTGTTTTTATATATACAATTTGGAATATTTTCATATTGAGTAACACCTTTTAAAGGGTTTAAAAAAAAATAATTAATTTGTGTTGATATATCCGTATATTAATTTATATTTGCAAAAAAAATGTCGAATTGGGGAATTAATGAATTGGGAAATTGGGTATCAAATGGTATAAGTCAATTAAGCGCAAATATTGCATCAAATGTTACATCAAATCTGAGCCCGATATTTTCCACAAACATAGAAGAACCCCCTGTTTCGCCACCAATTTCAAAGCCTCATAAAAAGGTGTTTTTAAATTTGAATACTGATTCAGATGACTCAGATGATATGAATAATTCAAATAACCCGAATAATTTGAATGATTCAAACGATTCGGATGATTCAGATGATGATAACTATGGTACCTATGATTATAAATTGGGATATTATTTGACAAAAGAAGAACGAGAGCAACAAAAACGACATCTCATTCAACAAAGTTTAGCTTCTATTCCAGATGAATATGAAGATATACTTACTTATACCTCACCACGTAGGAAATCTAGCACTGCCACATATAAAAGTATGAACATAAATGATGGGACATGCAGAAAAAAAACACCAAATGTAAATTATAGTCCAAGTAGAAGAGGTGATAGTACACACAGAATAAGTGAAAATGTAAACAAAAAAAGCGATAGTGCAAGTAGGCGAAGTGAAAGTTTAAACAAAAGAAGCGATAGTGCAAGTAGGCGAAGCGAAAGTTTAAACAAAAGAACCGATAGTGCAAGTAGGCGAAGTGAAAATGTAAACAAAAGAAGCGATAGTGCAAGTAGGCGAAATGAAAATGTAAACAAAAGAAGCGACAGTGCAAACATGCGAAATGAAAGTCCAAACAAAAAAAGCGATAAAGGTAAAGCACCAAAAAAAAATACTGCAGAAGAATCGAAAGAAGGTAACGATTTTTTGAGCACTTGGGGAATAAATTCGCTATTTTCTTATGGAGATAAATCAGGATATTGCAATGAATACAAAACTGGTTATCGTTTAGATGCCGAAGCCCAAAGGGTACTGCATGATAGTTTGACATATGAAGCATATTCAAGACAAAAGAAAAAAGGAAGTGGTTCTATGAATCCGCGTAATTCATCCCATAGAGGTCATAGTCGACAAAGAGATGATGATATGCGTGTATGTGTTGATACTACATATTATGATATATTAGAAGTAAATCCAAATGCATCACAAAAAACTATAAAAATGAATTATTATAAATTAGCATTGAAATACCATCCAGATAAAAACCCTAATGATGAGGAAGCAAAATTAAAATTTCAAAAAATAAATGAAGCATATCAAGTATTAAGTGATGAAGAAAAGAGAGAAGAATATGATCGAATGGGTTTAAATGCAACTAATGGAATGTTTATGTTAGATCCTTCTGTATTATTTGTTTTATTATACAGTTCTGAAGAATTAAAAGATTATATAGGTACTTTAAGAATTGCATATTATATTCAAATGATATATAACAGTTCAGACTCTATTGAAGATATACATGCTGTTCGAAATGTAATTAAAAAAGAAATAGATTTAGAGCAGAAACAAAGAGAAGTAAAATTGGCTTTACTTTTACGAGATAAATTAAAATTGTATATGGAAGATGAAACAGCTTGGGCTACCAAAATGGAAAATGAACTTAAAAAATCAATGGGTTCTTATTTTTCAAGTTCTATATTAGAATCTATTGGTTGGGTATATAATAATGTTGCATCTGCATATATAGCAGAAGTAACAACTTTTGGGGGTATTGGTGCAGCTTTACCAAATGCTAAGGCATATACTAGATCTATACAAAATCAATTCGGAGTAGCCAAATCAATGATCAGCACATTTGTAACAATGCGACAAGTAGCTTCCTATTATGATAAACTCAATTCAGAAAAAGACGAAAAAGAAGAAAAAAAAAAAAAGGAAAAAAAAGCAAGCAGTGATGATGATGATGAAAAAGAAGGAAAAAATGAAAAAAGAGAAGACGACAAAATTGACGATGCTGGGGAAGGACCAAGTACGGCCCAAAATTTAGAAGATAAGGAATTGGACCCAAATGATTTTGAAGGAACTGGTGATGTACATTATGGATTTAATATTTCTGATTATCTTTTTGGAGGAAATGATACTAAATTAAATAGTAAGGATAAAACTAAAGAAGAAGCAGAAGATCCTGAAAAAAAAAAATTAGAAAAAGAAGCTTTAAGAGAAGAATATCAAACAAAAACATTTGGTTCAATAATAAAAAATATACTTTCACTTGTTTTATGGGATATAGAATCAACAACTAAAGAAGTAGCACAGAAGTTAGTACGTGATGAAGGTGTAGATATTAATACTCGATTAAAAAGAGCATATGCTTTGAAACAGTTAGGAGAGATAATGACAAATTTATCAAAAACAGAAAAGGATTTATTTGATGTCAATAATTTGGATATTAGTCAACTTTTTGATGATCTTATTTTAAAGGCAGCCAAAAAAGCAGAAGAAGCTGAGGCAGCCGCTGAAAAGGAGAGAATTGAAAGAGACCAAAAATTCGGTGGTGTAATGTATAACAAAAATAATCCATGGTTTGAATAATTTCGAACTGAGTTCATAAATGGGATAAAACAAAGAGGATGTACTTTTGCTTCGAATTAAATGCTATGGCTTTTTTTCTTTTAATTAAAAAGTACACTCTCTATAATATACACAACCGCCTTTGATATTCAACCTAATTTCAATTCAAATGTTTGATGATTTATAAAATTTTTTTATTTAAACATAAAATCAAATAGTAACATCTTATCATTTTAAATGCCATAGCAATGCGCACATTCCTATTTGTATATATTTATCTATTTTATTTTATAATAAATATTAGAAATGGAATATGTTTCTATGCGATTAGCCCTGTATGTATATATATTTATATTTTAGTTTCATTTGACAATGTTAGCGTTTCCCTAAATTTTTTTCAGATATTGCTGGACATATATATTTTTAAGTTATTTATATTATATGCCCTAGTTTTTATGTTTTGGGTGGCATGGCTTTTTTTCATGATTATTTTTATTTCTACCATGTGCACAACAAATTTGTCAAAACGACACTACATATTTTGACAGATCCTATTGTGCACATATTTATAGCATACAATATTTATTTCGTATTTTCATTATGCATTACACTTTTTTTTTACCGTTATTATATTAAAAAAAATAAAATGTTTTGAGTTTTTATTTTTATGTACATACTATTATGTGTAAATATTATATGAACTGTTTTACTATCCTTAATTTCAATTATTATATGATCATTTCTAAACGATTTAAAATTATTTATTTCAATTTTTTAATTTTATTTAAGGTTAGTGGTTGTTGGTAGATAGTTATTTTTTAAATGATGAGTTACAAACAAAATGGGAAAGGGGGAAAAAAATATTTTTGTATGCATAAAGAGTTAAAGGTAGTATGTTGATGTAATGAATTTGTGTGTGACTACAAACTTATGAGATCTTTTAAATCAGATATGAATTTATCTGTTTGAGGGTTTGGAAGTTTTTCATATTTATCCGTCTTTAAGCATGTCAAAATATTTTGTTTTAAATTTAATAAATTATCACAAATTTGTAAATAATTTGAAGTAGACATATAATGAGCAAATTCCATTTGATGATTATCCATTAATTTAATATTTGGAACGATTAAAATTTTTTTATTTTTTCGTAAGCATTCAAATGTTGTTCCTACACCTGCATGACTTAAAATCAGATTAGCTTTATCATAATATTTACTAATACTACTTTTGTATCGAAAATATTTTGCTTTTTGTAATAAAGTTGAATTTGTATTTTTATAATTGTATATTAATTTAGGTATGTAATTAGAGCTTCCGATTTGTATAGTTAATTTTGTAAAACCATTTTTTTTTAAAAATATGTGAAATTCTTTATTATCAATATATTCAATTAACTCATCAAATTTATAAGAACCAACTGTAATAAATAAGTACATTTTTAGGGATACTAATATTAGCTATATGGTATATATATTTTTTGTCTCTCTATTTTTTTTTTTTTTTTTTTTGTAAACAAATAGCATTTCCTATTTCTTTCTATACTTAACAAATTTGAAAAATATTTATAAGTTCTATAACAAATTTTGTTTGCTTTAATTTAAATCAGTTGATATTAGTTTGTCAAACTTACACACACACACACCCATACCTTCTTCCTTACACTATTAGTAGCTTACTACTATTTGTAATAGTTATTTTTTTTTTTTTTTTTTTTTTTATTTCCTATTTATAAAATAGCTAGCTGGAATATCCATTTAGGGAATAAAAATGGCAACTATTAAATATGTAAGAAAAAAAAAAATACAAAAAATAAAAAGAAAATACGAAAAAGAACTTTAGCTAGTATTAAGGGATATATATATGGGAGAAAAAAAAAACAATGTTCGTAAAAATATGGAATATATTATATTTCGCATATTATTATAATTTTATTACCATTTTGTGTTATTTATTTTTGTACCGCAAAATCGATTATTATTAATAAGTCGAGTTCAAAAAGGTTATAGCAAAACGTGCTGATAAAATGTGTGTACGTTCTTTTTTTTTTTTTTTTAAATATAAAATTATAAAGAAAAATAATACATTTAGTATTTTTCATTTTATTTACACATATATTATTTTTTTTTAATATTTGTTTAATGATTATATGTTATTTGTTTTATTCCCCTAAACATGCATCATTTGGGAAAAAAAAATGACACCCTGATCATATTGTTTTCTTTTCTTTGTGTATATTATATAAATTTTATCTAGAGCTTTTGATATAGTAATTAAACTATATAAAGCTCTCTTTTTTCAAGTGTATGTATATATAAGTGTGTAATTGTATTAATACATGTACATATATATCCTATATATACATAATTTTGAAATAGAAAGATAAAAAGTGATGAAGTTGCTTGCACAATTCTTCCTAAGCATATTCATTTCCTTTTTTTCTTTTTTCCCATTGATTTATTATATGCCTATATATATGGCCATCATTTATGCATATTAAGTGTGTATATATACATGTATAAAGGGGTAGGCAATATATATGCATGCGTCTGTTTGGATGCCAAACTGCTATAAAGTCCCTCTCTGTTTTCCTTTTTTGTTTTTAAAACTGAACTATTTTCATTGGGGGACTTAGAAATATGTTCATAGTATTTGTAAATATATCTAAAAAATATATAATAAAGCAATGGCGTATTAGTTAGCATTGTGCATATACATAATGATCTCCTGTTTTCGTTCCGTATTTCACTATTCCGTTGTGCCTACCCTCATCTATATTTTTATATACCGATTAATTTTACACACTTTTTTATGTATACCAATTTTATGATATATTTTTTAGTTTTTATGTCAAAAGCTACGAACTAAAAAAGGGAAAGAAAAACAAGAATATATTTTTTTACAAGCATTAATAAGTTGGCAATTAAAACTGTGAACTTCAAATGAAAAGTAAGTAGCGATTTGGGTCTTAAGGGAAAAGACAGAAATTTTACTTACTATTTATTATTATTTTTTTTAAAATATTTATCGCATAATAGCGGTGGCAAGCCATTCATTTTAGTTAGTGTGTGGATGGTAGTACCGAATCGAGTTGGCAAATAAGAAATAAAAATATATAGTAGTCACATGGTTGGAGCAACGAAGGGAAAATAACATAATTATAGTGTCCATAAAATGAGTATAGGAAAAAAAACGCAATATAATATAAAGGTGGATATACATGAAGTTAAAGATTTGAGTTTTCGAGAAAGTACAAATGAAAAAGAGATAATACCTAATCCTTATATTGAAATAAAAGTTAATGATGAAACAAAATCCACCGCTAAAAAAAATCAAGCAGTAAATGTTGTATATAATACATCATTTAATTTTTCTATGGATTTAACTGATTATGATTTTCAAAGAACAAGTGTAGAAGTGTGTGTATTACATAAATATACAATTCAAAGTGCATTAATTGGAAAATGTTCTTTTAGTTTAAATTACGTATATTCAAAGGTTCAGCATTGGATATATAGAATATGGGTTAAATTAAGAAATCCTGATTTACCTTTAGATGATGTAGGATATTTATTAATATCGGTTGGAGTATATGGACCTGGTGATTCGATACCAATTATAAATGATAGTATAAAGACAAATATGCATGACAATGAAATATATGCAAATAATAAAGGAATAGATATACATATAACACATTATGATTTATGTATAAATATATTTAGAGGGCAAGATATAGAATTTATAAATAATGCTAATAGTTTATTTCAAAATAATTTAGAGCCATATGTTAGAGTAATACATAATGGATTTGAAGAAAAAACAAAAATTATACGAAATGATCCAAACCCTGTTTGGAACTTAAGTGTTCATTTACCTACATGTACACCTTGTTATGATAAAAATATAATTATAGAATTAATTAATGGGGAAACAAATGGTGTTGTTATATATAGTATTCTACTTGATTTTTTTGAAATACTAAAAAGAGAAATAGCTCCACGATGGTTCAATATTTATTACAATCCTCAAAATTATATCTTTCCAAGAAGTAGTATATACTCTCAAAATATAAATCAAAATTCTAGTAATCCTCATGCTTTTGGAAATAATCCAAATGTGAATAATAATCAGTCTGTTGCTGGTATTGGTAACACAATTAATAATGTAAGCACCTTTGGGAATTATTTATTTTCTGGTACAACTGCAGAAAAGCTTTTTAAAAATGCAGCACAAGGAATAAATATTAATGATATATTAGGTATAACAAAAGTTCAAAATATGTTTACTAATGATAGTTTAAAAGAATTTTATCTTTATGGTGGTCGTATATTTTTAGGAGTGAATATTACAAAGATTCATGCTCCTGGACCTATATGTATAAAATCAGCAAAAATAGAGCATGACCCACCTAATAAAGAATATATATTTTGTGCTGATATTTATGAGATATTGGGAGTAGAAGGAAATAATAAGCAAGCAGAATGTGAACCTAATAATGTGAATAATATAACTGATGAAACTGGAATAAATGAAAGACATAATTTTAATAGTAATGGTGATAGTATTATATGTGTATGTGGATTAGGTCCTCATAAATTAAAAACCCCACCACTACTTCCAAACGAAGCAGGATCTTATGTTTTAAATGAAAGTGCAGGAAGAATAAATGAATTTCGTATATTTCTACCACAAAATAATAACGAACAGATATATGATATATTTCTTTATATATATGTAAAATCAAATATATCAGTTACTGATTGGATTACAAATAGACGGAATATATATAATAGTATTTTAAATACAGAAGGGGAAGATGGTGATATAAATAAAATTCAAAAGATAAATAAGATGAGTTCCATTAATCAAATATCTGATGATATGTTTAATACGAATTCTGAAATTTTAAATAATTATAGATTAAAAAGTTTTGTTCGAATACCATTTAAATATTTACTTTTGAATGAAAATAAGCCAAAATGGTTTTCGATGAAAAATGTTGAAACAGATGCACATGATTATAATATATCATTTTTTGCAAATTTAATACCTTGTAATTTATATAAAAAAAGACCTAAAAGGTTAGAATATAAATTGTCACGATATTTTTTTCGTGCTTTAATTTATGAAGGTTTACATTTTCCAGCTAAAGGATATAATGCATTTCCTGACCCGTACATAAAAATAGAGATAGCTGGACAGACAATAAAAACAAGTACTATTTTACATACATTAAATCCAAATTATTATGAAGCATATGAAGTTGAAGTTATACTACCAACTAATTTAAATCTTGCTCCAGATATATCAATAGAAGCATTTTCAGTAAATAAATCATTTCTTTATAATGATGATATTTTATTGGGTTCATGTACATACCCTATTATGAAAGTTCCTATGGAATGGAAACGATCCCCTATATGGATTAACTTGAAATCTTCACAATATAAAAAGTGTAAAGCAAAATTATTAGTTGCTTTTGAATTAGTACCATATGAAAAAGTAGTTAATGATGATCAATATCCATTTTATGATGATATAAGACCATCTACTTTGCCTGGACATGTTTCTTTATTTTTAGTTGGTATTCGTATGTTTAAACCTTTGAAAGATCCATCTGTTACTGTTTGTTTTGGTCGAGATATAGATGACACATCTCAATTTTTATGGCATGAAACTACTAATAAGGTTATATCTGGAAAAGAAGGGAATTGGAATTTTTTAAAATATTTTTCTCTCGATGTAGCATTACCTAAACGTATGCAACATCATAGTTTTTTAGAAGTTCGAGTGGAGGATAGAGGATCTAGTAGTGGTTTTACGGGTGGAGCATCTAATGGGTATAACTCAATTAATGCTATAAATAATGATAACTTAGTAGGTACTGCTTATATAACCCTAAACCCTTTACTTCCATGGTTATATGAATATGAACAGAGGGAATGTATAGAATTGTTTAAACTGCATCTATTGGAAGAGGTTCTAATTGAAGATGCAGAAAAGGCAAGGAAAACATATAATAGTGCATTAATATATAAAAAAAGTTCAATATTTTCTAAAAAATTGTCCAATGATATATTTGAAATACAAGGAACAGATGAAGAAAGAGATGAATATGGTAATAATAATGTTTTCCATGCATTATCATTAAATATGTTAGAAGAGAACCCATTTTTAGAATATGGTGATGAAGATGCAGAAGACCCCGAGGAAGGTGAAAATGGGTTCAAAAAGGGAATACATAAAATAGAAGACATAGATGAAACCAAAAATAGTGCAATAGAATTCGAAAACAAAATAAAATCAAATGATATCTCTAGCCCAAATGGAATGAACACAATGAATGAGTATGACAAAATATCTGATGGAAATAATCAAAAAAAAGAAACGAAAAAAAAAAAAAAAAATCGAAAAAATATAAATAATGAATATGTTCCTTATAATGATCCTGATTTTGCAAATGTTCGAATTGAAGATCCATTAGAACATGTATGTTTTACACAAAAATCAGGGGGATTAGATAATGATGTAGATATAACTGGGTACTCAACGAATAATAGATCTATTTCAAATATAAATGAAAACCGTATGAATAAACAATATGCATCTGCTAATACATTGGATAATACAGAAAATTGTGGAAAAACAATTTATGGGTTCAATGAAGATATGTTAAATTTTCAATTATCATTGGCATATGATGATGATCATGATGAATTACAAAGAGAAGAGATGTTATATGAATATGAAGTAGATATGGATATAAATGATTTGCCATATTTAAGGGCAACAATATTTAGATGCACCGATTCTGGAATACCAGAAGCAGTTGGTTATTTAAAATATATATGTAATGTATATGATGAAAAAACAATGCATAAGAAAAAAGAAATGGTTAAGGCATGTGATAATTTAGTAAGAGAATATAAATTGACACGAAATTTAGTAGTAAGGGCATATATTATTCAAGCAAGAGGTTTAAATCCACCATCAGGAGCTACAGATATAACAACATATGTATGGATAAAAAACAGTGATGAAATAACAAACATTCCAGGTGGTTTATCACATAATATTAAAGATACAGGACATATAAAAAAACAAGGATATAAACCTGAATTTAATAGATGTTATCAATTATTATGTTCATTTCCTGATGAATCAATAATACAAGTATGTGTAATGAATCAAGGTTCTATATCTGATGAAGTAATAGGATATACATATATAGATATGGAAGATAGATATTTTAATAAAAAAATAAAACAATTAATGTTAGATGATATTATGCCAATCGAATTAAGATCATTGAAATTAGAAAATAGTACGATATCACATGGATCATTAAGATGTTGGTTTGAAATATTTACAGAAGAATTTGCACATTTAAATCCTGTTAAAATATTATGCTCAAATGAACCAGATGATTATCAATTAAGATTAGTTGTATGGAAAGTTTCTAATGTAGCTATGGATAATAATTCAACAGTTAGTCTCTTTGTTAGATGTATATATGCAGATGATGATTCAGAAGATATTAGAGATACAGATATACATTATAATAGTAAAAATGGGAAAGGCACATTTAATTGGAGATTTGTTTATAATGTGAAAATTCCTACAAATTCAACAACAATTAAAGTTCAAATACATAATTATGCCCTTTTGTCATCCAATGAGCCAATTGGTGAATCGTCTCTCGATTTGTCTTCCCACTTTTATCGAGCTCGTAAAAAAAAGGGATTCTACCACATTCCTAGGTATGCTTGCTTTGGCTGTCTCATTTTACCGAATATGTTTTATCTATTTTTCATTCATTCTTCTCAATGTTATATTATAAAAACACTTGATATATGATTTTTTCCGACTTGGCAGATTTTCCATTTCTTGTAAGCACCCTGCACATAAAAACAAAATCCGAGGAAATATCGAAGTCGAAGCATGTATATTGCCAAAGAGTGAAGCAGATGTTGATCCAGTTGGAAATGGTCGAGATGAGCCAAATAAAGATCCGTTTTTACCCCCAATAACAGAAAATAGAACTTATGTAGATTGGGTAACTATAAATGAAAAGCTAGGAGATGCAACTGCATCTATAATGCAAGGATTGAAATGGACAGGTATATTCATCATGTTTGTTTGTATATATATAGCATTTAAATTGGTTGATCCTAATGTAGTAGTGATAAGTAGCAAAGTTCTATATAATAAACTTATAATTTTTTTCTTTTCTTTTCAGGAGTATGGGTTATGGTTGCATTTGTTGTTATTGGAATTTTATTTATAATGTTTTTGTTAAAATGAGGATAGGATATAATGAGTTGTATCTCATTTAGACATGTAGAATGAAATTGGTCATATCTTTTATTTTGCATCTAACAGAATCACGAATTTATTTTAAATAGTGCTCAAGCAAGTTTCATAAAAAAAAAAAAAAAAAATTACTAATAGATGTAAAAAAATTTGAGATAATCAATTCGATTTAATTCTTTATTTTCAAGTATATGAAAATTTTTCAAAACACATTCATCTAGATATGAAACTTTTTTAACGAAGTTCCATATATTTTTATAAATAGATGGATATTCTGTGTATTCATGTTTAATAGTGTATATATGAATTGCATGTTCACATAAGTCATTTAAAATATGCCCTAAATTTTTTTTATAAAATATTATTTTAATTATTTGTTCCGTTTTATCTGATTCATTTGATTTTATATTTTCATAATAATATCCATTATCTAATGAAAATGTAACTACTTTTATAAGTTTATCGATTTTATTATAAAGAATAAATAATTCATTTTTACTTTTAAATATTTTTGTATCTCGTAAAAAGTATATATACGATGAAAGTATGTGTATTTGGCTAGTTAGAGGAATCGTAGGGGTCCTACTTATCATATGGTCAGTTGCCAGGGGTATATTCTGATTATGCTGTATATCATTTGGCACTATTAAATCGGCTGCTTTTTTATATAACATATTTGCTTTATTTACATTTTTCATATCATAATCATAAAATTCAGCTAAATGAAATATTGTAAGAATATCTTTATCCCATTGGATTTCATTTCCCAATTTGTCATCATTGGTATCATTGGTTTTAGGGTGGTTAAAAATTTTGTTTTCTATATAATTATATAAAAGGGATGCTATTTTATAATTTTGTAATATATCTAAATTAGTTCTTGCAACTTCAGCTATATGGATTGCACATTTATTATCTGTTTTTATACATCTAGATATCCATGGCAAAAAATATGAAATATCCGCATATTTTGATTCTCCAAATGGTTGATACGGTTCATTATCTTCAACAACTTTTGAAGTAAATTTGATAACACTATATTTTCCATTTCTATATAAAGTTTGATAATTGGTATCATCATATATTACTTTTTGGCAGAACCGGATATTTTTTTTATTTGTGCATCTAGAATAGTTAGAATCTATTTGATCCGCTAAAGTAAATGCACTTGTTCCCCCATTTATAGATGCACATCTATAAATATTACTAACAATATAACGAATTTTATATTTTTCATAATAATATTTTTTTGCATCAGCAAAAGGTATACAACTAGCTAGCATGTAATAATCTTGAACCCGTTTTCGTAACCCTACATCTTCATATTGTGGATGTAAAATCATTTTAAAATTGGTTGTTGATCTTAAAAAGCTAGATGTAGGTATATCGGCCAATATTGGTTCGCCCTCTTTTATATTTATTTTCATCCAATTAATTAAATCTAAATTATTTTGCAAATTCGATGGTTCATTTCTTATAGTATTTATGTATTCATATTTCGGAAAATATTTTATAAATGGATATATCCATTCATAGATGCAAATTATATGTATCATGATTTTTGTCGCTTTTCTCAGTTTTCTGCAAAAAAAGTAAATATATTACATACCGATGCAATAAAAAATTGTATAAACATATTTGCCTTTTGTAAGTTTCATATTATTTTTTATAAGCCATAGAAACGGTGTGTATATCTATACATAATGTATATATATTTTAAGCTATCTATATAAATTAAAGAGATGTTTGTGATTTACCTGACCAAAGGAAAAGAAGGGCTAGCTATAATAAAAATTATATTATTTAAAAAAGTAGGGGATCCAACCAAAGATGAAATGACACATATAAGAGGTAATGCTAAGACACGAAGTCTAGCTATTATTAACATAAGGAATATAAAAAATATAGTTTGTATTAATAAAAAAATAAAATTTGAAGTAATAAATTCATTATATTTTATTATATCTTTTTTCTTGTATATAGATTTTAAATATATGATTATATAAAAAATGTATATCATTACAAATATAATAGAATAATCAAATAAAGCTGTTTCTTTTATCATATTTAACATATTTTTTGAAAAGGGTTTAAACTCTCCTCCTGCACTATATATCATTGTATCAAAGTTATGGCTTCCTATATTTAATCTGACTTTTAATAATGAAAGAACATGTGAATCATCTTTTGTTTTGTTTATTATAAGTATACGTAAAAATAAAAATATAAATACTGATATAAATCCATTTTTTAATATAAATTTTATTTTTTTTAATATATTAAAGTTAGTCATCTTATTTTCATCTATTTTTATCTTGTCTTTTTTAAATAAATTATTTTGAATTTCATTCATCCCTTCTACTATTTTGTTAATTCGATTATCACATTTGTTATTCATATTTGTGTTTGAATTATTTTTAAAAATATTCATTGACATACTAATTAAGGATTTATCTTTTTTGTTGCTTTCTTTATTTTTAGTTGTCTTTAATTGGTCATCTTTAAGTGTTATATTATTTTCTGGATTTATAATATCACCATATATGATTGTTATTAGAATTGAAATAAGGACATATGGGAAATATGTATATAACATATATCTTGGAAATAAAGTAACGACTAAAGATAATATATAAGACAAGCCAAAAACAATTAATATATTTTTAAATTCTTTTTTTATTTCATATCCCAATAAATAAACTATAAAGAGACTAACAATATTGGTTAGCAAAATGAAAACAGAAAATTGCCATGTTATTAAAAAAAAAAAGCCACTTAAAAATAGGGGCACATAGTTTAAAGCTGATATCTGTTAAAGAGAAAGAAAACAAACGAATGGCATGTCAAATAAAATATATGACATACATACTATTAAGTACCAACGTTACACCATATACTGCTTTGCCATAGCGATCAATATAATACATCGATATAAACACAGATAAGTTTTCATATTCTTTCTTACTTTCTTTTCCCTAAGAATAATGTATATATGTAAAATAATGCTCCACATGTAAACAGAAGCAAAATTTTCTCTCAAAGGAAATCCTAGAAATAATAAGAAGCGATGGGATTGGAAATGTATGCAGTTGAATATTATCAAAAATTGGCTTTCTACTTTTTTCACTTTTTATGTCTGAGCAATATTGATTAGTACCAGCTAGTCTCATTATAAACTTTTCACGAAAGCATGAAAAAAAAAGCATTATAAATATGATTCCAGATGAATATGAATTTCCTAAAAAAAATATGTGAATAGTGTGGATCAAAGCAAAAGCTACAATTTACAAGCATCTTAAAAATTTGTTTCTATTTATACCTAGATAAACGGAAAGAAAAAATAGTGTACTGACACTAGCAGCTTGAGAAAGAAGCGCTAAAAATAGATAATTAAAATAGTTTGTTAAATTGGGCAATAAACCTGGATAGGCATCTTATTGTATGTCTCAATGAAGCAAAATAAGAGCATAAAACAATCATAGTAATAATAATGGTAGTTGGTTACCTGCATAAACATAAAAGTTGTATGGGGTTGCAAAAAGTGTTTCTAATTTTAGCAGACGCCATATTGTTCCGAGTATGATTTCTTCAAATATGAAAAAGAAATGAAACAATATAAGGATGTTAAAGTGGTGAAAGATGGATACTGAAAATAATTGAACTTATTTCATTTCTAAAATACCTGGACAAATATTAAAACGTTGCAATGCATTTATCCGATTAGGATATTCGCTTCTATCGTCATTTCTAAAGATAAGGCAGTTGGGCAGTTGAAATGAATAAAGTATGTCCCTTACTATCTAGTAATTTTAATTTTAATTTTTCGATTGGTTATTTTTTTATAAATACATGATCAGGTTAATGCCCTCCAAGTAATTTTCAGACTTAACTAGGTCATCATAGAAGGAGAAATAAAATGTTTCCTACAAAAAAGGGATATACATTTAATGATGTAAATATATATAAGCATAAATTGTTTGCATTCATGCGTGTTGTCAATATGTTGTTCTTAAGGTTCTTACCTCTGAGTATAGTGATACCTTTTGCTCATCATAATTTCTACAAAATTCATATTGATATCTCTTGTAAAATGTGATAAAAACAAACAGACTAAATATAAAATAGAAGAAAAAAAAAAGATTAAGAATAAAAGAAAATTACGAAATGGCATGTATTCATATTATCCATTTTCTACATATGGGCAATGAGTATTTTTTTATTTTGTATCCATTTAAGAGACATATTGAATTCATAAAAATAATATAGGTGTGTATATATTATGTGTTAATTTATGATATGTTCATAGATATATTTCCATTTTAGTAAAGTTTGGATAAATGATTACCAGATCAACAAAGAACAAAAAAACAGTCTCACTTTGCATTTGTCCATTTAAATAAATAAAATTATTTAATTTCCGTATTTATTAAAACATAAATAGAAAAAAAATATATAATGAAAAAATATTTCTATCAAGAAAATAATTTGTGAATGGCAAAAAATAAAACAATATAAAATACAATAATAATAGTGATATTTACAAAAATGTATAAAGAAAATAATATGAAATAAGTGATTAGTATGTTATTTTCCAGAATAAAATGGAATTATATAAATTTAAGAAAATAAAAGTTAATAAAAATTTTGTTCATTTAAAAGTATGTATAAATATGACCTATACTACTCATATGTGTGTAACATAAATTTAACGTCTTATTTTTATACAATAAAAAAAAATAGACTAAACAAAAAAATACTTATATGTATATCGTTATTTTTTGGATATATATGTACAAAAAAATATTTATAAATAAACTAGCATATCCAAATTCTCAAAAATATTACTATCCTTTTCTTCTATTCCTATATAGCAATTGCAAAATTTAGAATTACTATCAGGTAAATTGAATGAAGAAGACATATTATCATGATATGTATTGAATTGGCTTTGCTCATTAGATATTTGTTCCCATTTTTGTTTATCTTTTTGATAAAAAAAGTCTTCGTTATTTTTTCTTAAATTTTCAACAAAGGAAGAAAAAAGGGATGGAGGGAAAACTTTTGATATAATTTTTTTATTTGGAAATTTTTTTATTAAAAGATAAAATTGTTTTGTGCAATTAGGGCATACACATAAATAAATTCTTATTCTTTTAGATTTAATTACACATTGAAATTTTAATATACTCATGTCTGTTTTGTTTGGATTTTTTTTTATTTTTTTTTCATTGGTATCCTGTTTCTCTAGTTCCAGTTCATTAATTAAATCGCTTTCATCATTTTTATAACTTAACATATTTTGCTTATCATTAAAAAATATTTTTTTTATATTGTTCATGAAACCTCCAAATGTGCTACGACGTTTTTCTTCATTTGGATTTTTATTTTCATAGGCTAGTAGAATTTTATCATTTTTAATTATATCACTATATAAGTCAATGTTATTTAAATTATTTTGAGATTCTATATAACTATGTGCATTATATTCATCGTTTGAACTACTAGAAAAATTCACAGATTCTTTTAAATTCAAATTTGGTTGTTCCATATATGGTATATTCTCTTTTTGGATTCCCATTTTCAATAATTTTAGCTTATTATAATTTTTTATGTTACTTTTTTCATTGCCCATATTGATATTAGCATTCATTTCAGCATCGCTTGACATATAGTTTTCACTTTCTATCATATTATTATCTATTATGTTATAATTATTATTTAACTTGTTAAGTTGTCTTTCTTCGAATAGGATATTAGTATCATCTTTAAAGTTGGAGTGAAGGGTTTCTCTTTTTAGTTTGTATATATTATTCTTATTTTTCAAAGTATCCTTTGATTTTTTATAGTTTTTTATATAAATATTATGACAACTATGGGTTCTCTTTGTTTGATTATTAATTTTGTCGTCTAGTTTGTTTGACGTTGCTTCATATTTTTCCTTTTGGGGGTTTACCCGAAATATGTTATTATATTTACTATTTTCTATATTGTCATTTTCGTTACAAATATAATTTGAACTAATACGTTTGATAGTGGAATTGCCACATTGGGCATAAGGAGTTATGTTGTTATAACTGCTGTTATAATATATTTCATCATGGGGATAATTCGTAAAAAGAATTCCACAGCTATTTAAAAATGTGTTATTAAAAATATGGATAGATAAATTATTATCTAATTTGGTGTTTATAAAAGAACTATATTTTTCTAATAAAACAGTGGACAATTGAAATATTTTTCTTTCTTCTTCCAATTTTTTAATGTGTTTATTTATTATTTTGGATTCTAATTCTATTTCCTTTATTTGATCTCTTATATATTTAATATGTTTCTTTGTTTTTTTTTCCCTTTTCATAATTCGTTGAGTTTGAATATATTTATATTTTTTGTAAACAATACTTATTATGGTTTTTTTTTCTCAAACTTGTTTAAGATTTATATATTGTGACTTTCTTTCTTTTTCGTGTCCTCATGTTTTTGCCATTTGCTAAGTACACAATATGTAGTGTGGCTTATAGTATAACCATTTAGAATATTTCGTTTTACTATTTTTCTTTTTACATTCCGTTAAAAAATATATCAATGCTTTTATTTTATTATTTTTTTCCTTATGGAAATTGATCAAGGATAATACTTTTGGCGATATTCCACCGAAGAATCTTTTTTATTCTTCTCTTATTCACCTTGGTTCATTTATTTTTATAACTTTATATTTTTTTTGTTATTATAATCATTTATTAATTTTGTATTTTATTTTTACATTTTTTTTGCCAATAAATTTACACCCATATTAGGGTATAATACGGGTAAATAAAATTGCGTGATAAAAAAATTATTACTCAAGGCAACTTTTTTTTTTTGTAAAATATCTACAAAAAAAAAGTCGCGTTGAAGGAAAATATTTCATACTTGGCTTCCACATATAAATAAATATAAAAAGAACAATATCAAATATTTATATGTTGTAACTAATAATGAAGATGAATAATGGAGAAATTGTATTTTGAAAATTTTATTGTTTACTGTAATTCAAGCAAATCTTTCTCCTATCTCCAAAAAAATGAAAATAGCTATAAAAGTCAGAAAAAAAAAGTCCAAAATAATGAATATGAAAAGCTAGTTGATGAAAAAAAAAAAAAATATAAATGGATAAAAAACTTGTCACATAAGGAATGCTCTAAATATATTTTAGAAAACCTGAAACAGAATAGTAACATAAAACACACAGAAAATAAATTTAATGGAAAAACGAAAACTAAAAAAAGGGGCTACCCACTATTATGTAATATAAATAATGAACTAATTTGGACCTATAAAAACAACAAATTTATAAAGGATGCAAAATGCATGAAAGCTGCTTCCCTAGCTGTTCAGAAAAAAAAAAATTCTTTTAAACCAAGTAGCTATATATCAATATTTAAAGGAAAAGAAGACACTGAAAAAAAAGAAATATGGACAACAAAAAAACAAAATACAGAAAATGATGATCTAATAAAAGGAATAGAGAAAAAAGACAATCGTATTGATATATACAAATATTTATTCAATATTTATATTAGAAAAGAATATTATAAAAAGGTATCAAAGCGATGGTTAAAAAAATTTATAAAGAAAAATGGACCGTTATATAAAGAAATAGCCAAGCAACTAATTAATTTGTTGATCATAAAAAATTTTGTAATTTTTGATGTTGAATTATGGAATTTCTTTCTCCCACAAAATTTGATAAATCATTTTAACATAAATTTACAATTTTTTTGTGGAAAATCAGGGAATAAAAAAACAAAATTTTTAAAGAATATATTTGAATCATTTCCTTTTAAATACTCCCATGAAAATGTTCATATTATTGATATGGTTGAATATGAAAAATGCCCTATTGTATATGACTATAAATATTTAATAAATCCCAGTCGTTTTTTAAATAGTATCGAAATAGGTGTAAATAATAAAAGAACCAATAAAATAAAAAATATAAATAAAGATAATTTTTCATTCAAATTATTTGATATGTCAAGAAGTAAATATATATATACACACTTATCGCCATTAAGACAAGATGTAAATTGTAGCAAAACAAAACAGGATGCTGATATTCATACTGTTAGTCCAAAGCATGATAAAACTTCTAATATTAACATAATAGAGGGTAGTTATAAAATCGATGCAAATGGGAAAACAGTGGATAATGCAAAGATAGATAATTCATGTATTAACCAATATAGATACAAAGATAAAAAAATGGTCAGGCTTTTCGAATCTTCAGATAGTGAAGAAATGTGTAATAGTATAGATTTACACTATCTTAATAAAATAAATGATCATAATAATTGTCTTTCAAAAGATATAAATTTATATGATTATAAAAAAAGAACTTATATAAATAATATACTTTATCCAAATTATTATGAAATTGCACTAAAGGAATTTCTAATAACAGATGTGAAAAGTAGAAAAACGATTCAGATGATTGATTCGTTGAATCTAAATTTAGAGTATATTCTTATTAGTTTTACAAAAATTGCAATGATTAAACAACTTGTATGGAAAAAAAAAATGTTCAGACTGTTACATAAATTTGTGAAAAGAGATGGTAAAATCAGATTAGAAAAGAAAATCAAAAGAAAAACATTAGGATTGAACTTATTTAATGGAGGATACTCCTTTTTGTTAATAAAAAATCTCGATTTTATAAACAACTTTTCGATTTTAAAAAAGAATTGTATTATGTTTTTATTATTAAAATATATTTTTATATGGAAAAAATTGAATTTAAATGCACACATGTTTATTGTATCTCCAGTTTTAGATGGCAATATATCAAGTGGATTTAATAAAAGTGATATTGGAAAAAAGAGTAATGAAAATATATTATTACAATTAAATCCTTATATAAATAAATATTTTCTTTTTATTTTACCGAACTTTCTTCATCATAAAGATAGATATATAATATTAAAGCATTTGTATAGAAAGCATAATTTATCATATTCAATTAAAACATTACAATATGTTTCTAAAATAACAAATAGTTATTGTGAAGAAAATTTGATCAAACTATTTCAAGATGAATACAAGGAGAGAATTATTTATTTATTAAAAAAGAAAAATATAAGAAAAGATGAAAATTCGAATAATACTGTAGAAAATATAAACAATGTTGATAATTTTGTGGATATAAAAAAGAATATTAAAAAATTAATATCTAAAAATAAAAATAAAAAAATCCATTTTTTTAATAAAACTCTTAATTTCCAATGTGATTCACATTTATTTATTCATGGAAAAGAAATTGAATTATATAAAAAGAAAAGTTTTGAAAAGTTTAATAAAAATGATAAGGGTAAGACATATGGATTTGACAAAGTAGTGGGGGAAAGTGAACTTATTAGTAGACTGAAAAATGAAGTTGTTCATAATTTTATTCATAGGGGAAGACAAAAAGATTATAATAATACAGATTATGATAAAAGCCTTTTTGATGATGTAGGTATACTATTATATGGAGAAAGTGGGTCTGGCAAAACTTTCATATCAAAAATAATAATAGAAGAATGTAATTGTAATTCCATTATTATAAATTGCGCTAATATATTTAATAAAGTAATGGGTGAATCTGAAAAATGTCTTAATGAAATATTTGAATATGCAAAAAATAAATTACAACCATGTATAATTATGTTTGATGGTATTGAAAATATTTGTTTTAAACATGATTTATTTTCAAATTCTATTGATAAATTTTCTGCACGATTAAAATTATGCTTTTACGAAAATCTAGATAAGTTACATTTTGAAAAAAGATGGAATCTAAATAGTAAAAGAAATACTAATTCAATTATAATTATTTGTACAACCACTGATATTAATAATGTTGATAGTAATTTATTAGTAAACCATAGAATCAGACATATATATCAAACTAAAAGTTTTAAATTTTGGGAAAATAAAGATGTGTATAAACTTTTTGAAAACTGTTTAAGGTCTAATAATATAGATCCAAATGTTTTAATAAATTCAGAAAAATTTCAAAAATTTATACAAGAAAATATATTAAGTAGGAAGGATAAATTTTCACCCCTTGATATTTCGAATATGTGTTCAGATACATTAGCTCGATGCATAAAAATTGGCATTTCGAATGGTTAGAAAAAATTAAGAGAATAAATCATTGAAATTATTTTTATTTATTTTACAATCTATCATATTGCCATCTTTGCAACTGCCACTAATTATATTACACATATATATATGCATGCCTTTGTTATATATTTGACTTATTTACTTTTATTTTTTTGTTAGGAAATGAAATAAATCTAGAAAGTTTCTGCAACATACTAAGGGAAAATTATAAATAAAGTGATAAATATGGATATGTGATATTTACATATTCTATTCTATGCTCATACGGTCGTTTCAATTTTTTCCTTTTTCGTCACGTCAATTGGAATTCAATTAATTAAATTTGTAATTATGAAAATGAAAAATATTATTTTTGAGAAAAAAATTCTCTATATGTTTTTTTTTTTTTAATTTTATATTTTATGAATTTTTCGTATTTTTTTGCTTTATATATATTTTTTTAATTTATCTCTTGAGTATATTAGAAGAAGGAGGGAAAACAAGAAACCAAATTATCATAACGAAAAATTACATTACCTAATGATAGTGATAAAAAATTGGAAGCATATTATTAAGGATACCAAATAAACAGCGAAATGCATATATCTATTATATATACATAGTAGTGAAAAATAGCCATGAATAATTATCATAAATATTCATGTAAATTTTAGTTCATTTAAAATAAGCATTTTCCTCCTACTCATATGTGTACATAATAATATATACATATGCATACATATACATATGCATACATATACATATGCATACATATATATATGCATTTTTTTAATGTAATGAAGAAGATATGTTTCTTTAATCATACATCCTAGTTTCCATTTGGAACGTATTAAAAATTAAAAACTTTTTCTTTTCATTTTTTTTGTGAAATTATAACATATTGAAAGTGAAATAATCCATCCGAATGATATTTTTCAAAATGGGGAGCTACATTGATTTGAGTGGATACCAAATCCCAAAGTTCGAACAAATAAAAGCGAAAAAATGATGGTGCATAAATATGTTTACTAATGATGTATAAGTATTCATATTTGAAATGTATATATATATATGTATTTTTTCTACCTGTCCAATAATTAATACATGTGTGTTATTTTCTTTATATATAAAGGAATGTGTTTGATAAGATGGATCCGTTCGAACGACACAAACTTATGATGTCCCTTCGTATGTTGGAAAAAAATAGAAATACTGATTGTCAATATTTAACTGACTATGATATTTTAAAAAAAAAATACAAATTCATACATGATGTGGTAAGAAAATTTGAAATATAAAAATTAGGATGTTCATATGATATTGTGTAGGAATGTGGGTATCATAAGGTTATGCATTAATGTTATTTTTTTTTTCATCAACTTTTTAGTCTAACGAAAAGAACTCGCTTTTGCAAAACTACTATAGCAGTATTTGCAACAAGTATGTTATATGCGATTTGTCTAAATATAAAGAAGCAAAGGTAGCGAAATGTACATATATATGTAAAACACTTTTTATGTAACGTTCTACAACTTCTTATTATGTTGTATAATTTTTTGGCGGCAAATTTGTAGATCGGGCTAAGGTGGAGAACAGAGGAGGAAATAATCAAAGGGAAAGGACACATAATATGCTCTTCTAAAAAATGTGATAATACCGATTTAAATACATATAAATTTTTATTTCAATATGTTGAAGAAGGAATCGAAAAGAAAGTAATTTTAATAAACCAGCTTTAATATGCATATATAAGGATAGACATGTTCTTATATTTCACACTTATTTATATATGAATTTTAGCATATCCAGTTTTTCATTTTACAAAAATAAATATGATAATATAACAATTATTTAATTATAGACGAACGTAAAAGTGCGGGCATGTATGGATTGCGCATATAAATTGCATTACAGGAAAATAAAAAAATATTTAAAAAAAAAAAAAAAAAAAAAACGAAAAGAGAAAAGGATTAAGCATAGATCAACCTCAAGTAATGAAAGTAGTAGCACTTCATCAAGCTTTGATGATAATCGATCAAAATCAACCAAACGGAAAAAATACTATGTAATACTCTCTCTATATATATATATATATATATATATTTGTGTGTGTGCATATTAGGATTTAAAATTATACAATCTTTTTCACGATATAAAAATGTTTTCCTTTTTTTATTTAGATCAAAAAAAAGCTTGAAAAAATATCCTTAAAGACTCAAGAAAAAAAAAACGAAGAAAACATGTATTTTCATGATTTGATATTTTAAAGTTTTTTAAATGTGTGTGGAAATTTGTCACATGTATATATTAATTTATTTGTTTCTTGTGGAGCATACGCTTAAACATGTAATGTTGCATTTGCGAATGTATTGCTTGTGCATTGTTTTGTATATTTATTCATACATAACAATATTTTTTATAGCAAAATAATTTATTTGCCTATCAACCTATGCATTTATTATTTTTTTGTTTTTATTTTTTATGTTTAATCTTTCTTATGTGTGCAACATTTTTACAACTATGTTTAAAATTGAAAAGTATTGCAGATCTTAAAGTATGATTATTTATAATTATGAAAAATCAATCAATGGCATTTAAGTTGATATATTAGGTTAGCACAATCTTTTTGTCCTTATATAGGTAGCAACCTTATGTATATACACATGTGTAACCTCTTTTTGTTTATTTATAAAAAAGAGAATATAATAAGTTCGCCAAAATGGGGAAGGGACTGATAGTATAAAACTATTTTCATTTAAATATACACATGAAATAAGATTAAAAATAAATATAATTAAAAAATACATTTTCCTATTTTTATGTGTCAAGCCATGATTGTCAATTATGAAAATAAAGGACAGGGTTACAATGATATTACTAAGTCTACCTGGTATGCTAAAAATAAAGAAAATTTGAATAAGACAAAATATTTGGAAATCGATTCGTTTTCTGTTATAATTGATTGGATAAATAGTCTTTTAATATGTAATAATATATTAAATGCTTATAATATATATGAAGAAATAAAAGATGGAGTAATTATTTTAAAGTTAATAAAAATATATAACCCTGAAATAGAAATTCGTGGGATATTTCTTAAAGCTGTTAAAAAAAAATGCGCTATAAAAAATTTGGAAAAAGCATTATCAATTATATATATGAATAATCCATATTATTATTCCTTAGTTTCGTCTACAGATATTTATGAAAAAAAAAAGAAAAAAGTTAATATTCTATTAATACAATTATTTGATAAATTTGAATTTCAAAATTTAAAAAATATATCAGCACCTTTACTTAATTGGTATAATTATACTCTTAAAAAAATGAAACTACCACTTGATTCTAAAACAATAAATAATCCTTTTCATATTATAAACAATAAACCAATAGATTGTTACAATGAAAAAGGGAAATATTTATATCGTAGAAAAGGTCTTGAAATTGGTATACAAAAAGACAACATCGAAGAAGAAATTGCAGTAGGTGACAATATGAAAAGAAATATGTCCTCTAATTTTGTAAAAGAACGTAAAATAAAAACTAAATCAAACGCTCTAAAAAATTTTATTACATATATATTATATAAGGACAAAGAAGAGTGCCAAAATGGGACGTCATATATTGTCAAAGATTTTTCAGATTGTATAAAAATATTTTTCATATTATATAGATATGGCTATATCTGTATTGAAGAATTACAAATTGTGATAAAATCAAACAGGCGAAATAATTTTTTTTTTTTACATGAATTGCTTAGAAAGTTGAATATACCAATTGTTTTAAAAAATCAATATTTAAATAATCCATCGGAAGTTGCAATTCTTTTGCAATTAAAATATATACAATGTTTTATTCATAACAATGGTTATTCAAAAGCTATTGACTTAAAAAAGTATTATTTTCCTTTTCTCGCGTTGCATAAAAAGGGTGTTAATACTACTACCAAGTGTGGTGGCAATGGCGTATTAAGAAGGGATAGTAAACATAATTATAATCGAAATTATGAACAAACGGGTAAGCAATTTTTAAATGTGCGGGATGAAAAAGACATAAATGATAATAAGAGAGAATATAGCAACGATCATAAAAGCGAGGTATATGAAAAAGGGAAATACAAAATTTGCAAAGGGATCCCTAATTCAGAAACAGATAAAATAAAGCAAATTCATGATAGTAAAGATTGGGATGGAAAAGGAGAGCAAGTAAACCAAGTGAATTGTTATAATTTATCAAATGATATGAAAAACTTATTTGAAGGTACAAATAATGGAATTTTTAATTCGCCTATCAAAATATATCAAAATAAAGAACGAGCATGTCCTCTTCAAGGTAAAAAAGAAAAAAAAAATTATGCACACCAAAATGAAAAGGGCAATCATATTTCAATAAATAATTATTTAGAAAAGGAACCACTCGCAATTACTCCAATAAATATGTTAAGAAAAATGTTCCATCAGCAGATTAAAGAAAATATGAATATTCATAAGGCAAACATAATGAAAATCTAAAAGTTAGTAATAGCAAATAGTCAGATTAAATGTGAAACAGATATATGTCAAGTTCGATGAGTATTTAACAATCCAATTAGGTGTAATTATTTTCTTATCCATGATAATAATAAAATGATATATTTTAGAGATATTTAAAAAGGGCAGTAATTATTTTATGCCTTTTACAAAATACAGAGCGAATAATAAAATTGCAAATACTATGGACAATAAATTAGGAAATGCGCCATTACAATATGAATAATAAATTTTATTAACTTGGAAACGAAAAAAAAAAATTTCGAGGTATCCGTATTTTCCATTAAAAGCACACAAGAAATAATAGAATAATAGAATAATAGTGAATATACAAGCCATATGTGCATATTTATAAAAAAGGAATAGTACCCTTAATATGATCGAAAGAAAAAAAATTAACAAACTGTGTTACATTAAGTAAAGAAATCGGCAAGCATGTTTATTACATAATTTTATATAAAATAAATCGTATTATTTTAAGAAAAATAAATATAAATATTATGCATATTTTGGGAATTTTTTTATTTGCATTAATATATTTTTTTTTTTTATATAATAAACACGGACTTGCAAATTACACATTTTTTTTTTTTAATTTTGATATAAGATCACTAATAAAATAATAATTGTGAGAGTGCAAGAATACACAATTATATTAAAGTGAAATAAAAATTATATTTTTTTGATCAAAAGATATACGCTTATATTAATGCATTCATATCCGTATTAGGATTTATATTAATTAATATATTTCATACATACACATAATATATTACACACATTATATTTCATTTTTTTATCAAAGTAGCGTGCAAAAAAAAACCAATAAAATAAAGCAATAAAACAAAAAATAAAAAATCATATGTATTTTTAAGAAAAATTGATGAAATTGTGGAAACCAAATATGTAAAGTGTTTTAAGAAAAAAAAAAAAAAAAAAAAAAATCCATAAACTAAGAATTTAAAAATACCTTACTGATCTTTAAGAAAATAATATATATATAATATTTACACATAGCATTACATTAATTATATAATACATATTATTTTTTTTAATAAAATAAATACATAATGTACATTACTGTGTATATCTCTTTAAAGTTTAAATTATAGTTTTAAACATAATTAATAAATTTGATATTACATAAAACCAAATGAAATGATGATTTAAACGTAATTTTTAATACTTTCCAATAATTTTTTGAACTCGCCCTTTTTGTTATTTTTTTTTTTTTGGCGTATGACCTTTATTATATTTTCCATTTTTAATAATTTGACCAGCTTTATTACATGTATATATATATTTATAATACATGCATATGCATGGTGTGGTTTGCTCTGTTTACTTTGTCAATTTAATGTCTTTAATGTGTTGACTTTTTCTATTTCATATATATATATTGTATTTGGATTAACATGATTTAAATATATAGAAAAGTTACACTTTAAAGATAATATGCCATTTTGATTTTCTCATTTATACGTTTATTGGTTATTTATTTGCTTACTATGAATTACAAAATGTATATGAGTTTATTTATGCATATAATATATTAAGTATAAATATGCATATTTTATACATATTCATTTTGTTTTCTTTTATTTCTTCAATACATTTTAGCTTTTGATATGTTACCGAGTTCAAATAATTTTGAAAAATTGCATTTACTTTTTAATTGTAAAATGTGTGATATTTTACAACTATGATTATTGTTATATGCATAATTAAATAAATTAAAATTGTTAACATAATATTAAACATATATTCTTTATAACGTCTATAATGCTTTAAAACTTTCGTAATGATATAATACATATATTTTGCGAGCTTAAATATTATATTTTCATTATACATATATTATATATTGTCTATGTTAACATGTTTATGCATATTTATGTAAAAATTGTTGTATAGGATTCCCTCTTGAAGACAATAATATAAAAAAAAAATATAGTTGAAAAAAAAAACGGGCGTTAACTCAAGCTGAGTTATTTACACATATATATATGTGTTAGTAAAATATAGCATATTATTAATCATAATTATCATTTTAATTATATCTGATTTCATAAGAATATTTAATAAAGATATATGTAATTGTATGTGATATTTTATTATTTTAATTTATAAACATTTTGTTACGTATTTTGGAGTTTTTCGAATTTTACACGTTTATATTTAAACTGGTGTATGAATATTTGATTCCACATTTTATGAAATTTTAAAGACCAATTGATTGATCTTTCTACGAACCAAATTTCACTATCAGGTAACGAAGCGTGATATATGTGCATATTTATTTATATGCCTCGTATTTATTTACATGTAAATTTTTCACTTTTCTGTTGCTTATCTTTACATTTTGTTTTTTATTTGATTTTTTTTCAGGACGTGTTTGATTTAATTTTTAAGGGTGTTATTTAAATGGCTTTAAATACAAATTAAAAAACATTTTTTTACATATTTTAATATTCCGTTATTTATGAAGTACAATTATAAAATAAATCGAATAAATAGAAAATTTTCTATTTTTTTTAATTTTTCGAATATTATAAATACAGAATATTTTGTTTGTGAGCTTATTTAAAAGGTTTACACATTCGTAAAAATATAAGCACCAAGCATAACACAATAGTGTAAAAAAATTGCATCGTTCAGACTTGTATTATATATGTATATCTATCGTATATATATGTGTATGCTATTATGTTTATGAACGATAAATATGATTGATTCAGTAGATAAGATTGAATATTCCAAAGAAAAGACACTAACATGCAATGGAGGCAACGAGCACAGTGAACAAGATGAGCTTTTGTTAAAATATAAAAAAACTTTGGATATGAATACAACAGAAAATGGGATAATATGTGATGGAACAAACAAATTAGAACAGCTTAATGTAAATAAAATATCTAATTCTTTAAAAAAAAGTATTTATACTGAAAGTGGTAACAAAGATTCATCTTACTTTCAAAATATAAAAGAAATTTCTAAAAAAAATGAAAACAACAATTATAAAGAGGTTAATAATATATATAATAAAAATATAATTGGCACAAAATATTATGATCAAAGTATAAAGGATAGTATTTCAGATAAAAGTAGCAAAGAAACGATTTGCCCTTTGGAATGTGATAATAATCATAACTCAGCTAATGTAATAAATTATCAAAACAGTGATCAAAAAAATGAAATAAAAAATATGGAAAAAAATAAATCTTTTGATTATTGTAATGATATATATAAAAGTGATAAAACCAATAAAGAAATAAAGAATTATGAAACTAACCATGAAAAGTTAGTATATCTCGAAAAGAATAACTTAATAAGTAACAATTGTAATGATATAGAATATGTAAATGACACTACTGTCGATTATATTTCATTAAAGAATTTGTCTCAATACTCAATAAATGAATCTTCATTTAAAGAGAATAACTCAAATGATATAAATAATTATAAAAAATTCGATCATATAATAAATGTAAATGATTCGAATGATGTCTGTGATAATAATAAGAGCAATACATATAGTGATTCCAAAAATGTGGGCCATCATGGGGAGACAGACAAATTGCATAGTAACCAAATAAATAGCAATACTTATGTGATAGATGAAAATGATTTTCACAATAATAAAAATTTACATATAAATAAAGAAATGAATATTTCAAAAAAGAAAAATGATACTACATTAAAGAAAAGTGGAATATATGAATATAAGAAGTATGAAAAGAATAAAGGGGTAGAAGGATATTATCATAATGACAACTCTGAAATTAGTCTTAGAAATGTGAAATGTGAAAATAGTACGAGTGCATATAATGAAATAATTAATAATAATCGAAACCCTCATTATATGGTACCACCATCTCAGGTAGTATGTAACAAGAGTAATAATAATAAGAAAAAGGACAACATGATATATTATGAGTCTAGGAGAAATATAGACAAGATGGGAGGTAGACCGACAGACATGAACAGTAGAATGGTAGTTAAAATAAATGAAAATATAGAATCTAAAGAAGTTAATGAAAATATGGTAGCATATAAAGATATGCATAGATCAAATAGGAACAGTATCAACTGTAGAGATACAAAAATAGAAAACTATTGTAATAATATTAATCAAAATTATCATAATAATTGTAATAGTAGTTATTATAATCCTATTACTGAAAATGATATTATACACAATGAAATGGATTATAATAATAGTCAAGGAAAAAGATATTATTTAGCTCCTCCTAAAAAAAATGATGGCACAAAATATTCAAAAAATCAAATGTTAATGATATCTAAACAAAAGATAAAAAAAATGTGGAATAAATTTAAACATGGTTCATCAAAAGATCAAACAGTAGGTTCCACAGTTGATGATGAAAATAGTATGTTTCCAAATGGTATCGAAAATAGTGGTAATATACAACAAAAAGTTCAAATATATAATGATTATTACGAATTAAATAATATTCATCATAATAATGGATATAAAGATTGTATTAATAAACCTATTAAATGGGTAAAAAATAATAATAATATAGAAAAGCCAATACAATCTAAATGTATATTCAATTGGAAAATAGCTCAAATGTCGTTATTAAAATTGTTACATAGTGCACATAATTTTCATTTTAATAATGTGAAATATTCCGATTGGAAATTTGTATGTATACCTACACTTGGATTTTCAAAATCAAGTAATAGAGTTCAACAAATGTATAAAGCAATTGTTCCATCAAAAGATGGAAATAGTAAGAATGATATGAAATTATTTATAAAAAAAATTCCTATATATATATGGGTTAAACAGTTTAATTTGATGACAGAATATGATGGAGAATATGTAACAGATGGTGAAAATTTTGTTATGGAAGCTGCTTCGTTAGCATTTTTAAGTGAATATCATCCTCGTATTGCTCCAAAGTTACATAAAATATTATATGAAGTTGATAGTAATAATTTAGATAATCTTAGTAATCTTATTCCATCTGAATCTATGTTTGGTAATTTAACTGTATTTAATAGTGTACTAGCAGAAAGGTTAAAAAATAATATCAATGGGAATATTGTTCTTGTTTCTGAATTTTTCAGTGAAGATATTCTTGATTTTATTGATAGAAGACAAAAGAATTTTAATATGAAAATTAGTAATAATGAAAAAAGTTATATTCTTTATCAATGTTTGAAATTGTTAATAAGATTACATGATGCAGGTTTATCACATTTGGACCTAACTCCAGAAAATATATTAATATCAGATAATTATGAAATGCGTTTGTGTGATTTATCAAAAAGTACACCTATATATACATATAATTTGAGGCACATAAAAGATGCCAATCGTTTATATTTATTTGAATCATGTGAACCAACAATTGCAAAGGGGGCATATATGCCTCCTGAATGTTGGAAAATTTATTGGAAATATGATACTATGAAAATTAAAAATCCATTGAAAGATTTAAAATCTATAACAGACCAAGAAAAAAGAAAACAATTTTACTTTGACGTTGCAAATGCTGATAAGTTTATGCTTGGTGTTTTTTTCTTTTGGATATGGACTAACGGAAATTTGTGGAAATGTTCCGATCCATTACAAGATGAAGATTTTTTCTACTTTGTAAAATGTGACATGAATTTTGATAAGTTTGAGCTAACTAGAAAATGGCCGAGCGAACTCAAAAGTATTATTAAGGTAGGAGAAAAATACATATATAATAATTAAACTGAAATGGACCGTATTGAAGTATGGTTATCCATGCTTAGTGATGATATTACATTTGTTTAAACCAATTTTAATTAATTTTTATTTTTTTTATTTTTTTCTTATTTTTAGGGATTACTACACGCAGAAACACGAAAGAAGCTGAACTTAAAGGACATGATCATGCACCCTTGGTGGTCATGCAAATTATAAACTATGTATATATATTTTTTGAAGTGTATATATTGTGTTTTCCTTTTGTTACATTGTGTAGAAAAATGAATAACACAGCATATAAATCCTTACTGGTTATACATGTATATGTATATGTATATCCTATTTTGGAAGCATTTAATGAAAACAAGCACTTTCATTTTTTTTTAATGTCTATATTTATATTCGTTTTTTAGTACTTGTTTACTTCATAAATATGTCAAAATAATAATGGTTTTTTGTTGTCTATAACAATTTTAATCATAAACCCCCCCTATTTTTAATAAAGTCTCGCTTTATTAATAAATATTTTTAAAATATCAATATAAATATAATGAGCATAGCTAAGTATACAATTTTCGATAGTTTAAATTAGACCAAAGAATAAATTGAAATGGAAAGAATATTTTAACTGATTAATTAAAAGTGTTTTCTTTATTATGGAGTTTTTTGTGGGGATATAATATTATTCATATGGGGTGTGTTATATACTTAAGTATAGTTCCAAGCATGATAAGCATTCGGAATATATTGTTAAATAAAAATAATATTTCCATAATGAATTATAACTGTACATATTAAAAAATAGCAGTAATAATATAAAAAAAAAATCAAAAAAAATACATGTATTAATATTGAATATGTAATATAATTTTTCGAAACTAATAATGGATCAAAGAAGTGTGTTTAACTATTTATTTAAAAAAAATAAATAACATTATATATTTTTTTAATTCTTTAGTAAATATAAAATATGGCTAGCTAAAATTATATATTATGTACAAAACATAAAATTAAAAAAAAAATTGTGGTATTTACAAATACAATAAATTATGTATAGTTTTTTCCCTTAATATATTATGTGTTTATATGAGTTTACTAATGATATATAAATTTTAAGAATTTTTTTCTTAAAGTTTTTGTTTTATTTTCCTTTTTTATTTTTATTTGAAGAGTTAAATGTTTCATTTTACTATATAAACATAATTAGCATGCGTTTGAATTGAATTATAATTTCATTTCAAATTATTTTAACAAATCTACAAGACATATAAGTATATAAATAATAGTTTGAAAAAATGGAGTCCTATTACATTTAACATAGTTAAATATGATGTTTAATATTTTGATAATTTTAGTGTATGATCAATTTATAAAACATATATTATCAAATAGTTTCATCATACATGCTATACATATTTATATGTGTATGTTTGTAAAATTTATAAAAGGGTATTCATATCATCTTAGATATAGGCAACATTCTTATATTTCCAACTTTCGAAAGCTTATATTGAAATTTTGAATTTATTGACAGCAAACTTTTATTTTATATGTATTATTATTGTTATAATTATTTTTTTTACACCCTTTTTGTATTGTCTTAGTAGTAATTTGAATACACAAATAAATAATTACATATATGCATCAATGGTATATAATGCTGTCATATGGAATAAAGAATTAATATATTTTTTGTTTTTCTTTAATCTTAATAAAAATGAAAAAAAACAATATATTTTATATGAAAAAATAAAAATAGAATGTGTATTATGTTTAAATGAAAAATATATACATATATATATTTATTTAACGAATTTTTTTTACACAAATTCTGTGTCTTTTGCATTATTGTCCATATTTTAAAAACTTATTAACAAAAAAATCAGAAAAATTGTTATTCATTGCTATTATTGTTATTATTTTATATTCGGGAATTAACCGATTTTTTGTAAAATAAATATGAAAGCGTAAATGCAAATTTATTGGCATATATTTCTTTCCCTTCCCATTATATACTTCATTTTTCTCTCAATAAGTAAACTGTATCAGAAAAAATATAATATTTATCCGACTGTCCAATACGTAAAATATATATCATATAAACCATTATTAATATTTAAAACAAACAAAATATCGACGGATATATAATGGTATAACATTGTATGTATGCAGTATATATATATATGTTTTTTGTTATAACTTTGATTTACGTATGTGTATAAATATTCATTTGTTAAAATTTTTTGGTACTTATTCATTTATGGAAATAAAAATATATTTAATGATATATTGAGTATCATATAATTTAAAATATTTTTTTTAGTGTAAAAAATTCCATACTTTAATTAAATTGTAACGCTTCTTACAAGTGTTACATAAATTTTCCATGTACATATGAATACACATACAAATTGTGTCGTTTGTTACATTAAGCGAATATTGCTAGTTCAAGAGTTGTATGCTTTTATTATTCGTAATAAAAAAAAAATTAGTAAACATATGTGAAAATTTTTCCATATTGAAACGTAAATACAAGATAATTTGTTAACTTTAAAATGGCAACTTTTTAATAAAGTTGAAAAGTATGAACAAAAAATATATATGTATAATATAAATATGAAATAAAGATGAAAAGTGAAGACAATGGAAGTTTTGCAAGTATTCCTGGTTATTATTATGATAAAAAAAAAAATAGATACTTCCTTATTGATAATGAACTAAAAAAAAAATTAAAAAGGGAAGAATTTAATAATTTAATAAATGAGGCAAAAAAAAAAAACCATAAAAATAAAGCTGAAGAAAATGAATATATAAAAAAATTTCATAAAATTCATGGAATAAAAGAAATGAAAAAGAAAAAGAAAAATGTAAATGCCAATAAATTGAATGTAAAAAATAATGATAATGAAAAATGTACAATTTTAGACAAAAATCATAATTCTTCAAATAATATAGAAAAAAATCTACAACTAATAAATAATGAAATAATATTTTTAAAAAAAAGTATATCAGAAAATCAAAATATATATAATGTAATTAAATCAATACGAAATTGTCATTTTAAAGAAGATTCAATTTTAAGTTTGCCACCTGTTTTTATTAATATTAACAATTGTGAATATATTTCGGTAGAGGATTTATGTGAACTTCAATTAGACAATCAATCATTTTATCAGAAAAAGAAAGACACTAATATAAAGACACCTAATATTTTAAACATAAAAAGGAGTGATAGTTCTCCAATTTTTTTAAACGATTTTAAATCCTTTAATCCAAATAAAAAAACATTCGATGAAAATAATAAAAAAGATAAACCTCAAATATGTCAATATCCTAACAATGAATTATATGACGGGACCAAACAAAATCAAAACATAGCATATAATTCCAAATCTGATGAAAGTTTTAAAAACGTTTATAATAATCAAACTAAAAATTACTCATATATAAATTCAGTGCCTTTAAAAAGTGAGGCACCCATAGAATATCATAGCATAGAAAAAAGCTTATTAGTTCCAAAGCTATATGGCCGAACTTACGAAAAAATAAATTCTTATAATATAGAAAACTTAAAGTCAAAAATAACTGCAAATAGATACAAAGCAAACTTTTATTATTTCTATAATAATAATACAAATTATAGTAGTATAAATTCCATAAACTATAATGATAGTTATAATATGATTTTATCTGAAAATCAAAATGGTGAAGATATCAATAATAATAATAACGATGGAAATGATAATAATGGTGTGAGAAATATTGAGTGGAATCCATTATCTAATACTCAAGATGATATTATTTATCAAGAATCACACAATTATTTTGAAAATAACACAGAAGCAGGAACTACGGATGAAATAACAAATGAAGCACGCGTTTCGAAATCTTATAAACCTTCTGAATCTTTTTTTCACTTATTTAGTAATCCTTTATATGAAGATATTATTTTTAGCACTAGTAAAGAAAACAATTTTTCTTTTAGTTTAGGGGCCATTGATTTAAAAAAGTTTCTAAATAAAAATAATAACTCATTTATGGATAATATAATTCACGAAAATGTTTATTATAATTCGGAAACGAATCATTTATGTAGTTATTCGAAGGAACAGAGTGAATTGTTATGTACTTCCCCACAAATGTTGTCACATTTTACAATTTTTAATGAAGAATATGTTGCTTACTCGTCATACCCAAATACAAAAGACGATAAATGTTTATTATTTTTATTAAGTATAGAATCCTTTTTTCAAAGTGCTCCGAAAATTGAAACTATTAATTTTCAAACTGAAATAAATTATTTTAAATTATTTCCATCCATGGAAACGAGTTATTCTATGAATGAAACTTATTATAATAATAGTGATATGAATTTGTCTTCAAATTCTGAATATACATATCATTATAATAATGAACTTGATAAAATTTTTATCTGTGGATCATATCCATGTTTTAGTTTTAGTACAATAAAAGATTCTACTCCCTATTGTATATGGGACAGTAAAAAACTTAAAGTTCACGATTTACTATTATTGAATGAAGGGTCCACAAGTTATATTGATAATATATTGAATTCAAAAAGGTACACAAATCCAATCCATTTAACACATGGAAGCACCCCTCAAACAGTTATCAAGCCTTGCTCCAAAAAAGGGAAGGAAAAAAAAAAAAATGAAACTGAAAAAGGAAAAAAACATGAAAGTAATAAACCTTCAAGTCAATCTAAAAAAATACAACCAAATCAGCATTGTAATAATACAACAAAACGAAAAAACGATAATAAACGAAAGAATTCAACTAAAGATTCAAGGAGTGAGGATTATACTGATGAAGATATAAATAATAATAAATATGAATTTTCAAAAAAAGGAAATAATAATTCTACTGAGAAAAATAACTGTAATCGCTTAAGTAAAAATAATTCCCCCAAATCAAGTTTATTACACTCAAGCGAAAAGTCGAAAGGCAAGCATAATACACCTTATAATCCCCACTCACCAAATTATGTTAAATGTAACTACAATGATAATAAAAAAAAAGGAATATGTTGTGAAAATATAAAAAAAACAAACAACAACATATTTTTGTTATGTAATACCGAGTATTTATATTTGTGTGATCTAAGATGCAATGTTTTAAATACTATATCCAAATTAAAACCGAATGAAGGATATGTAAATAAACTTTATTCGTTAAATAACAACTATCAATATATTTTATCTAAAACGAATAATCATATAGGACTATATGATATGCGTTATGTCCCTTATAAATGCAATGATGAACTAAAAAGTAATTTAGTTGTTTCCTATGACAGATTTATAAATAACGATAACTTAAAAAAGCACCTTAATGATTTTTATGTTATAGATAATGAACAGTTTATAGTTTCACTTGATACATATACAAATGCTGTACATATATATGACATTATGAATACCGCAAATAAAATTATAAATTTAGATGGGCATGAACATTCAAAAGATAATACTTTACATAGTTATATAAATTTATCAAGAATACCTTATATATATACGTCTCCTGAAAATGAAGATTATTATTATAATTATTATAAAAGAAAAGCTAATGAAACAAAAGCTACTGATAGCAAACACACAAATCATTTAAATCCCTTAAAATCCTATCCAAAAAAGGACTTATTCATAGGATTAAATGTTCAATCAATTTTACCTCTTTTTTATGTTAAACAAAAATATTGTAAATATAATTTTATTTCAATAAATGAAGGGGGATTTATTTGTACAATTAATATATAGATAATGTTGTTTCTGTGGTATTTTGATGTTTATGTTTTTTTCTGATTTTTTTAAGATACGCGTATTTTTATGAATAAATAAAATACGTGTATTAATTTGTTTGCAATATATATTTATAATATGTACATATAATGTTTGGTTGTGTAAAATTTTTAGAAAAATATTTATTATAAAAACAATTCAAATATATATTTTTTTTTCAAGTGTAATCATATATGTTTTTTTTTTTTAATATGAACAAATTTTCACAAAATAAAATTGTTATATAACGTAAATAATAATTTTTTTTTGACAAAAAATGTTACTTTATTAAGAAACATAAAAAAAAATGCTAATATCCATTGGCTTTATTTTACTTTTAAGAAATTAACACAAAATCTGGGCATTTATATGATATTTTTGCTACATTTTCAACTTAAAATATTAAATTATGACTCCAAATCTTTCATCAATTCATAAAATAGAAAACAAGCGTGACGCAGATTGTGATAACTCGATGAATAGAGTGTCTCTAAATAATAATGATTTAGAATTAGAAAAAAGTAACGATGAATTAAAAGGAGACGATTTAGATAATGAAATGGGGGGTGATCTTATAAAAAATAACATTTATCATACAATGATTATTAATAATAAGAAAATTGATATTCATCAATATGATACATTCCCTAAAGCGCATTTAAATAGTGTATATAAGTTATTGAGCAGTGAATTATCAGAACCATATAATATATTTTTACTTAAAACAATATTAAAGAATTATAGCAAAATTGCATTAATGGTATATAACTCTTTAAATGATACCTAAGAAAACTACAGTTTTATACGTATATAAACATTTATTCCGTTCCTTTTTTTCTTGTAGTCTTTATACAATGAAGAATGTGTAGGTGTAGTAATATCCAAAATTACAACGAAGTGTAAAAATAACGAATCGTCTATTTTTGGATATATATGTAAAAACGCATATAAAATACTTATATCTAATGCATCGTTTTCTTGTGTTATAACTTGAGAAAATTGCCTATATTACAATTTATCATACATATAATATTTTTTTATGTTTTTATATAAATTTATAAAATTTGTTAGGTATGATAGCTGTGGATAAATCTGTCAGGAAGTGTGGTTTAGGTAAAATATTTTTTATTTAATAATAACATTTCAATTCTTATACTAATCATAGATTATCTCTTTCCGTTTTTAGGTTCATATTTATTAAATGAAAGTATAAAACTAATGCAAAACTTGTATGGAATAAACGAGGTATTTTCATTATATATTGTAAAAAGTAAAAATTGCAAAAATCCCCAATAGAAACAACTATTTATTAATGCTAACTTTTTTAGGTTCAACTTGAGGCAGAAGCTACGAACATTCCTACATTACGTAATGAATTTTCCCATTTACACTTTATATATTCCAAATATAAATCTAACGTTTCTTTATTTATTCAATACCATAACATAACATATATAAAACTTCCACTTTCTTTTAGGATTTTATGAACAAAATGAGTTTATTAAGGTAAAAAGGAAACCGAATTATTACTTAAGTGGTTCTGATGCATTCAAATTAAAAAAAATATTATAATACAGTTATATAATAACGTTTTTTTTGTTGAACATAAATTTCATATATGTGGAGTATTTTTACACTTTACTAAATTGTTAATTTCATGCTCTATTATTATATAACGATGGTATATATTTGTGTTTAATTAAATTGAACTTAATTAGTAAAATATGTTTTAGTGTTTTAAAAGGCAATAAAAAATATTTTTGTATAGATGTATTAATATTGGAAATGTTGATACACAAAAAGAAACAAATCTATTTAAGCAAATTGAATAAATGTAGATTTCTTTTAATAAAATGTTTGAAAATTTAATGTTTTCGTTAAAAGTTATTTCTTATTATGCTTACTAGGTAAAATACTCCAAGTTCTAATGATATTATAAAACACTTTTGTTCTTATATTTTTTTAAAACCTTTGCAAAAAATATTTTAATATGAATTTCACATATAGTGGTTATACAACCACCTAGATATGTATTAAGTTTATATTTTTAACAAATTGCTGCATTTATTTAAATTTTATAAATTTTCACATGTTACAAAGCATTAAGTGATATGGATGAAAACTTTGCATAAATTTTTCGTGTCTAACAGAAAAATCTGTATGATAGATGAAAAGGTACTATTTATATTTGAGATATTTCATATATAAAGAAGTTATTCATAGAAGTTTTATTCTTATATTAAAAGTAGTAATTCATTTCCCTTTATGTTCATTGCATATTCTTTCAAATTATATGAAACAAATAGTCAATTATAATTTTACAAACCTCTATTTAATATGCACATAAGGTAAAATATAAATTATTGCTTTTTTTCAATATCAAATTGTTTTATAATGGATATTATGTACGTATAGTTTTATTAAAAGTCTGCTATCTACAACTAATTATAAAAATATATATTTTATATATTTCCGTTATGCATCCATATAATAAAAGTCATTTTGATTTAAAAAAAAGTAGGATGCTTTATAAGAAAAAGATGAATGCATTTCTAAGGTTACAATTCATTTTTAATTCAAGTTTATTTAATATAAAACTTAATAGATCTTTAATATGTTATTATAGGATACTTATTGAATATAAGGGAATTATATAAAGAAAGGAAAACATATATATTTCATGTCTTATAATACATCGTGGCATAAATAGTAACATTTATTGAGAAAATTCGTATAATATATACGAAGATAATATGCTATAAGAAATAAAAATGCTATTGTAAAATATTTAAGGGGAATTTTTTCATATTAGGAATAAAGGTATTCAAAAATGTATAATAATATATAAGGAACACGTTTATACTAATGCATTCCATACATTAAAGATGGGTATTAATTTGTTTAAAGAATATCTAATATAATTTATCAGAAAAATAAGCGGTATACGAGAGTATGAATGTTTTTATTACAAAGGCTATTCATAAGTTCTTATTGTGAATGGAAGTAAGCATTCATTATAAAAAAACAAATGTGTAGAAGTTTAAAATTCTATAATCAAAATGTATTTATTCATGCATAATTTATAGCTTGTTTATATTAGTATTATATATATATTTAGAAATTTAAATATATCAATAAAATATTGCTTATAAAATAAATATAGACAATAATCTTATATATATTATAAATATATCAAATATTACTATATAATTTATGTAATATTTTATTTATAAATTTAATTAAAACAATTTAAATTTCATATATTATAAAATAAATAATTAATTATATAAATAAAATTATTATATTAATACATTATTTTAAATTTAATTAAGTAAAATATATATTATATAAAAATAAATTAAAATAATAAAACAATTAATAATTAATTAAATAAAAATTAATTATATATATAAATAAATATATAAATTAATTAAAAATAAATAAAATATAAATAAATCATTTTAAATTTAATACTAAAAAATTATATAAATATAAAAATAAATATTAATTAAATAATAAATTAATTATATTATAAAAATAAATAATTAAATTAATTAATAATAGTATATATTTAAATATATATTTGCATAATTATAATTAAAATAATAAATTAATATTAATTAAATAATTTAATTTAATTATTATAATTATATTAATTAATTATTATATTAAATATAATAAAAATATATAATTATATTAATTTAATATTAATAAATACTAATTTATTTAATTTAATTATTTAATTTTAAATAAAATATTAAGTTATTATTATATATTATAAATAAATTAATAAATAAATAAATACACATTTTAAATAAAATATTTAAAATAATATATAATTTATAAATATATATATATTTAAATTAAATAAATAATATATTTATTAAATATAATTAATAATTATTTGTATTTTACACACTATTTTAATATATTTATTAATAATTAAATTTTATATAATATAATTAATTTAAATTACATAATTATTTAATATAAATAACTTATTTAATTATTAAATTTAATATTAATCGATTATATTATTAAATATTTTTATAAATCAAATATAATAAACAAATATTTAATTAATTATTAATATATAATAATTATTTTAATTATTAATAAATCTAATTATATATTTAATATAAATAATAATTATTATATATATTATTATTTTAAAATAATTAAATTATTTAATATTATATTAAAATGTTTTTAATTTTAATTAATTATATATTATTTATTTAAAATATTATATTTTATTATTAATTTATTTAAAGTTTAATATTTAAAAATAAATATTAATTATATTATTATATTAAAAAATTGTTTTATTTTATTTTAATTATATTTAACAATTATATAATTATTATAATTAATTTAAAATAATAATTAAAAACTAATATCAGAAATATATTTGGAATATTCTATATAAATACTCAATATATTATAACTCTTATTTTATTATTTTTCATATAAATATATTAATATAATTATAGTAAATATTTACATAATTATATACACATATTAATAAAAATTGTCTTATACAAAATATTAACTATAGATAAGTACTATGGTTTTTTGTTCCTGTTTTATGAGCATAAGACAATATTAAAAAGTTTTTTGAATGGTTTTATTTCAGCAATATTATAAATTGTTTTAAAACTCTAATTGTTATTTTCATTACCTATTTTATATTCACATGTAATAAAAGAGCTTATAATTCAAATTATATGAATTTCCTATATATACTTAGCATTATAAAATATCCCTTTGTTCATTAGTAAAACTCTTTCATTGTACTCTGAATTATTTGTTAAACTGTATTATATTGTTTATTATATAGTATATAAAACAAAAGACAATAATTGTTAAGAAATTTTAAAAACATCTTAACATACAAAAAATAAAACATTATATAGTTTCTAGCATCTAAAATAATATTGCTATTGTATATTTTTCACTCTTTATAATAAAAAAGGATTCCTAAAGGCGTCTGGAAAAATTAATTTGTATACTCTCTAGAGTGAAAGGTGGACGAAATAACAATGTGCATTAGCATGGTATTATAAATGTTATAAAAAATTTTAATTTTCGTTGAAGTAACTATAACAAAGCATAGTAATTTTTAATATGTCTATCACAATCCATTTTTTTATTAAGCCTCAATCGCGTAATTATAATAATGAATACCTCATCTTTATGACCAAAAATGAAAACAAAGACAACAAATTTTAAAATAAACCATATGTATGAAATATTATAAATAAAAAAACACATGCAATATAAATTTAGGAATGTTGCATTGAACTTTTATCTTTTATATGAATAATGTATTTAATGAAAAAACATTCCTTATTGGTTAACACCTTTCATATAAATATTTTATAAAGATATAAAACACGAAAATCATGCACATATGTGCGTGGTGTATTTAATAACAGTCTTTTTATAATTTATTCCCATGTATCTTACTCTAACAAAAGATCTTAAAAAGGTAACATTCCTTCATCTACACAGACAACAATAATATTTAATTTAAACCTGTTTTATAATATACATTAATATTGGCACCCCTTATTTTGATATTATTCTTAAGCATAAGCAAAAGAAACATTTAAAGAATTTATGGTTTAAATATTATGGATGCTTTTCTTTAAATGAAAAATGGTATTACATTCAGGTTTTGCTTTATATAAATAGTCATATTTGACATTTTTAGTTGATTTTTTTAATATAGGCGTTATATATTTCATTGGTTTGTCTTATAATTATTTTACTAAAAAGCAAATATCCATTCAAATCAGCAAAATAATCTTTATATTATAAAAGTGAAATTAAGACAATCCTTTGACAAAAAGTTTTATGTAAGAAATTTACGTAAAATCTTTTATCTTACACTTATAGGAATTCCGCTATCAGAATTTCCAAGATATTTTTACTTCATTTAATTTATCGATATATTGTATATACATACTATCCGAAGGAAATAATAATATAAAAAATAATGTTCGAAGTTGATATTTTCCTTAATTATTTTAGAGAACTATGACTACATGTACAAAATGCATAATTTTCATGTTATCCCCCATTATCAATTTTTATCATTTGACAAAAAACTAGATTTTACATTGTATATAAAATAATAAAAAGTAATGATGAAGTTACATTTTAAATATGTACCCATTTAATAATTTTTTTGAAATGTAAAATATTTAAAAAAAAAAATTAAAAACATCCTTTAAATATATAGAAAGGTTTTGTCTACATATAATTAAGTTTAGTATTTTAATATTTAAACAAATGATAATTATTAAAAATGATAAAAATATATCCTTACCCTTTTAGTAAATATGTCAAATCGTTGCCAGATCCTCCGCCTCATAAATCACGAGAAATAAGGAAATTTGAATGTAAAAAATATGAAAATGATTATAAATGGCTGGTTGAAGCCAAAAATAATCTAAAGAAATGTTTCCATCTATGCAATGCATGTTCAAAAAAATTTAATTATATGAGGTGCTTGGTAAAAAACTCAAATGTACACTATGAATATATTTTGAACGACCGAATTTTAAAGAATGCAATAAAGCATGATGATGAAAAGGAGCATAGAGAGAATATATGTAATAAAAACTTGTGTGATGATAAAAATATTGATATTCAATCCCATGACATAAAAAGCAACATACTTAAGATAGCTAATAATCGATTGAAATGTAATATGCAAAGTAATAAAACAAATCCAAGCGAAAAATCAATAAAAGACAATAGTATAATATTTAGCAACTCTTTAAATCCCAATGAAAATGATACTTTATCATTTAATGATGATGTATTTATATTCTTAGATAGTTATTCAAGTTATCACAAACAAAATGAAGATACTTACGATAACACAAAATTACAAAATATTAGCTGTTTAAAATATGCTGATAATATGCCATCACAGTATGAAATTGGTGATATGATAATACATATAAAAAGATATTTTAAAAATGACATTTCGTATTTTGCTTGTAAACATCTTACGATGGATGATGTATGCAATTTGAAGGATGAAAACAATAATTATGATAATATAAGCGTATATATCTATGATAATAATAGAGAGCATTCTATGAATGATTGTATGATAAATATGAGTGAGGGGAGCGAAGTGTATGATTTATCACAGCTGAGTCCTATGAATATAATTGACGGAAACGAAGAAAATGATCTCCCAAATAATTTGGATTCCATATGGATGAAACAATATGGAAATAAATCTTTTTTAGACAAAAATTATTTAAATGAGCATACCAAAGAAAAAAAAATCAGTATCGAAAACATTAATGAAAATGACAAATTATATAATATTTCCTATTTTTACAATAAAAAGAACTTTAATAACTTAATGAGCTTAAAGGGTATAAAACATAATGAGGATTTCATAAATAATATATACGAAACTGAAATAGTTGGTAAAAAAGTTCATGACTCAAAGAATCGTGTAACTATAAAAAATGGCAAGGAACAAAATGACAATTATGAGGATAATCCAAATATAAAAAACTATGAAATAGAAGTAAAATCTTTTGACATAGATGAAACAGAAAGGGCTCTTAATTTAAAATTATTAGAACATATAATAAAAAACAAAATTCCCAAAAAACATAAAGAAAATGAATTAGACATAAGAATGAATATCCCACATTTTCATACTAAAGAAAATTCAAAAACTTTAAAAAAAAATCAGATAACATTTTCGAATTATGATGCATTATATGCAAAGGAAATATATGATCATATAAAAGATAATAAATCAGAGCACAGGGAAGTTAAAAACAATAAAACATCCTTAAATAAGAAGAAAACTGAAAATGCTAAAATTGTAAACTCATATAATTTGAATGATTTATGTGAAAAAAAATATATCTCCGATGTAAATGGAGATAATATAGGTAAGATTAACAGATATAAGATAAAAAATGGAAAAGGTGATAATATTGATAAAACATATGTATGTGCTAAAAACAACTTTAGTGAAGAGCTTGATGATGCTAGTATAATTTCTAAAAACAATACATGTAATACATTAAATGAAAAATATGAAGTGGATTTAAAAAAATGTCCCAATTGTACAGATTCTTCGAGTAAAAATAGTATTGAGGAAACTAATTATGATAGTACAAAAGGATATAGCTATCACCTGAACAAAAATAATGTATCTGTGTCTACAAAAAAAGAAAATATTTCATTAATCAACTTTAATAAGCCTATATCAAACTGTATTAATAACAAAATTAATTTAGATAAATTAAATAGCAATGAAAATGAGGTTTTTGGAAAATATAAACTAAATAATAATCATTTAAAACACAAAGAATCTACTGATAAAAATAAAACAAAAAATAATGACATACATTCCATATATAAAAAATCGAAAGAAATACGTGAACAGAAATCCAAAAAATATATAAATAAAATCATTTCAAATTCCAATTTAATATTTGATAAAGAAAAAGACGAGAAAAAAGATGAGGAAAATGAGTCAAGGCAAAACATTGGTAGGAAAAAAAAACATGACACAGAACGAAAAAATAAATTAAATAACATCTTAAATATATGCTCCATTCCTAATAATATAAATATTCATAATAAAATATCTACATCTGATATAGAAAAAATAAAATTGGATAGTAATAAGATAGTATATATTAACAACAACTATTTTTTTAACGTTAAAAAAAATAACTATATTGATCAATGCAATACAGAGACTGCAAATAATTCAATGAATTATAATATTCAAAAAATAGATTTTCAACTTTGTAAAAACAAAAACGATATTTATTGTTTTAAGTATATGAGCAATGTTTTATCAAATAATGGTTTGTCTAAAGAATCGATTCTTAATGAGAAAGTTGAGTCAAATATTTTAAAGGGTAACCACGATAAATTCAATGAAATACGAAAAAAATACTTATTAAAAAAATATTTAAATGAAGTTTTGAATAAAAAAAATTTACATTCTATTAATCGTAGGATTCATAATGTACCAAATATTAATAGACAAAATCTAAGTAATAACAAAATAGGGAAGAACATATATGATAAAAATTGTATACACACCGAAAAAATTGAAGGTAATTTATATATAAAACACAAACTTAATGAAAATCAAAAAAATAAAAAGAGGAATATTAAATTAGAAAAAGCTCCTGAATCACCAAAAGAACAAGAAAAAATACCGAAACCATTAGCTAGTCAACTCGAAGTTAATTCATCTTCACATTTAAAAAAAACACCATCTTATCCATTTGAAGAAATTGACTAATAATTTGTATGTAATAAATAGTTCATTTATTCTTTGTTTGTAAGATTAAACCATATATATAAAACAAATAATATTTAAGACACATCTTAAATCCTAAAAATGTAATAAAATTGTTTATGTTAAATTGTAAAATCACAATGAATGCATGTGTATATATGTAATGTCTTTTTAAAAATTTGTATCAGTCACTATTGTATATGTTATTTTTTGATTGTTTTATGTCACATTTTTTTAATTAACTCACATTCTCATATTTTTGTTAATTTTTTGGAAAGGAAAACACATATTAACCAAGAAGTTATAGGATAATTATGGTACATTAATATTTATCGAAATCGTATAAAAAACACCTTTATATGTTTTTAATTTCACAAATATATATAAAAAGGATAAACCAAGTAGCTTCTTAATTTTATATAACATAAACAAAGCTTTTCAAAAGGTTGGAAAATATTTTAATATATAAAATACTAATAGAAATTATACATCATGATAAGGATATTATTACTATGCACTTATAATGCTATATCCTTTAAATATATTCTTTATTGTTATTCAAAATGAGAAATAAAGAATTCCACAAATTTTACAACATCCCATAAAATTAAATTTGATGTTACTACTTTATAACGGTAAATTATAAAGACGTTCTAACATCATCCATGTAATTAATCAGGCATGTTGTAAACTAAAATGTAATTGTCTTATTATATTTTATGAATGTGATTTTTAATTTTTGTTTTTTTATGTTTTTTACACGCATTTAAAAAGGATATTATACAAGTTAAATTTAAATAAATATAAAACTAAAACATAAAGAAATAAAACACAAAAAAATAATATAAAGAAAAAATTTTTAAAATCAAATTCTAAAAAATGGAAAAATATTTTGCTGTTAACTAAACCGAAAAAATAAATATGCTTGTTAGTTATGTTTGAATGTTAAAATCGGGATATGCTGTCTTATAATTTCAAAAAATTACATATTATATGATGTATATAATATATATCTTTTTTAAAAATGTTACTTGATTGTTAAAAAAATTATAACTATTTCATCTTAACGATAACGGAAAAAATTAATTTTGAACGGATAAACAACATAATCAAATCGGCTTACTTTTATACAACATATTATATATATGCTAATAATATATAAATTTGTATTTAATTTTATAATTATTGCATTATCTTCCTATATATCATAACCCCTTTCGCGTAATAACTCTTTAGCCTTGTCAGCAAATACACTATCAGATGGTCCAGCAAATTTTACATAGTGTGCTATTTGGTTCATTGACCACGATGATGGGACTTGACCTCCGATATTCATTTGAAAATGTCCTTCATTTATTATTGGGTTTACTTTATAATTTCTAACATATGGAGTTGAATCATCATTTGGATTTCCTGGTATTATTTTCATCCCATCTGGTATGGGCATGTCTTTATTTGGTGGTAAAAATCCGTTGAATTCTCCTTCCATTTTTAAAAAATGTTATGGGTTTATTTGTATAAATATAATATGGTATGTTATTTTTATAAAAAAGCGCTTATATTGTTTAAAAAAATGTTAAGACTATATTAAAGAATAAAAAAAGAAAATGTTTGAAAAATCGAAAAATAATAAGGTTGTTATAATCCTAAATATTAAAATTTAATACGTCTTTAAAAAATTATAAAATTTATAAAATAAAAAATTTAATATATTAAAAAAAAAATTTAAATAAAAATATATATTAGCTTATAAAAAAAAATATATACATTTTTTAGCATATAAATATGAAGCCATTAATAATATGCAAAAAAGCTGGTTGGCTAGCTAACATATTTTTTGGGCAACCCCAAAAATAGAATTAATCTATATCTATATATATATATATATATATATATATATATATACATGCAATAACGAAAGCCTTTTTAATATTTCTCTTTTATAATATATGGGAATTATATTTTACTATATTTGCGTTATTTATGGCGTTGTTATTTTAATTAAAAAAAAAAAAAATACATAATATTTAGCTATACCCATAAAAATATTATTGCCGTTCATAAAAAATAAAAGAACTAATATTTATAATAAATATTTTTTTTTTATTTTGTCATTTTATAATAAAATAAATTTCTGTAAATGCTTCGAAAGGCTATATCAAATTGTAATCTCCATAATATATATATATATATTATGTAATATTATATATATACATATGCATATATGTTGTTAAACATATGCCACAATAATATTTAACATTATATGGTGTGATAAATAGCTTTTTTTTTAAAAAAAAAAAAATAATGATCAAAAAAAAGAGAAAAAAATATATAGTAAACCAAAAAGCATTACATTGGCAATAATTTTAAGGTATTTTAAAGTGAAATAACTAAAACTGCATGGAAAAACTTAATATATTAAATAAGACAATCATTATTTTTATATGTAAATATAGTCACATTTAGTAATGTTATATTAACTTTTAATGTATATAAACTGGTGAAATCTTTCATTTATATTCACTAAGTTTTTTTTTAATAACTAGCAAGATACAAAATTTACATTAAGTTATTTGACATTTTCTATATAAGACTTAATGCGCTATTTATGTTAAATTTATTTTTTAAATATATTTACTGAATAGTATTTCATATAAGACAATTACTTTTGTTACACATAACACACATTTAAAGAGAGTTCCATATAATGAATGGGGTTAAATTGATGGTATATTGACCATATATGTTTTAACTGCTGTTACTACAAAGGGAAACACGCATTGGGAACGTTTAAAATATTATTTATCTTGACACCTATATATTTATTATTTCGGTTTTATATCACATATTATGAAAATTTATTATAACAATGTTAATGAAAATATTATATTCTGTATATACATTTTTGAACATGTCAAAATACGGTTTTTAACTCACCCCTAAAAAACAGTATAATATAGGGTGATCGTTTCAAATGTTTAGCATATAAAAATTGTTAAGTTTTAGTATATATTTCTTTTTTCTTATCATCATAAATCAATACAAATATATGCATGTGCATAATAAACTTCAAAATTTGTACACAAAAAAACAAAAACAAAAGAGAAGACACGATTTACATATTTATATCATATAACAATGAGTAGTATATACACACATGTATTTTTCTATATTGAGAAACAATAATTCATAAATGAATAAACAATTGTAATTTTGTTTATAAAGGACAAATGCATGCATATATATGCAACAAAATTTGGTGCACATAAACAAGTGGTATGAAAGGGTTTTCGAAAAATCTGTCAAAAACAAAACTTAATAGTATAAAATTATGTATCATTTGTAAAATATATATTTATTTATTATGATACAAAGTTCCAAGTTATGAATAATATTTAAAAATTAAGACCTTTTTTCTTGCTTTTTTTTTAGTGCGCTAACACTATCTTCATTCTGAAGCTCAAATAATTCATTTAATGAAACAAATTTTTCAACTGTTAATAAATTATCACCAATAATTTTTCCATTAATTTTTTTAACTATAATTTTATCATGAATTAATCTCAATGAAACCTCTGTTTTTCCGAAATGATAAACACCTCTTCTTATTTTTTCCCATCCAATTTGACTATTATGAGTATTATGCCAATCTTGTAATTTCCTGTCTATAGGATCAGAACTAGTAGTAGAATAAGCTTTTTTGGGTTTTCCTAAGCGTATATTAATATATGTTTTAGGATTTTTAAAGGATGTAGATGGTTCTTGATTTTTTAATGAAGAATTGTATTCTTTTTTTTTTGTTAATTGTGTTTTTTTTGATGGTAATAAAACCATAGTACCTTTTTCTTCATTTTGAAGTCCAATATCGAGTTTTTCTCCTGATTTTATTTCATTTAATTCATTAAAACTGGTAGTATTTTTCTTATTGCTTTGTTTTTTATTTGGTTTTTCTAATTTTTTATTTTGCTTTAAATGAATATCATTTTCATTGTTATTATAAACATCCTTTAAAGTAAATTCATTTCCTTTTCCAGAAGATCCCGAATTATTTTCATCATAATATTCATTAATAAAAGAATTATAGCTATCTTCATATTTATCATCATTGCTGTATGATTTAGTATTTTCATGAGTTTCTAAATTTTCATTTTTCCCAAAACTGAAATCACTTTCTATATCATTATTATTGATGATAGTACTATTGTTATTGCTATAATTTTTATTATTTGATAGATTGGGGGAAGAAATGATTTTTTGGTAATCCGGAGTTGAATTAACAATTCCTTGAGATGAATTGTCTAACAGCGTCTTTAAATATTTTGCTTCCTGTTCTAAAACATCTTTATTCTTATTAGGTACAACAGTCATCGTTAAGTTTTGAGGTTTTCCTTCTGGAATTAAATACGATGGCAATCCATATATATTTTTAGTGTTTTTATTATTTATATTCAAAGATGAAAAATTATTAGATGGCGGAATAAGTTTTGTCGAAAAATTAGGAGGTTGAAAAAAAGGAGATGATGATGTTGATCCTAAAGGGAAAGGGAAATTTTCTAATGCGTCAATTTTTGTATCATGGTTTTCTCTTTTATCTAATGGCTGAATATATGTTCCTACAATTTCTGGTAATCCTAATTCATAAAAATGTTTTATATTTTTATTTCCATCTTGCTGATTGGCATTTGACTTTAATTTTCCAGGGTGTTCATTTTCGAATATATTTGTATTATTCCTTAAAGTAGCATTAGTTTCTTTGCATAATTTTTCCAAATTTAATGATGGTTCTACTTGTTTTGGCAACATATTTAAAATATTTTTGTTTAAGTCTAACATTTTCAAATGACTTGAATCCAAATATTGATAGTTACCATTTTTTGCATTTCCATATGGCTCATCAAATTTTTTAGGATTATTTAATTGTAATCCAAAATTGGTTTGGCCATTATTTGTTTTTTTCATCATAGGTGGATTTTTTTTTAGGAACATGATGTGATTTTCAGCACTGGTATTTTTTTGGAATGTTGATTTCATATTTTTGTAAAGGAAAGTTCTTAAATATTTATTTATGGTTTGCTTTATTTTAAATATTTTTTAATTTGTGTTGAATATACAAGCAGTGTTTATTTGTCTTATTATTGTCACATATATACATTTATTACACACTTTTATATATGTACTTATAATGTAATATATTTTATATGTTTAAATTTTTTCTAAATAATTCAACTATGAATTTTTAAGGGTCTATTTTACTTTTATTTGAAACAAATACTTAAATATATAGGAGAAAATAAACATAAAAAGTAATATATATTTATTCCTATTTTAACTCAATTTTATTATGCTCCAAAGAATAATTAAAAAGCAATTTACAAATAAATGCTAAGTCTTAAATTAGAAATAAAAACAAAAAATTATATTTAATTTATTCGGTGAAATTATTACAATAGAAAGTCCACAATAAATAAAACAGTATTTAATACTTGTAGACATGTGTGTATATATATACAAACCTTTTTTATATAGAACAAATGAAAATGGAAAATGTTTGAGTTAAGCCCATATATATAAATATATATATTTTATATGCAACAAGGTTATATGCATTAATTAAAAAATACATATTATGTTTAGTTATTGCCATTCATTTTCAATATATATTTATTATATAGGGACGATCACATTTTGTAGAATTTTATTCCGTTAAAATTTAATAAAAATATAGGTAAACAGCTTTATGCAAATGTTGTAGAAATATTTTGAACTTTGAAAATTTGCACACGCTATTTTTAGGAAATAAAAAATACACATAATATATGCATTGATTTTTATTAGCTTCAATTATATGTATGCAAGTTTTATTATAATTTCCATGTGCAGATATTCTACACTTAAAATGTTAATATAGTATATTTGTGTTTTTATATATTGAATTAGATATAGTAAAAGAAGGAAAGAAATGAAAAAAAAAATGCTTTTAATAGCACAGACTTATCAAGAAAGAAATAAAATAAGAAATTAAAATGCAACCTACATATGGTATACACACATTTTCCATTATTATTTAACACAATGAATATATTTTTTTTAATTTTTCACGATTTATGAATAAGAAATTCAAACGAATTTAGTTTGAAAACCTTCCATAATGGTTATAGTGTAATGGCTTATAATATTGTTTTCTAATATTTGTATTATTATATTTTTTTATTAGTTATTGGGATTAAAAAGTGTTATATCATATATGCATATATTTTCCACCTTTTTTATAATTGTATTTTTATTTATACATAAATTTTATATTATACTATATAATATTGAAATATCAAGATTTCCTTTATTTTTGTATATTAGCAAATTCTTGCATTTTTTTGTTTCATACGATATATTATTTATGTTTTATTCTAGATGGGAAACTAATCAAAAGTATAGTAGTTATACATATATTTTTTATATTCATAATTTTAAAAATTTTTAAAGAATAAAAGTTTATCAATATTATAAAATTATATTTATATAATATATTTTTTTACATTACTATTTCTTATGCAGCAATGTCGTTTTCAATTTATTTTCCTTGTCATGCATTATTTAGTTTTTAATAGAATATATATGATCAGATTTAATTTTACATTTATTATTTTGTTTTCACTTAAATTTGATTAGTTTTTCTTTTTATTCAATATGTTTATGAATAATTCGTGGTGAATTATTATTACATTGTGTAATGATTAGGCAAAAAATATAAATAATTATTATATATACATATTCTGTTAACTAATGATTATGAGGATGCCTCATCAAAATTTTCTTGTTAATTTTATTTATCAATTATATATTTAATTTGTTTTATCCATATATATGTGTTGTTAGTATATAGACTTTATGATATACCAATAATTATACAACAAAATATGATAGTGGGAAGAATAATTTATGAATATATAATTTAGTTACATGAAATTATGTTTTAATAATATTAAAATTTAAGAAAGCAGAAAAAAAGAATGAAAAAATAAATTCCTCTAATCGTAATATGGGGAATGTTATAAATAAAATGATCTTTAATGTTCCGCACGAAGGATTTTATGAAAAATTAGATATAGATTTTATTTATATTGAAACAGAAGATAACGAAAAAATAGCAGCACATTATATTAATAGGTATGAATAACCATCACACATATATGTTCAAATTTAATATAGCTATAAATATTTAATAATAAATACGATCTTTCAATTTGTTTATATTAGGAATAACTTACTAACCGTTTTGTTTTGCCATGGAAATAGTGAAAATATTTACATGCTGTATGACTATTTTTACGAAGTATCAGAGACATGGAATGTAAATATATTATTGTATGATTACCCTGGTAAAAATAAAAAACAAGACAATTCAAATTTTTAAATCTGTAAAATTTCCTTTCCATTTTTATGTCTTTTATGTTTGCATATTATTATTTTAAATATGAAAATTATTATCATTATATTTATTTTTTTAAATATATAATTCCCAAAATACAAAGGATATGGGGAAAGCACAGGAACACCAACCGAAGAAAATATGTACAAAAGTGGATATGCAGTTTATGAGTAGGTTTTTTTTTAATCTTTATTAAAAGCATAAATACTACTTTTTTAGTGGCTATTTATTTTTCATTTTTTCTTTCACATACAGTTATATGGTAAATACTTTAAACATAAAGCCAGAAACCATTATTTTATACGGAAGGTCTATAGGTTAGAACACCCGACATTTCAATATATATATAATATCGTTTTTTAAATAAAATTAAATACACAATACAAAAAATAATTTGAACTCCATTTTCAGGATCATGTGCAGCTGTGGATATAGCAATTAACAGGAAAGTAAAAGGTGTAATCCTGCAAAGTGCTATATTGTCATTATTCAATATATGTTTTAAAACTAGGTATATTTTACCATTTGATTCCTTATGTAACATTAAAAAGGTGAGCACTACTACTTCTCTATCTCTACATATATTAGCAATGAAGAATTATACCGACACATGACAAAACATGCATTATCATTTCATTTTTAATTTAGATTGATATGATACCCTGCTATGTCTTTTTTATTCATGGAATGAATGATAAAATTGTCCCATTTTATCATGGATTAGTAATACAAATTATAAAAAATGAAAATTCATAAAAAAGCAAAGATGCAAAACTAATATGATCGTTATAAAATAATAATAAAAATTTAGTTATGCATTAAATGTATATATATTAAAATATAATAATATGCTCATACATGGAAAATTTCATTATCATTTTTAAAGGCTTTATATGAAAAATGCAAAATGAAGGTGTGCCCCTATTGGGTTGTCAATGGAAAACATAATGATGTTGAATTAATTGATAATAACAAATTCAACGAAAACATCAAATTTTTCTTAAATTTTTTAAATAATTCATAAGAATGAATATCCCCTTTTTTATAGTCTTATTTGAATTTTTTTAAATGTGAAAGTTATCAAAAGTTTATATATAATTTGCATGCTTTTATTATTTTTTGTATTCAATACATATGTTTATGTAATGCCTTATTTTATTGTAATATTTTTTAAAGTAAATATGCCATATATCAAGTAAACTGACGTACATAACTTTTAACTCTTTTAATGCTATAATGTGTTGAAATTAAGTTGTATCAAAAAACACGTTACAAGTAAAAACAATTTCCCAACATGAGTGGAAAATTATATATACATAAATTTAAAACCATATAAGCACATGAAGGATAAATTAATAAAAAAGCGTATATATATAACAATGCACATATTTAATTTTATTGAAGTTAGTTAAATAAAAAATATTATTGAAATTATTATTGTTAAAAAATACATATTTATATCTATAAATATAACAGCTTATAATTCATTGTTATGCTTTTGCACAATGGCATATGAATATAATACATTTCTTATTATTATTTTGTATGCATATATTTTATGATTTTTTATGATTTTTTAATAACATTTGGCCTTTTTTATGACATTTTTGCGTTTTTTTGAATAAGGAACAAATTTTAACTCTGAGTTAATTATTATTTTATGCGAATAATTATTTTATTGTAAATATAATTTTGATATTATTTGCATTTAAATTAAGCAAAATATACCCACAATAATATATAAATATTATATATGAAGTTTCGAAAAATACGATAACGAATTTATATTTATAATTAATTATATATACATATTTAGTTAGCATATACAATTATAATACGCAGTTTTATGATATATGCATATAACATTATAAGCATGTTATAATGTGTATGCTTGCATAATTTTGCATATATATATAATATCGTGATGGGTTTAGGTAAATTCATCAATTTATTTAAATAAATTGTGGTAAATATGAAAATATAAAAAATATACAAAACTGTATAATCTTTATTTTGTTTATGCTAAAAATATAAAAGAAAGAAAGACGAAGAAGAAGAAAGCCAAAATAAATAGTGATTTAAAAAAAAAAAAAAAAAAAAAAAAAACAGTTCCACAAAAGCTAAAATTATTGATAAAAATATAAAACATTAATTAAATGTATTAACATAAATATTAGTAATAACAAAAAAAATTAATATGTATTTTCACAAATGATAAATTTTAATACATATAAAGCTAAATAAATATATTATATATATTTTTTTTTATATGTGCTAGCATGTAAATACACACACAATATGTACAGCCATATGCAAAAAAAAAATATGTATATGACATTTTATTTTTATTTTTTGTTGTATTAAAGCTAGCTTTATACGATTTAATTAAAAATATAAATTTTTTGTTTTGTAATTTTTAATTTGTTTTTATAAAAATGAAGAAAAATTTAATAACTGAAGTACTAGAATATCAACAAGATAATCGAGGTTATGTGCTAGATCCACTAAAAGACAAAACATTTAAAGCTATATTAAGCAAAAGTGAGAACAAAATATGCTTTGATTGTGGTAATAAAAACCCTAAATGGCTATCTTTAACATTTGGTATATTTATATGCCTGAATTGTTCAGGTAAACATAGGCAGCTAGGAACTCACATTTCATTTGTTCGTTCTGCGGGAATGGACAAATTTACAGCAAAACAATTGGTTAGAGTGTGCTTAGGAGGAAATTTAAAAGCAAGTGAATATTTAAAAAAAAATAAAAATGGACAAATGATTGATTATTCATCACCTAATGCGATAAAGTATAAAATGTATTTAGATAATTTATTGGAGGAAACATTATCAAATTATAACAATGGTAAAAGTATAAATATTGTGGATTTACATAGTAGCACCAAAAGTGCTAATACTACTAATCAAACAAATAATGTAAGTCAAGTAACTACCCAACCGATAATTGATTTGATTAGTGATGATATAAATCCTGGAGAAGTTATAAAAAATAAAATTGGAAATAGCTCAAATGAACAATTTGGTAATGCTTTTTCTAATGTTAATGATCTTAACAATTTTAATAGAAGTAATGTTTCACCATCAAATAAGTTTTTTGATGAAAAAATGATATACAACAGCACCCCTAATAAAAATTTTAAAGCAAAAAAAATTGATATTGATTTTGATGACACAATATTTGAACATAATACGATGAATAATAATAATAGTAACATAAATATGCAACCAATGAAAGGGCCAGTTAGTGATCAAAATATGAGCAACTTTGATAATTCCTTTAAAATTTATGGTAATAATAATATGAAAGCAAATAATTTTGAAACTGGTTTTAACAATAGTTATAATACAATGGATACGAACAAAAATTTTAATTCCTATAATAAAATGGGCTATCAAAATAAAAGTAATAATAACAATTTGAACGTGACAAGTGATTCCAAGTTAAATAAATTTAAAGATTGTAAAAGTATACGATCAGATCAATACTTTTATGATGAAAACCAAAGGAATGCTGATCCTTTTGTTCGAAATGTATATATAGAAAATAGCATATCCTCTGATCAGTATTTTAATAGGGATCCCAATAATAGAAAAAAGGCATGGAATTTCGATGAACAAACAATTCAAAATTTTCAAGATTTAAAAGTAACAGCTAAAGAAGGCTTATCAAATATTGTTGCAGCAAGTAGTGAAGTATTTTTGAAAGCTAAAGAATGGTTCAATAATTAATCGCTCACACACTTACAATGATTTGTGTATATATCCATGTATTTTACCAAAAGCTATATGTATATATTTACGAACTTATTATGTATTCATTTTTTTTAAATTAATTTTTAACAATATGCGCACCTGTATATGTATAATAATGCACATAAGTATGTGGAGATCCCATGTTTACCAATTACGTTAATTTATTACATTTTATGTCAAATTATTAGTTATTATTTTATTTACTATTCATTTTATTTTTTTGTGTGCGTATGTATAATGTCATGTTTCATATTATACTATAAATTATATGCTTTAGTTTTTTTTTTTTTTTTAATTTTATTTTTACAATTATTTACTTTTTCATAATAAAAACAAGCATATGTTTGAAAATGTCTTTTGAAATGTTTATAATTTTTTCCCAAAAGCATGCGCATTTTATACATACTATGTGGATATACAAATAGTATGCACATATAAACATATGTGAAATATTTAAAGTTATTTGAAAAAAATAAAACAAAAATTTACAAATTAATAAATAAGTTAATATGCACACCCCTATTGAGGTTTAAAAAGGTACAATCCTTTTTTCTTACAATGTAAGTCAAAAGTCATTTCGATGATCATGAAAGTTGGTTGTTTTTTCCATGGTTTGTATGGTTAGGTATTACTGTGCTATTTCATTTGTTATTTTTTATATAGTCCCTATAGTTCTCCACATTCCACAATATTTATGGGAACTTTGGGTTTATAAACATATGGTGTGACTGAAACATTTTCTATTTTTTTTAGTAATAACAAAGAATCATTATCTATAATTCTTCCAAATACAACATTTTTTCCATCTAGCCATTCACATTTTTTTGTGGTAATAAAAAACTGACAACCATTTGTATTAGGGCCACTGTTAGCCATACTTAATAATCCTTCCTTATCATGTTTTATATCAAAATTTTCATCATCAAATTTTTCACCATATATACTTAAACTTCCACTCCCATTATGATTAATAAAATCACCACCTTGTATCATAAATTCTTTTATAACTCTATGAAAAATTGTGTTTTTATATCCAACTGGAAGATTATTTACTTTATGTTCTCCTGTGCAAAATTGCCTAAAGTTTTCACTTGTTTTTGGTACAACATTTTGAAACAATTCAAATTTAAATCTCCCTAAAAAATTATTTCCCAAATTTATGTCCATAAATACAACAGGGTTTGACGGATTAGTTAATAAATTGGATAAGTAATATGGTATAATTGTGTTTTCATCATTGTCGTCCAATATTAAATTTTCAACCTTTTTGTTTTCACTATCTTTACTATTGCTCTTCATTTTTAATTACTTTTTTTTATTAATTATGATAAGAGTCATTTATTTTATATATTAAATCCGTATTCACCATAAAAAACAATAGTTATCATATTTTCTAAGAAAATCCTTGCATTTTTGAGATCATATAGCAAAATATATCCTTGGCAAAAATCATAAAATGCTTTATATATCCCTTTTTTAATATTCGATAATATAAAAAATATATTTTGATTATTTATTTTGTTTTTATTTTTTTATTAATATTTTTTAATATATATATAATATATATATTTTTTTTCGCCGCATTATTTACTGCGTGTATTTTACAATTTATTCGTTCTATAAATTTCCTAGGAATACCCTAAAAATAATTAATTTTATTTTAAATACATTTTTTACTTATTTTATTACTTAACTTTTTTTATGTTATTATAAATATATATTTTTTATTTTAGACATCCAAAAATAGGATTTATATGAATTTAATAAAAAGACTTGGGGAATGCCTATATATATTCACCTTTCCTTCAAATTAGCAATTTGTGGATTTTTTTTTAATGTGCATAAATGGAATGCAAATTAAAAGTTCCTGACAAAATACCATGAAAATTTGTTTATACCGATAATCAATGTATATATTTATATATATACACATTATACTAAACTTGTTTGATGTTTATACAATTTTTTTTTTATTTTGTTTATTCTTTATGTCTTTTATTGTCTCATAAATTCTTATTATACATATATATGCATGTATACATTTTTTTTTGTTTTTAAGTTGGTTTATTCTTAATTTTTAAGAGTCTTAAAATGACTTTTTTATTAAAACCACGATCATAATTAATATAAAATTTAAAAGGTGCATTTTTAAAAATATGCAAAAAAATTGACGTAATTAATTCGATATTATTATTATTACTACCATTGTTTTAGCATTATTATTATTGTTTTTTTTTTGAGTGTACATAATCAATACAAGCCCCCTTGTTCATTCATGTACATGCTTCATCGTGTAACAGTGTTGACACGAATAAAAATACGTTATTATTTGTTTACGAAATTTGGTGAGTAGTTTCCTATTTTATCTTGTATCCTTAATTTGATCGTTCTACCGGATTTGTTTTTCGTGTTTTATTACTTATAAATGACGAGCCAGAGAAATGATTAAGCATAACATAAATTATTATGAAAGGAAAGAGGTAATTAAAAGGAATGTAGACGAGGCTCGATTAAAACTATTTAACAGTATACCTAAACTTTCGTTATTTCATTTAGACAATATAGAATATAAAAATGGAGAAATAAAAGAGTCTAAACAAATTGAAGGTGTAAAAAAAAAAACAAAACTTGTAGATAAAACTAAATTAAACAAAATAAAAAATAATGAACCATCTGGTACCTATAAAAAGGAGTATACAATTCATCAAAAATATGATAACCAAATTAACAGAAAAAATAAAGAACTTATTAAAAATATATACAATAATAATAAATATTCAGATTTATCAAAGCTAAGGAAAACCGTTTTAGACAACTTAAATAATGGTGATAAAAAAAACGATCAGTTATTCACACTTTCTTTAAATGTAAAGAATAATAAAAAAAATAAATTAAATAATATTGATATAAAGGGAAAGAATAATAAATCTCAAGCTCATATTAATAAACCAAATGTTGCTCGTACAAATAAGGGTGGTGCGAAAATAATTCCTGTTCATAATGTGAAAAACAAAATCGATAAAACTGATAAATTATATAGTGATAATAATATAGGAATCAATAAAAATACAAAAAATAGTTGTACTTATAATAGAGACAAAAGCAAAATGCTCAACCAGCTTTGTTCTGAAAAAAGTAGTAAAGAAAGTAAACATTTAGCTAGCTGTGATATTAAAGGCAAGAAGAAAAAAAAAATAATAATAAAAAATATGATTGTAAGTGAAAAGAAATATTTAAAGAAAGGTAATTTAAAAATTATACCAAAAGAAGTGAAAAGTATAAAAAAAGAAACAGATAGGAAAATTTCATTACAAAAAGTTACAATCTCTAATAAGAATAAAAGTGCAAATATTAATGAAAAGAAAAAAGAAAAAAAAATACAAAATGACACATTATGTCGTTCCATAAAAAATAAAAGAAATGAACTTGTTACTCAATTGAGAAATAAAACAATGTCAATCAAATATAGTATGGAAGAAAAAGGATATAAACCCATCAGCATTATATCAAATATAACTACCAAACTAAAGGATGATATTTGTGATGAAGGGAAAATACCCAATAAAAAGCGAATTCAAAAAACCAGCAAAATCTGTTTAGGGTGGAAAAAGGATAACAAAAACATGGGTATATTTTCGTATAGCAGTGAGACTGAAGAAATTGAGGAAGCGCATAGAACCGAAAACGAAGAAATAAATATGGAAATAAAAAATAATACAATCGAAAGAATAGACAGCATTACAAAAGATGAGTTTATTACAAATATAGATACCGAATTAAGAGACAAAAAAATGAATTCCACAAATTTTCTTTGGGAAAAAAATAGTCTACAAAATAATTATGTAAATAAAAAATATACAAATGAAGAAGGAAATAATTTTATAAATAGTAATAATATAATGAACAAAAAAAGATCAAAAAGTTTAAATAGTATAAATGATATATCTCCTTTCAATTCTATATTAGTTACAAATGATCTTAGGATCAAAATGTGTTATAGTAATAATTATATAGATGTAAAAAAAGCGATTCATGATGATATTATTAAAAATAAAGATCAAAATAAAAAAATACACACATCAATAAACAATTATAATATATTAAATTCGAGTGATGATTTATTTTTAATTTCAATGGATTCTGAAAAAACAAGATCAAGTTATATTTTACCCAAAAAAAAAAATTCACATACAGCCATAAATGATACTACCAATTTAGTACTTGGTAACAATTTTAATGATGAAGAAACATTTTTTAATCAAGGGCTTGAAAATAGTTTATCAAATAGTTTATCATATAAAAGGGATTTATGCAAATGTAACCATAATGTTATATGTAACTATTGTACTTATAAAATACAGAACAAGCCAGTTTACAATAAACAACTATTTAGTAGTATCAAATTAACTAGTTCTAATAAAATAGAATTATGGAACGATCAAATGATGGATTCCATATTTTATCCTGATAATGAAAGAATAAAATCGGATCAAAAAATATCTACATATCCTCACTTTGATCATAAAGGTGTTTTGTTTGAGCCCAATAAAAATGCCCCATCACATTGTAACACATTAACAGAATCAAATATATTTATTTTTGATATCGTTGATGAAAATTATTCAAAGTTTGTAGAAAATGAAAATAGAAATAACAACATATGTAATGGTGAAGTAAAAGAAACTAATAATTTAAATGAAAAACAAAATGATAATGGAACGGAGATGCACATTTTTGCTGACAACGAATATGAAAAAAAGAATATAAAAATTAAATTTGAAAAAAATTGTGCAAAAGGCCAAAAAACAAAAAGCAAAAAGATGACTAACAATGTTACATTGAAAAAGTGTAAAGCTGAACATAAGGGAGTTTTAACAAATCTTAATGAACAGCCAAAAAATAAAGACAAAAAAAAAAAATTAAAAATAATTTGTACTTCCAAAAGTAATAACCATAGTGTAAACACTTTTAAGGATGATAATAAAAAACAAGAAATGATTGTTAAATCGAAGAATGGGTGGTATGCAAATATATCTGATTTATCTCATGATGCAATCTCAAGGACAAAGAAAAAGGAAAAGAGACGAGCAAAAAAACAAAATAGCAGCAACGATCATACTAGAAAATATGAAAACAGCTTAGTTTTGTGTCATTTAAAAACAAGTGAAAATAATCCGTTATGTATACCAAAAGAAAGCACTAAAAAAAGATCTACATCTTTGAATGGAAAAAAGAGAGACATGAAAAGTAGTATGAAGAAAATAGAATTAAAAGAAAAAGTTTTGACAAATAAATTTTCCGAAAAGTATATCGATTCATTAATGGCTTATAGAAATAGTCTACTTAAAAATGTGGAAGAAGAGGAAGATAAAAATGTAACACAAAATATTTGTGAATTTCATCATAGTAATATAAATTTTAAAGATGATAAAACAAATCAAATAAATAAAATGGCTATATTAAAACTTTTAATAAGCGATAAAAATAAAAAAAGTTATATAAAAATTGAAAAAGAAAATAAAATCATAAAAAGATTAAATACTAATTTGTGTGTTAACAAAAGTAAGCATATTAAAAAAAATAAAACAAAAAATGGACAAATAAAAAAACGTAACTATAATTCAATTAAAGCAAACATAATTTTAAAAAAAAAAAATAAAATTAAATCCTTATTAAAAAGGAAACACAAAAAGATATTCAACAGACACCAAATAAATAATATAGAAAAAGAAAACGGATCAAATATAAAAAGTATTAGTATGGTGATAAATGAAAATTTAGATAATTTTATGAACAAGATTGAATATGTAAGTAATTATAACAATAATCGAAATTCCCATACCTTTGAAAACGTTGAAAATGGTGGAGAGAATAAAACAAGAACTTCAAAAACAGTGAAACGCACAAATTTGTGGGAAGAAATCCATATGCCAATTTGTGGAGAAAGCTATATTGAGGTATTACCAAACGAACAAAAATATTTGTGCTTAAATTGTGATAAAAAAGAAATAGAAAGGGAAATTAAATATAGTATATATACAAAAAAATATATTAAAAAAAAATATAATAATAAAAAAAAATGCAGCATAAAGATGAAAATATTGTACAAACGTCTTTACCAAACAAAAGACAATACTTTTTTTAAAATCCCACAAAAAATGATGACAAAAAATATCATGCATAATTGTGACGATGAAAAAGAAGTGGACATACAAGCCGAGGCAGAAACGAACACAAGACTTGACAATAAAATATATGACGATCCGAATTTGGTTATAGACAATTTTGTATTAGCACAAGGCACACCAAAGGATGCAAGCATGAGCAAAAAAAAGAAAAAAAAAAAAAAATTAACATTGGACTGTAGGAATGGCAAAGGGGGAAATGAAAATATTACACATGAGGTTAAAAATAAAAAAATAAGCTATAACAATATAGTAACCATCGGAAAGAACGAAACAAATTTTACGAAAAAAAAAATGCCACTAAACAAATTTAACAGAACTAGCTATAGTAGCGAAAATGTAGCCAATTTAGTAAAACCACACAAGCATGCTATTCAAAGTGCAGAAGTTTTTAGTCACAAATATGAGTCGGATACTCAGAATAAGTTAATAAAAATAAAGAAGCCACAAAATATAGTTGAACCAATCGAAATAGGTGTAAACAATTTGACAAAAATTGATAAAATAAGTTCCAACGAATTGAATAATGTTATTATTAGTGATAATGATATAAATAAAGTAAAGAATGAAAAAGATGTGATGAAAAATAAAATAGAACTCAACTTTTGTTTTGAAGATTTCTTATCATCCGATTTGAAACAAAAACTTAACCATAGTAATAGTAGCACCAATATTAGCAGCAATAGTGACAATCTAAACAAATTAGAATGTGAATTTTCTTTAGATTTAGAAAAATATGTGTTAAACCATCGTATCAATGAAATAAGTTTAAAAAAAAAATTAACAAACGTCGAAATGAAAAATGCAAACTTTGTAGAACAATCTGAAAATGTAAAAGAAACAGTACACATCAAATCCAATGAATGTGAAATAGTGAATAACAATTTGAATAGTAACAAAAGTGAATATGTGAAAAATGAGAACTCGTTTAAAGTTGTAAAAGCTGTGGATAAGGATAAATTATTTTGCTCCAATCTGTTTTATAGCAACCGCATTATTAATGAACAAAATGAAAAAGATGAAAAAGGTGAAATAAAAAATAAAGTGTTTATGAAAACGACAAATATAAAAGACAAAATTTCAAATAAAATCCAAGAAATAAAAAATAAAAACACTAACCTTTTTAGAGCACTGTCTATGAATAATATTTATAAAACGGTTTTTTCAAAGGACGTACCTTTCCCCATATATGAAAATGATTATACTACAAAAGAGAAACAGAAAAAAAATTCAAAATCTACAAGTGTGAATACAAGTAAACACAATTCTTATGAATTAATTAAAACAAAAAGTTTGGGTTATAAAAAAAATTCAAATTATTTTTCCAATCCTGGATATTTTACTATCAAGATAAATGAAAAAGGTACCAGTGAAAGTCGCCTTAAAATTGAAGACTTCCTAAACCATTTTGATAAAAACCAAAAATTAAGAAATTGTTATATACCTACTAGTGGAAACAAAGTATTTTTCAGACGATCAAAAAGTGCAATATTATTCAAAAGAAATAATTCAAAAAAAAATTATGAAAAAAAAAAATATATATTACAAAACTATAAGAAAACTCAACATGAACAAAATTGTATAACCAAACAAATAGACACAAATATGAAAGAGAAAGAAAAAACAATAAAAAAATGTGTCTCTATGGTAAATGAAGATTTTATAAAAAATAAGTTTCCACCAAATAAAAGTTTAATAAATAATTCAATAATATATAAAAATAATTTTTTATCAACCCCTTGTTTTATGTTTGAAAGTACTTTAAAAAAAAATACTTCATCCCCAATAGGAAGACATTAAATTATATTTTTCCATTTTATGTATATCAAAAATGCACACAAAACTAAATGTATATATGTAACCCAAATTAGTAATTTATAATACCTTATGTATATTTGAAAAATAATACAAATCGATTTTTTTATAAAATAACATACCAATTTGAAGAATATATAAAATATTGATTAATAAAAATTTACTATTAAATATAATATTATCAATATTTTTGATATATTGTTATTTTTTTTATACAATTTTTATAGAATAAAAAAATATTGTCTTATATAGTAACTATATTTATGTTGTTTTGTTTGAATTAAAATGGTTTATCCTGTTTATATGTTTGTGTGATATTATGGGGGCAGTTATTTTCATCATATATATATTGTTGTTGTTTTAATATATTTATATTTTTTTGTTTTAAAACCGTTTTTCGAAATTAAATATTATTAAAAAATTATAGTAAATATGAAAATATTATTTTTTTAATAAAATATCATTTTTAATGAAAAAAAAATATAATCACATATTATTTGGCAGGTATACCTAAAAAGTGATTATTACATATATATATAATTTGACTAGCCAAAAAATAAAATACTGTAGAATAAATAATTAATACTTAAAAATGTTAATACCCCATTTAATGATATAAATAATAATCAAATTTAAAACATCCAATTGTTTTGCTACATAAACAGTATAACTCTTTTCTTTCTCCATGTTGTCATCATAAGAATGGTATAAAAAAATTCGAAATAAATATGCATATAAAATTATATATATTTAGTAAGCTTCTATTTAACCATGATTAAGTTTGTAGTTTCATTTTGTGAATGTTTGAAATGCAGAAATGTCTGAACCTGATATCGTATAACATCATAGGCACCTTCCGAGTGTGCATATAATGTAAAATTATGCATGGCCATTTCTAATTTATTATTTTGTTTTCTTTTTCTTTTTTTTACGCACACAGGATGAGTCAGCGAAGAACCCTCAAAAAAGGAAAAACAATTATTTAAAAAATAAAGAGAGGATAGAAAAATTAAAGTTTGAACGAAACCAAAGAAGAAAAACAGAACATGAAAAAAAGGAAGAAATAAAGGATGGACAATATGAAAAAAACGAAGAAGTAAAGGATGGGCAATATGAAAAAAACAATAAATTTAAAAAATATGGATTATGTGTTGGATATATAGGAAGTAGATATCATGGATGTCAAGGACAAGGAAAAGAGCATATGACAATTGAAAATGAAATTGAAAGAACATTAACAAAAATAAATGCAGTAAAGAACAATTCAAAGGGGTTTAATTATTGTCTATCTAGATCAGCTAGAACAGATTTAGGAGTGCATGCTCTATACAACCTCTTTGTTTACAACATTAATATTGATGTTTGCGAAGGTGAAAATGGAAATGAAAATGGAAATGACAATAGTAAGCCTGAAAACGGCTTGGTAAATAATCAGACTAACTCACCAAAATGTGATGAAAATAATGAAGAAAATTCACATTCACAAAATGTTAGCGAAAATAATAATCCACTTAACACTAATAATGATAAAAAAAATAATACATTTGAAGAAAGAAAAAGAAAAGAAAAAAAATTTATAAATTTATTAAATTCAAACTTACCAAATGATATAAAATGCTTTGATATTTATAAAGTTACAAAAAGTTTTGATGCAAGAAAGTTTTGCTCCTTTAGATTATACGAGTATTTATTTCCAACATATGTTTTAAGTCCTGTACAGGTTGTTCCAAAATATGAAAAAATTTTTGAAGAATGTGTAAAACACATTGATGAGTATGTGGAAAATCACAAGGAAGCAAAAAAGAAAAAGAAGGAAACAGAAAAGGAAAAAAGAAAACAACATGATGAAGAAAATGACAACAAAATTGACAAGCCAGATGAAGAAAATGACACCAAAATTGACAAGCCAGATGAGGAAAACAAAGTAGAGCCTAAAAAAGCAAGTGGGAAAGCCTGGGGATTAGAAGCAGAAGATATATTTACAATAAAGGAAGAGAAAAGTGATTTAACAGATGATGAGTTAAATAATTTATTTGAAATTTTTAGCAATTATAGAGGATATCATAATTTTCATTGTTTTACAAAAAATAATATAGATACAACAACATTTAGATATATAAAATATTTTGATGTAAGTACTGTCAAATTATATGATCATAATTTTATATCAATAAGAATATTAGGTCAATCATTTTTAATGCATCAAATTAGAAAAATGATAACCTTAGCTGTTGAAACATTTCGTAATGCTACTCCAAAAAATTCTATTTATTATTCTTTAAATACAAAAAGTTATATTCCTATATTATTATTTCCACCTGATGGATTAATGCTTGTATGTCCTTACTTTAATTCATACAATGAAAAAGTTTGTAACCCTCCTGATACTCCTCAAATATGTTTTGATGAAAATGAAGAGATCCTAAACTTTAAAAAAGATCAGATAGGAAAATCGATCATCGAAAAAATAAACCAAAATGTGTAAGACCCATCATTTCGTTAGCATTAAAAATGTGGCATCCATTTTTTAATCGTACCTCTCTCTCTCTCTCTCTCTATATATATATATATATATACACGCAGCAATGCTCATGCTTTGCACTTTTTAATAACCTTTTTAGGTGGAAAGATTGGATGGCTAAGATTAATAAATATCCCTTCATTTATCACTTTATGAAAACCAAAATTGAGGAAGAAAAAACGGAAACTAATAGTTAGTTTGAAAGGAGATAGCGATGTTGCCAAAGTACCAACGCCCATCGCAAGCTTATTTGCATCACTTTGTTTGTTTTGCTTTTATTCGTTTCACCCCCCCTTTTTTTAATTTTACATGTTAACATTATTTTTCTTATCAATGGGTAGGTTTACCCAAAATGGGATACCAACCAAACTGCTATATATACTAACTTTATGGCTTAATATGTTACAAATATATTTGAATAAACTTTTTCAAAACGTTAAAACTGAAGCATACTTATATATGCGCAAGTTGTAGAATTTGCAAAAATGAAACAAGGTTAAAAAAAATGATAATAAAATAAAAATAAACTAAATAAAGTTTTGCACACATGCACATACAATGTATCACTACTATTTTCATTCAACAAACTTAAAAAGGTAAAAAATTAATAAAAAATGGTATAAAAATGGTATAAAAATGGTATAAAAATGGTATAAAAATGGTATAAAAATGGTATAAAAATGGTATAAAAATGGTGGCTAGCTATATTTTAATCAAAATAATCGTTCCGTTGCTTGATATGGTAACTAAATGGGAGTTTGTTAATAAGTAGGCATCAATTATTTTTTTATTTTTTTTATTATTAATAAATTTTGAAAAATTCAAACCTAAATATCCAAAATTTATACCACCAATTATAACACTTTGATAAGCATCTTTATTACTATTTTCAGCATCATCACTATCAGACATATTTTTAAAATTATTAACTGAACCGAAAGATGAATTACTTACTGAATTTTTATATATAATGCTATTATTTTTTGCATTATTATAAGACTCTTTAGATATACTTGTATTTGTTTTATTTCTCATTTGTGTCATATTATCAAGTGTTGAGACTGTACCATTTAATGTACTACCATTTTCAAAATTTATTTTATTTTTTGATGTATTATTTATTACATTAACTTTTTCTTCACTCCTTGCACTATTATTTTTTTTATGGTAATTTGATGATAAGAAATAGGACAGATTAAATATCGACATTCCTTCATTTTCATTTTCTTCAATTTTTCTTTTCTCTTTTAGTTCATTTAAATTTTCTTCGCAAATACATTTTTTAGGAGACAACTCATGATTTATTTCGACCTCCTTTATAAAGCAGATTTCGCGCGGGGTCACGATTTCGTATATTCGCAGCTGCGGAAGGAAAAGAAAGAAACACATGAAATGGGCATACAAAAAGGGAAAAGTAAAAATAAGCAATGTAAGAATAGTGAAAATGAAGAGATGAAAAAAATAAACCTACCTTGGTGTCCGCCAAAATTAGTAACTTGGTAATCGCATCTATTTTTGTTGTAAATATTTTAAATATTGGAACATCAAAGGCCTTAAAACATAAAATTTCTTTATATGTTTGCAAATGAATAATGTGTATATATCCCATTTGATCGCCATAAAATATGTAAGAATCTCCCGAGAAGCTGTTTGAATATATTTTATTTTTGAAAAAATTCCAAAACATGCTTTTCTTTTGTTTACTAGCTTTTTTAGATTTTATTATTATTTTACTATTTTTATTTTGTTTGATACTACGTATTATAGCACTATTAGGAAAATCATTTGGACTACCCTGATTTGAGATATTAGAACTTTTCACAATTTGATCACTATAATAATTTTTGTGAAGTCTTTTTTTCTGTTTTTTTATTTTTTCATTCTGTTCTTTTTCAAATGGATTATCAATCTTGTGCATGTAATTACTAGGACGTATCCAAGAACAAAAAGATGTTATAAAATTTTCATTTTCTGTATTCTTATTTTTATTCATTTGATTTTTATATTTTGATATATTACTAATAATACATACCAATGTTGGATGTAAAATAATGTTTTGTAGTTTTTTATTTTTTCCCTTATTAATGTTGCTACTTTTTAAAGTATCATGCCCCGTCTCAAAACTGACATTATTTGATGTTCCATTTCCACCTATATCATTAGCATTCACATTTTTATTAACATTCATATTTTTTTTATCTAGTAAATATATTTTCTGCTCATTGGTTAACATTGAACATAAATCCCACACACATATACATAAATTTTCTTGTAATATATTTTTTAATTTCTTATGTTTATTGAAAAATACAATATTTGGTGAATCGAAATAAAAAAATCGAGATTTAAAATAAGAATGTTTTTTTTTAAAAACATGAAGATTTAAAAATGTGTCAATATTATTAGCACTTTTTCTTTCAACCTCTTTATAATTTTTTTTTTTTTTTTTTAAATGAAAATTTTTTCCACTTATATTATCACAGCCTTGCTCACCACTTTGCTTAACATTCGATTCATTCCATTTTTCATAATCTTCATATTTGCTTGTCATATTAAAATGGTGTCCATCTTGTTTACTAGTTACAGTGTGTGTATCATTACAGGAGTACCCGTTGTTATATCCATCTGTGATGTCATTTTGTTGATCCGTTTGACTTATATTATTTATGTTACATTGCTGAGACGATGTAGTTAGATGTTTATCTTCAGCATAGGTTGACATATTACGATCGTGGCTATTTTTATCTTTTGCTAGATTTGTTTTTAAAAAATGATCGTGACTATTCAGATTATGCACATTTATAGTTTCTTTTGGAGATATAAAATTTTCTTGATTAAATTCGTTTTGTATATAATTTGAATTTATATATGCTGTATGGTTGTTTATACATTTTGTATTTATTCCTTTTCCAATGGTAATTAAATAAAAATTATTATCATCCAAACATTTAACATCAATTATTTCATCATGAAGTTTAACTATACACATAGCTTCTTTTATAATATATCCTTTTTTATGAATATATATATTTTTTTTTTTTTTTTTTTTTTCATCTTGATTTTTTTCATTCATTTTTCTACCTACATCCAAGGAATTCTTATTTTTATGTTTTTTTAAAAAATTATCTTTAAAAAAATTTCGTATTTTATTATTTCCTTTTATTTTACTTCCAAAACTAGTATCATCACTTTTTTTCTTTTTAGAATTTTTTGCTTCACTACTTGTAAAATTATATTTATTATCGCTCATTTTATTTTTTCCATTTTTTCTTTGTTCGGATTCTATATTTTTAGCTTGTTTAACATGCTCATCAAATTCTCCTAATTCACGATCTCTTTCAATATCATCAACACCATCATATTCATCAGTTCCATCAAAATCTCCTTCTTCATCATATTCATCTCTTTCTTCTCCATACTGTTCTATCCATTCATATTCATTATCTTCCCCATTATTTTCATCGTTTTCGTCCTCATCATCATAGTGAAAATATTCTTCATTTCCATCCGTTTCTTTATCATAACATGATTCATTTTTATTACATCGTTTTAAATTACCTTTTTTATATTTCGATCCATTTTTCGCTACATCTTGTTTTTTATTAACATCGTAAGATGAACCGTTCACATTATTATCTGCATTTGTGTTCGTTCCTGTTACATCATTTCCTTGACTATGATGTAATTTATTTTTGTTTTTTCGTTGTATAAAGCTTCCTAAAAATATATTATAAATATATAAATAACCTCGATCATCAGATATTATTAATAAATTTCCATTTGTGTTCCATAAAACACTCGTAATTATGTCCCCATACTTATAGGATATATCATCTGATTTATTTGTAAATTTACATAATCTTATTTTAAATTTATATTTATCTAATTCATGGTCGGTGTTTATTTTTTTTTCATTATTTATATGTACAAGTGCATAAACAGGTAAGAATGGATGGGATATTATTGCACCCGTTTTTAAGTATGATAAATTATTCTTTTGATCGGTAATATTATAAATAAAATTATATTTTTTTCTTAAACAATTATTTAAATTTTTATCTATATATTCAAATAAATTATCAAATTCTTTTGTTCCTTCACCCCTTGTTTTATCATACACATCTTTATTATTTCCATTTATTTTATCTCGTTCATTTAAATCTATATTATTATATAAAAGTAATAATATTTTTTCGATATATTTTTCCGCTGTTTTGGAGATTGTAAAATTCTTTTTCATTTCACACTCCGGTTGATATTGATGTATATTCTTTATCAACTTTTCACGTATTTCTCTTGTATTATCAAATGGTAATATATTTTCGTTACAACGATTATTATAATTATCTCTTATCAATATGGGTCGACTATTAATTGGTGTATGCGTTTCTTCATCCTTGTATAATTGACATAAATCTTTATCTCCACTCTTTTCCAACAATTTATCAGTATGATCTAAAAATGGAGGAATGCCACTAGGTTTGCAATAATTTTGATCCTCGTATTCTTCATATTGTGCACATGTATATCTAACTGGATCCATGTTTCCAGAATTGAGTAACAAAACAAGATTATTATCATAGGTATAAAAAAAATTGTGAAAAAAAATATTATTAACAAAATAATTATTATATGAATTGCTAAAAAAATTGGTTATACTACAATCATTAGGTACATAATTATTTAGGAGAGAACATAGAGGAGTTAAATTGTGCATACATTGTATATGCATACATTTATATATATATAATAATTTATTCATATTTATATTAATATATATATCATCATGCTTTATTCTTTTTTTATTTTCTTTTTCTTCATATAAATCATTCCTTTTTACACAATATAATTGATTTGGACTACTATATGTATTATTACTTTCATTAAAGCTTATTGATTTGGTTTGTACACTCCTCGATAGTTTGACAACTTCATTGTTGTCATTTATAATGCTAGGTTTGCTTATGGGACTCTGTTCTGGTTCTACTATATCATTATATTTCTTATTTTGCATATTTGTCATTATACTATTTTTTTCATCATTTAAATTATTAACACTATGCCCAAGTTTGGCTATAGAACCTCCATCGATATTTACTCGAGACTTCTTTGGCTCATCTTGATATTCATGATGCAAATCACTATATAATATATAATTAATAAATTTACATTTTTTATTAAGCTTTTTCAAATGATCTAAAATTGATATTTTTTTTAATTTATTTTTTCTACGAATATATACAATAGTACTGCTTGAATTATTTATTTTATCTTTCTCTATAACATGACGCTCATTTATGTTATTAAAAAGGAGTGACAAAGGTATTGTATGTGGAATCTTATTATGTCGGTGCCTATGCTTATGTTTGTGCTTATTCTTTAGTTCGATCATATTTCGGATTTGCGAATTTTTTTCAGTTTTCTCACTATTTTGTAAATGAAACTCAACCGAGCCGATGTCTTGCTCGTTTGTATAAATGTTACTATTGTCATTTAGATTAACTGCATAATTTTTTTGAACATATAAATAATTTTTATTTTTTACTATCTGTTCCATAACTTCTTCGTTCTCATCCCCTCTTTCCATGATTAATCTACTTTCCCTAACGATTGCATTTTTTATTTTAAAAATGTTATCATAATCTACTGAGTTATATGCACTGCTCTCTTTGTTTCTTTCTTTTTTTCTATTTTTTTTTTTTTTTTTTTTTTCAGGTCCAGTTGAGGTAGTATGTGTACCTACAGGATTCGTGTACATATCATTATTAGCCATGTCATTTGAACTTTCTTTTATTAAGTATTCCTTTTCTTCGGTGTTTTTTCTAAACTTTTTAAAAAAATTCATTCTTGATGTAAAAGTAAACAATTTGTCTTGGCTTTTTGATTTCTTAAATAAAAAGTTAGATCGATTATAAGCTGCACCATTCTTTTCCATATTGACATTTGGTAAAACCAAATAATTCTTTTCACAAATTCGAAATCCATTATTATATAAATCATAAAATTTTTTATAATTATAATTATATTGATTTTCTCGATTAGTATATTCATATACATCATTAACCTTTTCATCATGTGTATTACTAACTTTGTAGTTCATCAAAATGTGTTTCTCATTTTCTATTTCCTGATTATATTTTTGTGTCAAATTATGTTCATACATATTATATGAAAGCTCGTTTTTTTTTAAATTTTCGACACAATATATATCATCTTTATTTTCAGCACTATCACAAATGCCATTTGGGCTTATATCCAGTTTTAAATTGTTTTTTGTAATATTCATTAGTAATTTGTCTTTATAAGGATATATTTTATCATTCATATAATTATTATAGGAATAAAAATATTTATTGAAAAATAAAATAAACGTTCTATAAGTACAATTATTTAATTTCCAAATAGAATATAATTCCTTGTTGTAATAATAGGAAATATGAGAATCAATGAAATGCTCACATGTTATAAAACCTGTTTTTGTTTTTATTTTATTTATAAAAAATGGGAACGATAAAAATGTTAATAGTGTATTTTTTACATTATATGCTGATTTATATAGTAATAATTTTAATTTCGGAAAAAAATATTTATTTATAAAATTTGATATACTTTCTAAAACCCCAAGCATTATACATGTTTTATAATAAAATATGTGAGTATATTTATTTGCTCCATTATAATCTATAGATACAAAATTTGCATATTTTAAGTTCGATTTAGTTTGATTATTTATATTATCATCTAATTTATTTCCAGCATAACTTCTTTTTGTTTTATTTATTGGAGGTAGCTGATTCAATATTTGTTTCCTTTTGGTTTTCTTCAATCCCCATTCTTTTTTTAAATGCATGTTCCAAGTAAATATATTCGATTTATATGCAAAGATTTGAAAATTGCTCATTAATAATTCGAAAATCGAAAGGAAAATATTAATAATACAAAAACGTTCAAATAAAATTTCAGAAAATGATGATTTATCTACTTTTTGTAAATATCCACATGATTTTATACTAGATTGATGATCTATTCCACTAACAAAAGGATCTAAATTTTTATTTTGTAAACTATTATCATTATTCATTTTATCAGATTCAGTTATTTTACTATCATTTTTTATTCCTTTTTCAGAACTTGAAATAATAGTGCCTTTTTTTGTTACATTTTTTTCTCTCTTTTCAAACAGTTCATTTGTACATTCATTATTATATTTATAAAAAAATTTGGCTTCTTCAGATAAACCATTTTCAACTCCATTATGTTTCTTTGCTTTGTCATTTCCCTTATGCATACGACTAAATCGGATCCTTTTATTTGTTTTTTTTTTACACATATAAATTTTTCTTATAAATTTCAAAAGAGCTGTTGTAATTGTTGTTTTTCTTTTATAAACATTTTCAACATTCCAGTTCATTTTTTTAATTTTTTTTAAAAATAAATGTAAAATTCCGAATAACTTTTTTAGTGTTTGTCTTTTAGTATGACCATATATATCTTCCTTATTATTTTTGTTAGCTTTTCTGTCAAATCGCATACTATTTTCTCTATCTATTTCAACACCAACGTTTTCAAAAAAATAGTAATATTTTTTTAACATGATTATACATATCACCATTACACTGATATAACATATAAATAAATCAATCAAATGGATATAATAAAAGAAATATTTCTCATGAATTTTTATTCCCATCTTATTTATATCTGAAATATTTTTTACATTTTCTTGTGCATTACTTGTGTTATAACATTTTGAGTTCTCCAATTTTGTTTTCAAATCATATTCATTCGTTTGTTTTTCACAATTTCTGTTTCTCTTTTTTTCCAGTTTCTCTTGTCTTTTTTCATATACAAAATAGTTGCTTAAAATAATTCGAAGGAATATCAATTGAAGAAAAGGAACATGTAAATATAACAATGATTTTTTTTTTTTTTTTAAGAAATTAGAAATTATGCTTACTATATCATTTATATATATATAAAAGATGGAAGTAATATTATTTATGATAAATATCATAACATCACTTTTTGTCTTCTCATTAATAATATATAAATAGAAAATATATGTAAAGAAGTTATTTAAAATGTTATTATATTTATTTAAGGATATATGATATTCTTCGTCATGCCAATTATTTTCTTTTTTTTCTTCGTTACAAAAATTGTCACACAATATAAATGAATTTATTATATAATTGTTATTCTTATTACATAAATATGTAAGCTTGTTAAAAAAGTTATTTAAAAAAATATGTACATTTTGTTTTTTTCCAAAACTATCTACATATTCTATATTCTTTATTTTTTTTATGAACGGAATAACAATACTCTTGTTTTCGTTATCATTCTCCCAACCTAACGAGTTTCCATAACATAAATCATATTCTCCCATTATATTATTCGACGTGCTAAATAAATTTACATCTTCATTATTTAGTAGTGCATTAAATGAAGGATATCGGTGCATTTCCGAAATACCCTTAAATTTAAAGTTACTGTTACAATTAGATGCGTTGGGATTTAAAAAAAAACAACCATCATATGCAATATTCTCTTCACTATTATATATGCCACCACTTTGATGAGCACTACTTACATAATCTTCATTTTGAACCTTACTATTGTATATTCTAAATGATATCGAATATATTAACTTCGACAATAATTTGATATGAGACAGGAAATTAACACATGTATTATCCGTGCCGTAATCACATATTTCTTTTTTCTCATTTTGCTCAAAATTATTATATAATAAAATATTATAACACATTTGCTTATAAATAGTTGAAAAAAATAACATTGAAAATATATTTCGGTTTTTAATAATATAACTCTCTATATATATCTCAAACAGTATAACAAACATAGGATTATATTGTTTGCAAAATTGGAATAAACTATTTGAACTTATTAAATGTTCTGTTTTTGTCTCGTTTGGAATATTCCATAATTGGGCCTCATCTTTCATTGTATTATAAAAAAAAACAAAATAAAAGATAAAAGATAAATTGTACATATTTTTTTTTAAAAAATCTTGAGAACAAAAATAAAATTCAGCCAAATCAAGTTTAGCATTAAAATTGTTTGTAACACTACCCGAATTTTTATTATTAACATTTTGACTAGGCTTACCACTACTTTCAATATCTTTCTTAAATAATTTATTTTTTATAACATTTTTTATTAAAATATGAGAAAAATCATTTGTTTTTCTTTTCTCACACTCTGAATATGCATCCTCATATTTCTCCAAAATGATCAACTTAATAATATTAAAATAAATATTTTTATTAATAAAACTTTTGTTTTTATTTAATTCATAGTAATAATCATTTTTATAAGCACTACAACTACTTTCACTATCTATGCTAGTATACCCATGCAAATCTGAATCGCTTTTTTTTTCCCTAGATGATTTGACTTCAAATATATAATTTAAATATTTGGGGAGAAAATTGGCTATGCTATTTTCAAAACTTTCACTATCCTTAACAGTTTTATTATTATTCTCTTTTGCATTTGAAAGTATATCTATATTTTTTCCATCTTGTACAGAACCACCAAAATTAGATATGCTTTCATTTGCTATACTAATACTCCTTAAACTGACGTTACTACTTATATCACTATTTTCGTGATCCTCATTTTGTTGTAAACTCAAAGATGCAACTTGTTCATTAGATTGAGAACCCGTATTTTTTGCAAGAATGGGATTAAATTTAAACATTTCATTTTCATTACTAACACATCCAATTGCATTATTATATATTCCATCGGTTTCACAATATGAAAAATATATCAATCTTATAATAAAAATTGCTAATTGTGTATCACGTAAATATTGGTGAATTACATCTACAATATCTTTTACATCTCCCAATAATATAAAAAATGCTATAGCCAAATAATATCTTTTTATTTGCATTAATTTATATGCATTATTTAATAACGCAGTAATCCATTTTTGTATTTTAAAGTCGTTAGATAAAAAGTCATATATTTTATTTTGTTTTTTTATTTTGTAAAATACCATTAATTTTTGTTTCTCATTTTTTGCTAAATATAATAATGCTAAAAAATCCATACATTCATTGAATTCATTATTCTTTTCTTTATCATCTGCATTTATTGTATTTATTTTTTTTATCGTTCTATTTACTAATACATCATGTATATAAAATAGCATTTCCTTATTATGCATATAATAAAATATGTTCATATCTTTAAACAAATTAAATAAACTATATTTTAATATGTTATCTGTCTCTAATTCAAAAAAGTCTTTTTTCGCTATCTCAATATTGCTCAGATTTACCTCGAAAACCTTCGCATTTCCTCGACTTTCGTCATCATTTATATCACTAGCCTTAAAGCTGACACGCTTCCCAACATTCTTTTTTACTTTCACTTTTTTTATTAAATTATTGTCAATATTATCTTCTAACTCATTACGTATATCAATACATAATTGCATCTTGCCTGGTTGGCTCGAATTATTTATTACACTTCGCCTATGTACCATATGACTATAATATCTGTTATTTTCTTTTATTTTCCTTTTCGTTTCTTCCAATCTTCGATTTATTTCTTCTGAAATAGAAACTGGATTAAACAAATCGACACTCAAAAGATCTTTTTTTGTGACATTCATAATAAAAAAACATTTATAATTGGCTATAAAACTTTCCAAATATTTGTATATATTTTTTCCTACCATTTGATTTATAAAATAAAGAAAATAGCAATAAGAATAATGCATATCTATTTTTATGTTAAGTAGAAAATAGCAATTAATATATAAACGGGAAAAAAAGGATGCAACTTGAGCAAAATTATCAAGGGATGAAGAAATATCAATCTCCTTATTATCATTTATATAGTTGAATATATGAAAGTGTTCAGTTTTAATTATTTCTTTTTTTATATTAAAATTAAACATTTCACAATGGCACTGTGATTTATTTTTTTTGTCAGACTTATAAGAGGCTTGACTATTATCGTTATCGCTATCTATGTCACTATTATCATAATCACTATTATTGTAATCATCATCATCTCTTGGTTTGATTTCATCCTCTAAGTCATAGTAAAAACTGTTTAATATGCAAAAAAGCAATAATTGGAAAAAGTCATTTAAATGTGGAATATTCATATGAAGTATCAAAATTTGAAGCATTTTGATTTCTTCAATTTTTAATTGCAAATTTAGTACATTTGAACATTTTAAATAATTTTTAAATTCTTTTTCTTCTTTTTCATATTCTTCGTGCCCTTTTTTTGAAAATTCATTTTTTGTTTCTTCATCATCTTCCCATTCGTCACTGCTAAGTGTGTTATCATCTTTTTTTTTTAAATTATTTTTTTTATTTTTCGAGGATGAAGAATCATCTTCATTGTTAGATTCCTCTGAGTTTTTCTTTTTTTCCTTTTCTGAGTCGTCGTCTGAATATAAATTAAAATCGTCTAGCGAAACTGCATCATTGTCCCAAAAAAATATTGATTTATCTTTATCATTATCCTCTTTTTTTGTTTTTTCATTTTCTTTCACTAACTTGTTTTCATCGATATCCACTTCTCCCATTGAAATACATGAAGTATTTTTTTCATTATTTTTATAAAGCTTCTCAATTTCTGTATTAATGACATTTAAATCGAACAAAAATTGGCATTTTTTTACACATGCTATATCTCCAAACAAATTTGTATACATTTCCATTTTTTTTTTTTCGTCAAATATATAATGTAGAGCACATGATTTTTTTATATGATACTTGTTTTTATTCTTAAATAATTTATTTAGCAATATATATAACAATAATTTTAATGCGACATTTACATGTGAAAACAAACCCATCTTTATATAATTCAATAATTTTATTGGGTGATAAAATATTCTATATGATTTATCTGTTTTAGGTTTTCTTCGTTTTAATTGTGAATTCATTTTATTCTTTGTGTATTTTTTAAAATTTCTAAACAAGTTTATTTTTTGGAATGACAGTGAATTACCATGGCTATTTATGTGACTATTTTCATCGTTATCTACAAAAAAATGATGTTTCGATTTTTCATTTATTTTTTTATCTTTGGAACTTTCTATTCCTTCCTTTTCTGTTTCATCGTCAATCAGTCTTCCTTGGTTAGCTACCGTCTGCTCATATTCAAAACCCATTTTTTTCAAAAAAAGTAAATTATTTTCCAAAAAATATATATTCCTTGAAAAAATAAGATAACTATTTTTATATTTTAAAATATTCCATTTGTTCTTATTCATAACATTATTAAACAAAATTACTGACGCATAATAATAATTTCCTTTTTCTTCTATTTTTTGTGTGTGCAAAGAGGTATTATTAATATGCTTATTTATTTTTTTCATATTTACTAAAAAGCTAGCTACAATAAAATATACATCCTTTCCGCCTGAACAAGTCATAAATATTTTACTTTTTATTTTATTTTGCAATATTTTAGGAAATGAAAGTGATACCATATAAATTCCCTTTCTCTTATTAGAATTTATTGACCCACAAAAACTTACTTCTTCACTAATCAAATTGTTACAAATGTTATTGAAATTAAAAATATGCAATTTCTTGTGTGTAATGAGTGAAACGAAATTATCGTATAAACAAATTTGCACAATATTGGCTATATTTTTAATTTGAAAAAAGTTAATAATTAACTCACTATTTGGATATATAAGATAGAAATTAACAACATGCTTTTTGTTTTGAAATTTTTTATTTATTTTGTAGTTTACATTATCATTGTTTTCTGTTTGTTGTTTTTTTTTATTCTCACTATTTTCCTCCTCAAAATTATCATCAAAATTAACTAAAACGGTGTGCCCATTTTTTATAATTTTCATTTTTCTCCTTTCAAATGAAAAAAGGGAGTTTTCTTCGTCACTTTTAAATATATCATAATTATTTTCATAGAAAATACTTTTACGGTTTTTGCTTACATTTTCAGAGTTGTCAATGGTACTATTTAATGTGCTATATTTTTTTTTATTATTTATTTCGTCGTTATTTCCATAATAGCCAGTGAAATAGTTATTCCCTTGCTTGTCAAAGCTTTTACTATCACCATCATTTTGCACACTATCACGGTTATATGCATGTGATGCCTCCGTATGATTTGTGGCAATGATATATACATTTTGGTAGGATAGGTAAAAATAGGAGAATAAAAAATTGGCATTTATTGGACTAAAAAATGTGAACATATTTTTTAATTTGAGGTTGATATAAATAAAATTCTCCTTACAAATTTGTAATGTTGATATTATAAGCAAATAGGCGTTTTTTTTTCTTTTTTTTTTATTATCACCATAATTATAATCATTTGTGGTGTATGTATATTTAATGGTTAATAAAATTTCTTTCTCATCATTTTTAGTAGCTAAATGAAAATCTTTTATCACATAATCCGTAATTTTAAAACTGCCTTTCTCTACTTGTGCTATGTCTTGTTTAACTTTATTTAAATATTTATTGTTTTCCATGGTATTATCACCATCACAATTATTATTGTCATATTTTGTATCACCCTTTCTTTCGTTTAATATATTAAAATGCATACCTTTATTTTGAGGATTAGATATTCCTCCACATTTATTTTCATCAAATATGCATATCATTTTTAAATTTTGAACGATATTAATTTTTTCCGACTTTAACACAAATATATTTTCACGATTTTTATCAATACACATTAATAAAAAAAAGGAATCAAAATTTTCTATCATTTTACTTTTATATACTAAAGGAATAAGTTTTTTTTGCTCTAAAAATTCTTTTGCTGAAATTGTATTTTTTTTATTTGCCTTGAGATGCTCATAATAATTACAAATTTTATTTGAATAGCTGTAAATAAAATGCGTTTTCAATCTTAAAAAATTGTAAATTTTGTATTTTAAAATATAATATTTGTCTATGTATATGCTGTTTAGGCAACATATAAGAGAAAACTTTTTTGTTGTTTTTCGTTTTGACTTATCCTCATGTTTGACGTCGCTTACAATGTTGCTTGATACATCTTGATTGTTTATGTAACTATTTATGTTCATATCAGTAAATTTATCATTTTCAATTCCTTCATCTATTTTTATATTTTGTATTTCCTGATCAGGGTATGGATCAAAATTTGTGCATTGTTTTAATTTTATGCAAGTTGAGAAATCATAAAGATATAATTTACTATTTAATTTGTCTACCATGATAAGAACATTTTGATTATTATTAAAATCGATATTATAAAAAAGTTGTGAGTTCATGTTCTTTTTGCTCCCATTGTTTAAAAAATGATATTTATTTGTATAACTCTTGGAACATTCATAATTTTTATAATCAAGTATATATCGAACACCTATACTTTTCTTTTTTTTTATCCATATATCATTTGGTTTAATAATAATTTTATAAAAATCCGAATTTTTTGTTGATATTTTTAACGAAAAGGGAGGCATTAAATTGTTTACTACATTTAAAAGTTTTTGTAAAAATATAAAATTCCTTTCTTTTATTTTTTCGGAAGTTCTAGTACTACTAGTATTACTTTCATAATTGATGGTTCTGTTTCCTCGTTTATTTGAATTATTTTTAAGATTATGTATACTATATCTTGAACTTATTCGAGTATTTTTTTCATCATTATAATCTTTATCGAATGACGAGCAAGATGAGTCACTACAGCTAGACAAGTTTATAAAATTTGAAATATAGGATTTTTTTAACTGGTTAAGATAATTTCTAGAATTGTTTTTATTTAGTAAGAAATTATTTAAATAATCACAAACTCGCTTTATTTTCCATTCACCATATTTTATATTATATTCATTATTAGGAATATAAGTATCATCAGTGTATATCGAAATTAGTGAAGTGTTCAATAAGCTATATTCAATCTTAGCATTTATAATATAATTAAAATTTATATTTATTGGAACATTCTCATAGTTTAATATATTTTTTATATATATATTATTATTATATATATTAAATATTGCATATACTGAAAATATCATAAAATCTTTTTCATCACTTGTATTTTCAAATTCGCTAAAATATATACGATTTTTTATTTTATTTTTCATTTTATAGGGAGTAATATCCATATTTGTTCGCTTAAATAATTTATTTTTACAACCATATACTATTAAATATTCGTTTTTTGCTATGCTCATTTTGTTAGAACTATTTCCATTAGATGTGGTAACATTGCTCATAATAAAATTATAATAATCAGATTCATTTTCTTTTTTTACCCAACACCATTTAATATTACTCACCATTTTTTCAAAGTATAGGATATATATTCTACAAATAGAAACAAATGTTATTTTATTTTCACAATTTGTTTGTTCTTTCCATATATACATATATCCATCATAACATATAGAAACTAAGATCGAAACATTTTCACTTATTCCTTCTTTCCATTTAACGGAATATACTCTATTTTGATGATGCAAAATATTTAATAGGAATATATTATTTTTGTCGGTGTATACATTGGGTGCACTATTTTCCCCTTTTTGATCCATGAGGTCATCATAAAAACTGCTTTCGTCGCTACAATCGCTGGAATAACTGCTATCATCACAGTCGCTACTATCACTGCTACCGTTATAATCGTTGATATCACTATAATTGGCACATCCTTCTGGTGTGTTATTCTTTTTGCAATATCCACCCGTAGTTAATGTGCTAGTATTTCCATCGATTTTCTCAGGATCATTATAAAACGATTCAAAATTTATTGATTTTTGATTTCTATTTACATCGGTACATGCTCCTGCTTCATTTAAATATGAATACTCATAAAATAAAGAGCCTTTTGTTTTTACAAACATATTTTTATTTCTAATTTTTTCATTTAATATATAATTAATATCATTTAATCTATTATTGGGCCTTTTTCTTCTTTTCCGTTTTATGAAAATGCCATCCCCATTTTGATCTTGGCATTTTGTATCGTCTTCTTTTATGGGTGCTGAATTGTATATTATATCACCATTAGGAATATTGTGAGATTGATCATTTTTAATATTACTATTTTCATTATTTTCTGGGGAGCATGTATTTGCTAAGTTTTCTGTTGTTTTTGTTTTTTTTTTATGCTTTTCTCTTTCTTTCCATCTTATCTGTTTTCTCTCTTTACTTCTTAAACGTTTTAACAATACTTCGTTGACAAAAAATATGAAAACCATTTTATTTTTATCTCTATGTTTTTTATTTTTTTGCTCTTTCTTTAGCACCCCCGCACCCAAATAAACATAACTTTCACTATCACAATTTTCATTTATTTGCTTATATTTTAATGCTGCATTTTTATTACTAAATCCATATTTTAAAATGTCTTTAATAATTATATCGTAATAATACAAACCTCCATGAGGAAATATATCATACGAATTTAGCGGTTCATAACAATTATGCTCTTTATACCCATTTTTTGGATTTTTATAAAAATCATTTTTATTTATTTTTATTTTTTTGTTTAGGTGCAACAAATCTTCATTATTGTATTCGTCATAACACACGCTACTATCGCGTATATTTGAGGCATTGCCGTGACATGGTTTGCTCATTCTTTGTTGTTTTTGTGTGCACACTATCTATGTAACTATGTATATATTGATGTACTTGCATTCACTGAATTGTGATTTATGTGTCCTTGCTATATTTTGTTATTTTCCGTTCGCGAAATCCTTTTAGCTTTTCATGACGGCTCGTTTTTTTTTGTTATATTTATGCTTAACGTTTAAAACGGTTGAGTACGATTATGCTGACCGTTTTTTTATACTTATATATGTCTCGTTTATGTACTTTTTTTAATTTTAGCAGTCTTTATTTTGCTAAATATGCAAATGTATTTATATATATACTGAATGCATACATATATATACATGTTGTTTCTACTTCCATACACGGCTTGGAATTATTTTCTTTTTATGGAACAATTCCAAAGGTTTAAAAAAATTAAAAACGTAGAAATGATATTTAAAAAGTGGAAACAACAAGAGTAGATATACATAAAAAAATATAAAATTAACGAAATTAACGAATGATGAACTGCACGCAATATACGATATAAATTAAAGGAGTAAAATAAATAAAAAAGGTAAAAAAACATATATATATTATTGTATCATACATATGAAAAATTTCAAATTATGCAATTGTTATTTAATTTACTTTTGCTTTTTATTTTGCCCTTTTCAATTTTTTCTAATTTTTTTATATTCTTAAATTCTTATACTTTTTTTCAACGCATTATTAATCGCTTCCCACAATTTTACCTACTCCATGCTTACTATAAAATAAAATTTATTATACTCAAAAAAATATATGGAATTAGTGTAATTATTTTATTTTATATTTTTCTTATATAATATTATAATTGATGGGAATTTAAAAAAATATATTCTTATTTTACATATACCTATAGTATGTAAATTATAAATATTAATGACCATGCATATGCTATATGTAATTTTAATTGAATGTTTTATTAAGGAATAATTTGTGGAAAAGGCTAATAAAATGAAATAAATTGCAAACGATAAACATTATGTACATATCTAGCTATTAATTCATTTATATAATACAATATTTTCTTGAAAAAAAAAAAACGAAAAAAATATATGACTTTGTCATAAGAAAATGATTTATGCGTATGAACAGGCAAGAATAGTCTTATTGTATGTTGCTAGCAATTCACATAATATGTATTGCATATATTACGTTTTTTACGGTCTCATTGTGACTATAACACCAAAGGTTACACTGTCAGTATATATAATAAGTTGGCTTTAAAGCAAAGCGATTATCTTGCATATCTATATAATTATCCCTATGTTTGATGTTTTTTTCATTTGAAATTTTGTACTTTTTTTATGACTCCGCAATATGCATATGTGCATATATTCACATGATAGACAAATTTGGTATATTAAAATAAGTCAATTAATGAAAAAAGTTGTTAAAAAATTGTTGTGTGCATATTTGCACAACAAAGAAACAAAATTAAAAAAAATAGCGAAATGAAGTGATATATTATTTATATTTTGGAAAACAAGTATAATATAAATACATATATAAAAAATTGAAAATGCCATTTTTTGTCAAATGGCAGGCAAGTAAATATATAATAAACAATTTTTTTCATCATTATTCAAAAAAATATATAAAAAAATAATAAAGGTAATACCTATTTAGTAACCTGCTAATTTCCCTCGTCTTCCCATATATACTTGGGAGATGTGTCTGTTTTTTGTGTAAGAATTTTGGCCCCATTTTTTGTGATAAGTATGGTGTGCTCAAACTGAGCAGAATAATAATACCTTGAATTTGATAATGTCCAGTTATCGGGCCAAGTAATAAAATCACAAGAACGCTCCGTTATAATTGGCTCGATTGTAAAAACTAAGTTCTCACACATTTTTCTATCATCGTCATTTAATGTATGTATAATAAAAGGCTCCTCATGAAAGTTTTTCCCAATATTATGCCCACATAAATTGGGGACAATAGAATAATATTGATATGAATTATTTTTTTTTTTCAAATAATCATCCATAACTTTTGCTATATTTTTAAAAGGAACACCCGGCTTACATATACTTATAGCTTCCATAGTACAATCATAAGCAGTTTTAATTAAATCTCTATTTTTTTCAAACATAAATTTTTTCATATTTGCTATACCTTGATTACTTGTATCAAAAAATTCAAATTTTCTATTCGTTTCTTTTCTATTTTTATCCTTTTCCATTCCCTTTTGATATATATACTGTTGAAGATTGTTATATACTTCTCCTTTTTTTGGATTAAAAATAAAATCTTCATCATATCTGCGATGAAAATTTTCAAGTTCGTCTTCATAATTTTCAGAAACATTATTTGGGCCACCATTATGTGTATAATAGCTATGAGCGTACGGACTTTCCCCCAAAACAGAGTTAGTATTATCATCATATTCTTCTATGTATTCATTTTCATGTTCTTTCGAATTTGGTGGATTATATCTAACTTTTCTAACAGATGGATATTTTCCCTTTTTAACTATTTTATTTGTTGTTAAGTCGAAATTATATTTTAGAATATATTTTGTATGTTTAGTTCGAAGTTTATCATTTAAATATATATAGTCATAATTTTTTTTCCGTTTTTTTTTTTCTTCTTTTGAAATTTTTTGAACAATAAAACTTTCACACATATCAGCATGGTATCCATCTTTATACACACTTATATCCACCTTTACAACATCATTTTCATATAAAACATTATTATCTGGTATACCATGACATAATATTTCATTTATTGATATACATGAACTTTTAGGAAATAAATGATAATTTAATGGAGAAGGATAAAATCCATTATTCACACATTTATTTAATATATATATATCTATATCATTTGTTGTTATACCTTCACATATTATATATGATATATCATCCATTAGTTCTCTAGCAAATTTGCAATTTCTTGAAATCATTTCAATATCATAATCAGTTTTTACATTATCATATTCATATTTATTTGTAGTGGAATATGTTTTGTGACCATTCTCCGTTTCATTATTACTATTTCTCATTGATATACATTCCTTCGATTTTGAATTATTTTCATAATTTACATAAATAGGCGTACCTGTTTTGTGATAATTTGGCCTTTCAATATATTTTGGTAAATAATATTTTGGAGATAATATACCTTTTCTTTGTCTACCAACATATGAAAAATTTTCAAATAATTCAGTCTCTGTTAAATGTGAATATAATTTATTATAACTTTCTTTACATTTCATAAATTTTTTATCATGATCTGTTATTCTTATACTTGGATGAATAATTTTTCTTGTTTTGAAATTTTCAATGTATTTATGATATGTTGGTAATTGTTCTTCTGAATAATCGTTTGTGTTTTTTTTAACATTAGTATGGACTGTGTTTGAAAAACCTTCACCTGAACTGTTAAGGTTATATTGCCTTTTAGATTTTTCTTTTTTGGCTAGCAGTTTTTTTTTTTGTGGGCATGTAGTTATAAGAAAGTTGTAGTGATGATAACGGATGTCATTTTTATTTTTACTAATTTCATTGGGATGTATATAATTATAATGCTTCTTTTCCCTTACACATTTTACATTTCTTTTTCTGTTCCCTCTTGTCCCATTTTGGTGTATAATTCGAAAATTGCTATTATTACTATTTTTTTTGCATAAAAATGTACCACAGAAAAGCAGTAACAAAAAAATATGAACGTTCATAATTTTTTTTTCACATTATTTGTTTATTATTATTACAGCAAATGAGGGATAGGAAAAAAAAACATAGTAATGAATTTACTACAGTTTTAGAGAAACTCAAATGAATATTCTCAAAAAACTATTCTTTTCATAATTCCTTTTTTTTATTATTATCTTATTTTTTCTAGGTATAGTTGAATAAAATGCGGAATTTTACCACAAAACTTAGTATATGTAAAAGTTTCCCAAATGTGATGGAAGCATAAAATTAAAAAAAAAAAAAAACAAATAATCATAATGGTAGTAACACAGGTATTCATATAAATATATATAATATTACATTATATGCACAGTACATTTAATACTATTATATTGGCACGAATGAGTTCCATGTGTTTGTTATATTACATATTTTGTATCCTAGCCCATATATAAATATATTTTTATAATCACTTATACCATATTAAACATGAATTATTATAAAGGAAAGATAAAAAATAGTTTTTCTACTTTATTATTATATCATTTAATAATATTTTTTGCGAACATGTGTAACTAGTTTTAAAAATCACAAATACATTTACCACAAGGGAAGATGTTTTCCTTTGATCACCCGATTTATTTGCAATATTTATACAAGTATATTTTCATATTATATTTTAAAAGTTGTTTAAATACCAAAAAAAGAAAAATAAAAAAACAAATTAAAAATAAAATAAGTAACCAAACAAAAAACAACTGAAATTATGAAAATCCTAAGGAAGCAATAATATTACCATTGTAAGTGTTACGTATAACTTACACTTGAGTTATAACATAAACTCTGTTTTTATTTTACTAACTTATTTATTGTTCCAACTTTGTTTCATTGTTTTTGTAAAATATTTCTCCTGTTCATACTTTTCTATACTAAAAAGAGATCGGTTATTATGTCCTTTATTGTTTTATTTTGAAGTAGAACTATCTTTATATAAAGGATTTGGAATTGGTATATCATTTTCATACAAAATTTCAAAAAAAAAATGTGGATATTCATAAAATGATTGATTTATCAATGCATAATTGATTGTATGTTTCACTGAAAAAAAGTCACATTCATTTTTTTGTGAATTTTCGATTTCTTCAAAAGTCTGGTCACCTGTTTGATCATTTTGTTCTTCGGGTATTTCCCCAACCACGTCTTTATCGTTGTTATCAATTTTGTTTTCCTCGTTGTTGGGTTCCTCTACCTTTGTCCCGTTTTTTAAATAAATGCGGAGAGAGCCCAGGTTTTTAAAGAACTCGCTCAACTTGGATTGCAGACTTTCTGTTTTTGTACACAGTGTATTTAAGAGCTGAAGAAACGTCGAATTTTCACTTACATTATCTCGTGTTATAAAAAAATTTAAATTTGAAAATGTAACTTTAACAGTCCAATAAATAATACTATTACGTATACATGTTTTGTTTGTTTTATGCAAAGTTGTATATATAGGTGCTTTTAATAAATGTATTTTTTTTTGCTTAAAAATATGAAATACTTTTTTATCTCTATAATATCCCCAAATATTTGATTTATTTTCATAATCATTTACTTTTATAAATTTATAATTTCCTTCTACAATTTTTTCAACATTTTGTAAAAATAAAAAATCTTTATACAAAAGTTCATCATTAAAATTATTTCTTCCTATATGTTTTATTTTAAAATCTTTTTTTAATTTATTTTTACAATTAAATAATTTTTTATGATTCTTAGAACACTCTAAACAACATGTCCTAGCTTCACAAAATGGACATTTATATATGTACATATTTTTTTTACATACATAACACATATTTTTATTATCTTCATCAAATTTTATTACACTATCATCATCTGAATTTAATTCTTCATTTTTGTATTTATTAATGTTCGAAAAATAATCTATTGCATTTTTAAGTATATCATTTTGTTTTATTTTATAAGGATTATCATCAATATAATTTTCATTTGTTTTGTCATCATGTTTGTCTATGTCCATTGTTTTTGTGATATTATTTGTATGACTATTTTGGGAAGGCTCATAATTTGTGTATAATTCATTTGGTTGCATATTATTTTCATCATCGTCATCCTCATTTTCTTCACATTTGTTTGAACTATTTATATTTAATTTATTTTCCAAATTCGGAACTAAATTGGTAAAACTATTTTGTATGTCTTCATTTTCATCTTTGGAGTTATCCTCCAATTTATGTTTCTTTTCAAAGTTATTCACCCTATCGGTCATTATTAATTTTCTTTTTTTTCCATTTTTATTAAAATTATTTATATAATTATTTTTATTTCTATATTTTATATTGCTATTACTAGCTATGTTACATACCTGCTGCATATTATTCACATTTTGATATTCTTCATGTATTATATTATTATGCATGTACATATTATTTTTATTAATATGATGGCTATTCATGTTTAAGTTATTAAACTTGTAATTGCATTTATTATTATTATTATTATATAAAGAAGGCGGTAAGTAGTTCCCATCATATCCATAAATAGTATTATTAGTCCAATTTTCACAATTTCTATTTATATTACCTTCAATAGACGAATCTTTATTAATATTATTAATGTTACTAGCTTTATTTGTAAAATTATTAAAAAAAAATTTTTTTTTTTTTTGATTATTTATATGGCTGTATGGCTGTATATTATTATAATTTTTAAAAATTGGAGGATTTATTTCCTTTTTTTTTATATTATCATTATTTTGTAGGTCTTTAAAATGTGTATTGTATTCCTCATTGTAACTTTTATTATGATTATTTATATTTCCTCTTTGGTTTAGTTGATTATTTTGTTTATTGGAGTTCCATAAACCATCAGTACGATTTGGTTGCCTGCCCTGATATGGCTCCATTTCTTTCATGTACGATATTTCTATGGGATAGTTTTTTCGATCCCTAAATTTGTATGCTCATTCCTCTCCTACTATTGTTGTTATTACTATTATTATTTTTAATTTTGTTATTATTTAAGGTTTTCAACAAATTGAGACGTTGTAATTTTATTTTTGAGACATTTTATTTTTCGTTTTATTTAAAAAAAACAAACCACGTATATATATAAGTTTATATAAAACAGGATGATAATAAAATATTCGATAAATTTAAATATTTTCACTACATTATATATTTAAATTTGTTTTATTTTTCCCATTTCATTTACTACCTATTTGTTAAGAATATATAGAATATGTAACTGAAAAAAAACTCAATTTAAAAATACAAATTTTGTTTCATTCGTTTTGTATTTTATATTTTTTTCAAAAAAAAAATATATAAATAATAGAAAGTGAAAACCACAAAACATTAAATTAACAAAATGGGGGTAAAACAATTTCTTATAATACTTGAAAAAAAAAAAAAATTATTTTCGCTAATAGGCAAAGATAAATGTTGTTTTTTTTTGCCGCCCTGGGAATGATATGCATAGGACATTTTTACAAAAATACGAAAAAAAAATATACATATTTTTTTTGTTTTATTTGGCCGTTTTGTCATTTTGCCATTTTGCCATTTTATTATTTTGCCATTTTACCATTTTACCATTTCAAAAGTGTCTTTACTTAAAATGAAAACATACCGACTAACAAGTGACACCAAATAGCGGTTCGCTTTTTTAAGAAAATGAAATAGCAATAATGAAGTGCCAAAATAATGGGTATAATTTTTTTTTACTAAATGGTTATAAGAGTTACAAAAAAAAGGAGGAGAGTGTTAATAATTAATTGCATTGAAAAATATTTAGCCTAACATTTTTCTAAATACATAATACTATTTGTATATACATGTATAGTATATATATTTAAAACAAAAAAGTAACAAATATGACTTGTAAAAATAGCCAATATTTTTTAAAAATACTAAAAAAAAAAAAATAGAAATAGCCACAATACACGTATAATAAGTAAAGTATTGAATATGCGGAATTTCATATATGGATATATGCTAGTAGCATTTCCCAATTGAGGAAAGAAAGGTCGAAATGCATACAATGACTTATCATTATCGTCTATAACGTTTCTTCTTAAAATTAAAATATAGTTGTAGGATTCCTCTGCTAAAAACATTTCGAAATCCTCTATGTTTATCGTAAGACCATTCTGAATTAATAATTTTAAATGCAATATCTATATATGGAGGGCCACCGTGAAAAACAATTAAAACAGTCCCTTCTTCGTCACAAGGACATATTTTCCATGAGGGTTTTTGATTTGAATTTAATAAATTTGTATAAAATATATTAAATTTATATCCACATATATATTTTGGTGGTGTATTTTCATAATCATAGTGAGTTTTATTATATTTATTCCAATCAAAAGATGTTTTTATTCGATTAAAATATAACGGTTTTCGTGATATCATTAAATTATTTTTTAATAAAGTTGTTATAGTATTATTAATATGATTGTTACTTTTATAAGTTACATCCTTTAATATTATTCCATCTTTATTTCCTTTTTGTCTTTCTTTTTGAACAAAATGATCATAAATTTGTTTTTCTTTAGTAAACAATTTATTTATCATATTAAAATGATTATCATTAATTTCATCACCTTTTTCTAAAATATCACTTTTTTTTATATTTTCATATTTAATATGGGTATCTTCCCTCTCTTCTTCGTCTTCTATATTAGTATCTATAATATTTTTTTGCAATCTTAAGAAAATATTTTCATTAATTTCTTTTCTTTCTTCTAATTCTTCATGTGGTAAATATACATGAACATTTTCGTCATCTTCAAAAGTTTCAAAAGGTAGCAATTCGATACTTTTGCATTCAAAAATTATTTTTTCACTATCATCAATTTCTTTTTTTTCCTGGTTTGTTCTCCTATTTTGGCTTATCCTAAAGAAGAAATAAAAAAGAGAGAAATCAATGAATATACACAGCCATTTGGTATTTTTTTTTTTTTTTTTCATTTTAGCTAGCTATATAAAATTTTATTTGGCTAGCTAAAAATGCACACACACAAAATGGATATATTTGTAATAAAAAATAAAAATGTAAAACAGAGCCCTAAATTAAAATTAATGAAAAATTAATTTCAATCATTTTTAAGAACAACTGTACTATTATTGATATAGCAATATTTTAGTTTGTTATATTCTTTAGAATGTGAATATAACAAGTGAATTAATTGCAGAGAGTGATCATACAATTGTAGACATATATAAACATACTTTTTTTTTTCAAAGTGCCCAGTGGTAATGTTAATTTTTTTGAGTAATCTGTTCCTAAAATCATCAAGGATATATTTGGCTTTAAAAAAAGGAATTTTTAACAAAATATTATTCCAAAAAATTGAGTCAAACTTTTCAGTATCATTTGTAATTATTTTATTTTTTATTTTATGTTCATATGTTATTAATTCATCATAATCCTTATTTTTAAAAAATTCTTCAATTTTTTTATTTGTTTTTTCATCTAGTTCTTTAGCTTTATAAGGCTCATCATCATTAAATTTGTTTAAATAATATTCACAAAAAAAATAAAGAGAATTCCAGTAATTATGATACTTCTTTTCATTAAAGAGTCTATCATGCGAGATAAGTAGCTTTATTTGTTTGGTGCAATTTTCTAAATCACGCTCGTTCAGGTCTATAAAAAAAAAAAATAAGTTATATCATAAATCGAGATATATACATTTCCTATGTAGGAAAATAAATAAAGTTTATTTATTTTCTCATTTTTTTCGCTTTCATTTAAATACCTTCTAGCATGTAATAAAATGGAGTTAAATAATTTTCCAAGTATACATTTTGAATAGATTCCCCACTGTCAATTTTAGTTGCAATTCTAAATATGTCCACTATTTGTATATGATTATGAGATATCCTATCATCTGATGATTGTATTTGTTGATTTATAAAAAATAATTCTTCTTGTTCAATATATTCTTTAATATTAATTTGGTTTCTTTGTTTTTCTAATTGAAGTTTATAATCTTCAAACATAGCTCTTTCTTTATCTCTTTCTTCTCGTCTTTTTTTTACTTGCTCTATTTCACTAATTTTTGATAAAGAATTTTCAAGTAAACTATTAGTTGTTACTTTTATTTTGTTACCATGTTTTATTTTTTCATATTTATTTTTTAATTTCCAAACAAATGGAGTAGATAATGTATTATCTCCAAATGGATTACATTCATCAGTATAATTAAAATGATGTTTCATTAAATTTTCTCTTTCCTTTTTGAGATCTTTTACTGTAATAGTTTTTTGATCTTCATCTTTGTTTTTATCTTTATTTTTTTTTTTTTTTTTTTTTTTATGTTTTTCTTTTCGTCTTTCTCTTTCTTCATCACTTGATGTGTCTCTTCTATGTTTCTTTTTTTCTTTCTTTTCTTTTTCTCGTTTTTTTTTATGCTTTTTTCTCAATGTTTCATCATCACTGCTACTTGTTCTGCTTCCAGATGAACTTTCATCACTACTGGATGTACTTTTTCCATGTCTTCGTTTTTCATATTTTCGGCTTGACTTCTTATGTGAATGTTTATAACTTTCACTTGATTTTGAGTCTAAAGAGGTACTACTTCGGCTAGTACTATACCGTCGTTCCCTATGTCTATGCTTATGTGCCTTTTCATCACTCCTTTTGTTATATTTACTTTTTTCTGGATAGGATGACCTACTCGATGAAAAACTTTTATCAGAAGTTTGATCGGATGATAGGCTTCCCATCATGTTAATTCTTTACAAATTAAAAATTTTTTTTTTTTTTTCACCCCTTTTTTACATATTTATGAATATAAAAATAAGGGGGTAGCCATATTAATAATTATGGACATATTTATCAACCCTGGAATTGCTATGGTCATATTTACATTAACATCGAAATGTTTGTCGTAATAAAATTGTGTATGAAGTTAAAAATAAAGAATATTAGTATGCCACGAGAATATATATTGATATAAAATAACGTAAAAAATTACGAGGTTATGTATTTTTTGTTTCTACATGAGAAAATATAAACAAGTAATTATGGCAAGCATCCAACAAAATTTCACCCTCAGTAATATATTTTTTTTTTTTTTGTCATATTTTATTATAATATATTTTTTAAAAGTTATAATATATTTTTATATGATGGTGAAAAAAATATTACAACAATTAAAGAGGGGATACATACATAATATAATAATTATACGTGCGAAATTTTGAATTTTTTTAATCTTTGGTTTGTGCATAATAATTTTATGTATTTTTGAGTAGCAGCCAAATTGCTACATAAAATGGTATTATATACTACTACCATTTTTATATATAAAATTGCTTGCATATTTTTGCCACGCCTTGCTTTATTTTCTTTACTATATATAATATACAATAATTATTTATTCCTGAAAAAATTAATATATTTTTTAGCCAACAATGGAATAGCTTTAACTAACATAATATTGCACTTGTAATGCTTATCAGTTTTGCCATTTTTTTAGTAGCCAATATTGGCTATACCTTTAAGGCTAGCCCTCACTTTAAGCACCACATTTTTAAGGAATACGATGGGGGTATGCCCATGTATATATACATAAATATATATTATATACATTTTTTTATTTGCATTTTTGGGCTAGTTATATGGCGAGAAATTAGCTAAGTATACAGAAGCCAAAATCCGGAACGACGTTTTTTCGCCCCATAATTTTTATACCTCTTGTACGAATATAAAACTATAAATTTAGTATTAAAAAATATAATTTTTTTTTCTTTCTTTTTTTTTTTTTATTGTTGATCCTTCCATTTTTATGGTTGAACCTCCAATGATGAAAAAAAAACAAAAAACTAAATAAAAGTTTGTAGAAAACCAAAGGTCATTTCTTTTACCTTGTTATTATTTTTGTTGACCCTGAGGAGGCAAATCTTTAAATATTTCAAAATTAAAGAAAAAAGGAAAAGCTGGATTTTTTCCACATCCCTTAAATTGCATATAAAATGGAAGGAAAATACCAACAAAAATAAATTTAGAAAATTAAAATATTTTGAAAATATTCAACATTTTTAAACGAAATAATATATACATATTTTAAAGCTATTTTTTTAGCCTAAATATGTAGGAAACTAATATATATAAATATGTTATAAAATTTAGAAAAAAAAAGAAAACATATAATATGCATGCATATGTATGTATGGCACAATAACCACCTTTTTGAATGCCCAGTTTGTTCCCATTGTTTCTCGTTCGAATGAACAATAATAAAACATGGTTTTATTCCTCTCTCTATATGATGCATACATGAAATTGCAAACTACTTCCCAAACAAGTGAAATTCTCAACAACAATTGGGAGCACACTACTTATGCTAGGCAAACATTTTAATATGAAATTAAATTATATAAGTAGCCATATTCATGCTCTATAAACATTTTTAAGTATAATTATATTAACTTTTTTGGGGGGCAATAAAAAACACAAATTGTTGTAGGATATAAAAAAATAAATATAATTTTTTAAAACCATAATAAAAATATACAACATGATTTTATATTATCACACTGTCTCTTACACCTTTTTTTTCACTTATTATATTTGTTAATTAAGAAAATTTTTTTATTGCCATCCTATATATTTATGAAAATTTTGATTATGTGATTAGGACAACATTTTTTAACTAGGTATACAGCAAATTTCGATATAACTATAATGTAAATTTATTGCTTTTATTCTTAAATGGTTGTATAAAACTTTTCAATAGGTCTTGCACATTTATATTCTATGTTATAAAAACGGCGTGTGCATGTGAAATGTAAAGATATATATTCAAAAAATGGAAATTGAATAATTGCATTAATAATTTTTTAATGAATATCAATATAGTATATTATATTATTGAAGCATAAAACGAACACCCCTAATATGTTTAACGATTACTAATAAATTAGGAATAGCTACACCTATATATATAATACACGCCTTTATCCTCATTCGTTTGCTTAGCCTCATTCGTTTGGCTACCCTTTTCATTGCTTTATCTTTTCTTTTTTAACTGTTTGTATGACTAAATTTAAATATAGGAGTAAAAAATATGTACATCCTATGCATGTAATAGAATGTGCAAGAATAAAATTATTAGATTAGGTTAGGGACCTTTAAAAAAGGGAAATATTATTATAATATATTTAATAAATCATTGAGAAACAAATAAAAACACACTATTTATATATAATAATTAAATCTTTGATTTTTTGTGATTTATTAATTCAAGTTTAACAATACTTAGGAGAGAAAAAAAGGAAAAAATATTCCATATTACAATATTTGGCTATATACTTTTTTTTTTCTTGCCGTTCAGGACGAAATAAGAGAAGAGTGTGGCAATAGGGTAAATTTTATTAACAGTGCAGGAAAAAAAAAAATAATAACAATAATAATAGCAATAATAAAAATAATAGTATATATCAATAAATAGAAAATTTAATATTACATATTCATAGCTATATTGCTAAAAGTTAAAACAAACTTAAAGGGTGTTTGGAGAATACAATTTTCATAATTGCCATTGATGGATTGTGAAATAAAAATTTTGTAAAAATAAACAGCTTCACATTCAATTGTGAGCAATATATATATATTGAGAAACACATTGAAGAAAATTTTATCGAATAAATTTCCTAATATAAGGAAATAAAAACTTAATAACATCAAAAGAAAAGGAATAAAATATTTTTTGTTTTTTTTTATAATAAAATAACGTGATAAAAATGACATTAGGCCCAGTAGTTACCGGAACATCAGTAATAGCGCTGAAATACAGAAATGGAATAATGATTGCAGCTGACAAAAAAGGTAAAATTTTTATGTAAAAAAATAAAAGCAATAATTATTAGTAATAAAAATAGTACATAGTTTGTTATATATATATATGGATACATACATGTGCATGTTTTTTTTTTTCCTTTTTATGTTTACAGCTAGCTATGGAAGCTATGCAAAATTCCAAAATGTGCAAAGGATTTTCAAGATAAGCAACAAAACAGTAATGAGCTTTAGTGGGGAACTAGCCGATGCTCAATATTTACATGAATTATTAACACGGGTTAATGTAAATGATGTAGTAGAAAAAAAAAGCAAATATGACTTACACGATACCAAATATTATCATTCATATGTAAGTAGACTATTTTATAATAGAAAAAATAAGCTTGACCCTTTATTTAATAATATAATAATAGCTGGCTTAAATTCACAAGAATATGATGATAATGATAAAGATATATTATTATATTCAGAAAAACAGAATAATGAAGAATATAAAGACATTGATAAAAAGGATTTATATATTGGATTTGTCGATATGCATGGCACTCAATTCTGTGAGGATTATATAACAACCGGCTATGCTCGATACTTTGCCCTTACATTATTACGAAACCATTATAGAGATAATATGACTGAAGATGAAGCTCGTTCATTATTAAATGAATGTTTAAGAATATTATATTTTAGAGACACAACAGCTTCAAATAAAATACAAATAGTTAAAGTAACTAGTAAAGGTGTTGAATATGAAGAACCATATATACTTAATTGTGATTTAAATTCTAGGGATTATATTTATCCATCTACAATGCTTCCCGCAACTGGTTGTATGTGGTAGATGCAAATGGAAACTCTAGTGGCATTTGCTACTAGAACGATTAATACTGTTCATAGTTAGCAGCTACTGCATCTTCTTACACATATTCATGCATATATATGCAAAATTTTTGTTGTGATATTTATTTTTATGTAAATACGCAATTTCCTACATGTACGTACATGTTTTTTTTTTAATTTAATTTTTTAAATTCACCCATTTACGAAAACTTCCACATGTACAGCCAAAACTAAAATGCCTGATTAAAAAGGCAGTCGACCACGCTAATATATAAATAATAAAAACTTATGAAAACCCATGTGAATGGATAATTTGCATGCCAGCAATTGAAACTAATTGCAATCTTTTATTTAAAATTATATAATTAGTAAAAGTTTTTATAAAAAAAAAGGTATGAAATAACGGAGTTACCCAAATGGTACTTACATATACGGCCATGTTAATTGCACATTTAATTACGAATGAAAAAAAAAAAATAAAATAAGTTTTATCTACATATATGTATGACTAAAATAATCATCCCGTTCTGCACTTTTATATTCGTCAATAAGATTTTGTGTAATTTCTTTTGAAGATTCCATTTCTTCAAAATTACCTTGACCATCTGCACTAGAAAACATGGGTTCTTTTTTATAATTTTCTAAAAAGGCTCGTCTTTTAAATAATCTATCAAATTGAGTAACACAACGTTCAAAAAGTGTCGAAATAGATGTATGGTTTGCCATCATAAGTCCACAAACTTTATGTGGTGAAACAATATGAGGTGATTGTTTTGCTAATGTAACTTGAATAGATGCAGGATTCCATTTTATAAAGTTTACTAATTTGCGATCTCTTATTCTTTGTAAACCTTTATGTACTTGTGTAGGATCAGTCTCACCTCTTATTATATTTAAAATCGAAATATACATGCCTCTACGTACAGGAACAGAAACCATAATATTTTTTGTATGCAATAACCTTTTCATAACATCTAATACAGTTGTTTTTTGCACATTAGAAACATGTTTATCTACTGTTATTGGTGTATAAGATGTAACTAAGAAATGACATTTAGGATTAATAATAAGTGAAGAAATTAAACTAATCATATCATTGTTCATACTTCCTGGATATCTAAGTGTTGTAGTAGATGCAGACATAACATTTGAAATTAAATTATTTGTTTGTTGAAATGTAGGATTATTTAATTTTAATTTTTCAACAAAAATACGATTCAATGATGTATTATCTATTACTACTACACTATCTGTACTTAAAATTAATCTCTTAAGTGTTAATATACTATTGTATGGTTGTACAACAACATCACTACTTTCATTTGTTAATAATGGAAAAACAGAAAATGTTTGTATCATCTTTTTTGAATAATTATCATTTAATAATTCTAATAAGTAGCTTCCCATACCACTACCTGTACCACCTGCTATAGAATGAGATAATATAAACCCTTCTAAATTATCACTATTATCTACTTCCCTATCAATCATATCAATTATTTCTTCTTCAACTTTATGTCCTTGACTATATCCACTTCCCCAATTATTACCTGCACCTCCTCCTTCTTTAGATATAAACATATTTTCAGGATTATATAAATTTCTATATTCACTTGTTTGTATACTATTAATAACACGGGGTTCTAAATCGAATAATAATGCTCGTGGGATAAAATGTTCATCATCTGCTTGATAAAAGAATATATCTTTCCGATCCTCATTTAAAAAATTATTATTTTTTAGTATACCTTCCTGATCAATGTTATGCTCATTACATAGTTGCTTCCAGAACTCTACCCCAATTTGATTCCCACATTGTCCACACTGTAATGTTATTATTTCGCGCGGCATGTCTTCTACCTTGCACCGTTCTTTCTATTTTGTATATGATCACAATTCTTTTCCTATTTGCTGTGCATATATAGAGAATTAGCTACTTGCATATGGACACACGTATGTACTACAAATTGGAATATGCCCAATACGAAATTGTGTGTACAATTGTAATTACTTAATAGTGTTGGAAAGGAAGTAAGAACAAAAAATAAATGAAACAATTAAAAATATTCACATTTAGATTCATAATTTATTGGTATACAATTGGCTAGACTATTGCCTTTCGCTTTTGTTTTCAAAAAAAATAATCTTCACTACTTGTGTAATTATATGATAAATTTTTTTTTGTCCTTCTTTATGAAAATATAAATAATTATCATATGCTTTTATGTGTTTATTTTCATCATTTGTGTAGAAGAAAAAAATAAAATATAAAAAAAATGAAAACACAACAATATAAAATAATAGTGAATATATTATGAGATGACTAAAAATAGAAATTTACATATAAATATAAAAAAAAAAACAAATTTATAAATCGGAAGATTACTTAATATTAATTAGTTTAAGAAGTTTATCTGAAATTTTCATATTTATTTTATTTTTTTTTGTAAGCATTATTATGAATATATATTTTTTTTCTCTTCTCTCATTTTATATATACACATTGCATAGTATTAATTATGTATATATCCATGATATGTTTTATCTTTAAAAAAAATATATAATTAACACATGATTTTTTTTCATTTATTTATTGTTAATTTTGTAAGGATACCTGTTTAATTATTTTTTTTTATAAATTTTATGGAATTCTTAAAAGTGCTTGAGCATACATGTGTAAGCCCTGTTTGCCCTTACACAGTTTACGCGTGACATCATTTTATATCTACACTATGGCAAAGCAAGCTGATAAATACGTTGATAAAATATACTGACAAAAGTTAAACGGGATAAAAGTATATCTGCTAATGCTGTAGTGATAGTGAAACACGTTTGGCGGCCTTCAAATGGAGAGACATTTTTTAAGGCCCCTTTAGTGTATTTGTAAAAGGAGGGTATATTTTTTTTTTTTTTTTTTTTCAAATATAAATAGTAGCCCAAATTGGTAAATACATTTTCATGTGCATTACTCATAAGTTTTGCCATACCAATGGTGATATGCTTTTTCAAATTGTCTACGCTTTAAATGTGGAAAACTATCTCTTACTAAATTTACAAAGGGAGTTTGAGAAAGAAATAAAAAAAAGATATGCTGAATAAAAGGCATAGACAACCTTTGCATGTATACACTAATTGTAGTTTTAATTAACAAACGATTAAAGTTTAATTTAAAAAATGAAATAAAAAATAATGCAAACGTGCAAGACTTACGCAAATTATATAGTAAAAAAATTGATAAAAACAAATTAGGGTATCACATATATATATGTTCCCCTCTTCTACTGATTAAACAGATTAGAAAAACGGCATATCCACTTGCTCAAAATGGAGAACAGCCAAGTAATGAAATATAAAAATAAACATAAAAAAAATTATAGAAAAAGGGATGATGTCCCATTGTTAAATCGAACAAATACATAAAATATAAATTAATTATAATACAACTCGGTGATGTGTTAAAATATAAAGTATAGTTCCCATCGATCAATGCTAGTGACATATTTTCATTTTATATGATTATAGTCGGTATATAATGAAATAAAGAAATGTTCAATCGATTTCCATAATATTGCTAAATGATAATTATTGTCATTCTTTAAGAATGAATTAGTAAAAGGGAAATTATTATTTTGCATAGCATCTGATTCGTCAGAACTTCCAGATTTATTATTATTAACTTTTTTAAAATCCGAAAAAAAATTTAAATCATCTATTGTTAATTTAGGTTCAAAAGGTTTTTCATAAATTTTTTGATAACATTTTTCATCACAGTAATCCATAAATTTTAATAAATGCATTTCATATTTTTTTTCTGAATACATATTACTATTATAAAATAATTTTAAATTATTAATTGGATTATTTGGTTGTGTATTATATTCTATATAATCTTTTTTATTTATTATTTTTTGCACATGATTATCATATAAAAACTTTTTATGTAATATTGATATAATATTTTCTGCTACTATATTATTCATATTTTTTGTAATTTGATGCGGATAATTTCTTTTAAATTTATTAACTTTTATCGATGAAACTAATTGATCTATGTCTGCACAATTAAAAAGATGTGTTAGTATAGAAAATGTATATGTATCTACATAATCATTCATATACTTTTCCTTTAATTTTTTAATTGTCTTAAGTAAATGGATATAACTATTATTATATTTATCACCGAACATTGGCCACTGTTTAAAAGTTAATATATTATTTCCTATATGTTGATACATTGGGATATGTGAACGAGGGTTTGTATATCCAACTGGCTGCTCAAAATGCTCAGTAAAACTTGCAGAATTAAAATGTTTCTGTTTATAATAAGTAGAATTATTTATATTTTTTGCATCTATTTTTTCATATTCTGTATTGCCATCCCACATAAATCTATTAATTCTATTTTCAAACTGTCCCTTCCTAATATTTATTGAACTTGATTTTGAAATATATTTATCTATATAGAAATCAAATAAATTCTTTCGTGTATATAAATTTGGCATTTTAAAATGAATTATTTTATCAAATCTCTTTGATCTGGTTAATGCAGGATCTAGATAGGTGTACCTATTTGTTGCTGCTATAAGTAATATATATTTTTTTGTTTTAAAATTTTTTAAATTAAATAAGACTTCAATTTCTTTTAAATTTAGATTATTATTTAAATAATATTGAAGGATTTCATATCCATCTTGTTCGTTAAAATGGTTTTCATAATTATATATCTCTCTTTGCTTATTTCTGTTTTTATAATTTTTTTGTTTTAAAAAGTTTTGAAAAAATTGTTTTTTTACAAAGCTAAGAGTATTTTCATAAGGATTGTCACTATATATATTCGAATCGACGGATGATAAAATGAGTTGCTCATTGTTGTATTCATGTATGGAATCAATTTCGATTAACAACTGATTTAAAGTTTGTGCATATTCGTGGTTTTGATTATTTGATATATCATTTGAATTTCGGTTAAGACCTATACTATCAATTTCATCAATAAATACAACAACTGGATTTTTATTATTTTTTGCTGCTTTAAATAGGTTGCGAACTTTCGATGCACCATTTCCAATATATAATTCAATAAAACTCGAACCAGATACATGAATAAAATCAGCATTTAATTCTTTTGCTATTGCCTTAGCAAGTAAGGTTTTTCCTGTTCCTGTTTCACCAGTAAATAATAATGAACTACTACAAGGATGATCAATATAATCATTATCACTATTCATATTTATAAACAATTTTGAAAAATGCATAAGGAAAATAATTGATTTAACATCTCTTTTTGTATCTTGATTAAGTACAATTTCATTTAAAGAAATTATATTATTCATATTTTTTTTCTCAATCTTACAATCTAAATTAAAGGGTGATAACTTTTTGCCATATATATAATATAAAGATGCTAATGAAAAAACATATGTAAGTATATCTACTGAATATTTTTTAACTATATCAAAAACTGACGTTTTTGTTAAACTCTCATCTAACCTTATTTCTACATTTTCATATATTTTATTTTTTAATAAATATTTCATAATATAATCATGATAATATACTGTATACATATTATTATTTACATCATTATTTATGCCATTTGTTGATGTTTTAGGTTGATTAAATATAATCATATTTGTATTCTTCCCTGGATTTTTATTTAAAAAATAATTAAAGGTATTATCTGAAGGATTAAACCATATTGTTTTTATATTATTCTTATTAATGTTATGAAAAAAATGTTTATAATCCTTAAGACCAGGCATATTACCATTATTAATCTCGTTTGCATTATTATTTGTAACTAAACTTGCCATACGTCTATACATATCAATAGAATAATTATATACAAATGTATATACTGTTTCTTTTAATTTATAATATATATAAACAGACGAAATAACAGTTATAGGAACTATCCAATATAATTTATTTTTTTTTAGAATCTCAAATACGTATATTAAATAGTTTTTATTAAAACCATCATTTTGATTATTTTCATGTCTTTTCTCCTGTTTTATTTTTTTTATTTTTTGAATATCACTATTGTCTTCTTTTTCAAAAACCATGCTCTTATTATTCACATTGCTCATGCTTTCATACGAGTTAGTGGCTGAAGTATGTCCTTGTTTCAAATTTGCATCCTTATTGTACGTCGCATTTTGGCTACTCTTTTCAATTTCATTAAAATTCGAATTATATGATAACGATTCGTTAGACGGAATTTTATATCTATTAATTTTGTCTGCTTGATCATGCTCGTAATCCCTTTGTGTAGACACTTTACGCGTTTCATAACTTTGCAAGGGGGTACATGTTTGCTTACCATTAATATCAAAAGACACTTCACCATAATTTGGAATAAACATATAAATTTCTTTTATTTTTTTTTTATTTTCATTATATTTTTCAATTTCATACTCTATTTTTTTTTGATAAATGATATCATAAAATGTTTTTTTAATAGCTAACACATATAAATAACAATATAAATATTCATCTAATTCAGCATATAAATAACCATTTTCATCTTTAATTACTTTTTGAATATTATAAAATATTTCTCTTTCTTTAATAGGAAATATATTATTCATTATCTGTTCATAATAATTTGATTTACTAATTTCCGTATCATAAAAATCATCAGACGTACTTATTCTACTATATTCACTATTACTATTATCTTTTTTATATTTTAAAAGTATATTATGTGATGATATATTAATTTTTCCATCTTTTTGAATTTTCTTTTTATCAATATTATTATAATTATCTGGATCGCTTAATGATTGCCCATTCTTATAAAACTGACTTAGATTAATTAAATAATCGCTCATAACTTGTTCGATACTCGTTTTTTTGTCGTTATTCATTTTCATTTTTTATTTATTTTCATACTATCTATATAATTCTGTTTGTGTGTTAATTATGTTAATATATTTTTTTTACAAATATAATAAAAAATAACTGTCCATAAATTTATTTCGTTTTCTTGTTGTCATTTTTTTTTTTCAACTTATTCATAGACTAGCGCCATATATTATTCTATACTTTTTATACAACAAGGTTGATAAATATGCACACATAAAAATGCTTGCCTTTAGTTTGTATGTATGTATGTATACTATGGCTATAATACGACTTATATACGTACGCGAAATGTGGTGGCCGCACTTGAAACTTATGAAAATCTCATTCGCTATAGAAATGCCGAACATAAAATGCTGATTGCAAAATGCCGATTGCAAAATGCCGAATAAATATAAAGGAAATATTTTTTGCAAATTTATAGAGTACTTACTAAAAGCTATTCTGTGATGCATAATAATACATACACATGATGGGGACGGTATATAATTCAAATTATTAAATCTTAACAAAAAATAAAAAACAAAAAATGAAAAACAAAAAATAATAAAACAAAAAATAGTAAACAAAAAATAATAAACAAAAAATAGTAAATCGTAAAAAATATTATAAAATGTATAAGCAAAAAAATATAGGAAAAATTAAAACATCAGAAAAAATAATATAGAAGAAAAAAACAAAAACTAAATGATGATGATTTTTTTTTGTCAATATTTTTGCTCTTCCTTTTTGTATGCAAAAACACGCTTTTGTGCACTTAAAAAAGTTTTAAAATTCTACGCAAAATTTTTAACGTTATCTTTCGCCATTTTTTATGATGTTGTCAAAGAACAATTGCACTTCTTAATATATTTTATTTTTATTAAATTTTTAACAAATAAAATTATAGCTTACACAGTATAAAAAAGAAAAAATTCATTACAAAAACTAAGGTATATATAAGAAAAAAAAAAACTAGCAAAAAAAGGTATATATATTTATATATATTTTTTGCCCTAATTTTTATTATTTCTGCTACTTGTAGGACCATATAAAATAAACGTTCCCAATTAATTTTATTTGTAAACCAAATATTTAATCAAACGTGTATGAGTACATACTTTGTTCTAACACTATGATGCTCATAATATATAAACAAATAATTTGCGTAACGTTTTTTTATAAAATTTTAAAAAAATATAATCACACAACTATATACACTATTTTTGGACCAAGTGCCAATGCGGCAAAAAAAAAAAAAAGTCAACATAAAATTTAAATAATAAAATGAATAATAATTAGCAAATAAAATTGAAAAAAATAAAAATAATAAAATAATTCTAAAGTAAAATTGGAAAGAAAAATAAAAAAATTAGGAAAAAAACAGCGAAAAAAACAGCGAAAAAAACAGCGAAAAAAACAGCAAAAAGAATAGCGAAATAAATTTTTAATCTTGGTTGCATCCCATACGCTGATTCAGTGGCACCTCCAAAATCGGATTCAAAATTTTTATATCTCACACTTATCACCTTACAATAGTAAGCATGTAAAAGTAGGTATAAAACTATTTGTAAATAATTGTAAAACATTTACGTATGGAGATTACATGACACATGCGCAGTGCACCTCAAAGTCTTTCTGTATGTGCATCCCTTTCATAATAGTTATACGTCCATAGACATTGCTTAACAGTTTTATGATCCTATACAGTTATATTTTCTTAACACTCCATTATTGCACCAATTAACAATCTCTTCATGTATCTATATTATTGTTCGCACAAATAATTATCAGGTATTTATTCACCATCCTTTTCTTTCATAATAAGTTATATACCTCTCAAAAGTTTTACACATTGTAAAACTTCTATTTTTTGCTATACTATATGATAAAAAACAGGGGTAATCGATTTTCATCTTTGGCTAATTGGTTGTCACTATTCATAGGGATAGTCACATAGATTTATGTCTATCATACAAAGCAGGAACTATCAGTACTTATATTTTCAACTGACATATCTTCATCTTGTGATATGACAATTTCAGCTTTTGATTCATCATCTTGTGATAAAAGTTCCATCAAATTTTTTTGTGTCATATTTCTTGTAACACGTACTGAATTTAAATCTTCATAGGAATTTTTATCATTCATTTTTAATTTTGTCGATTTTTCTTGACCATTTAATTCAATAATATTATTGTCTTGTCTTTTCTTATCATTTTTGGAATTCTCAATTCTATGTGAAAATGAATTATCTCTACTACTTTTCTCTCCTTCCTCTCGTTTTTCAATTTCACTCGAATGGTTTCGTTTCTTAATTAATTCTTTTTCCTTCTGATATTCCATTAATTCTCGAAGCTTTTTTGTACAGTCCTTTTTTTTCATGTCCATCTCATCCTCCTCTTCCTCATCCTCCTCTTCGTCATCGTCCTCATCCTCCTCTTCGTCATCTTCATCTTCCTCATCCTCGTCATCCTCCTCGTCATCCTCCTCTTCCTCCTCTTCCTCTTCTTCTTCCTCTTCATCATTGGTACTATCGCTATAATCGTCGGCCTTTCTTCCTTTGGCTCGCTTCGACTTCGGAGTTTCTTTTTTGTCTGACACGACAATAGGTTGATATGAAACATTGTTTTTGTTTGCCTTTTGTTTAATAAGATCATCTCTAAATTCTATTTTACAACTCATAGAAAAGGTAACAAAATCTTGCTTTAATTTTTTAAGTATTGGCAATGTGTTCATATGATTTATTTTATATTCCGTTGCCTCTTTAACTGCTTTAATTAAAATTGCATCTGGTACTGTATCGATATTTAAATGATGAGCCCAAGTATTTACATCTTCTTCTTCAAAATCTTCTAACTGTTCCGAATAAACTTCTGTATTATCTTTAAAGTTACATCTATTACATTCAATATTATCATGTGTTTCACATATTGTATTCTGTTTATAATTAAATAATTTTTTAACGTTTTCATCTGATAATTGATCTTTAGATAAATTTGTATTTGTTACAATCATTGAAGATAGACCATCTTTACTTATCTGCCTTTGATATACCTTTTCATCAATAGTACCTGTACAAAACAATCGATAAATATAACATATTTTTTTTTGCCCTTCACGCCAAACCCTTGCTAATGCTTGTTTATCATTTGCTGGATTCCAATCAGGGTCTAATAAAATAAGTCGATTTGAACTTATCAGATTAATACCACATCCTCCCGATTTTGACGATAACAAAAATATGAATATATCATCTGTATTAGTAAAATCACTAATAACTTTATGTCGTTTTTTTATACTTATACCACCATCTAATCGAACAAATTTATAATGATTCTCTTTACATAATATTTCCATATAATCTAATGTTTGCGTATAATTACTGACTATAACTACTTTATCATTAGTATCTTGTTTAATTGTTTTAAGTAAAAAATGTAACAATTGAAATTTAGATGATAAATTATAATAACATCTATATACATCTCGTTTACATTCTTCTATTATTTTTTTTACAGATTTATCATAATCTAATTCAACTGCTTTTCTTCTTTCTCTTAAATATTCTCCATCTTTAGAAGCATTATTATTATTGTTAAGACTGGTACTGATATTTTCTGTACTAGCATTAGCAGACGAATTGACACTACTTTTATTACTTATTTTACTTCCTCGACCTTTTCCACTTTCTGCTACCACATCTTCAATCAGTTTTACGATTGGAATATGCCCAATGTCCTTTATATCATTTGCATTGAGTAATAAAGGATGGTTACATATCTTTTCTAATTTTTTTATATTAATTAATACATTAACTTTGTTATTTGAGTTATCAGATTTTAATAACTTCTTATCCTTTAGAAATAATACATATAAAGCTTCTTGAATCGGGTTTAATTTTACAAAAATATTTATTAAATATTTTACTGGCAAAACTTTAGATAATAAATTATTAGTTCTTCTTAATATAAACTTGTTAGTAATAGTTGATAACTCTGCTAAACGCTCAGATGCAATCTGTTGCTCCTTTTCTGTTGCATCTTTATCTCGTCCTATTAATATTGGGTTCGCAAACTTTTTTCGAAATGAATTCGTATCATCAAATAAATCAGGATTACACAAAGAAATCAATGCAAAAAATTCGCCTAAATCATTTTGTATTGGTGTACCTGATAATAATAATCTTTTTTTTGCTGATAATTTATATATACTTGTGTACGTTTTTGTTTTATCATTTTTTAATCGGTGTGCTTCATCACATATTATCATATCTATAGCTGATTTATCAATTGATTCATTATTAATACGAAAACATTCATAGGAACATATTAAAATTGTTGATTTTAAATCATATTTAAAACCTTCTAATTTACTTACAATCTTTTCCTTTGCATTATCATTAACACATGTTACAGTACATCTGTTTGGTAACCATTTATTAATTTCATCATTCCAATTATTTATTAAACTAGCTGGACATAAAATTAGGCACCTTCTTACAGCTGGCTTCTTATTATATCCCTGTTTTAATAATGTATATAACACACTTATACTTTGTAATGTTTTTCCCAATCCCATATCGTCTGCTAATATACATCCACTTATTTTTTCATCTTTTAAATTCATTAAACATTCAAAAACAAATTGTACACCTTCTCTTTGATGCTCTCTTAAATATTGTGCTAATATTGGATCGACTTCTATTTTACTATTTTCATCTTCATATAAAACTAAAGGATCAAACTTTCTTATTATTTCTTCAACTTTATCATTTTCATCACCTGTTTCATCTGATCTTCTAGGAATTGAATTTTTCATCAAGTTTATCCATCCTGTTTTCCTTACCTTAGCACCTAATGTTTTTTTTAAATATAAACTTTTATTACTTACGAATCCTGGTAATGGATTTCGAAATGGTGTAAATAATGTTGTTTTTTCATTTTTCCCTATACTCAAAATTGGTAATAATGTTGCTCTAACCAATGTGATGCATTTTCTATCCCCATTGTTGCTTTCATCTGCCTCATCATCTCTGTTTCGTTTTGTGTTTCCTCCGTACTTTCTCATAATATAGAGATATTAAAACTGTTAGATTTGCTAGGTGTGCACATATATATTTTTTTAACGCATATACATGGGCAAATTGTGTTATACCTTAAACAGGACTAATCACGGGAATGAATTCTTTAATTATTTTAGTACACTAATCAGATTAACTTATTATATTATGAAAAAAATGTGTAACTGTGTATGAAAAAAAACTAACACATGTTAATAATGCACACGCGTATATATTTCACATATACGCAATTGCACTTGCAACTTTAATTATAGAAATTGATATAACAAAATTAAGAAAAATACGTTCATATTTAAATAATTCTTTTTATGAAAAATTGCTATGTAACAGTGATTATTATAAAGTGCTGTTTTGTTCTCGATAAAAAAAATGGGGAAATGAAATAAATATTATGAATTGTGTGTGTGAGTAGGAAAGGTGACACATATATAAAATGTATGTACGATATATATTCAAATAATGGTGAGACTATTTCCTTGCTAGCTCAACAATTATAATACCTTTATGATAAACAAGACTAAATGATAAGTTCGCATTTATTTTTATAAATATTCAAGATTGCTATTAAAGAATTCAAAATAATTATATGAATAAAAAAATATTTTTATTAATAAAAATTAAATTAAAAAATATGAGAAAAAAAGGGAATACACAAGTGTATGACTTATGTATGCATATACAAAATCTTTATTGCTACTTTTTTTTTACACAAATGAGCAAATATATTTTTAAAGGTGTAATACTATTTAAAATCATACCTTAACTTTTTTCTTTAAAGATTTAATTATTATATTCTTTCATAAAATATTTACAAGACTAGCCAATAAATTGTTATAAGAAAATACACAGCTAATATTGTATATAATAGCTATTTCCCCTTTTTTTTTTAACTCCCCATTTGAGTAATATTTTTAACAAAATTGTTAATATATTTTAAATATGTTTATAGGGTATGTAAAATATAAAAAAAATTCTGAAAAAGTCATAAAAATTAAGCATTTAATACTTTAAAAGCGTATGACAATTTTTTTTTCAATTTCATTTTGGCTTTTAGCTAGCATAAAATAAAAATAATAATATGAAAAATTATGAATTGTTCATATATTTTTGGGGGGCACATATAAAGAGGATAGTTTCGCCTGACCTTCTTTGTGCCAATAAAATAATAAAACACCAAATCGGAAACAAAAAAATAGAACACTAAAAAAATATAGTAAATTGAAACCAAATATAACACCAACAAAATAAAAAACATCATATTTAACTGAAAATTAATTTTGTTTTAAAAACTGTTAAGAATAATACAACTTAAATATATGTATATTGCCATATATATCACCACATACTAATTTATTGTCTATGTTTTGGAACTCCATATCTAATGAAGATTTAGTTTCTTTTTTACCATAATACTTGTGTTTATTTAAAATTGAATTATATTTATGTTTGTCTATGTAAGCATTTTCTGCTAATACATGCTTATTAATATTTAAATAGTATGTTGGATTTCCAATATGTAATTTATAATATGTATTTTTGTAAATATCTAAATTTTCTTCATATTTCAGTTCTTCATAAAACGAATCATTATTTATTATGTTACTTTTAACAATATCATATATACACAATTCGTCTTTATAAGAACAGGAGAAAATGAACTTGTTTTTAGTATCAAATTTTATATTCCTTCTATGATTATTATTTGTATCGCCTTTATATAATCCTAGCACAATACCTGTGCATGAAAAAAAAATAAAAAATGATTATATATTTTATCATATGTTTAATATAAAATATTGAAGGATAATATTGGGTTTAAATGAGGAAGAAACTCCTTTATCTTATTTCTCTTTACCGCTATTTTTTTCTATTAATTTAATAGTGTTGTCTATCAAATAAGCACAGACATAATTTCTATCGTTTGTTACATCCATACTAAGAATGGAGGAGTGCATATTGTAGCTCATCATTTTGCCCATTCGAATATCATAGAGCCTCAGAGAGTTGTCGATACTGCAACTGTATATTTCGAAGTCGTCGACAAATATGCTAAAAGGGAAACCGAAAAATAAGCAAATAAATAATGAAATGGCTAGCCAAATAAACAAATATATATGCGCACACACTCACATATATACTTATGACGAAAACACGTCTTGTGCATATGCCTACTCAGAAATAAGGTCCTTTGCATCATTAAGAACTTGCAAGGGAGTATTTTTTTTTTTGAAATCTCTTTCTCTAAAGTCATAGATATTGACTGAGTTATTTTTACTACAAATAAGCAATTTTTCGTCTTTGTGTAACTTAGCTACATTTACCTTATCTGTGAATAAAATTAATAAATATATGAACATGTCATAAAATTTACGTTTTTTTTTTTATTTTTTTTTTTTGTCCTTTTTTGTAACCATTTACGTTAATTCTGTTCAAAATTTTGTTGGACAAGGTATCCCAAAGATATACATGTGAATCATTTCCTGAAGATAAGGGAAAAGGTTGGATCATAAATATGTGTGTAATTAAAAGTGCCACATTTAAATGGGCATATTTAAGTTTAAAAATTTGGTATATACCAGCTGAGAAAAATTTTGTATTATCTCGGAAAAGAGCTATATCATTTATTCCCTTTTTATGGACATCTGTAAATGTGAAAAACGAGAGAGAATGAAATAGGATGAATGGTACAAAAAAAATGGTCACTCTATGCCATATTATATTAATTTTTTTTATGAACAAGATAAATTACAAACCTTTATATGTATTTATATGCAAAAATGTGTTAACATTCCAAAGGCGAACAGTATTATCTAAACTTGAACTTATGATATAATTTTCATCATCGCTGAATAATATTTTAGTTATGCACGCTGTATTTAACAAGAAAAAAAACATCAGCAAACAAATACATATATTATATAGTTTTATTATAGAATGAAACATGCATACACCATTTACAATAATATATAGAGACAAATTTATAGATTAAAAAAACAGTAAGCTGTTTATACAAAATATACAAACCTTTGTGTCCTGATAATGTACTTGATTTTTTTGTTTTCATATCAATATCCATGGTAGCATTTTTTATAATTTTTGTTTATGTCATTATGAAAACAACGGATTAATAAACATCATCGTGTGATAAAAGCATACCATTTTATGCACACAAATATTGTATAATTTTTAAAATGATAATATATCCATAAGCAAATATAGAAATAAACATGTAAGCATACTTTTTTAGTTTTCTTTTTATTAACTACATATTGATATAAAAAAATTAAAAAATAAAACTCCTTGGAGAGCTCATAATTTTACAGCTAAAAATAAATGCCATTATTAAAAAAATATATTTTAAAAATAATATAAAGAGAAAAAAAAATATATTTATATGCAATAGGTGTATATGCTTTGAGCATATGATAGAGGGTGTTCTATAGTTTTCTATTTTTGCGGCGTTTTCTTCTATTTAAAAATTGCTTAAAAGGCAAAAAAAAAATAAAACAAAACAATTTTTTAATACTCATTTTTTATTATAATATGAATTAAAGCCATAATAGAAATATCTTAATTTTTAATTTTGTTATAATTTGTTTTGAGGTTCATAGTTTATATTGATTAATACAATTTCAGTTATGGGGGTGTTACATTTTTCATAAAAGGGAATTTACTTATATGTGCACCATGATTGCAGGATATGATAGTATAAGTAAAATAAAAATCATAGAGAAATAAGTAAATAAAACAGAGGGAAAATATTAAAAAAATACAAAATTATGAATACAAATAGAATATAAAAACTATATGAAATGTAATCAAAAAGACAAATTAAAACATGATAGTAAATATACACCTTAAACTAAATTGACTCTCAATTTTTTATGTATGTTTTGTATTCTTTATAAGAATGTGCATATGAAATATTTGTATGCAGTATGCTATAATATTCCGCATAAATAAAAATACATACATATTTTTTTTACCAAAAAGGCTGCATTTATAAAATTTTTTATTATTTAAAATTTTTTAAGGGTGTTATATTGCAATATATATATACGAAGAACTATGGAATATATTTTATTTTTCCAAATAACATAATGTGAATACCATAAAATGAAATAAAATTGTTGCATATAGTATGCAACTACTGCATTTATTCTGCATAAATAAAAATACATATAATGTATATAATATTTGTTTATATACTCATTTGTTTTGTGATTTAATTTGTATTCAATATTTGTTTTATTTTTTGTTTCTTTATTTTTTTATATTTTTATAATTTTGTATATCAAAAAATGTGTTTAACCGGGTTGTGTTTATTTCTTGTTTTTGAAAAGACATGCATATATACATAAATACTTTTTAGAACAGTTGCAAATATAAGATAGTAATTATTTGTTTATGTATTTTGCATATAATATATATATGTGACTATTTACTTGTTCAATGTTTGGTTTGTTATTTAGTTTTTTTTACTACGTACTTTGACGTGGTATATACATATAGCATAACTTGGGAATACATATTTTCCAATTTTATACTTATTTTTGTTGATATAAAAATATATGACCAACCAAATAAGTTTTATTTGTATCTTATCAATTAGGAAGACAAATAAAACATTCGAACAATTAAAAATATGTGCATGTATGTATATATAATTTATTTGGTCATTATTCTGCCTATAATATTTATTTTTTTTTACATAAGACAATAATATTTGTTCGTATATGTGAATTGTTTGACATTTTGATGATTTTATACATTCTTTTAATTGAAAAAAGAATGCTCTAAATTTATCTATTATTTTTTTTTGTTTTTCTTTGTGCTATTTAAAATCGAATAAAATTAAAATAAATAAAACAAATTAAGGACACATACATATATTAATTCACAATATCCATTTTTTTGCGTGTAAAAAGAATAAAAGCATAAAAAGTATTTCCCATTTCATATGTTAAAGTGTTTGCATTATTTTTTTTATCTTTCTTCCTATATTACCGTTCTATTTGTATATAAACTTTTCTAAAAACTCTACTCACAGTTTAGAGATATTTACTATATAGAACGTTGGCTATTTGGTATATAGTTTATATAAACTTTTTTCTTTTTATTTTAATCTCAAAATTTAAAGCCGTTTTTGTGAATACATTTTCCATATTATAGTGTATGTGTTATAAAAATATTTACCCCCTTTCATCGCATTAGTGTTTTAGCAAAATTTATAAATTTGTGTGATAGACAAAAAAGTAGAACAAATAAAGTGTGAAAAAAATACCTTGCTGTTCAGAAAAAAAGACGCCTTTTTAATATACATAATAATACAAAGAAAAAAAAATATATGTGTGTGTGCATATATAGTGTAACAATAATTGTATAAAATATTCCCCACTAAAATTTACGCTATTAATAATTTCCCATAATGTTTGATAAAAAGGAAGATTTAATTAATAGTAAGAATAACGACGAATTTTTTAAAAAAACATATGACAACTTATCGAAATATAGTAGAAAGGGTAGCGAAAACAGCTTTGATAAAAGAGAGAATAATAGCATATCTTGTTCATACGAAAAAAATAATATTGAAGACAGTACAGTGGATAATTTTTTGGGAATAAATAATCATAATAATATTAACAGTCATAAAAATTATAGTAATTTTAGTAAATTTCGTAATAATAGTAGTGCTAACAATATATATTACGATAATTTGTTTAAAAAACGAAATAAAAAAAATAAATTAAAAAAAACATATATAAGAAATATTAGTGATGATATAAAAAGTAATCGAAGTAGTGATATAAGTAATACAATCGAAAGTAATATTGGTAGTACTACTGATAGTAATATTGGAAGTACTATCAGTAATAGTGGCTCAAAAAGAAGCCTAAGCAGGAATATATTTATTGATACGAATGAAGAAAATTGTATAGACATAAATAAAAACAATTCAAAGGAAGAGAATAAAGATATTTATAATAATACATATAAAATAGATAGTCATATAGAAGAAAATAAAAACGAAAAAAAAGATCGTAAAACACATGAATTTAGCGAAGTTCCTTCAAAAAATATATATGAAAACAATTTTAATCATTCATCAAGTTTAAGAAAAAACGATATATCCTATTACTGTGGAAATAATAAAACATCGAAAAATACTCTAGACAAAAATAATAATACAAATTTAAAATTAAATATGAGTAGCATAAATCGAGTGAACAGTATGAACAGTGTTAAATGTATGACTAGGGTCAGCAGTATAAATAATGTCTGCAATATGAAAAATATAAAAAATAGTCATAGTGAAGTAATATATGATGATGATAACATTTTTTATAAAACAAATAAAATGAGCAGTGAAAGAACCAAAGTTGGTAAAAAAAACAATCTCGGATGTAGTCTAAAAAAAAGAAACAACATGAATTATGATAATGATAATGTAATGTTTAGTGAAATCCCTAGAAAGTCATTTGATATAAATGAAAAATGTATAAACAATAATACAAAAATAAAAATAAAAAGACTTTGTGAAAAAATTGAAGGATTCGAAAAAGAGATAAAAAATGAAATAATGCAAAAAAAATCAGTTGAAAAGGAAAAAATATATGTAATTAGAGAAGCAATTAATAAATTAGAAAAAAATTTAAATAGTGAAATTAAAAAAAGAATTGAACATAATAAAAATATTCAAACAATTTTTTCATCAGAAATCTCAAAAGTCCAAGAAAAAATTGAAAACGTTGTTAATGATAAAGTTAATGAAATTCAAAATGCTATAAAAGTATTAAACGATAAAATTAATACTATAAGTGGTAATATAGAAAATGAAAAAATAAAATGTATACAAAATCTCGAGAAAAAAAATAATAATATAGCAAAAGAATTTTCAAATTTACAAGCCTCTTTTCAACAAGACAAAATAAACAACAAGGAAAAGGAAAATAATATTTGTAAAAAGTTAGAAGAAATTGAAAAAAAATCTGAAAGCAAAATCGCTAATGAAAAGGTAATGAAATGGTCTATTATTTCATATATGGTTCCACGTTTTCTACATTTTGTTGTATTATCACGTTTTTTTTTCTCTATATATTATTGCTAAATAAATTACATGACCATGGTTGCAATTTTAATCCCTTTATGAAATGGGATGCACATTTAAAAAATCCATCAAAATTAGGTGGACAATTTTCAAAAAATGAGCTAGCCATTTGAAGAATATTTTTTTTTATGAACATTTTTTTATTTTAGCTATTTTGTGCATAATTTTTTTTTTATTTCATATTAGTCATGTGAAATGGTATAAGCATATTGTATATATAACATACATGTGTGCATTTTTTTTCGCTTTTTAGAAAATTCGAGATAGCAAATACCAAGAAATAATATCATACATTGAAGAAATTAAAAGAGAGAATAAAGGAAAAAATGAAAATTTCCAAAATTTTGTACTTGAAGAAATATCAACTATAAAAAATGGTTTAGTAATGGAATCGCAAGCACGAGAAGCTGCTGATGATGATATTGTACAGGCAGTTAATCATTACACCAAAGCATTACAAGATTCACTTAGACTTATCAATTCAAATTAAAAAAATAAAATGATCATATAATCGTTAATATAAACAAATGGTATATGTATATCGGACAATTTTTATTTGATTTATTTTATTATTTATACTTGTTATATTTTTATAAATATAAAATACTATCAACATTTATAAAAGTTTGTGGGGAAAATAAGAAAAAATATTAGTTCCGACATTTTTTGTACTTACAATTTTTTTCTTTTTTCCCAATTGTTTCGAGTATTATATTTTTCCTTTTATATGTTTATTTTGTGTAGTATTTCTTTTTATCATTTCGTTATTTGGGTATTTTATTGTCTTGTATATTTTGTTTTGTTTTTAAGGTTAAAGCGTAACAAAAAAAAATATACACATTTACGTTCATATATGTATATATAATTTTTTTGAAACTCACAATATATTAAAAATTTATTAAATAATTAAAAAAATTCACAAAAATAAAACATGCATTATACTACTGCATACTACATACTATATACTACATACAGTTTGTGTCTTTATTCTTTTCCTATACGAAATAAATACATATTTTTTAAATGGCGGATAATATAGAGATGCTTTAGTATGTATTGCCCATGCATATGCATATTAATTGGTATAGAACATGTTTGGCTCTTCTGTCTTTCACTGCATGGTTACATTTTTACATGTACATAGTAATTGCCGAATTGCAAATAAATATTCCGAATAACATAAATGCAATTTTTATAACAATACCCTTGTTTTCAGCTCGTATAATAAAAATTGCATTTATATTATTCGGGATATTTATTGTATATGCATATGTATGTGGCATAGATTGAAATGAGATAAAAATTCATATGCTAAATTAACAATTTCCAGATAAAAAATAGGAAAAAAAAATATTTTATTTTTTTGAAATCGATGAAAAAAAATAATTGATATTTTTGTAGCATAGTGAATAATAAAAATGCTATATATTTTATATATTTTTTTGTCCTACATTTTTATAAATATCTATGCTTCGTTGAAAAAAAATATAAAAAATATATGGCGCCATCCTATTTTGCATACGTATTGAATATAGGTAAAAAATGTAAACGATTTTTTTTTTTTTTTTTTTTTTTTTTTGTTACCCAAATGGCATGTAATTAAAACTTATGATACAAAATATTATTATAGAAATGTAGTTAATTATGAAAAAAAAAATATGAAGTTTTGACAAATTGGGATAGCAACTATTTTTTTTATTATAAAATTTGAATTGAGGAAATTAAATCAGTAGCATAGTTTTGTTAGCCTATGCAAATAATTTTGTACATAATTTTGTACATAATTTTGTACGTAATTTTGTATAAAGCTTGAAATATTCTACTTTTTTAACATTTTTATTCCCCTATTTTTGTTTTATCTCGATTTTTCCCTTAGATAAAGGGGGAAGGCCTGCCACGGCATATAAAACTTTTGAAGATTGGGGATAGCATCCTATTTTGCATTTATTTGTTTTTCCATTAATTTTTTCCCTTAATTTTTATGTGATGATCATGCAAATTAAGCTGCAGAAGAGCATGCGATATGATTAGAATTTTTTCTATAGAATTGTACTTTGCCAAATTAATAACAATTTATCGAGCCAATTAAAATAAAGAAATATTTATTAGCGTATGTACTGATGTAAATATTATATACAATCTGTTTGGTTAGTAACTTAGTCGTACGATCAGTTTGCTTGATTCGATTTTTTATCGATATTTTACAGATGATATGAAAAAAGTAAAAAATGAATGACATAGATATACGAGAAGATAAGCTGACGAGCTATGTAGAAATGGATCCTTTGTCCATTAAAAAAAAAAAAAAAAAAAAAAACTCCAAGATTTTGAAAAAAAATAAAGCAAATAAAATTGGTGATAAAAAAATAAAAAAGAAAAAGAAAAAACAAAAAAAATTGGACAATGAAGTAAATATTTCGGAGGAAGAAAATAGTACCACTGATAATCCTCAACATTTTAGTGACACCCAATCGGGTTATTCTAATTCAGATTTCACCTATAAAGAAAAAAAAAAAAAAAAAAAAATAAAACACGATGATGAAGAAAGTAAATACTCATCAGCAAAATTTATAAACTTTTTAAAGGATTATAATGAAAATGAAGGGAAAAAAAACAAAAAAAATATGAACAATGTAGAGAGTGACGAATCAGGAGAAGATGGAGATGACGATAGTGTATATAATTATCTCCCACAAAATAATGATATATATAAAATAAATGGAAATGGTGAGTCACTAGATATTACAGATTTAATTGGGTTAGATGATAACATTTTGGAAAATCATATTGTTAAGGATATATATTCATTAAAGTCAGATAAAAAAAATAAAAATCGACACATGTCTGTTTTAGAGGAACAAAAAATAAACTCTCAAATGACGTATGTAAAAAATGTAGAAGATTTAAATAAAATAAATAAGTCATATAATATTTTACAAAACTCATGGAGAATAATGTTTGGTCATAGTAAAGATGAAAATATAACTTCAGAGGAATATATCAACAAAAATTTACTTAAAAGGAATAACAATCTAAATAATAAAAAGGTACTCGATAATGAAATAAATAATGGTGAAAATGTTTTAGTTAAGGATAACCAAATGAATACCCCAAAACAATTCAACGTGTTTGATTTTGAAGAAGAAATGAAAAAAAATTTAGAAAAATCGAAAATGCTTATTGTTTCTGATGATATATTAAAAAGTGAAAAAGAAAAAAAAAGAGAACAAGCTAAAAAAATAGCACAATTAAAATCTTTATTAGCTATGGAACGAAAAAAACATGCATTAAGAAAACATATTAAATCAAAGTCTTATAGAAAATATTTAAGAATTAAAGAAAAAAAAGAACATGAAAAAATGTGGGATAAATTATATTCTGAACATCCTGAATTAGCAATAAATATTAGTAATTATGAAGATGAATATGCTAAAAAAAGAAATCTAATAAATAATGTAAAAAAAAAAAGAAAAATTTTTAATCTTCTTAATAGATATAAAAATGAAGAATTAAAAAAAGAAATGTTAAAATCATTTCAAATGGATAAAGAAGAAAAAAATATGCTTAAAAAAGTCGTCCAAAAAACAGCTATTCAACAAGGTATAGGAGAAGAATATACATTTGGTGATATAAATTCAAAACATCAGGAAATAGAAAATAATACAATATCTAATGATAGTGAAAGTGATCAAAACAACGAAGAAAATGTTGTAGACATCGAAAATGAACAAGCAAAAAATGTTAAAAAAGAATTGAAAAAAAGAAATTTATTAAGATTTTCTTTTATGAAAAATGCAGAAGAAAAAAAAAAAAACGATCAAATTTATAAAAAAAGAAAACAACTACTAGAAAAGGCAGAAAATAAGAAAGACGAAAATGATTCTTTATTAAATTCGTCTGATGATGAAAGCGAACAAAATAGCCAACCCGATCAAAATGAAGTTTCCCTTCTTGAAACTCCACAAATCTCAAAGTTGAGTTCCAAGGAAGTTGAAAAAGCTAAATTACAATTAAAAGAAGATATCGATTTGGGAAATATGCTACGAAAAAATTCGGTGCTAAATACGAATAATGTTATCAACCTCGATTTTGAATTGAACGAGGTCGAAAATGGCGACGACGAAAGGGTTGACGAAATGGCTGGCGAAAAGGCTGACGAAATGGCTGGCGAAAAGACTGACGAAAAAACAAACAAGGCAAAGGACAAGGTGAAGGACAAAAAAATAAATGACCTTGTAGATATCGATAAAATAAATGATGAAGACGTCTTGAAACAATATGGAGAAAAACTAACTGTTTATAATTTTGAAAATAATATTTATGAAGATTATATAAATATAAATGATACGATTAATAATAGAGAAGATGAAGAATTATTTGAATTAAGTGATAGCGAAAAAATAACAGGAGACCAATTAAATGTAAATGAATGGTGTAATTATAATACATTAATAGAAAGAGAACAAAATATAATTAAAAAAGAAAAAGAAATTATTGAAAAAAAAAAAAATATGCCATTACATACTATTAATGTTCTTAATAAAAAAGATAAAAAATTTGATGTATATTATGTCGATAAAATACCATATCCATATGAAAAAAATGAATATGAAAAAACATTAAATATAAATATAAATAAAGAGGTTAATGATATTTCTACATTTAAAAAATTAATAGCACCACAAATGACCAACAAAGTTGGAAATATTGTTTCTCCACTAGTTCACAACCCATTTGAAATTGCAAATATATTAACTTTGAGAAAGAAAAAAAACAAGGCAAAACTATGAAGCCAACATTGTAATGTTGTAAAAAATGTGCGAAAAAAATATGAACATTCAGAATTTTTACATTTTTTTTTTTTTTTTTGGCTAGCTAAATATTCAAATTTAAGTTAAGTACCATTGTTTTTTAATTTGTTTAATTTAATTGATACATAGTATATCATTTTTTTTGAAAATACATTCTTAATTTTATGCTTAAATATTCTCCATTATTTGCTTGTCTATGTATATATATGCATGAGGATTTGCTTTTTTGCAATCAGCATTTCTTGACATGCGTGTGTAGAATAAAAAATTTTCATACATACTTTTATTCCGTAAGGAATATTATTTTTTTTAATTAAATATCAACATGTTCAACCAGATAGGTATATATTTTAATTAATTTTTTTAGAAAATTATGTTTGTTCTTAATGAAAGATACAATGGTAGTTGCATACTGTTTTCGTATAAAAAAAGGAAAGCACACACAAATATGAATTTATATATGCATGGGCATGTACAAACAGGTTTATGAGCTAATATGCTACATTAAAATTTTATAAAATAGTATGACATGAATATTTTTACAAAAAAAAGTAAACAAAACAATATATGAGGATTTGCACACAGAAAAAATAAATAAGAATATGGAAAAATTATTTAGTGCTGCTTTTCCAAATTTCGTCTTATTTCTGCTGTATGCTCATTAAAATAACGATCCAACTTTTTATTGTACATTTTATTTCGTCTGTTAATATAATTTTTGAAAAGTTCACCATCATTTGTTCTTTTTCTACTAAGCTTACTTCTTAAATCTTCTTGTTTTTTACAAAATTCTATAACTCTATTTTTATCTTTATCAGTACATGGTGTATTGTCTTGAATTAATAAATTATTTCCATAAAAATTTTTACCATATATTTCTTTTTTTTCATCATATATTTTTCTATTTATCGAGAAATTAAATTTTATTTTTTTATATAAATTTATATCATTATCAAGTTCGTATGATTCCATTTTATTTTTTTTCTTTTTACTTATCGAATTGTATGCTTTTATAGCACTTGTATTATAAACATAATTTTTTTCTTCAACTTGCTCGTTTTGTTCATCTTCTGGTTCGGTTGGTTTATTATCTGGATCGAGGTTTTCCCCTTCCGTTTGTTTTGTGTTTCCCTTTGGAACAGCATTTGCTATGCTTTTATTTTTTTCAAATGTGTAGTTCATATATTCTATATATTTATTACGTTGGCCACTAAAAGAGTGTCCCATTCTTTCTTTTATATTTTCCATTTCATTTAAACTTTTTGATTGATTTATTTTTAGTTGTATTTCTAGCAATCTCCTTTCTCTTTCTGTCATTTCTTTGTTTATACCTTTTTCAAATAAGTTTACAGAATATTCCGAAGGCACTTGTTTATCTTCAATTTCGTCAAAGGCTTGCTTACTTTTTCGATTGCTATCTGTTTTATGATATGCTTGATCTTCGTCTTGGCTTTCTTCATTGTCCTTTATTTTAGCACTTGCTTGTGGTGATTCTTTTTCTTGATTTTTCGAAGCAAACTCAATAGTTTCAAGTATCTTGTTCAACAATTCAATACCTTTTTGTTTTTCTGTAACTTTATTTTTGCTGTTTTTTATTTTATTATTTCTTTCTTTAATATTTAGTGGGTCATATATGGAGTTATCATTTTCTACATTATATTCATCATCCGTTTCGTCTTCGTTTTGATTCGTTTCATCAAAGTTTTCAAATAAACTATTAATATATGATTGCCTATTCGATATTTTTTCACCTTTAAAAAAGGACTCATCGATTTCGTTACAATCGGATATATAGATATTAACCTTTGGTTGATAAATATTATTAACAGGCAATAATTCAATGGCTCTTATAATGTGCATATTTTTAATTACCCGTCCAATAATAATATTTTTATTATCATATTTTTTTACTCTATTTAGTGTAATTTTAAAGATTGAAGAATATTTTTTTTTTCCTACTTCAACAACTGTTAACAAACCTGCATTTAAATGTTTTCTTTGGGAATATTCTTTATTATATGTCTCTCCATATATACATTCAACCTTTTCATATTTATTTCCATTTGTTGAAAAGGTTTTGCCACTACCTTCAAAATTGTTACTGCTATTTCCTGAACGAACTTTATTCCTTAAATACCCACATTTTATTGATTTATTTTTTTTTATTTTTTCAATTTTACAATTTTTATAAGTTAACATTTCATTTGAATAAATACTATGATATTTATTTCCTTTACAAAGACTTAAAAAGTTATCAGTTGATTTCTCTATCTCTTCATCATTATATAATTCAAAATAAACTTTTCCTAATGTTATTGTATTTATGGAAAATTCCAAATATACATATTTTTTTTTTTTCCCCATTTTTTTTTAGCTAGCTAATTAACATTATATATTTTTTTGTTAAACTTCTTAAATAACTGGATGTATATAAACATGGATATGATTTATATCTGACTAATGAAAATATTTAGCCTTGATTATTTTGTTACTTGATGGGACAAATAAATTAAACACTTCGAAAGCTATAATTATCATTTAAGTCTGGTCATTTCTTTTTTTTATTTTCCTTCGATTTAGTAAAAATGGTATATATTACTCATACTACATAATGCTTATTTTTGAGAAATGGGAGTCCAATAAGTTTGACTTCGTTCGCTCGTTAGGAAGCATTTGTTTTTCATGTAATAATGTATGAAAATAAAAATGCAAAAATAAAAAAAAATCCAAAAAAATAAAAAAAAAATAAAAAAAATACATGAAAAAATTTACGAAATAAATTTAACATATGCAAGAACGGGTGGAGAAATTGCAGTACTGCTTCCAGCTATATGCGCAGTAAAAAAAGAACAGAACAGAAAATAAATTTTATTAAAATTAAGTATTTCACCAATTTTAATTTGTTGCCAACTGGTTAATCAGCTTGTTGTTTCGTTTTTTCCACGTTTTTCATTTTTTCCACTTTTTTCATTTTGCCCAATTTTGGCGCCCCAAATTCGTTTTCCCAATTTTTTATTCTGAACAGTAGGAAGTAAAGGACATATACAGCAAAGTGTGACTAAAAATAAAAATACACAAAACGTAGAAAACATATGCAAATATTACGTCTATACAAAATAATAAACTTTATATTCTCTCTCTATTATGTGCGCCCACTAAGAATGCATAACAGCATGTCCATCGCATTTATATAATAGTTACAAGTGTATATCTGATTTGGATTTGCATATAAAAATTTCAAACATCTCAATAATTTGACTTTACATATAAACAACCCAAAATGGTGATGAATAAAAAATCGGAATTCCCAATTATAGAAAAAATTTTTACACTGAAAAAAGATGAGAACTCACAATATTATGAAGACATAATAAATGAAAAAAAAAAATTTCAAAAAATAAAAAATATAAATAATATTAAAGATGATTTACTAAATCAAGATTTGTCCTTGGATATATGTCAAAAAAAGAAAGACTATTACTTAAATACAAAAAGTACAAATAATATTCAAAATTATTTTTATTTTTACGATTATCGAAAATGTGTTTATAATATCGATGGGAAAATGTATATGGAAAAAAACCCAGTTCAAATAGCAAGTAAGTCAATTATATGCCAATTTTTGTCAACACGCATGTGCATTATTCTGAAATGGTATTACATTTTTAAACATGCTTTTATTATTCCCTTTTTTAAGACACCAACAAGGAGAGGGATGCCCGATTAGACGAACCAATGATCATTCAGAACTACAATTCATTTATATATGCCTACAATATATAAACCTACATATAGTACCATTTGGTGATTTACATTTTATGTCTTTTTTACTTATCATGCAATGGTAATAATAATAATAGAGAGAAAACCGGTTATAACTCAAATTGGTTATACTGGTTGTTCCCTATACTAATTTCATCAGTTAGCAAAAATTATTCCTTTTTAATAATATGTAAATTGTTTAACTTAGAAAAATTAAAATAAATATTTCTCTAATTTGTATAAAAAATAAAACTAAAAAAAAAAATGATAAATAAAAATAAAAAAACATAAAATAAGCGAAATAAATATATTCACGTCTATGCAATAAAAACATAAGGATAATATGAACGTGCAAAAATGAAATTTTTTATATGCATAGAGTGAATATGTAGATTTTATTATGCACTAGAATAATCTACACAAAGTTTATGAAAGGGATATTGCCTTCATTTCCCTCATTTATTTTTTTTTTTTATTTAATTTTGTCCTTTATTTATAAACAAATCACGTATATCTAATAACTATATGCAGACTAGCCAATTTATTTTTAAAAATAGCTAGCTGTATATTTGTTCAGGTAATAGTGTACATACACACACATATGGATATGTACATATATTTCTAAGAAATTTATTATTCATTTGATGGTCTCTTTTCATTTATACTATCAATTTCTTTTGCTTTTGTAAATTTTTCAAGTTCATTTTCTAATCCTTCCTTTCCACTTAGTAATAAACCAACTGGAATTTTATAACCAGGACTACAACCTTTAAGCTGAACGATTAATTCATTTTCTTTTCTAAGGGTTCTAAAAACTCTCATTAATCTTCCTATTGATTGTACTTTTTTCCTTAAAGCATCTGCTTTATCTTTCGAAGCTTGTATTTCTTCAATTGTTTTAAAGCTTTGACTATCTATATCATCTTGTCCAATAGAGCTTGCCATATTATCGTTAGTGCTATTGAACGAATCATCTTGTAGTAAGCCTTCATGCATATCTATATCTTTATCTTGCCCATTTGCATTTATCTTTTTATTATTATCTTCTATATAATTTAATATTTGTAAAATTTCAGGAGGTAAAACAACATCACTCATATCATCACTTGAATTATTGATACTCGAATTTAAAATTGAATATATCATTTCTGTTACCTTTTCACTAACAAATGGTATAGACCATGTAAAGAGATTCATAAAATTGGGTAAGTGATATGGATGTGGTGAAAAACTAAATTGTTGTATATTTAAAGTATTACTATCAAATTTTAATACTGCACCTTTATTATTATATACATCACAATAATTTGGAGCAGAGAAAATTGTTATAACAATTGGAAATCCTGTTTTTAAATTCGTTTGATGCATTTTATAACCTTCTAATTGTGCTTCATGAGCTCTTATAATTGATAATAATCCGTTTTTTTCTAAAAAAGATGTTGCAGCACTATATCCAAAGAAATAACTACAACCTCTTATATCATTAGGAAAGTAGGATTCTTGTTGTATTGTATGTTCTTCTTTATCTTCATCAATTGGATCAGCCCATAATATATCACAAAATATTCCAGATCGTGGAGGTTCTTGAAATCTAGTGAAGGAACAAATTTGATTTAGAAGTATAAGTTCAGGTGATAATCCTCCATGAACCCCTAAAAATTTTCCATTTATTACTGCAGATAATGGCAACGTATCAAATGATTCCATAAATGCATAATAGACTACTATATCATATTTATATTCACATTCATCTCGAAAATTAAAAAATGTTGTCATTTGTCTACATTCATGATTCCCTCTAATTAACCAAATCTTATCAGGAAAATTTATTTTCAATGCATATAATAATAACAAAACTTCAATACTAAATGAACCTCTATCCACATAATCACCTAAAAATAAAAATTGTGTATTATCTGGATTCCCTCCTACTTCTAACAATTTTAATAAATCATAATATTGTCCATGAATATCTCCAACAATTGTAATTGGATCTTGTAGTCTTAACAAATTTGGTTCATTACTAACTATATCTATAACTTTTTTTATTATATCTATGCAATCTTCTTTTTTTACTCTCCCTTCTTTTCTTAAATGCTCCATCAATATTTTATAATCTGGTGGTTCTTCTGTCCCGTTTGGGTAGAGAAGCTCCGTGCTCAGTGGCTATAAACGTGGCGTTAAAAAGGGGGAAGCGTAATGTGTATGGGAATGCGACATCGGATGATGATAAAACTAGCGCAGAAGACGAACCGACTAACGCATATAAAGACAAATACAATGCACTACGCGAAGAAACACATTCTATGACTTACCTTTGATGGGGGAGGCACGACGTCTTTTATTTGTCTGTCATTTTTTGGGTCAGGTAAAGGTTCCATTATTTTATTTTTATTCGTTTTTTTTAATTCGTACGCATATATGGATATATTTAATTATTGTCTTTATCATTTAATTATTTTATAATTGTTAAATTATTTTTTATTTTTACATGATTGCAAATGAGCAAACTTTATGGTATAAAAAAAAAAAGACGTATCAATAAGAATTAAATGTATAGACACTTAATTTGAGAAAATCGATTGAAATTTATTTATAAGATTAAAAAACATTGGATCGTAAAATATTTGATAAACATATAAATTTTAAATACTTCAAAAAATTTATATATTATGTACAAAGCTTATCTACTCATATTTTGGGTAAGAAAAATAAAAAAATAAAAAAATGCGCAAGTTAAAATTGTATATATATATATATGACAGGTGTACGATATAAATAGTGGGGCAAATATAACGCATAGAAAAAGCTAATGCATTTTAATGCATATATATATATGTATAAATATAAGGAAGCATGTATAATATACAAAATAGGAACTTATTATATAGCTATATTAACGTACTGCTATACATACTCAACGAATGTATGATATAATATACCATGCGCGATACGTATAATTGGAAATGTACATTTTCGGGAGAGGTAAGAAAAATGTTATATATATGATGCAATTTTTCTCCTTATAAACATGACAAATGAATATGAAGATAATTATAAATATGCTTGTAATGCATAATAATGCCACATCATATATTCGCATATACATATATCAATGCATTGCAATTTAACACATATATATATAATAGTATTACTATCACATAAAATCTATAAATAATACATTTCAAAAGAAAAAACGAAAAAAAAAATGTGTGTGCATGCTAAATACATAATTAAGATTTTAAAAAGATATATATAATTCATAAATCTATCATATAAAATATTACAAAAAACAATTGTACTTTTTATATTGTTTGTTTCAATAAAAATACATTTTATTCATTCTTTTGTTTTTTTCATTTGTTTTTTATTTGCTTTTCATTTTTTCGTTATCCTCCCTTATTATATTCCTATATATTAATTATAGTAGTAGCAATGACACAGGAAAACTTCAATATATTTCATTATGAAGGAACAAATATATTTTTCTTTATCGAAATTTCTTTTAAAAAAAATATTATTTTTTAATTTAAATTGGAAAATAAGCCCTTTTTGTAATGCTAATATTGTATAACAATTTATTTTTATATATTTTGTATATCTGCATATTTAACCGTACGCATAAAAAATATATAAATATATATATATAATTTTTGTGTATGTAAAAATAACGGTACGACCAGCAAAATGGTATACAAAAGATTATATCCATTTTTTTATGTATAAATATGGAAAAGTTGAAAAATATTTTTTTTTTATATTTTAAGGGTACATTCCATTTTGTTTCACAATAAAAAGGAATTGAGAATGCACAATTTTTAATACAACAAAATAAAAGAATAAAAAAAAAAATATATATAATATATTACTCGACAATGCTATACCATAAATATTATTTAATATATTTTCCTTTTTTGTCTGACCGTTGTAGTGTTATAAAATAGGTTAGTGAAATTTCTATTATCACTCTTTTGTCATTATTATTTTTATTATATTTTTTAAAATGGTTTTACTTTTTCATAGTATATATACCTTTGGCATATCCTTGTTCTGACCAATTTCGCTTTTACTGTTATGGCCTTATGCAAGCTAAGAGCAATTTCTTTTTATTTTTGTTACAACTTTTTCGAGACCTCTAATTAGTTTCATTGATTTGGGATCACAAAGAAAGGAACGTATCTGCAAAATAAAAAAATAAACACACATTATTAAAATTGTTTATATATATGTACTTTGTTTATTAGTATATATGCCCATTAATTATTGTCATAATCTTCCTTTACATTTTTCTCTTGTAAATTCCCAATGTTGTTTGGATCATTCGATTTTTGAAAAGAAACATTTCTACAAAAATTAATAAATTTCCATGAACTTTTTTCTAGCTGATTTAAATATATTAAAAATAAATAAATATCGTTATTTTTTTCTTTTATTTTTTTATTATTCTGGTTTATATATTTATCATTTTTATAGTCTAATTCTAGGTATTTATTTTTGTATAAATTATTTATAACTTTTGGTTCACTTTCCTTCATATTCTTTATATAATATATACCCAAATCTTTGTTAGCTAGCGAATTATATCCTTTGTCTGAAATTTTTTTTTTTATCTATAAAATTAGTGACAAGCCAATTTTGTGTTTATGCACATTTTTACATGAACATGTCATATATATTGGTGCCACCATTTTATTAATATATTTTTTTTTTATTACTTCGCGCATATTTTGAAGCAATAGTTGTCTGTCCGATTTATTCGAAATACAGAAATTATTTATTTCGTTTTGTTTTTTCAAAATTAATGTTATTTTTTTCAAAATCTCTTCTAAACATAAGAAATTTGTTTTTTTATGCTCCACTGTATTTCTATGTATATCTACTAGCATATCCTATAAAAAGGAATGAAAAAAGAAATTGATAAAAAAAAAAAAATAGTGTTAATAAGTAAATGTATTTTTGTTACTTTAATTAATGTGTCTTGAAATATATTCGTGGAATCGTTTTTAAAATCTGTTGATGATTTATTTTTTAAAATTGACCATTTTGTATTTTTATTATTTTTATTATTATTATTTTTATTATTATTATTATATATTCCTTTTTCCGTTCTCATTTTTTCATAATGGGAATTAGTCTGATAACTGGGTTTAATATCTTGATTAATTTTTTCACCCCCACACAATTCTTTTTTTATGTCTACATTATATTTTTCGTCATCTAATATTTTGTAATTGCTTTGATATTTTGTTTGTAGTTGTTCAAAATCTATTTCTTCTTCGTTATTGTCGAGTTCCACATTTTCAATAATTTTATTTTCTTCATCATTTTCCCTCTTTTCAATGGTGTAGAAATATTGAGAACTTTCGGCCTGCTCATCATTTGGCACTTCACTTAAAGCCGAGCCTTTTTTTGAAACTCCTAATTTTAATTTTGTTTAAAAAGTTGCAAATATTAAAAAAGACAACAACAATAAGAAAGTAAGCAACGATAATAATGCTAATACAAAATGATAACAAAAAATGGGCAAGCTTACCATTGTCTGCTTTTAAAATTGCATTATAAATATCCGAATTGATATTATTGGATTCCGAAAATATAGGAATATCAGAAAAATGACCCTCTTGTATTTCATCCATATTTAATTGAAGCTTGTCAATTTTTTTTTAATGAAATAAAATTACCTAACTTGTTAATAACATTTTTGTTTTTTTTAACATTCTTTTAATAATTTCCTTAAAATTTTCTTATTTTGTATGAACTGTTCATGCAAAAATTGGTCTACTATAAAATATAAAGTTTTAATTTTACTTTTTTAGCTATTTTTTTAAATTCAAAAAAGTTACAAAATCTATGTGTTTACGTACACGTGAAAATTGACGCATTCGTATAAATTGGAATATAAAATTTAGGAAAATTTAATACAAAGCCGAAAAAGAAAAATATAATAAAAAAATATGCAATACAAATAAAGGAAAAAACAAAAGTATGCACACATATACTATAAAAATTAATATATCTGTGTAATCAAGATGAATACAAATAATACAAATTATCAGACACACAAATATCTCAAATCATATAATAAGGAATCACATAAGTGTGTGCAAACATTTTTTTAATCTTCTATATGTTTTTTGTAAATATTTTGGACATATTTTTTTTCTTCATTTTCCATTAATTCGCTTAAAACCTATAAAAATTAAAAAACGTTGTAAAAAGAAAAATGAATGTCATTGGATTTATAGAAAAAGGTGGATACAATTAATGGAAGTTATTTTATTGAGTTATATCACAATAGTGTGCATATCTAAACTTGTGTAGATGATATATTTAATTCGAATGAATAATTTATATGATGTATTTATTTTATCTCCTAACCTTTTTTAGGGAATAATTTGTTATACGGAAAAAAATATTTTCCTCTGGTATATCCGATTTGGTGCTAAAAATTAAATGGATATGTTTTCTACTCGCAGAAATAGTATCCATTTTATTATACACATTTCTATATATAAAATTAATATTGTGTATAGAGTTGACATCATTTTTTTTTGGCGTTGTATTAGATTTCTTATTATTGTCTTCACAAACTTCAAACACATTCTTCTTTACTAAATTTACAACAATTTTTTTAAGTTCAGATCTAGAGAGGGGTTTTGGATATACGCACTCCATTTTTTGTATATTGAATTTGTCTTTAAAGAATGAGCAAAGTTTTGCTAGTAGTTGATCTTCTTCGCCTAAGCTGTCAATGATGAACATGCAGTAGGCAATCTAAAAATGGAAAGAAAAATTGGCATGTATGTATGTATATAAAAATATATGCAAAAATTGTAAACAATCTATATGAATAGACAATTTAGGAACATCCCCAAATTGAACAAAACAAAGAATACTTACCAGACGAGGTACTAATGTAGCATCATCCAAATTCTTAACAACTTCCATTTCATATTTGTAGATAAATTCGGATTTATCATCTTTATTTTTTTCCGCCTCTTGATCATAATTTGAAAGGTCTGAATTTATTAGAGTATTACTTGCTTCTCTATAAACTGTAAAATTGAGGAACTCATTTTGTTCTCTTATAATATTTTGGCTAGTTTTATTAACATAGTCATAAGAAACACGATTTTGAGATCCTTTACGATTTTTAGTCAACTTTTGTTTAAACGAAGAAATAGCATCATTAGAAACGGTGTTTTTTTTTGAATATAATTTTTTTTTCTCAGTATTTGTATAGTCATAAATGCTTTTAGATCGTTTTATCGTTTCGTCCAATTTTTCATTTGTTTGTTCACGAACATTTGGAATAGCATATTTATAAAGTTTTATAAATTTATTTTTTAATAAATAAAATAAAGTATATTGAACAAATTTTGGGAATCCAAAACAAGTCTTATTTAAATAATTTATTAATTCTTCGCTTATTTTATCAACACTAATATTTAAACATAGACTAACAAAATTATATAAATCGCTCTTATTAAAGTTTTCTAATTTTATATATCCATTACATTCTTCTGCATATTTTTTCATCTTCTTTAACTCTTTCACATTATCATTATTTTGTGCTCCATTTACAAATAAAAATATTAATGGCTTATTTTTGGGTTTAAAAATAGGGTTACATAAATTAGATCGTCTTTGTTTATATAAATAAAATATATCATCATCTTGTTCGGTATTATTAAAACTTACACTATTCGACTTAGTTAGTCCTGTATGCTTTTTTGTTTGAATATCATATTCTCTTTTAATTGTTTCTTGTTTTGCTTTTTGTTGAGCAATATATAATAATATATTATCTTGTATATTTGGATATAATGTTTTATAAAATTTTGTTGTTTTTTTATTTTCATTTACTAATTTTTGTTCTTTAAACATTTGAAAAATATTTTTATCTTGTTCTTTTGATAAATTAGAAGGCATAATCGTATTTTTTAAACGTTCTGAATAAGTCATAACCTTTTTTTCTTTTTCCAATTCATTTATCGATTTACTTCGATTATATTTATCTTTTGAAGGATTAGCATGACGATTGTTAAGGCCAAAGTAGTAAGTACTGTTACTCGACATTTCAGTGTTGTTATTATCTAGTTGATCATAGCTTACAAATTCTTGCTCTCCAACTCCTTTACAAAAATTACATACTCTACAATGATTCTTCCTCCAATTTTTTAAATTTTTATGAAAATTTTTTATTATTTTTTTTCTTTTATAGATTGCTAATTTAGAAATATTTTTGCAAATTCTCCAAGCATGTTCTTCAATACTTATATTTAAAGAAGTCCCAGATCGACAATTAAAAATTATAAATGTATGTTCATATAAACTAAAATTATATATCATACAGTTTATTATACTTATTCTATTTTCTTTCATATCATTCTTTAATATAACATCACTATTTATGCTTGTCATATTTCCATTTTTCGTATTTCCATTTTCTCCTTCTGAAGAATTTGCGATTGAATCACCACTATTTTCATTTTGTGCTCCTTTCTTTTTTTTTTTTTTCTTATTTATTGCATCATTTTCATTTTTAGTTAAATCAGTTGATATGCTTTCGTGATAAATTTCATCTCGAATTTCTAATGGTGAATTAAAAAAAACTCTTCTCATATTTTTAACTAGCTTATTACAAAATGCACGTCCATCTTTTCTGTTTTCATCATAGTGGCTACCATCGTATGCTTCAAAATGACTATCACTATCCATACCTTGATTATCAAGTATATTTTTTATTCTTGCTTCCTTTTGTGATGGTATTTCAGGAATATATAAATCATCAATAACATTAGACATACATTTTAAAAACCAATGATAAGAAGGGTGAGTAATTTCTTTTAAAATATTATAATTATCATCATTGTTTAAATATAAATATTTCTTTCTCATATTACATAACCTCCACATATTTGTTATATCATTACATAATATTTTCCATGGTAATAATGGATTTGTAATATTTATATATAATGAATTTGGCATATTACTAATATTAAAAATTTTGAAATTATTTAAACTTTTTTTAATTAATTTAATTATTTCAAACATTCCTAAATGCTCACTTCCCTCTAAAAATAATACACCACCAATATTATATATTTCGCTAAAGTCAAAAAACAATGGATCATAATATTCATGTATAAATAATGGGCCTGTATATGTTTTATAATCTGTGCATAATTCTCTTTTTACATAATGGTATGGTGAAAGACTATAAATTTGACTACACTTAAAACAGTTACTGTTCAAAGTGTTATTACATGTACATTTCTTTTCATGATATATTTTATTTTTATTTTTATTACCATTATTTTGCATCTCTTTACATAATTTCAAATAATATAAACAATCCTTTTTATTTAATAAATCACTTATTTGATCTTTAAACTTATTTTTATAATATTTTAACAAAAAATTTTTATTTAAAAAGTTGAAATCGGTTACTTCTTCACGGTTTGGTGATGATTTTGTAGAAATTTTTTCTTGATCAAGTTTTATTTCCTTATAATTACCTGACGAACCTAGAATATCATGATCTAACAATTCTTTATCAGTAAAATAATCTAAAATAAATAAATCATCATAGGCTAGATTGTTTGCCCTTTTATTTATAGTACCAATAGGAGAATAAATTTTTATTGATTTATTTTTCCCTTTAACTTTGATCGAAGTTAAGCTTTGAAAAATAATAAAATGTTTACAATTGCTATAAGTATTTTCATCAACATATATTTCTTTATTACCAGCCTTACAACATAATCGAGCAGCTATATTTACTGAATCACCAAGAGCTGTATATTCTTTTCGTATTTTATTTCCAACCATACCACACCAGATTTTACCAGTAGAAACTCCAATACTACCATTTAATTTAAGCGATTTCAAACCGTCTATTAATCTAAAACATGTTAGTAATGCTCTTATTGAATCATCTGAATGATATAATGGTGGTAATCCAAACATAATTAATATTAAAATTCCTTTATCATCAAAAATAAATTTATTTATTGTACCTTCCATAGTAAATACAGCTTTTTGTGTTATCTTCATAATACTATGAGTAGAGTATATACCTGTCATTGTAGATGTATCTACATCTTTTACTGATACAAATATGATTGTTACTTTTCTTGTTTCATTAACAAACATATTATATCCTAAAGATAATTTTCTATATACAATATCTGGTATAAAACTTTTTAATAAAAGATCAAAATTTTTACAAACAGTTTCATTTTTTTTATCATTATCTTTTTCATTATCATGTTCTTTTAATTTTTCCATATCTAATTCATCATTTACTCCTGCCAATAAATAAAACCTCTTTTTACAAGTTTCTTTAATATCAACTTTATCTTTTATATTTTTATAAAATGAATAGGAAATAACTGTTTCGCCATCTTTTGCTAACGATTCACCAGCTCCAATTTCTTCTAAAGGCTTTCCAGATAATATATAGTCTCGTTTGTTTAATATATTTCCTACTTGTAGAAAGTTTACCTTCCCATATGTAATAGCAATATGAACTTTTAAATATCTATTCTCAATTGGTGTTGGAAATTTATTTAATAATTTATGAATATTCACACTGCATCCTAAAGCCAGTAAGGATACTCTTCTAGCTTGGTTTAGTTTATTTCTTTTTTCTTCATCCATATTTTCATTTTCGTCTCCATCTTCATTTTTGTCACCATTATTTATTTCACTTTGCACACTTCCCCTTTTTTCAAAACTGTTTATGCTCGTTTGTGTACCACTCCTTCCAAGTGATTGCATTTCTTTTTTTTTTCTTTTGATTTTCTTTTTTCCATTTAAGGGCCATATAACCATAACTGCATCTCCACTAAATTTTATAATATCACCTCCCCAGCTATCTATTATCTTTATTAATATATTAAAAAATTTGTTTAAGCAATTCCCGAGAAGCTCCGCTCCGTTTATCTTGTTTTCCAGCTGCTCGGCCAGGCTCGAAAATCCACTCGCGTCGCAGAAAAACTGAAGGAACAAATCGAAGTAGAAAGGTCGAAAATGTGGAAAACGTCGAGAGTGAAAAGGCGGGAAAACAACAAAGTAACAACGTAACAAAGCAAGCAAATGAATAAGCAAGCAAAACGAACAAGCAAAATGAGCAAACAAACGAACGAGCAAGAGGAACCTACCACGACCGCGTTGAACTTCTGAATGATCAGGTTGTCGAAAAACTTTTTGGGATCACTATATCTGCTATAAGCATTTAACAAGATCTTCGGAAAAAACGACCTGAAAGTCGATATATTATCGATATCATCTATAGCATTTTTATATTCATTCTTTTCATTGTTTTGTTCATATTTTTTGTTTAATTCGCTTTCAATAAGTCGCTCGCATTTTATGCTAAACCACCTCCAATCGGATGTGTACTCGTTCTAAAAAAATGGAAAAAATAATGATAAATAGTGAACATAAATAGTGAACATAAAAAACGAATGCAAACACGCATCGGCAAAAAGCGACGAACAAGTTATGCAACTAAACAACAGATGCAAATTCGTACGGAGTGATCTTTGGAAGATGTGTTCGTATCATCTCTTTCGTATCCCAAGTTTTTTTTGTCATAATGTTTTAAATATTCATTGAATATGTTTTTGATCATTTTTTGAGATTATCTTTGGTGTAAATAAACATTTTAAAATTTTGGAAAAAAAATATAAAGTACGATTTACAATTTAAAATTTAAAAAAAAAATAATTTGTTTTAATTGTAAGTCATATTGAACAATGATATAAAGAAATAAATTGAATTGAAATAGGGTCAGGCATGTATAAATCTGTATAACGTGTATATATGATATGTCAAGTGGGCTTGGGTTGTAGTTGTAGGTGTAGAAAAATTACCACTTGTTATTTATGCGGGTCACTAAATACAAAATTGATAGAGCATTTGTAGAAAAAAAAAAATGAATATGTAATTAGATAAATATAAAGACGTACGATAAAATATGTAAATATAATTAAAACATTGTTAATAAAAAAAAGACGTAGTTAAAAAAAAAAATAAATAAAATAACATGAATATTTTGTACAATGTGTGCAGTTATATGGGTATGAAAAACATTCGCCATATTTTCACTGCCAAGGTTGAAAATCGCAATAAATGAAACAAAACAATCTAAAAAAAAATTGCAAAAACAAAAAAATTTTTTTAAAATCACAATAAATAAAACAAAACAATCTGAAAAATGCTGCAAATAATGCTGCAACCAAATAAATGACAAACAAATAAAATGGCGGCAGTATTAATTAGCTGTCCCTCTAAATAATAAATAAAAATATAAAAAAAATTATGCAGGCATATTTCTAAAAATTTCGATTTATTTTCAACCCACAATGAATATTATATACAACTGTAACTATTTTCTTTTTCATTTTTTTTTCAAATATTTTTTTTCTTCACTACCATAATTAGACATCGTATGCACGTGCATATTTCATAATATAAAATGAATAGCAGAGTGAATAGCAGAATGAATGGCAGAATGGATGGCAGAGTGAATAGCAAAATGAATAGCAGAATGAATAGCAAAATGAAAAAAAAATTTTAAAATATAAAATAGTCACAAAACAAAAGAAATAAATTTAAATATAATTATTGAAATTGATCAAAGTCAAAGAATAGAAAAATTATACAGTATAGATTTATAATACATGCACTGGTACTTTATATAACCCATTGTTATAAATATACTTTTATATGACAAATTTTATTTATAATCACATTTTCTAAAATTATATAATTAATAGAAAAAAAATATAAAAATGAAAATCTATTGAAATAATAACTTTATAATTAAAATAGTAGAATATATGAGAACATTATATTTTTTTTTTATAAATTATATATACGGAGCAAAATATTAAGAATTTTTTTTTTTTTTTTTTTTTTTACCCTCTATTTTATTAATACTTATCATTGGTTACGTTTTCTTTTTGCAGTCATTTAAGCTCTCTAAACTGGTAAGCAACTCAAATAATTTTCAACAAAAAAATGTTATAAAAAATGTTATATAAAAAATGTTATATAAAAAATGTTATATAAAAAATATATAGCATTTTGGGGTATGGTAAAAAATAAAAAAATTATATGATATAGAGAAAATTTACAAACTATAGAAATAAAAATGAAAATAACAAAGTAGAAGCAACATAAAGAATACTAAGGAAGTAACATGAGCTTTAATAATTCTGAAAAACAAAAGGATGCAAATTTTGACAAAGAAAATGAAAAATCGAAGTTACTTCATCAGATATTTGTAATGCTCTCCTGTTTTTTTAGTTAAACGTGATTTAATTTGACAATATTAATTTTTCAAAAATAAAGGAACTATATATTTACAAACTTTTCAAGCACGTGACGAAAAAACAACAACAATGTATGGCTCAAGCCCGATTGTTTATAAAAAATTTAAAATATATAGTAATCGAAGTATAATACTAATTGTTGGGATAAATGAAAAAGAGGATGCATACAATATATGTGAATTAAAGAGAGTTAAAAAAATAGAAATAAAAAAATGTTTTGAAATATATGGAAAAATAAATTATCGAAATTTAATAAAAAAAAAACGAGCGGAATATTTATGTACATGTGAAGGTATATTAGGATGTATACAATTTTTAAGCTATCCATATTTATATGTAATTACTGATAAAGAAAAGATTGGAGTCTTATTTAACGAACATAAAGTATATAGCGTAAAGAATGTTTTATTAATTCCTTTTAAAGAAACTGAATTTGAAAAAACAAATCAAGAAGATCACTTAGTACAAATATTCTACAATTCTGTGAATCATAAATATTTATATTTTTCTTATACATATAATTTAGCTAACAGCTTACAAGATAATTATTTTATACAACAAGAATATCTAAAAGGAAATATAATATATAATAAAAAATATAAAAATAATTATATATGGAATTATTATCATTGTAAACCATTTTTAAAACAAAATATTTTCATCTGTCTCTTTGTAATAAATGGGTATCTAATACAATCTAAGGTTCCATTCTCTGGAAAGAGTATTGATATTACTTTTGTAGCTAGACGTAGTTATAAATATGCTGGGACTCGTTATAGAAAACGTGGGATAAACTACAATGGCTATGCAGCAAATGAAGTTGAATCTGAAATTATTTTACATGAAAAAAATAATATATCAAATGTTATTTTATCTTATGTACATCTAAGAGGTTCAGTACCTATATTATGGAATCAATCTATTAATTATAAACTATTAAAGAAACCCAAAATTAAATGTCTTAAAACGGATATAAATTATACATGCACAAAAAAACATTTCAGTTATTTATTTAAAAAATATGGATATCCAATTACTGTTGTCAACCTGTTAAGTAAAAATAAATACAGTGATGAAGATCTATTGTCTAGAGAATATAAAACTTGTATTAACATAATTAATAAGCACATCCCACCAACCATTCGAATTATATATAAACATTTAGATTTAAGAAAATCATATAAAATAGGAACGAAATTTGCACAATATAATTTAAAACTTTTATTTAAATTCTCTTTAAATAATATTGGATTTTTTTTTATACATAATAATCAAGTTTTATCAATTCAAAGAGGTGTACTTCGTTTTAATTGTGTCGATTGTATAGATAGAACGAATGCAGCTCAAATTTTTATAAATATATATATGTTTATAAAATTTGTTACATTAATAAATTTATTAAAAAAAACAGATTTATTTATAGCTGACTTAAAACAACTTTTTCAAATGTGTGAAGAATTAGGGGATGCTGTTTCTAAACAATATGCAGGTTCATTAGCTCATAAAAAATATACATCAGGTCAAAATACAAATTTTTTTATTCAAACAAAAGAATTATTTACATCTATTAAAAGATATTACATTAGTTCCTTTAATGATTTAGAAAAACAAAATTCAATGAATCTATATTTAGGTGTCATAAAATCAAAGCTTAATGAAATATCAAATGCACATTATCTCGACACTTATGTACATAATTCATTTTTTAAGGATCTAGGAAATGACAGGTTCTGGTGGGTTCTACCTCTAGAACATTTTTACTATAAAGTGGAATCACTACTTGATGGGTCCTTCGATAGATGTGAAAAATGGAATAAAATTAATATTGATAAAAACAAAATTGTAGAAAAAAAAAAAAAAAAAAAATATACATCCTCCATTTATAGATATAAAAAAAAAACAAAATTACATATATCAAAATTGTCTTTACATTTAAAAGGGTATACAAAAATTGTAAAAAATATAAACAACAATTTAAAATTTTATAATTGTTATAGCAAAACAAATATTTTTAAAAATATGTACAATGCAAATAATATGCTCAGCATATTTTTAAAACAAAATTCGATATTAAGTTTGGAGCATTATTCAAATATAAATCATATCAATCCTGTTGTCAAAGAAAAAGAAATTCAAATTGAAAACAGCATAGAGAATGCTAACCAAATAACCTTTAACCTTTTCAAAGAAGTTTGTCAAACATTTGAGCATTATAATGTTTATAAAAATAATTTTAATAAATTTTTTAAAAATAAAAATATTTTCCGACTAAAGATATGGAGACTAATTGCTTGCTACAATTATCTAAATTATTTGAAAATATATTTTCAATTCTTTTTCCTTATTTATTATTCTTTTTGTTCGAAGTATAATGTTATTCAAGTTTATTTAGACCACTTGCGGATCATCTCGGAGTGGCAAAACGTCCAAGCAGCACGCCAAGTAGCAAGCCAAGCAGCAATCCAAGTAGCAAGCCAAGTAGCAAGCCAAGTAGCAAGCCAAGTAACAAGCCAAGAACCTTCCCAGCGACACAGAAAAAGCGAACCAAATTATTTATATAGAAATGGTAGCAACTATGTACATAATAATACCGACGAAGAGACTTGTATTGTCAACAAGACTAATGATCGATTCCCCATTTCAAGCCAATTCAATTCTTATAATAATGAAGTCGAAAATGTTATTGAAGAATTTAAAAAACGAGGGAATATGGCAACTCTATTAAATTATTATATGAATTATTTTTATATAAATAAACTAAACTATAATTATATTCTTTTAAACTTATCATATGTGCCAGACGAAAATAACGATGTCGTTTCGAAAAGTCGAAGAAAAAATATTAACCACAAAAATTGTGAAAACAAAATGGATACACTAACAAGGGGGAAGAAAAAAAAAGCTATGAATACAAACATTGTTAATGACACTTCTATATCTTGTAGTAAAGATCAAATGAAAGGACTACATACTTTTAGTTCCAAAATCGTGGATAAAAAAAAATATGATTTAAGAGGGAAACAAATATTTTCAGCTAACTATTGTTTGAAAAATAAATCAAAACTTATTTTAGATAAACATAAAAAACGAAAAAAAAATATTATAAAATTACCATGTGTATATAGCCCAATATATTTTAATGTAAAATTATTAAAATATTTTATGTTTGTTCATTATTACTTTTCTTCGAATTATAATAATTTAATAAATATAAAAAAAAAAATTGAAACAATTGATATGGGAAAAAATACAAATTTTATAGAAATACAAAATCATCTTTCTAAATCAAATAAAAATATTACTTTTTATAATATCCAATTTTATCTTAAAAAAATGATTGAAATCCATGGCGAAAATAATATGAACCCATTTTTCAATGAGCTATACATGTCTTATATTTATAATTGTCATTACTACAAAAAATTTAACTTAAGCTTCCAAAGGGATATAAAACAACTTTTTTACAACCCTAATAACGCAACTACTAGTGGCAATAATAATGATAATGAAAAAAAAGTAAGTAAAATCAAATCGGAAAAAATTCAATTCTTACAAGAATATGATTCATTTGAAAATATTTTAAAAGAAAAGAAAAAAATTAAATTAATCGATGATAAAATACATAATGAAATAAATTATCATTATCAGCTAGCCAATAAATATATGTCTATTGATAGTTTCCAAAAAAAATATTATCATGAAATGAAACATTTCCAAGAAAAAGATCAAAAAATTAAAAATTATTTTAAAAAAAATATTAAATTATGTGATATTTCAAATAATAATGATTATAATACTAAGATAAATGCGTTTATTGAAAATATTAAATTAATTCATACAAAACAAGTAGATAAATGGGAATATAAAAATGTTGAAAATTTTAATTCCCTATCTGATAAGCTTGAAAATAAAATGAATTATCATGATTATTGTGATCCTTTACGTAGAAAAATATTTGCCTAAAATAGAAAATGAATATATACCTTAGTAAGGCATTAGCTAGCCATATATATAATATATAAAAATGTTGAAACAAATACATTATTAACAATGAAATAATAGTTGTAGTAACACATTTTGTAATCAGCAAATATAAATAATTCCTTATTATGTTATTTTTTTTGTTAATATCTATGCATATATGTGCAAGGTGTTTTATAAAAATATCACAAGTAACAATGATGTTCTCACCATTATTACAATTATTGGGAGAATATCAAAAATAATTTATAACAAAGTAACAATAATAATAAAAAAACTTCAAAAAAACAATAAAAATAAGTATATAGGTGCTTTAAATTGCACCTTTAAAAAAATAGAAGAGGACCATTAATGATATGGGTGCCTAATTTCTTTCAAAGCCATTTTTATCCGGTTAATGCTTTTAAAAAAAAAAAAAAAATATGTATATAAATGCAAAAAGTAGCTATTTTTACCTGAACAGTCATAATTTTTTGTTTATTAAAAAAATAATGTTTTATCTTTGTGGCTTACTCGATTGGGATATCCCCACTAACGGATAGGATGTACTCCTTTATTTTATTTTCAAAATCTGAAGAAAAAAATGCAATGAAATAAGCAGATATAATAAAAATGATAAACTTTTAAACAATATAATAATACTAGCTAAATGAAAAAAACATAAATTGTATGACTGTGCATGTAGAATGGTGAAAAAAAAAATAATAATTCATAAGTAGTTGTTACTTTCAAGAGATACAGAATCTAAATCCAATTCCGAATTTATCAACTTTAAAGAAATATACCCCTTTATTATACAAACAATTAATATTTCTTTTGGAGGAAATATTAAGCAAAGTGGTGTTTTATAAAAATCCAAAATAATTAAAGATGATAATTTTTGTAAATAAGAAACCTGATTAGGTTTTATATAATCATTCATTATTGATACAAAATTTGTTATAAATAATGGAATAAGTTCAAAAGATAATATTTTAGGTTTTATAAAATAATTAAAACTTTTTAATACTTCTCCTTCATAATATATTATGGCTTTTTGAAGAAGCTGCAATTTTTGTCCTGAATTATTTAAAACCCATTTAGAGGAAGAAATATTTATATTTTTTTTTTTTTTTTTACATAATTTTTTAAATTTTTGTATATAAGCATTTTTATCAATATGCTCATTTTTTAATATATCATTATTTCCGTTTTTATTTGATTGATCAAGATCGTTATCGTCTTCTTTTTCATCTTCCGTAGAAAATTTATACTCTGACAAATTGTCACTGTTGCACTCGGAAAGATATGAATTAAAAAGGTCGCTAACGTCACTAATATTATTTATATCAGACACATATCCACTATCTGTAATAATATTATTAAGATCTATCAATTGATTATACAAATTCATATAGTGTTTTTTTTCTTCGTCTTCCTCTTGATATGACTGTTTGTCAATCTTTTTTGTATCTTCATTATGTGTTTCGATTTTTCTTTTTTTTATATTCTGCGCATTATTTTGTGAAGCATTAACACCTTTATCGTCCTCATTTGGACACGTTAATATTTCATTTTTTTTTTTAGCTAGTTCTATAAGCGTATCAAAAGTATCGTCATCTTTTATGTCATAACAATTTTGATGGTTATATATTAAATCAGGTTGAATTTGTTTAATCTTTTTTCTTATAATCTTTTTTTTATAAAAATAATTAAGTAATTTAAAAATCCCTTTAGGTATATCATATAATTTTTGTGACTTTTTACATTGCTCAAAATCTTCTCGTAATTTCCATGCTAAAAATATACATGACCCAGCAATAATATAATTTATAGGTTTATTCTTTTTTGTTAATTTTTTTTTATTATATTTATGCATATAATATAATGCCATTGAAATAGTGGAAAATGATAGACGTAAATATTTTCCTAATATTACAATAAATTTCGACGTATTTAAAACATATTTTCGAAATTTCTTTTTTTTCATAAATTTTATATAATATTGTTCGCTTATATTAAATTGCATATTAGTATTAAAAGCAATTTTTAATTTTTTATATAATTCTTTTTTAATTTGAAATTTTATATTATCTATGGTTGTTTCACCATTATCTTTGTTGCCATCATTTTCATCCCCATCTCCTTCATCATTTTGGTGATTCATATTATTTAGTGATGAGCTTGAATCATCTTTTTTATAACTTTCAATTTCATCACATTTATTATTATCATTTAATTTGGAATCTTTATTCGTATTTTTATTTTTTCCTTTTCCCCCTATTCCTAAAATATGAGTTGAGTAATAGGAATCATAACATTCAAGAGACTGTTTCGTTTTTATATTTTTTATTTTTTCACATATATCATCATTTGTATTATTTATAGATATGTTTTCTTTATGATATCTATCGGATAATATTGTGACATTATTTTCCATATTCATTTTGTTAAATTGAGAACAGACTAGTTTTTCTGGTTGTTCATTTTCATTTACTTTCGTTTTTAAATGAATTGCATTATGTGTTTCCTTTACTTGTTCCTCCTCTATGTTAGCATATACACAATTATTGATATGCTCATCTTTTGTTTTGTCATTTGTTTGTATTATACATTCTTTATTTATATTTTCTTTGCTTCGCTCATTTATTGAATAATTTCTTATATCATGTTCATCGATACTTAAATTAGAATTGTATAATAATTCAATGATTTTCATATTTTTATAATTTTTTTATTTAAATCATAATTATAAAAAATAAAAAAAATATATATAATTCAAACGATTTTATAAAAATCCCTTTAAGTGTGCTATTTATACCTATATATATTTTTTTCCATTTTTTTTTTTCAAGTATATAAAAAAATTGCCCTTTATATATGAACCCTTTCGCATGTAGTATGCGGTTACGTCGTTAAGTTATTATCTGGTTTTTTGTATTTTTTTTTATTATTCATTTATTTTTATTTTATTTTGTTTTGCTTTATATTTATATATATTTTTTTTCAATTTTTATTTGGCAGTTTTATTTGTTTTTTTGTAATTGGGGCATTTGAATAGCAGCGAAAAATGCATATCACTAATTTGCTGTTGTAAATTAAAAATGGTTTCCCCTTTTAAAATTAATTAATTGATTATATGTATATATATCTTTTTTAAATTTACAAGAACATAATTAAGTTATCCCTTTTTTATATTTGTACTGCAATTAAGTCATACCTGGAGTAGCATAGTCAGGCGATAAAATTTTTCCATACAAAATTCCATATAAAAAATTGCCATAAATATGGTTAAAAAATATTAGCTAGCTGTTTGGACGCACAAGAAGAATATGCATAGGATATAAACATTTTTAGCGTAAAAAAAAAGTATAAGATAAAACTGATAAAATGCTGAACTACAATCTTAGTAACATATGTGGGAGCTTTTATACAGGAGGTAAACTAGCATTCAGTGAAGATGGCAATTCTTTATTTGTTCCCATAAATAACAGAATAAACGTATACGATTTAAGTAGCAATACATGTAATACATTATTATCTGAAAATAGAAATGATTTAAGATTTATAGCTATCCATCCAAATATGGATATATGTATAAGTATCGATAAATTTGGATATGGTTGTGTTATTAATTTATTAAAAGATAAAATAATAGCTCGAATTTTATTTAAATCAAAAACTGGTATTATCACTTCTTTCAATTATAATAATATTTTCACACCTCAAGAGGAACAAGATTTTGTTAACTTTGCTACCTTTACAAATAGTGGGAAATATTTTTTATTAGGTATAGGTAGACGAGTAATAATATGGAATAGTCCATGTAAACATAATAAATATAGATTAATAAAATATAACGATTTATGTTATCATTCTTTAAATATTATATCCATAGATATATCTGACGATGATCAATATTTTTTAACTACCTCATATGATTTATCTATAAGAATACATACTATTAATAAAAAAAAAAAAGTTCGCCCAACTGTTCTTAGTGGAAATAAAAGTATCATCGTTGGAGCATTCTTTTCAAAAAACGGTGACTTTATTTTTAGCGTCAACAAGTCGGGACTCATAATAGTCTGGTCCTACGAGGTAGCTAAGGGAGAGACAGAAAAGGTTGGCGAACTTAATGGGATTGAAGAAACGGTTGACGAACTGACTGGAATCGAAGAAACAGAAGCTGATACAAAGGCTGATGCAGAGGCTGAAGAAGTGGTTGCCACCCAAGGGGGCACGAAGGGAGGAAAATACATAAAGGCATACGAAAAAAGATGGTGCTATAAAAAAATATATTATTGTAACCAAGATAAAAATGAAGAAGTTGTTAAGGCATGTTTTAATAAATATCGTGACTTGTTAGTCATTGCTTTTAGTAATGGAAAGTTTGCTATTTATAATACTCCGGAAATGGTATCATTATATAATATTAAAATTAATACCAATATGATTGATGATATAGTAATAAATAAAGATGGAGATTGGATTGCTTTAGCTGAATCAACAAATGGAACTGTAATTGTATGGGAATGGCAAAGTGAAAGTTATATATTAAAACAATTTACTAGCAATAAAAATGTAAAGTGCGTAAAATTTTCACCAATTATAAGTCATTTAAAAATAGGAAGTAATATAACTAATAATTCAATGTCTTATCATGAATGTGATAATTTTACAAGTAAATTTGTTATAGCTACAGGAAATGAAGATGGAACAATTAAATTATATGATTATTTATCTTATATTAATTTTGTAACGTTTACTGCACATACAAATAGTGTTACAGATATATGTTTTTTACCACAGGGTAATGCATTTATTTCCTGTTCTTTAGATGGAACCTTAAGAGCATTTGATTTATTACGATATCGAAATTTTAAAGTATATACACCAGATTTATTAGAGGAAGATAATAATATTGCCGCTAAAAATAATAACATGAACGAGTCAGGTAAAATTGTGGCTAAAAAAATATCGAAAAAAATTAATGTACAATTTTTGTGTGTAAATGTGAATGTAAGTGGAAATATAGTGGCTGCTGGTGGAAGAGGAAATGAATTTATTGTATATATATGGAATATTCAAACTGGAAAATGTATAGATAAATTATATGGTCATAATTCTCCAATTGCAAAAATATGTTTCAGTACCAATTTAAAAAATGAAGGAGTTATAGCTACCTGTTCCATGGGTGCAAATATTCTTATTTGGGATTTATATTCAAGAAGAAATAAAGGAAGTAAATTTGAAGAAATTACAAATTCACAAAGTATTTCATATATGTGTTTTGATCCAAGAGGTAATGATATATTAGCAGTATGTACATTAGGGTGCAGAATAACTTTTTGGGATATATCGGTGCAAGAAATTGTCGGAACCATAGAAGGTGCAAGAGACATAAAGAGAGGAAGATTATTAGGAGAAGAATATTCAGCAATTCCTAAAATGAATAATAATAATAAAAAAAGAAATCGAAAAGATGGAAATTATCAATATGTAGATGATTTAGAAGATCAAGGAACAAATACTGTTGTAAACCAAAATTGTTATTTTACATGTATTGATTATATACATAGTGGGAATTATCTAGCAGGGGTAGCCAATACTAGTGTAAGCCTATACATATATGATACGAATATATATTTATTAGTAAAAATAATAGATTTAACAAAAAATTATTGTGTTGATGGAATCAAAAGAGAAATATCATCACGATATTTAACAAACGAAGGAAAACATATATATGAATATGATATAAGTGATGACGAAGGTGATATATATTTAGACAATTATAAAATATTGAATAGAAAAAAAAAAGAAAATATATTGCCTGGTCAGGTAAATGAGAATTTTTTAAATAATAAATTTAAAAAATATAAATTATTATTAAATTATATTAACATATCAGGTGATGATAGACATATAGCAGTTGCAAGTAGTGTTGGATTATATATTTTAACAAAAGATCATCAATATTATTATGTACCAAATTCAAAAAATTTATATAAAGGTTTATTAGCTCCTATTAATTATGATCCAAAATTTTTAACACAAAATGTTAATGTAAAAAATTTTAAACTTTCTTTAAAAAAAAAAGAATATATTAAAGCATTTATTCTTTCATTAGCTTTAAATAATTATGAACATATTTTAGAGGTATATGAAAATGTCCCTTACAATTTAATCCCTTTATGTGTTAAAGTTTTAACAAAACCATTTATATATATATTAATAAATTTTATAAAAACCCTATTATTAAACGATACGATCAAACATATACATTTGCACTTATATTATCTTAATTCAATTTTTACAATTCATTTTAGCATTTTTATAAATAGCGATTTTAATACAGTGGTTAAAAATACAAGTGGAGCAAACAAAAATGGACAAGACGATAAAAATACTCGAATTTCAATTTCAACAATTTCAGATGAATATAGAATATCTCTTCTGTTTATATTGAAACAAATTATTACTTTATATAATGGATTACAACATTTATACACTAATAATATTAATGTTTTGAAATATTTGAGTTTAGACTATATTCCATAATAAACAAATTGTGTGCTAGTATATAGGCACCACTAACTATTTTTGAGTTTGTGCTTTTTATATTTAACTTTTTTTTTTTACATGTTTTATACATTTGTGTACTAAAACTTTAATTTGGTGAAACATTCATCAAAAAATTTTTTAATTAAATAAAAAATACAATAATAAAGACATAACACAATAAGGGATATACATATAAATCTTCACAAGCATTTTATTCTTCGCCGTTACATCATGGTCATGCTCAAGCATTTCTGTGAAAGAAAAATTCTTCAAATAAATATGGAGGAAAATATATATGTGTTCTTGTTCATATTTAACAATAAAAAATAATATGAATAATCATAAGTATATGAACTATATATACAAGGTTAAAAAGTGTTACATATATTTTCTATTTTTTTTTATGACTATTCATAAATCAACGAATCTGAGATATTTTTTTTTTGAGGGCATGTCAACTTTGGTTATTTCATTTTTAAAATGTTTCGATATTTCATCATCTTGAAGAGTTGGAATGACACAACATTTGTCACCTTCATTCCAATTAACAGGTGTAGCTACTGGTGTTTTAGAAGTAAGTTGCAAAGATTTTAAAACTCTTAAAATTTCTTGAGCATTTCTGCCTGTTGTAGCTGGATATAATACAGTTGCTTTAATTGTTTTTTCAGGGGAAATAAAAAAAAGGCATCTGCATGTCAATGGTAAACCACTTATATCTTTTTCTTCCTCATCCATAATTTTTAATTTATTAGCAAGTTCTCTTGATTCATCACAAACAATAGGAATTTCCCATTTATTTAATTTTCCATAATGTTTTATGTCCTCTATCCATTGTTCATGTGATTCTTTTGAATTACAACTAAATCCTACTAATTTACAATTAAGTTTTAAAAATTCATCATGCATTTTTCCTAATTCAGCTAATTCAGTTGTGCATACTGGGGTAAAATCATTTGGGTGACTAAATAATATTGCCCAACTATTTTCTATATACTTATACAATTCAAAATCGCCATCTATTCCTGAAGCTTTGGCTGTAAAATTTGGAAATTTTGCTCCTAAATGATATGCCATATTTATATACAAGTTGGTGTATTTATGTGGTGAAAATATATTTAAGAATATCTATATTTTAGTGATGTTGTTATTTTGTTTCCAAAAAATGTATTATTAAATTATTTCAAAATTATAAAAATTTATAAAAAATATAATTGCTTCCTGGTTATAAATTTTTATTTTTTTTTTATAAAAAGCTATTATTTTTTATTTCCTTAAAAATGTAAAAAAAAAATATGAACGTGCAGGTGTTTTAATGGAAAAATAAACGGTGTAGAGAAAAGGTTAAAAATAAACAATAAATTTATAAATAAAATTAAGCTGTAAATAATTTGAAATAAAAAAACAGTTCAGTATGAAACAATAAAAGGAAATATGTTAAAAAATAAAATAATTTAATACAAAAAAAGAAAATTATACTCGAAAATCCTATCGAGGCGACTGATTTGTAAAACCGTATGCATATATACATTTTACTTGCCAAATAATTGTAAAATAATTATATGGCTTTTGGGCACCAAAAGAATAATACTACTTTTGACGAAGAATTGTATGAACGTAAATATATATATTCCGAACCATGCGCATACACAATATGTGTACTTAAGCCTATCGAATTTTATAATCATGCTAAAGTTGCGCTAAAATAGGAATAATAATAATGGAAACAGCGCAACACATTAAAAATTATGAACATACATAATTTATAACCTATGAAAATACCCAACTTCAACTGTAAATTAATATTCACTAAAATATAAGACAATAAATAAATAACAACAGGTATCGTACTGTTAATAGGAAGAAAGAATGCAAACAACGTTTAAATATCTTGTAATATTAGAAAAATTTAAGTATTAAATTTATGTGCATGATATAAGTTGAATAATAAAAAATTATTCACTATTATGTAGATCATCACTGTGTATATTTCTATGGTACATTTTAAGTGTCTGATTGGTGTAGCTATTATTTATTATAAAAATTTATACTTTTTTTTCGAAATATATTTGAATGTTAAGGATATAAAATTGCACACAAAATATTTTTTTATTATAAAAAAAGCTAGCTCCTATTGGTATGCTTATATATATAAGGTTTTTATTGGAATAAAGAAAAGATGAAGAGTGTTGTGTTAGTGTATATAAATATAAGCTTGTGCACATTCTTTAAAATGGATAACTATTTTTAAATTAATTTCCTTTATAATTATTTGTTTATTTTTACTTATTTATTGTTTGGGTGATTTATATAGTTTTAATTATAAAAATTATGACCAAGCAATATTTTTTTTTTCTAAAGAAAATATAAATGGAATAATATTCTATGAAGAAATATATGCTTAATTAAAAAAGGAGAAAAAAAATAGTTTGAATAAATTATATAAATTACTATATGCTAGTGGTACATTTTCATAGAATAAATGTTGTGGTATATTTTAATTGTAAGTAGCTAGCATATAATAATTTTATTTATGCTTTCAAGCTATGTGTGTAATTTTTTTTAAATATCATTTCCATTTTTGGCATATTATCAATCGGAATATGCATAAATAATTGGATACTAATATAACTTTTTAATTTCGTCACTAAAATTATGTACGTTTATCACTACATGATTCTTTATTTTAATTTTAATTAATTTTTTTTTCGCTGCCTACTATTTTGAAATTGCACTAATGCACATGTACCACACACAAGTATGCAAATATATAATTCGTAAGATTGTTAAATTAAAAAAGTGATATATGGATAAAATAATTTTAGGAAAATTACTAAAAATTTAATAATATAAATAATTATAAACAAAACTAGCTTATATAGTTTAAAGCTTGCATACTTTTGTAAAATTATTCCATTTTAGGAATAAAATAATTATAAGGGCTGGTTATAGAAACAACAGTATGTGTGTAAAAGTTTAGAAAAAATATTTATAATACGCTTTAAAAAAAAAGCGAAAGTGAGAATAAACAAATAATAAATTGCATGTTAAAATGTACATTTTCATATATATACGAGACACCTTTATATATTTTTAACTCCCATTTTATTAGTTGAATGATTATATATATAAATAAATGATATTTAAAAAATAATAAAATAAATGCAATTTTTATATTCAAACTATATTACATTTTGTTTTTGTTACACATACTATATATATTTTTGTTATTATTATATTATTATTTTTTGTTTTGGAACAATATTTTTCACGAATTTTTTAAGTGGCCATCAAATGTTACATTACTATTCGATGCGAAATTTACATCTCTCTTTATAGGATAGAGAATGTAAGCAATACATATATCTGCGTTCTATTTTTAGAGTTTATTATGCTAGCTTTATTTTTAAAAGCAAATATAGAAAATGGGGTGTATTAATTATTGTATGTGTATAACCCATAATATATATTATATATATGGATATAAAAAAATAAATATGTATTTATATTATATTTATATATATTAGTTTGCATAATTAATTTTTAATTTCCCCCATTATAATTTCGTGCTAGCGCATCATATAAGAATTTTTTCGAAGTATCTACTTACATTTCGATTATGCTTTTATTTGTATAATTTTGTTTCGTTATTAGCTCGTTTAAATATTTTTCGTAATAAATACCAATCTACCTTTTCAACAATTTTTAATGATATAGGGTGGAATGATATCTTATTTTTTTCAGCTATACAAATAAGATATGCAAGATCCATCGATGTGTGTTAAGCGCGCTATTTTTACTATATGCTTGTTTATTTTTGATGGGGAAATTAATAGCATCGTTGTATGGCTTGTTTATTATATGATTTGTGCATAATAAGCAAATTGTTTCGTTTAATTATATCCATGTAATTTATGTGTTTTTAGTAAAACCTAACCTATTTTTATGTGACCATATAATTACCTATTATTATTTTTATATTTTCGATTCTTTCGTGTTTACAGATTTGAGAGTGGTACTAACCTATCGTATCATGGGCATGTTACACCCCTAGTTGTATCTTATTTTATTATTTTTTTAATTTAGCATATAATACTGAATATATGATAAATGTAAATAAATGAATGTGTAATACACTTACATGCGTGAATAAACCTGATATAATTTTACACATAATGATGGAGTAAGCTTGTTGTTTTCGCTTTATCATTTTTTATTTCCCTTTTGGGAACATGTTTGTATATACACTACTTGAGGCAGTATGCCCATAATCAATTAGCCATTTTTATGTGTATATATACAAAGCCGGAATATATACCTATTATATTAAGAGGGATAAGATGACACTATTATATTATATGCATGCATGCTTATATTCCTTTTTTTGTTACACCTAATTATTTGTATATAGAACAAAAATACAGATTTTATTATATTTTTTATGTATCACCATTTATTATATACAATTTTTATTTATATTGATTATAATTTGTGCATATTCAAGGAAAAAGGCAGAAAAATACAAAAAAAATACGATATAAGCAAAAAAGAAATACCGAAATAAAGGGAATACGGAACACGGCTTAAGCTAAGCCAAATTAGATACAAAAAAAAATAATTAGTCCATTATATTTGGAAATAATTGCGTTTCAAGGATCCTTAAAATTTAGTGCGCTTGCTTAATTTTCCTGACTTGATTAATTCGTTAATTTTCAAATATACATATAATATATTTTTTTTACACATATATTGGAACATTGTGCCTTAAGAAATTTAAACTCTAGTGAAGTACACATGGACGATTCAGGAAATGAGCTTCTGGATATTTTTTTTTACATGATATTATGTTCCATTTGCTACGATATAATATGTATGCATAAAGTGTAAAATTTAATATGATATATAATATCTGCTATTTGTATCAAACCCAAAAATCAGCTAATACACATTTTATTCAACACACGGAAACGTATATATTTATGCAAACAAAAATATGAATGAATATTTTTAGAATTTTTTTTTTAACATATTTTCGCATATTATAAGCATAATATATTATTTGAAATGCTCCAATTTTTTCTTTTTATTTCCATTTATTTTATTATAATTTTTTTAAGTTCACAATTTTTACTATATATATATGTGTGCATATGCTTATTGTGTAAGTATATATAAATTATATTGTTTCGAAGAAAAGTTATATTTTTCTTTAATTCTTATTTATATATATTTATGTGTAACATTCCTTAGGAATTTTTTGTGTAATAAATTATGTTACATGCATTTTTTTTTTAATTCAGCAATATTATTTTTTATTAAAAATATTTTAACTTTTATTACGTGTTTTCCTTCCATTTCCTTCTCTAATTTTCACCTCTTAACTTTATTTTTTTTTTTGCCAATTTGTACACAATTGTATAACCTGCACATTGCAAACTCACTAAGAGCCACGTGTATTGCATATGTGTATTTGATATGCTTACATATATACTTATATGTACCGTTTTTTAAAACATATTTAGAATTACTTTATACATACATACACATATGTATATGTACGTATGCATAAAATTTAAGTTTTAAATATGGATGATTTTGAAATAAATCTATCACTTGAGAATTATTTAGAAGACGATAAGGTGTTACATAATTTTCCTTTAAAATATATATATGTATTAATATATGCTTACAAAAATTATTATTTTAACATTTATTTAAAACAAAAATGTAAAAATAAACCGAATATAAATTTGATTGAAGACCTAGTGAAAAATGTCAATGAGGATAATGTCTTAGACTTATCTTTGAATATACTAAAAAAACGGTATAATTATAAAAAAAAAAAAAAACGCATTTTGTTTGATACGTCTGAAAGCGTAAACAGTAATTTAAGTTTCGATGATAAAAAATATAATGAAGAGGGATCAAACAAAACAAAAAATAAAAATAGTAACATACATGATCACACTCATCTCAGTGGCAATGAAAATACTACTGATGACATTTCTACATTAAACCCCAATAACGATAATAACAATAGTAACATTCCTGTTATTCGCAACAATGGGAATAACAACAGTAATAATAATTACCTCGCGAGTAAACGCGAGGAGGCTAATCCAATAAATTTGAAAAGTAAAGTTTACGGATTTAGCAAATATTATGAAAACGGCAAATATGGTTTACCAAAATGGCGAAAAAACTTAAATTTAGCCAATAAAAATGAGAATATAAATTGTAATGACGAAAATACCGATGATCAAAGTGAAAATTATTCTGAACACGACATAATTTTTTTGATACATTATTTTATGCACAAATTTGTTTTTAATAAAGATGGAAAAAAAAAAATTAAATTAACAATGAAACAAAATTTAATTGAAAAGTTGGAAAAACTCGAAAAAGAAGCATTGAAAATGGAAAGTACTGTTAAAAGTAGTAACAACCATTCTAGCAACACAGAAAGTTTCGATAAAAATGATATTACCGATGTGTGCAAAAATATGGAAGATGGCAGTTTTTATTATGAACAAGTCATAAAAAGTGACGAAAAAGAAGATGAAAAAAAAAAAAATATAAATAATAATGAAATAAATTCTGAAAAAGAGGATAAAACTAGCCAAAATATTAGCGAAAATGGAATTTCACTTCCAGAAAATTGTAAATCACCTGAACATTCATGTAATAAAATAAAAAGTGATGATACATCATGCTTAGAATACCATAATGATATTAAAATGGTAATAGAAGAAAATAATGATAATAACACGTGTGTAGATATAGGAATAATTAAAGATAAAAATGATTGGATTTTGGAAAAAACAGACCAGTCAGAAAATAACAATATAAATAACAACGAAATGGTAAATAAAGATCATACTAATCTTGAGAGTAGTAATAATTCAATAAAATGGGGGTTTGAAGGAGATAAAGCTTGTGATAAAACACGTAATGAATCCGAAATCGAAAGTTTTAATGAAGAAATGTCCATGGAAATTGAAAAGAAAAAAATATATGAAATAATTGAAAACTATTTTTATAAAAAAAATATATATTTTAATATGAATGAAATATTTTATCCTTTTAGTGATCAAAATATTGACACACGCAAAAAACGAAAAAGTAAAAATAAAAAATTAAATAAACCACTCCCAAGTGTTAATAAGTGTGCAAGTGTAATTGAATCGTATGATAATAAATTATCTGAACAAAAGCATATGAAAAACAAATCCTTACTTTCAAAATTGAAAAAAGGTTTGAATTTATTATTAAAGCATGAGAAAACACGGAAAAAAGGAAAAAATAAAAATTATGAAAACAGTACAAGTTATATGAATAATAATTATGATGAAAATGGCAATTATCAAATTAATAATGATTTGAAAAAAATGGAAAGAAGACAAAGAAGTGGAAAATACAGTAAAGATGAATATAATAAGGATAATATGATTTCAATGGATAAGCTAAAAAATAATCAAGAAAATTTAAAAGCAAATGTATTAAAAAAATGTCTACTTGATGTAATAGATTATAGTGAAATGTGTATGTTTTCAAATAATGATAATAAAAATAATTTTGGGCAATTTCCAAATAAGACAAAATTTAACATAGGAGGAAATGATCATATAACAAATCCAAACTTACAAGAAAATAATATAAGCCAAACATATTTAGATCATCAAAATGATATAAATGATAATCGAAGAAATACTTATAATAATTTTCAAAACATAAACAATAGGATGATAAATGGAATGGATCAAAGATATGGAAACGAATTAAATAATTCAAGACTTTATAATAATATATATGGAAATGGCCCAGTAAATATGCAAAATCCAAACATAGGAGATAATAGAAATAAAGAAATGCTAGGAAATTATAATGGAAATACAAATCCTATGTTTTATAATAATTCAGGAGAATATTTAAAAAATCATCAACCACATCATGATGCTATTCACAATAATAATGTCGATAATAATACGAACTTATTACAAAATAGATCGAACCATTTATATAATGGTAGAAATAATACAAATATGGATAATAATATGTATAACCATTCTATGATAAATCCAAAGGATGCAGAGCTTCATGAAAAAAATAAAAATATGCACATGCAAAATATGCCATATAACAATATATGGCCTACTAATATGTATGGCATCCCAAATATCAATGGAGATACTTCAAATGGAAATTCTTTTATGCCGTTAGATCCTATGAATAGTCAAATTGAAAGGAATTGTAAAACCTCTGGACTTAATTATGATACCAATGATATGAATCAACTTGGTAATAAACGAAATAATGGAATATATAATGGAATAGAAAATGAAAATCGAGTTAAATGCGAAAATATGAATTATCTTAATAATAATATCCCTCCTTATATGTATAATAATTGTCATATGCCAATTATGGAAGGAGATGGAATGGATGTCAAGTTAAATCAAAGGGGGTGCAGAAGAGGTCGAGGTAGAGGAAGAATGACTTCAAGGATAAATAATAATGATTATATTTTAGGAACTAATAATGCACCACCAAGAGCAAAACGGGGCAGAAAACCATTAGGAAAACATCTTGGCCAAAAGGGACCTAGAGGTCGAAAAAGACACGACGAAATTAGTAATAATCCTGCTACTAATATTTTGAATGATGAGACTGAAGAAAATAACGATGAGAAAAAAAACAATGAGGAAACAGATGGATGCAATGATAATCCATTAAAATATCACAATAAAGATAATGATGATGATGAAGAAAATAACGGAGATAATGAAAATTATGAACCCGAAATTAATGGATACACATCTAGAACCCATACTAATGTAAACCTTAATAATTCAGAAAATAATACAAATACCCATAATAATGATAATACGACAAGCGCAAAAGAAAATAAAGAAACAAGCAAAGAATGTAATGAAAATAAAACATCAAGCTACTTGGGGAAAGATGAGAAAAGCAGTGAAAATGGTAATAGCAGTAAGGAGAGTATTCACAATTATAATATGAGTAATGGTCAAATTGATTTGGAAGATATTAACAAAGATAAAGAAAATATGAACCCTCTTCATATCTCAAACAATACTGAAAATGGTTTGATAAAATATAGATGCACAAATAATGATGAAGCAATTTCAAGCTTAGAAGATAACTTAAATATGACATCATTGAATAGTAAAGTAAAATATTCTAGTCATGCTAATAATAGTTTGAATAAAATTGAAAAACGAAAAAATAGTGATAATAATAAAAATTCAAAATCATTTTCACATGAATCTATACAAGATAACAAAATAAATTATTCACATAAAAATGGATATATTTTGAGAAATGCATATAGTTATATAAATAGTGGATTAGGTGATAAATTTGATGGTTCAATGACTAATTTTTATAATGATTCAAATAAAAATAAGAATTCGACAAGCTTTCGAGATAATAAAAATCGGTCTCTTCAAGAAGATGAATCAGATGAACTCTCATTTACAAAAATAGGATTGACATCTGAAAAAGATGCTAAACAAACAAAAATAAAAAAAACAAGATCAACCTTTAATACCGTTTTGGGAGCACCTAATGTGTCTAGTCTTGCAAGCAATGGAGATGCAGTAAATACTACAATTGGATTTGAACATTTTAACAATCCCAATAAAGATAAACTTATAAATAATTATTCTACTACTACCAATTCAAGTTATTTAAAAAGAGGTACTTTAATTTGCAACAAAATTAGAGTATTAAATGATGGAACAGATAATGAAAGATTGGATTTCCAAATGAATAAACAAACTTATAAAACTGAATATGGTGTAGAAGAAAATAATAAAAATAAAGGTGGCACTAAAATCAAAAATAACACAAAACAATTCTTTGAAAATTTGGAAGGGAATCAAAAAGTATTAAGTAAAAATCAAGGAACAAAAAGAAGAGCAAATAAAAATATATCGATCGAAGATGATGAAGATTGTAGTTTAGATGGAAATTCCGGAAGAATTAAAAAATTAAAAAATATTGACAAACATGATATTTGCTTTGATGATGACAAATATGAACAAGCAAGGTATCAAACAAATAATGAAATGGATGCTGACGATTTAATTGATGAATATGAAAATGAAAAAAATTACAATTATAATGAAAAAGGAACAAATGGTCAAACAGTAAAATTATGCACAAAAAAAAAAATAAATCAAAGGGAACATAATGAAGAACAAATAAATATAGAAATCGATAAAAGGGAAAGTCGAAACAAAAAATATATTAATAATACTTTATGTAATAGTAAAGAATCTTTATATGGAAGTCCATCACAAAATGGCACAAATTTAGATCGAGAAAATTTTAATTATGTTTCAAGCATTACAAATGTGAATAAAGAATTTGGAAGTAATGAAACGGATCAAAATAATGGAAATTGTAGTATTGAGCATTTTTGCCAATTTAACGAAAATGATGAAATAATTAAAAGCGAAAGAATTTTAAGAAGCGAACGAAGTAGACGAAGTTCACTTCAACATGATGATATAAAAAAAAAAAAAAGAAATGAATACGAACTAAATAATAATAAGTTAAATAGTTCAAGTAGTTATAATTGTACGGATATCAAAAGTCAAGATAATGATCAAACTGAAGAAATCGAATTGTACAATAATGATAATATGTATACTATAGAAAAAAAAAAAATATTTGAAGACCCTCAAGGCCACAAAGAATCAAATAAAAATGATACTGATATTTGTAATGACGATGAAAGTATAAATGATCTTAATGAAATTGGACTTGATTCCATTAATGGTAAGAGAAAAGGAAGAAGATCAAAAACCACAATTTTAAAAAGCGATAAAGTAAGCATATCTGAAGATAAAGTTACAAATAAAAATTTTGATGAAACACTCATTTTAAACAAAGAAGTTGACACAAGCAAGGTCACTGATTCGAAGAGACGAACCAAAGCTTCCAAAAGACATCAAGACTTAAATTTCAGGGTCGAGAAAATCGAGACTGGCGCGTATAACGAGAATGGAGAGAAGGTTTCCGGCGTTTGGTATGTTTCCGCTTGCTTGCCCATTTTTTCCCCACGTTTCTTCCCACGTTTTTCCCCACGTTTTTATGCTTCATCTTTTTCCATTTCCTTCCGTGCAGGTACGATACAAACCGGAGACTATGGCGTGTAATGTACATCGAAAACGACAAGCGAAAGACTCGGGGCTTTTCTCCGCGAATCTACGGATTCAACGCTGCAAGAGACATGGCCGTTCAGCTCAAATATGAAATGAACAAGAAGAATAAAAAATAAGAACAATCGGAAAAATCAGAAAAATAAGACATATAGCCTTTTCTAAAATACCCCCCTAATTTGCTGACACTTTGATTCGAGGTAAAATACCTCCACCCGCGGGCAACCACTAACTTCCGTTCTACTACAATATATTAATATATATTATTATTATTATTTTCCTTTACTTTTTGAAACACCTTTTGTACAAATTGTGCGTTTTTCGCGTACTCCGACGCATTGAAATGAATTATATAAATGATTAGGCAATGCATTCAGGCCGAAGCTCGCATTCATTTTTTATTTTTCTTTTATGTTTTATTTCCCATTTCATGGTTATTCGTTAATTTGATTAATTTGATGTGTTAAAATTTTGTCCCTATGTCATTTCATGTTATATATTTACATACTATTTATAATGCATATATTATGCTTTTGTTTGGTTACTATTATACATAAGTTGAACTCGCCTTTGTTATATAGGCATAATTTTTTTAATGATACAAACAAACTTTAAAAAAATATATAAAAATATATTTAAATAACAGACTAATTAGTATATTACACAAATACGGAAAATTGTTTTTTACAATCAAAGTGAACTTTCGATCAAACACGTAATTCGCAAATATGTAAATACAAAGCATGTACAAGATATGCAGTAAACATGCAATAGACGATACAAACTCAGACTACTCGTCACAAAGGTTCTGCAAATTTCGAACGTATTCGAAAAAGTTGAAAGCGGAAAGATCGTTGAGGAATTGTTGAGAGTAATAATAGTTAGAAGCAAGGGCTGAAGCAAATAAAGATTTTAAATAAATATATGGAACTTTTTTAAGGATTTGATCAAATGGTACAACCTTTAAAATAGTTGTAGGTATTACTTCACTAAGTATACGTTTAAATAATTTATAATCTTTACATAATGCATCTGATGCAAGGATATCTCTTTTTAATTCACTAATTTTTTTTGATAATATATTAGTGGCTTGAGATATTGGTGTTTTAGTTCGTCTGGTTTCTTTCCAAAGACATTCAAATTCTTGTTCACAATAATAAACAATTTTTTTATGAATTTCTTTAACATATTGTTTATAAAATTCAGAAACTTCATCATCCTCATCTTTTTTCTTGTCATTATTATTTTTGCTATTATCTGCTGATTTATTTCCCAATTCATTAGCAATCAGAATATCTTGTGACGAACATATTTTCATTTGATCTTTGTCCTCTAAAAGTAAATCGCTATCTGCTGAGCACATTAAATCAATAAACTGTTTATCACTTAATGCAAGTCCTACCAAGACTTCTAAACTACTTGATATAACACCACCTTTATTTGTTGATGCATCTTTAAATAATATAACATTTTTATTTTCTAAAATTGATCGTGCTTCATCAGAAATAAATACATTGGCACCTTCAACAATATATTTATATATACATTCGCCATTTATTATAATATTATTGACATTAAAAATATTTATTGAATGAGGTCTACCACCACAAGGATTAAATAATTCACAAGAATTTAATGGATTGAGAAAAAATGTGTTACGACAATCTAAACCACTTTTAATGATTTTATCAAAAACTTGTACATTATGATCTTCAATCGAAATTTTAAATCCTGATTCAGATAAATATTTTTCATTATATAATATACAAGATGTATTCGTTTTAGTAGACCTTAATTTTGCTAATCTAATTAGCTCTTCTTTATTTAATCCGTTTTTATCATATAATACACCAGATCCATCAATAATAGAAATAATTTTTGTTTTAGATTGAAGTATAGCATTACTTCCTAAATCACCATCAGGTCCTCCAACTATCGATCTACTAATACTTTCTTCTTTTATATTTAATTTTTCACATAATTTTTTAATATAAGTTTCTATACCTAATGTTGTCATTCCATAGTAATCATGTGGGACACCTCCATTCTTTCGAAGCTTACCAGTTGAAAATGTTTTCCAATAAAAATAGTTTCGTTTCTTTGCCATTATACAAGCCCAATCCATTAATTGATCTGATCCTGTATTTTCATCTGGCCCTAAAAATATTAAATCTTCTTGATTTACATTTTGCATATTTTTAATATCCTTCTCATATAAATCTCTTTCTATTTGTTTTAAAAATATCGAACTTTCATTTCCACCATTTCTATTCGCTCTATAATTTATGTTTCCATTTTTTGAATTCATTATTTTGTTTACAACATCTTCGGTAGTTCTATTAGCAAATGAAAATTCTATTTTTGGTTGACCTTCCGAATTTAAAACTCCATTTTCACTTTTTGTATCCTCTCTTTTGTTTATGTGACCGTTACTAATGTTCGAGTTACTATTTATGACTGCACATAAATTACTCGATGTAAGATTCAACTGGTTACCTTGAGAAACATTTGAATTCATTCCATCTTCCATTGTACTATTATTAATAAAATTAAAATCATCATCAATCATAGAGGATTTAGTTCCAACCGAATTCGAACTCTTACTTTTATAAGATGACTCAACAAGTAAATCTAAAATGGAATTAACATAAGAATAGAATGCTAGATTTTTAATATGTCTTGTATGTTTTGTTTTACATACATCTATATCTAAAAGTATAATTCCTTTACTACCACCTTCTGGTATATCTTTATTTTTAAAGTTTTGAGTATACGATAAATTATACGCTTCATCAAATAAGTTGTTGTAATTATGCATATATGAATTCGTATTATTTGATATAACTATTCTTATACCTCCTCTTGAAATAGCAGTAAAACGAATATGAAACCCAACAAAATGTAATCCTAAAATCATAATTATAGAATATGGTTGTGCATCATATATTGAATCTTTTAGTAAGGCACCATCAAAAGATATAGCAAAACTAATTTTATGTGAAAGAAAAAAATTCGTTTTTACTGCATATTTTTCAAACATATAAAAATATTGTAAAATATTTTTATAATGATTATCTTCTATTTCATCTATTATATCTTTACTATCTCTATACTCATTTAAATTTAAAGTTTCATTATGTGTACAATTACTAAAATATCTTTGTCGTACATTTGATTTATAATTTTTATTTAACTTTCTTTCAAAATTAAGGAACAGCAATTTTATTGTTCTTGGATTATTCACTGCACAGTTTAATATTTCATCTTTTGTATATTTAGAACTTTTTAATTTCTCTTTTATTATATAAAAATCATTCATTATTCCAGTTCCTAAATGGCTAGATCCATTTCCTTTGAGATTTAATGCATTCTCAACATTCTTATAGCTCGAAAAAGAGTTAGTTGAAAAAAATGCAATAAACTTAATAACTATAAATAAATATGCAGATTCTTCAGCAGTAAATATTCTTTTTACAGACAATTGAATAAACCTTGGATCATTGAACAAACATAATGTTTTCAAAGACTTGACAATTCTATATATTCTATTCCTTAATGCTAAAGATCCCATTTGCTCTTGTTCTCCATTTATAACTGCATTCACATTTAATATAATCAACAAAACTCCATTTTTTAATGGTTCAACATATTTTGAATATGAAAAACATTTATGCATATTTAAACAATCACCAATCAAAGAAAATATCGTAGGTATAACATTACTTCTTTTTACTGCTATAGTTAAAGAGAATGTATTTTCCGATATCTCACAATAATGTGTTTGTAAATATTGACCTGTTAAATCCTGAGTTACAGCTTTATTCAATTCATAATAAATCTCTTCCCATTTTGTTCCTTTTACATATTTATAAAATTTAACATCCATTAATTTTTCTAAATCAGTTTCATTTTCAGTTATTATATCATCTGTATATGTTGGAGGCTCTAAAATATATGTTCTTAATGGCTCTTCATAGGTATGCTCTTTATCAAAAACAGAATGAACTGATCTAAAACTTTTTAACCTATAACACTCTTTTGACATATCACGAAAATTAAAATATTTTTCTTCAATTTTTTTTTCCATTTTATAATTTAATCTCGTTTTATTGTCATTAGCAAATACACGGGTCATAATAAAAATAACATTATTATGAGATTCTTCAAATGTAGGAAAATATTTATCACTAGAATATTGTTCATTAATTTTTGACGTTATTATACACACAACAACTTTACTTATTAATTCAGGACTTGTTTCTTCAAAATGAAATCTATTAAATCCCAGCTTGTTAAAATAAAAATCAATGCTATAATTTATTAAATGTTCAGAAAATAAATTGTAACTTCTCAATAATTGCCTTGTCTGTTCATATTTTTCTTTCCATATTTTACTGTTATTTGAAAATCCTTCCTGATTAAAGCACAATTCTCCTGAATGTGCAGGTGATAATGTTACGGATGGACATTGAATTTCCATTATGCAAAACAAAATATGTAATAACTTATAAGGGGTGTAATAGGTATATATATATAATGTTGTGTGTATTACTCCTATATTATTTAAGAACTCGTTTTCGAATTAAATAGCATGGAAAAAACAAAAATATAAATGGAAACAAATATCTCAGCAGTGTACACGCACGAGGGCTTATATATATAAATATGTTTGTGAAAAAAATAAATAAGGTTATATGCGTAAATAGATTAACAATTAAAATGCATATTAAAAAATATAAATATGTTCATACATATTATATGGGTAAAACCATGTGTACTTACATAAAAATTTTATTACAAACTGTAAATTGCAAACTACAAATTACAACATTATATATAAGCAAGGGAAAAAATTATTACACAAAATAGCATAAGATATTCTCAATACATTATTTTTATATTTTTTGTTTTAATAAATTAAATTAATTTGCCAATAAAATAGTATTGGCATAAAAAATATATAATACTATGTTATATACATGATATGTTGTTTACAAAATATATGTCTATGGAAATGAAGAGGAAAATTATATATAATAAAGGAAACATCCTAATTAAATTTTACGTATAATTGGGGTTAATTCATTGGTTTTATGAAATTGGGGGTTTATAATAAGTTTGAATATTTGTGAAAAAATTTATATTATTTTATGAATATTTTTTATTGTTATTAATATATTTTTTATTGCTTTATGAGTATGTATGAAAATTATTTTTTTATTATTTTGGGGGGCCACCCTTGACTATTTTGTGTACATTTTATTAGCTTATATACTTACATAGTTGCATTAATTTTTAAGCACGTCGCCACTTGCATGGATACATAATAGGTATTTAATTTCTAGGATATCCTTAATTTATAAAACATAGTATTTTTACTACGTTCATACATATAGAAAGCGGAGAATAAGAACCGTTATATTTATTTTTTATGCAAAAACAAAGATTATTATAATTAAGAAATATGGCAAATAAAACAATTTGCATATTTATAAAGCTTAATCAAATATGATATTTATGATATTATATGAGTTCCATAGTTAATATATATTTTTACCAACTTATTATAGTGGAAAATATATGTAACATGTATATATATACCCGCTTTACGGTTTTAAGCATGTAACAATATTTGGATATTGACACCTACCTCTTTAATTTGGGTCATATAAATAATTATAATAATATACTATTATGCTATAAGCTATTTAAAAATATATAAAATTATATATGTCAAAAATTTTGCTTTAAAAATTTTCTACAAATGCCTGGGGGGCTAAGGGATACGAAGTATTATATTATTTTTGTATGCTAAATATTCAAGGCCTATATTGGCATACCCCTTAATAATAATACATACACAAATACAAAAATTGTATCCCCAATTTTGGATACTCTTAATTCATTATACTCCAATTTTATTAGCATTAATAAAATAAATATCTTTTCATTTATTCTTTTCAAATACCGTATATTTAACTCGTTTTTTGTCAAATTATTATTTTATAATTTTTCACAACAATTAAAATAGATATAGCAAAATATAAAATAAAAAATGATTTATAAAATAGTATGCTTTGTATAAATTATACTACTACTTCGCTATTTTGTTTAGTTTCCATCAATTTACACCACTAATGTGGGCTTATAAAAAGGATGGAAATTTGTCATTATGTTTACACAATTTAAAAAATAATTAAAGTTACAAATAGTTTAAAGAAAAAAATAAAAAAACAAAATCGTAAAATTTATAAAATCCTATGCATACATATTTGTCAGTATATGCATAACTGCCTTTGTCTCCCTTGGGTTTTATCCCCATCCCCCTTTACATGCCCATTTGGATGTTTTCACAGAATAAGAAAGCAATGAAAAAAAAACACATATATGAAAAATTAAGTGAAACACATAAAATTTGAAAGTTATGTTTTATGAAAAAACTCAAGCATTCATTTATAGGAAACTCCAAAAATGACACTAAAAGGGAAAATAAAATGGGGGAGGGAAAAGACAATGGGCTAATATTATATAAAAATTAAAGAAAAATACAAATAACGCCATTCTTAAAAATTATATTATATGCATACATATGCATGGTTATATATATCTGATTTGGAATCTATAACTTTCTTCGTTTTTTATGAAGATTTTGCACATTTTGTGTTTCATCAGTCATATTGATATAATTATTATTACTACTATTATTAGTAGTAGTAGCAGTATTGCTATTATTTTTAAACATATTTTTTTGCGACAAATTTGATTTCATATCACTAAGTACATTATTTATTAAATTATTTTTTGTTAGATTATATTTTATGATACTATAGGTTGCTTGATTACCCATTAAATTCATATTTCCATTTTTCTCATATTTATTATTCGGTTCTTGTTGTTTATTTAATGTGTAATTATTTTTTTCATGAGTTTGTCCATTCCCAATATTCAACTCATTGTTCCCACTAGTAGTATCTCCAATTTTATTATTCATATTGTTGGGAATATTCGATGGGTTAACCATACGATCGTTCGATAACAAAATAGGAAAATGTTTATTTACATAGTTATAATGATTTGACTCTTCAATATTATTATTACCATCATCATTTTTATCACCATTATACTTCTTTTCATTATCCCCTTCGCTACTTTCGCTACTTCCACTGCTACTGTGAGTAGTCTGGCTGTTGCTACTAGCGTTACTATATTTGGGATCCAAATCCACAGTTGTTTTTTTTTTTAATGGAACTTCTTTTTTCCCATCATGTAATCCAACATTTTTAAATGTGTTTGTATATCCTTTCAAATAATCACGTAACATATGTTTCATATAATTATCTTTCATATCATGATTATCTATATCATTTTTATGTAGTCTCTCTTCAAGGTTACCCACACTATAATTATGTTTTTTATTATATACATGTCTGTTTACACCATTTTTATGTCTTACACTATTGGAATCCCCTACTTCAACATAATCTTGTAAAATATCTAAATAATTTGCTTGTTTTATTCTTGAATTGTATTCCAAATTTTTTTTTTTTTTTTTTTTTCCCATTTGTTTTTCATCATTATCATCATCACTAATGTAGTGCATAATATCACCTGAATTAGCTATTTGTGGATCTGGTATTTTTTTTTTTTTTTTTTTTGCAAAATCAATATAATTATTTTGACCATTTTTTACATGCTCTTCTTCACTTAATAGATTTTTATTTTTACGTAACAACTTTAATAATTGCTCTAATTCCATATTCTTTTTTTTATTCATATTAATAAACTCTTTAAGGTTGGACAATTCTTTATTTACTCCTACTTTATTTTTTACAAAATTTGTAGGAGCACTAAAATTAGATCTATCCGATTTAGTACAATTCTCATCACTATTACTTTCTTCTACATCTTCTTCAGGTAATAGTAATGAATGATGTCGGGTTAACTGATTCTTTTCAAACCCATTGTCATTATATGCATATCTCATTGCCATTCCACGATTTTGAAATCCTAACTTCAAATTAGGACCATATTTACCTCCTATCAATTCATATATATCCTTTTTCTTTTTCTTTTTTTTAAATTGATTTAAATTATTTTGACCATCTTCATCTATATCGCTTAATGCTCCATTTTTTTTATATTTTTTGTAAATATTGTCCGTTAATTTTATTTGATCCTCTAAATTTAAATCCATCAATTGTGAATTATTATATTCTTTATAATTCAAATTATTAACATTGTAATAATTATTTTTGTTGTTAATAGGAGGGATGGGATATTTGTTGGTGGTAGACATACCTATAGTATCACTCACCTCTCCATTACTTTCACTGTTTAGTTGTTCATCCATTTGGTTTATAGCCATAGGTCTAATTTTAAAATTTCTTTGTACTGCGTCCTTTTTTTTAATTCTTTGTCTTTTTCGCATTCCTAAATAATCAAGAGGTAATAAATTATGCTTTTGCATCATTTCCATATTTTGTACCATTCCTATGTTATTACTATTATTATAAGCTTCCAATTTTTTCTGTTCCGGTTTTAATAAAAGGTTAGAGGAAAAACCTGAGTGCTCACCATTTAAATTTAAACCCATTATCGACTCTTCATTTTCATTTTTGCTATATCCTTGTTCTTTTCCATATACCAAAGAATTTTTATTTATTTTTTTCTTTCGTAAATTATATTTGGAGTCTAATATATTGGAAGAGTTAACTAGATCTTCATTCGTATTTATCTGATCACCTTGGATATAGTCTGGCGCATTATTGTTCCTTTCTTTCTGACCGCTGTGCAGGTTGTTTACATAATTACCATCGTATGCATTAGGATCAAATTCACTGAAGGGATAATCGTGAAGCTTATTACGAACATCCTCTCTCATGTCAACCATCTCAGAAATATTTTTAGAATGTGGAATACCTTTATAGTCATAATTGAAATCGTCATAATTATTTTCTTTCCACATATTATTTACATAGTCAAGGATATTCATATTTTTACTAGTGTATGGCTTGTCTTTCTTTTTTTTTTGAGCTTTTTTTTTTTCATTATTATTTGTAGAGGGATCCATTGAAAACATATTGTCATATTTGGTTTCATAACCTTTTTTATTTATGTCAATAGTATCGCTAGTTACGTGTTTATTTTTCATATTCAAAATTATGGAAAAAAAATTTTGTTTATCTTTTATATTAAGGTCATTAAAAAATTTTGTATTATTTAAATTTTTTAACTCATTCATTCTCATGTAATAAATCATGTTGTCTAACATTTCTAACCCTTTTAATGATTTATCATTCATTACTTTATTTTTTTTATTGGTACCATGTACATATGGTTTATTTGTGGGATATATATTTTGTGGTATTTCGCTTTTTACATTCGCATTTTTTTTTTTTTTTTTTTTTTTATCATTTTGGCTAGCTTGCTCCGTTTGTCCAATTGGACCATTCCCAAGCCCTTTTTCATTTTCAGAAAAGTTTGGATTGAAAACATTTGATATATTTTCTTGAGAACAAATTCTTTCTTTATTCATAAATTTATTTTTATTTAAATTATTCTCTAAAATATAATTTTTCATATTTTTTATTTCGTCATTATCACTTACTCGCATTTTCTGATCATTTTGAATATCGGATGTAAGTTTTTCCATTTGCATATTTAACACATTTCCAAGTTTGTTATTTTTAATTAAATTGTCATAAAGGATATGGGAATTAGTATAATCTCCATTACGTTCATCAGTATTGTTTTTGAAATATTCATTTGTCTTTCCTTTTGTTTCTTGTTTGATTCTACAACTGGGTTTTCCCTTCGCAATATGAAAAAACTCATCAGCGTTACGATTTTCAGTTCCATCTTCATGTCCTTTTTCTTTTCCCTTAATTATTCCCATGTTTATCCCTGCATTTTTAACATAGGATGCTATTAAAAGTTGATTAGATCGATTAATGCCATTTGCTTCCGCTTCTCTTTGCTTAGACATATTTAAGTTTTCATTATCATTATAGTTTATGGTATTTATATTTTCCTTTCCTTCTTTAGTCATTTGTTTTTTTTTTCGTCTTTTTTCAAATTCGATATTGGATTCATTTTGTTGCAAATTCCCACTAAGCCCTTGATAATAATTCTCTAGCAATTTATTTTGAATTCCTTGCTGATTTACATTTTTCCATTTGGGGTTTGTATTATTTCCACTATTATTATTGTCCAAATTCGCGTTGTTATTTTCAAAGTATATTTTATATAATAATTCTAATTTTTTATAATCAACTACATCTTTTTTTTTTAAATCAATAGCTCTTAATAATTGACAAATCTTTTGTTTATTCATCATAGTTCCTTGATTTTTTTCTGTGTCTTTCTCGTATAACGTTTTATACAAATTCCCATTTGGTTCTTCATTACTTACTGGATCAGAAACAGTGCTATCCGCTGCACTTCCACTAACTACTCCTCCACCGCTTAAACCGTTAGCTCTATCCTCTGCCACCTGTTTTCTTCGTCTACAAAATGAATTGAATATTTCTTCTTTATAAGACAATGGCATATCTGGAAAGTCGTTCAATGCATTTATTATGGTATTCATGTCATTTTTCTTTTTGATATTTCGAGAGGAACTAGCAGCCATTTCGTTCATACGATTTTTATCTAAACATGTTTCCATAAGGTTATTATCGATTTTCTTCATGTGAGGCTCTCCAAAATGGCCTTCAGAATATTCTTGTATTCGTATGGGAGCGGTATTATTCATGTTAGCATTTGCACTGCCAAGAATTTTACCGACATTTATCCCTTTGCTGTTTCTATAATTGATATACTTACGAGAAGCTTCATACATTTTGTCATTCAGTAAATATGGTTGACGTGCTTCATTTCCACTATTAATAACACTATTTATTTTGTTCATATCATTTTTATCAAATTGGTTATCCCCTGCTTTACTTTTTTCATAATCACCAACTATATACTTATTTTGAGTTTCATTTATTAGATGGTTTGCCGAATTTGTTGTTTGTTTCTTTTGATTATATGGATCATCATTACTTATCAAGCTTGGTTTCATTTTTTTGATGTTGTTATAGTAATTATATATTAATTTATAAATTATGTGTTCTTTATTCAAATCTTCAGAATTGCATTGATCACATTTGTTGAAATATTCTTTTAATATATCCTCATTGATATCCGTTTGATAAGATGGGCAATTATTTCCCTGTCCAATATTATTTTTTCCATCACCAAGCTCAACATCATTTATGTTATTATTGACATCAATTTTGGAATCACTTCTTATTCGTCTTCTCATTCGTATTCCACTTTGTTTATCTACAAAATTTATGTTTTTATTATTATATTCTATTTTTTCTGTTTGACTTAGTTTTATATTTTCATCACTTCGAATATTATCTCGTTTGGTATTATCATACTCATGACCATATCTCAAACCATTTTCTCTATCATTATATTCTTTGTTTCTTTTATTTTTGCTACCTTCTTTAAAACTTTTTTCAATTTTATAAATTTCATGATCCGATGGATAATATTTATGATCATTATAAATGTTATTTTCATATCCTGTACTATTTACATATCCTGTATTATTTACATAATTTCCTATCGTATTCATCTGCTTATTTCTGTTATAATAATATACAAAATCTTCCTTTTTTTCATTTCTAAATTGGTTATTATTATTTTGTCTACCTTCATAGTTATTAATGTTACCACCCATTTTGTCACCCTTAATCATGTCTTTTTCTTTTTGTTTATATACATTTTTAGCACCTCTCAATTTTTGATAATATGAAGGATCAAATGGTTGAATCCTTCGGTAATTATGATCATAATAATTATCATAAAAATCGTCATCATAATAGTTGTTATAATCTCTTCTCATTCCATAAAGGTCATTTAAATAATTATCATTTTTCCATATTCTCGAGTTTTTACCTTCCAAAGAATATCCAATAAACTTATTATCATTAGGCGATAGGATATTTTTATTCAAAATGTGATCATAATCTTTCTTAACATCATTAATAAATCTATTATCATCATATTCTGTCATATTATTTCCATAATATTGATATGGGGAACATATTCCAGCATAGCTATTATTTCGCTCTTTTGTGAAACCCTCATTCGTATTAACATACATGTTGTTATTACTATTCCCAATGGCACCACTATTTTCGTCAAATAAATAATAATTATTCATCAATTTCTCTTGATTTAGTCTATATATATCTTTATTAAAATAGCTATATCCCAGTAATGTCTTGTCGACCTTTTTGCTAGCCCCGTTTTCATGTGAATAATTATTATACATCATATTATACTGCGCATCCATGGAAGGAAAAATACCTTTATATTTTTTTAATATGTATTTTAGTAAATTATTATTTACATAATTTTCACTTTTTAATATAGACGATAAGTCACTATAGAAATTACTACTATTGCTACTATTATTCGAATTGTTCTTATTTTGATAGTATTTTAAAAATTTACTTATATTGGCATGTATATTATCAGTTAGTTGTCCTATCTTTATAGTCCCCATATAGTTACTACTACTACTGCTAATCGTATCTGTACTGGTACTAACACTGCTACTACGAAGTCTTTTGAGTTGTCTCTCATCTTTTAAGCACAATCTTGAAATTTTGTCTCCATCATAACTTTCGTTGTATATGTTCTGATTTTCCCAATTGGCATAATCTGGAAAATTCTCGTCATTCCCATAATATCGAGGCTTCAACGAATTTTCATAATTTCCTTGCATAATACCACTATGAAATAAATTACATAAATATTTTCCCTTTATTCCTTTTTTCTTATTTCCATTTTTTCTAGAATATATTACATCATTAGGATAGTCTTCACCCTCTTCAGTGAGTTCCGCACTCATTTGGTCACTATCTATAATGTTCTTTTCATTTTCATATATTTTCGCATTCGATAGTATCTGTTCTTTTCTCCTCTTTTCATTGAGATATCGCTCGTATAGCTTTGGATTTTCTTTTCTTATATTCCAGTCTCTTTTATATGGCCTTTCTATCCCATTTAAAGAATAGGATGGATTTTTATTAATGTGATATAATTGGTACATGCGATTATCTTCATTCATACATTCTAATTCATTCATATAATGATTATTACTGTTCATGTAGTTTAATTCGTTGCCCATTTCGTTAATATTTTTTGCACCTCTAATATTATTTCCATCACTAATATGATTAAATAGACACAATTTATTGAAATGATTTGCAGTTTCACCTATATATTTAACTCCTTTAATTTGAATAATTCCTTTCATTTCTTTCATTTGTTTAATTTTTTGTAATTTTTTTTTAATATTTCTTCGTCGTTTTTTAATTTTAAGCATCCTTTCTTCCCCATCAAGCATGCTATCGTTGTCATAATATTCTGGTCCATGCTCATAATAATTGTGATATATTCCATGCATGTACTGATGCTTGTAGCAATATAAAGATTCATGTCTACTCGTTTTTCCTAAATTGGGCCATGACAAATAATTATTGGCACATTTTAAATGAACGAAATTTTTACAATTATATATACTACATTTCATTGATGGAAAATTCATTAAACATACGGAACAATTTTTTTGAAATAAATAATTAAACATTACACTTATATTAAAATACCTGTTACCATATGCATGATTAAATATATAATTATTATAATATAAACAACCTTTATGGCATGTATATTTTAAATACTTCCCACTTATGTGTTTTAATCTTATTATTCCTATAAAATAGTTATTTATTGTTTGAAGTTGGTTACAAAATATACATCGGATGTTTTCATGCCAACTATCGTATTCATTATCTGTTAGTCCTATAACTTCATCATCATATAAATATATAAACAAATTTGTATTTATATTCCTGATCACAATTTCTTTATAATTTACCATCTCTTCACAATCTAAAATTAATTGAAAAGGCGCTACTTTTGATGCTAATGATTTTTCAGTTGGAGATGTTACAACTGATCCCATTGAAGGAATTGCCAAAGACGTAGCAGTTAATGGAGTATTTATAGATGGAAATAATAATTGATTATTTATCGAATTCGTCATTTGTGATAATGGTCCTTTATTTTCTATTGAGGTAGACCCATTCTGCTGACCTGAATGTGGACTAACCATCTTAGCATCAACAAAATTATCATCATCCATAAATTTTTTAAAATTCGAATAATTCTCTTCTTTAGTATAAAAACATTTTGTCAACTTATCCATATAAATCGTTTTGTTTACTTTTTCAATTATACGATAAGCTTCCCTTTTACCACTTAAATAAGAATCAACTATTGAATTACAACCATTACTATGTGTATGCTCACCAGCAAAAAGTAATCTATTCACTGGAAAGGATATAATATCTTTATCTATTATTAAACTTTTTTTTTTAAAATATGAATTTAATCCTCTTGAAAATTTGTTATTATTCCAATCATAAAAATATATTTTTTCAATTTTTATTTGAGGTAACATATTTTTTAAAAAATATGCACAATCATTAATAACTTTTTTTTTCTTCATGTCTTTTTTTTTTATCTTATTTATTTCTTTACTATATTTACTTTTAAAATATAATGCTATTACAGGTTCTGCACTATAAAAAATTATATGACTATATTTATTCATACCCATTTCATTAGTATAACACATTTTATGTTCGTTCTCATTATCATCTAACAAATGTTCCCGTTTTAAATATTTTATTAAACTACTTTCTTTAGGAACATTTCTTTGGTTATTCAATATATTTGTGTAATTATATTGAGATAGTATTATATCATCGATTTCATTCGATTTTTTCTTCACAGTTTTGCATTGTGTAGATTTGTCCCATTCTCTTAGTTCATCCTTTATTTCATTATTATTGTTTGTATTATCTGTGTTCATTAACTGATCAAATGAATACGCATTTGATTCAGTTGTCTTAGATTCTATATTCTTCAAACATGGAGATAAATTATCTTGCTCCTTTTCATTACTATTATTTTTACTGTTATTAAATGAAAATAACTCGTTTAAACAGTGTATACAATCTTCTGTTTTCGAAGATTTTAAATTATCCGTATTTTGTTTGTCAATTTCTTGTATTATTGGCTGATCAAGTATTTTCTGATCATTAAGAAAAGAACTCGGGTCAAAAAAGTAGGGGGCCTGGTCTTTATCATTTTGTGCATATAATTCAGGAATATTAGACTTTTCATTATCATCATTAGTAAATAAATTCACACTTGCATCGTTTCTTAATACATTTCTTTCGTTCACATTTGGCGTATCATATGTATTTCTACACTTGTTGTCTTGGTTAAAGTATATAGTAACATTTTGATCACTTTTTACAATTTTTTTCTTAAGGGTAATAATAATTTTATTATTTGTTGAAACACCCAATCTTTTTATGCTATTAATTTTCCAATCAGGTAATTTAGGAATGAATTCTATTAATCCACTATGATTATTTTCTTTTGATGTGTTTTTCATGATATTTCCTTTTTTCTTTAATTTTTTCTTCGCTTTATTTTTATCGCCATCCCCATTCGCCTTCTTGGCTTTTTTACCCTCTGGCGCATTACAATCATTCGTGTTGGTACTAACGTCATTAACTTTTCCATTATATATTTGCTTCTTTATTTTGGGATTGTTTGAAGAAAAACCAACCTTATTGTTTACGTTTTCTTCCGTATTGTTATTTTTGTCACTATAATATTTACTATGGTTATTATTATCATTGGACAAATATTTGTTGTTTGCATTGAAAGATATTTTCTCTGTATTTACTTTATTACCAAATTTATCATACCTATTTTCCTTTTCTAAGGATTCTATTATATTATTTATTTCTACCATTTCCCCAGTATTATGACTACTATGCTTATTCCCTTTTTCATTCTTATTTTTGTAATTAAAATGTGTATTGCTTTCGGCACATTTCTGTTTTTTTAAGCAATCTTTGTTAGTCTTGTTTTCCATAGTCTCATTTTTATTTACATTGCCGATCATATTATTATTGAAAATGTAGTTATTTGATATGTTTCCATTTGGATTGCTTTTTGTGCTTACTGAACAATTCGTATCATTATTTCGATTATTATTAAATTCGTTTTCACTACTAAATATATTTTCATCATTTTCATTATTACCACTATACCCATTATTATTTGTGGATGATATATTTTTTCCTGGCGATGTATATAAACTGGCACTAATTGAGCTGAATAAATTATTAACACTTTTATTTTCGTTTGTCGTTAGCTCGATATTTCTTATAAAGTCATCACTCATACTTTGCAAATTATTACTACTTTCATTTGTTTGGTAATCCGCTCCTTTATTTATAGCACCCTTTTCTTTTTCCGGATTAATAAATGGAATATTTCCATGATTTTCAGAAGTTTCTTTTTTTGTAATGGGTAGATCTTTACATTTTATTCTTCGACTTTTCATATTTGAAACATCATCAGCATCATGATAATCAGAAACGGAATCCTTGCTATTTTTCTTGGCATCATGACATGATGTTGTAGTAGCAATTTCATGTTTCTTTTTTCTTTTTCCATCCATCTCGTCACCCTCTTTTATATTATTATTTTTAATCGAATTTTTTGTGTCATCTTCATAAGGAATATTATTCTTTTTATCTTTAATTTTCATATGTCTTTTTTTACAGGTGTCTAAGTCTACTTTTTTACTATTGTCTTTCTTCTTGTTTTTAGACTCTTTTTTTTGTCCTCCTTCTCCATCATAAAATTTTATACTATCCTTCAAAACTCCTATAGGAACTGTAACAATACAATAGTCATATAATCGGGTATCGACATAATTTTCAAAACTTAATTTAATATGGTCGTTGTAAGAATATATTTTATTGACAATTTTATTTTTTTTAATTTTAACATTTTTTTTTAATTTTTTAATTATTTTTGACAATTCAAATGTGCAACATATATTTTTAAAAATATCTAAATAATGTAAATTGTGGAATATATACTGTATCGATAATGAATGTATTTTAATTCCACAAACAGATTCTATTAGTGACATATATAATTTTACATATATATATGTTTTAAAATATTTCTTTTGTTTTATTTGATGCTTTTGTTCTTTTATTTTATTAATTTCTGAATTTATAACTTCTCCAAAAGATGCATATAAAAACTGTTTTTTTATAACTGGATCATTAAAATATTTAGTATTAGATATATGTTCATAAAAACTTCTCAATTTTTTTATAAGTTTAAAAAATTCATTTCTCATTTTGTATGTATATATTTTTTTATTATTATAATATATATAATGCTTGTATAAATGGCTATTTATGTTATTATTATAAATATTTTTTTTTAAACAAAAGTTTATTAAAGGATTATTCCTATTGACATAAAAATCAACTTCACCTAAAAAGGATTTTTTATAACTTTTGGGGGAATATAAATATTTACCACCTAATCGATTTCGTGCTTCATATATAACTACGTCTATATTATTATTCTGTAATATATATGCAGCAGATAAACCAGACATACCACCACCAATAATCACAACTTTCATTTTTTTATTAACATTCGCAATTGTATTTATATGATAAATTATATCATTTTGGCTCGGATTATCATTCTTATTTTCACGTGTTTTTTTAAGTAAAAGAATATTATATTCACTATATGAAAATATATTTTCATTTCTTTTTTCTGATATATCAATTTTATTATTTAGATTTAAATCATCTTTTTTTTCTTTAATTCGATGATATTTTTCTAAAGGATTTCTTCTACATTTCGGGAAACACCATTTTGGATGAATTTCGTTAGTGTGTATTTTTTTCTTAACCATTTTTGCTATATTGGTATCCTTCCCTATATATTTATCCTTAGTATCAATATTGTTATCTCTCAATTTATTTTCTATTTCTTGCTCATTTCTTATCCTTTTTCTTATCTTTTCAGCAATTCTTTTCCTATTTTCATATTCTTTCTTTCGCCTTGTAAAATAGGTCATGTTCTGCCTCTCTATTCCGGCTTCTAGTTTATCCTCTGCTTTTACATCAACATTGTTATTAATATCATCAGTGTATAATACTCTATCATTATTTGGCATCTTTTCTAGATAATTGAATCGATGCCTATCTTCGTCTTCTGCTTCATCTTCCATATTTTCCTCGACTCCTTTCCATTTTTTTCCTTCTTTTCCCTTTTTGTATGAACCTATTTTTTCGTATTTTTCCTTATTATCCGTATCACTACTACTACAAATAAAGCTATTTGAATTATTTGGATAAAAACAGGACATCTCATCATAAAAGGAATTAAATATTATAGAATCATTTTCATACGATGCTGATGATGATTTTATTATTTTTTTTTTGTCATAATTGCTTTTTGAATTTTCACTTTTTACGCTCGAATACATAGTACTATTTGATCTAACACTTGCAACTTTCCCTTTTTTTATTTTATCAGTTTCTTCTTCACTACTTTCACTCTCATTTTCCTTTTTATTATCATGACTGTCTTTTTCATTATCACTATCCTTGTTGTTATCATCACCGTTGCTATTATTTCGATCGTTGTTATTTCCCCCACCGCTATTGTTACTTCCATTATGGTTTCCCTCATTGTTGGTGTTGTCTATTTTATCATTATTATATGTATTTCCATCGTTTCCCCCTTTATCATTATCATTATCATCACTTTTTATGTTATTCATGTTTTTATTCATTTCATTATGATTGTCATCACTTTGACGATTTCCATCATTCTGACGGAAACCCACATTATTTGTGCTATTAACTTGCTGGAGAAGATTGCTGAAATTGCTTTGACTCTGCTCATGCACACTGGAATTAGTTAAATCTGTAACACTTTTTCCTTTGGCATCGTTTATATTATTACTGTTTTTATTACTTAACAATTCTGAGTTTGTTTCCGTATTTTTTATTTGCATACGTTTTTTAGCATTTATATAGAATTCATATATAGCGTTTTTTTTTTCATTCCCCTGGATATGATTATCCTTATTATTAATACCATTAGCCTTAAAGGGCTTTTTGGTGTCTTTGTTAATTTGACAAAACATATTTATATAATTCATTTTTTTATATGAAATTTTAATGTTATTGCTGGAATTATTGTTTTTTTGTTTTTTTACTATCCCATTTATCCTTGAATTACCTACATGTTTTAGTTTCCTTTTTGTACTAATTTTTGTTCTATTCTTTTCTCGTTTTTTGATTTTATATTTTTTTAAAACAGTTTTATAAGCCAAATTATTTAATACATATATTTTTTTAAATACATCATTATTTGTTTTTTTAATTTTTACAAAACAATTATTTTTGAATTTTCCACTGTAGATAGACTCATTTAGTGTGCAATTTTTATATTTTTGCAATTTTATTTGTTTTATTTTTTCATTAGTTAAATAAATGAATTTTATTCTTTGATAATGTGGAAAGGATAAATATTTGGATGTTTTTTCGTTGAAAATATTATTCAAAATATATTTATTATTTTTTTTTTGTCCTCCATGAGGATATTTTTCCACATTAGTTAATGCCCAGGTTATTGGCATTATGATTGTCTTTTTTTAAATATGGTTTATTCTATTATGTTGTATTTACTTTATTCTATATATTATGTTGTGTATTTTGTTTATTTTTTATTTTATTTTATCTTTTTTTTTTTCTAGCTATTTTTTTTCGTAATAATTTTTTTTTTTAGTTTAGCTAGATACTTTTTTAGCTTGCTACTAGTTATTTGCACAAAGAAATAAAAATAAGCTTATCTTAACAATAAAAAAATTATTATGATAAAAAACAAGATAAAGCAAAAAGCACTCTTATAGTGTAAAATTCAACACCTACACCCATATAATATATATAATATAAATGGTATGCCAAAAAAAAGGTTAGGGTCTTTTCCCATTTCATAAATATGCATTTTCAATAATAGACATGTTGTACATATCTCATTTATTCTGTTAAAATATTTATATAATTACATAAAAAAAAATTAAATATTATAATGAAAAGATATCGATATTAACAACAATAAAAGCAAAAATAATACTAATATATTCTTGCTATGACATTAAAATTTTTATATGTGTGTATTAAAATAAATAATATACATAAAAAACACAAAACAAATAATTCATATATCATACATTTTTTTTATTATTCTAGTTTGACGAGCATATATATGCATATTTATACATATAGTTATATATACACATGCAACCTTTTCGAGTTGTACAAGTATTCATAATATATGATTATATTAAATTAACTGAGCATATACATAAATCCATTAGGGCATATGTCCAAATAATATATTTATAACTGCACTAGAACAAATATTCGTATATGTAAGCGAAATAATTACATCCAAAGCAAAGAAAAAGGGTATATAGTTGTATATAAATATATATACATATATTTATATGCGTGTACATGTGTGTGTGTATATATATGCTAACATATTTATACATAGACATGTACATACATTAATATATGGGTATATAGACATGTACATACATTAACAAATTTGTATGTAGACATGTAAATATTTATATGAAACACCGAAATGAAATTATGAATGGTGGTAAATGCAAAAACAGAAAATCTTCAATATAAGCATGCTCATAAAGAGTTATTAAGTTCATAAATAAGTATAAATGTATATAATATGCATATCAAGAAAAAAAATATGATGTCTACATAACACCATAAAAGTAAACACAATAAACAACAGATATTTAATAAATATTAATAAGTATACAAATGTGTATAAATTTATAATTGTAAAAAAAAAGAAAAGAAAAACAAACGAAAAAACGAAAAAGCAAAAAAACAAAAAAATTTGTATTTTAATATACTCTATATTTGTTCTCTTGGTTCGTTTTTCGTTTTCTACATTAAGTTCTCTTTTTTGTGTTCTTTTTTTATTATTTTATAAATTTATATTTTATTATATATTTTTTAAATAAGATTTTATCTGCTTTTCGCATTTCCTGATTTATTATAAATAAAAATATGGTTAAATAGATTTAAAAAAAAAAAAAAAGTTGAAAAAGGCAATAAGTTTAAATTCATAAATGTTGAAGGGGAATAAAACAATTGTTTATAAAATAAGAGCACATTCAGTTTCCGCCCATGTTACATTACAAATAAATATACAAATGTACATTATGAGTGTGATGAAAGTATTGCTTTGTTTCGATTTTATTTTAACTGGTTACGAAATCCACACCACATATTTCTTAATAATGGCGAATAAACAAATGAAGTTTTTTTATTTTTTTTTGTCTCGAATAATTAATATATAACAAGCTCATGCATAAATATTTATCTTAAACTAATAGATATTTTTATTTCTTTTCGTTTAGCATATGGATGTTGCTTTTTGAACTAAGTGGCGTAAAAATGCATATATGCACGATAGTCTATATATATCCTATATGTATATAACATATGTGGTAATATGGGCTTATAATAATATTTTTTTACATGCACCTACATTTATTACTTTTTTTTTCTTTCTTAAAAATTGTATGTACATGTGTATTTGTACAAATATGATAATTCATACATGCCTATATATATTTACATGTATATATAGGCATTAAAAAAAAATTATAATATATAAAATGCTCTTTCTCCTTAATGCCACCATTTATTAATCATAAGAAAAAGTATAAAAATTGTGAAAATTTTAAAAAAATAGAGAAAACAAATAAAATAAAGAAACTAAAAAGTTATATATTATAACTTGGTATAATATCAAAGTGTAGGAAAAAAGTTGTAACATTTATTCAAGTTTCAAATATAAATTTCGAAACAATTTATAGTTAAAGATATAGGGGAAAAAAAATATATATTCGATATTTTGTTTATTCTTATGTTAACAGTATATAATACTTTAACAGGTGCAAAAAACAAGTTTCACACCTGAATGTAAATATATACGTGTATATATGGGGGTACTACATATATTATGAGGTACACGCTATAAAAAGAAATGTTCTATTTGATTATAGAACTAAAACGTGTGAAACCATTTTTTGTAAATAATCTTAAGTTATACCTATAAAGCTACATTTTTTTTTGTTCTATATTTTATATGAATGCCAATATAGTTACATAATTTTGTGCATGCTTTGAATCTTTCATATGAATAAAATAAATATAAAAAAAAAAAAAAAATGGAAAATTAATACATATATATATAAGCAATTTTTACATTAGCAATCCTATTTATAGATACCTTTATTTTTGATAAAGTAGGAATTTCGTGCTTGCACTATTTAAATAAATATATATGATTTGAAAATATGTAAAATTTTTTATTTTGTACCCCTTATTTGGTATAACATATGGTTAGATAATATACTTATAATCATTTCACAAATTTAATAAAAAAAAATATAAAAAATAAAAAGTATAGTTCCCTTAATTATGAATTATTTACTAACCCCTTTATTATACATAAATATATATATAGCATGTGTTGTGTTTAATCTCTCTCATAGATATATTTTTTTATTTTGGAAAATTGTACTACAATTGTTAAAATGGTGGTACACCATTAAATGGTGGAGGAGAAATTTTCCACAAGGGTTTTTCCATATGCATGCGCTATTATCTTTAGAAAACATTATGTAATTTCACAAAAATAAAGAAATAAAATAAAGAAATAAAATAAAGTATAATATAAAATAATAAAATAAAAGGAATATAAAGTAAAATTTTATATATCAAAAGTTTTGACATTAATTATTTTCTTCAAATATTTATTTTAATTTTACCTATTAATAAAATATAGATAGATAGATAGGTAATATATGGTCCCGAATTCTTATTGGAAATAAAACCGGGGTATTCATATGAAATATATCATATTATAATACTGCATAACCATATATATCATGTAAAATATGTGTTATTTTTTTATTCGTCACCCTTTTATTTTATTATAAAAAAAGAAATTAGTACCCATAATTATATATCTAATAAATATATACACGAGATATAGTATGTACCGAATAAAAAGAATCGGCTTCAATACGTATTTTTTTATAGCAAATTAGAGAAATGGAAGAGAAAATAATATTAAAAAAAAAAAAAGGATAAAGGGAATTATGGCAAATAATATACCGACCTTAATTTTATGTTATTACTTTAAAAAAATAAAACAAAAAATAATAATAATAAAAAAAATTAAATTAATGGAACATATGTATAATTACATATTTAATATATGCTATAATAAAAGTTAAAAATAATGCACAATATACTTTATAACACTTTTTTTTTTATTTTCTTTTTATTTAATTCCATTATTTGAAAATTAAAAAAAAAAATAAAATATTAATATTTTAACAAATTTGCTGTGTAAAATTATAGAGATACTCATAACTTCATAAAAAAAATAAGCCGTTTCTATAATTATATTTTAATAGTTTCAAAATTTTTGAAAACGTAAAATATATTTATTATGCACATAATATGGGCATGTATATTATGAAGATAATTTTTTTTTTTGTATATACATGAATATATTGCTTAGTTCCCATTTATAGATATTATCCACATATCACAGCTTATAATATATGTAGATTTATACTTATATAAGTATATTTTCTGCATATACTATATTATAATTTTTCACAAATATATTTGAATTCATTTGTTAAATGTTTAAAGATTGAAGTAGGCCTTTTGAATACTTGAATCAGGCCAAGAACAATATTGATCTATAGTGTTAACCAAAAAAATCGAAAAAATATATAACTTAGGAATTAGTATGTATTTTTTTAAAAATTTTAAAATGGGTCACTTCAATTGTTCGAGAGTAATTGTAACAGTTTATATATAATTTTATTTTGAGTATAACTCAATTATTTTTTTTTTTTTTTTTATAAATATTTGAAAAACACCATTGAATGAAGAGAAAAATCGAGTAACATATATAAGCAATTTCAAGAAGCCTTTAAAACACATATTTATATCAATTCGTTTTATTTAAAAATATATTTTGCGAAAAAGAAGATGAAATGATGAAATAATTGAATTCTATATATTTTCATAATCCCAAAATACTAAGGATTTTTTTTCCTTTTTATTTTTATAAAATATATATATTTTTTTAATTAACTCAGTCTCCGAATTTGCTGGGAATATATATATATAAATTTGTTTGTGTACTTTTTTATGGAATAATCGGAATTTTATTTGTATATAAGAAGCTTTACCAATTTGTGCTGAGCAAGCAATATATGTAAAGTGTATATACACCCGTTGTTTGCAAAAAAAAAAATATATTGAAAGTGTGCATAAGTCAGGATAACCATTTTTGTGAGCTTATATAACAAAAAAAAAAAAAAAAAATAAAATGAAAGGAAGAAAATTGTGTATAAATGAGTGTATCCCTTATGTACAAAAATATGATTGGGGTGAAGGAAAAGAAGGGATGGTTTATGATGTTATGAAAAATATAGTAAATGATAATTATGATATAATTAAAAAGGATATAAATAATTATGAATATTTAAAAGAGTATGCTGAAGATATAGAAAACGATAATAACAATAACGGCACTAATAATGGTAATAACTGTACCAATGAAGTAGAGAAAAATGATAATAAATTAAAGAAAGAGGCAAGTGATAAATCCCATCGATATGCTGAACTATGGATTGGCAATCATCAAAGTGGTCCCAACTTAATTCGATATAAAAATGGATTTGTAAAAATCGGAGAATTTATAGATATATATAAAAATAAAAAAATTAAAAATCATAAAATATCAAAATATTTTTATAGAAATCAAGAAGGAAAAAATAAAGAAGATGGCACAAATGATGAAAATCAAAATGGAAATAATACAAACGCTAGCAATACTACAAGCAATGAATTGGATAATGAAAATAAAAAAATTTCTATAGCATCGGATACAGCTGTAAATAATAATGATAATAAAAGAGAGCATCATTTTAAGAGACATTCGGATGGAGATTGTAATGATATATCATATAATAATACCGAAGAATCATATAACAGTATGAATAATAAAAGTGGGCAATTATTAAAAGAGGGTTTACAAGAAAGCGAAGATTTATTCCCATATCTTTTTAAAATGCTTTCAATAAATAAACCCCTTAGTATTCAAATACATCCAAATGAAGCTCAAACATTATATTTGAATACTGTAAATCCAAATGTTTATAAAGATAAAATATTTAAAACTGAAATGTGTGTATGTATTAATTCAATGAGCTTATTATGTGGATATATTAATATATTTAAAATTGCATTTCTGATAAAAAATGTAAAAGAGCTTTATGATTTTTTTATGAAAAAAGATAAAAATGACCTTGATACATGTGATAATAAAAATGGCATAAAAATAAATAACAGAGCAAGTAGTAATGAAAGTTTTAGAAGGGATAATAAAAATCCAATGTCACGTAAAGAGCCAGATGAATTTGGACCGAAAAAAAAAAATGCTAGCAATAATAGTAACCGCTTTAATCATAACAATTTTGGCAATAACAAGAATAACAATAACAAAGATTTATTTACTTTATTTGATCTATTTGATGCGAATAAAAACGAGCATATAGAAGAAGTTTTAAATTGCTTTTCAAGAATTTATAAATACATAATTAATTATTCCATAAAAAGATATAATGAATCCAATTGTGATATTATATCTATCATTGATAATTATGCAGAGTGTATACAAAAATATGTTTTTTATGAAGATTTTTTTCGTAATTTTTATAAAAATGACAATCCTCCAAAAGATACTATAAATATAGGTAATGTTATTAAAACGGAAAAAGAAAAATTAATTGATTTTTTTAAACAAAATAAAAATATTCCTGATATGATAGACTCCGATGTAGAAAAATATATAAATAATATAGACGAAAATGAAACACAAAATGAAACTCCCGGAGGTAATGAAAATAACACTCCACCGAGTATAAATAACGAGGCTTTCTTTATAACTATGAAAAAAGTTAAATCCCTTTATGAACATATGTATAAATATTTAACATATCGAATATTCCTAGCAGAAAATGAAGTATTAAATAAATGCATATCTTTTATTGTTACGAAAAATCCAAAATATTGTTCTTATATAAAAACAAAAGAAAAATTAAAAAAAAATATCGACGAACCATATATAGAGGCTTGTAAAAAAAAGAATCTAGAAAACTTATCTAAAGAAGCAGAAAATTATATTATAAATAATATCTTTGAAATATTAAATAATGTTTCTAAATTTTATCCCGAAGATAATGGAAGAATATTTGTTTTCATATTACAATTAATTAATTTAAAAGATGGTGATGTTATATATATCAAGCCTGGAGTTATGCATTCATATATTTCAGGCAACTGTTTAGAATGTATGACGAATTCTGATTTAGTTATAAGAGGCGGTTTAACTAGTAAAGAAGTTGATAAAGTCAACTTTATAAAATATGTTAATTATAAAAACAATCATCCTGTAATTTTAGAAAAAGAATTTATTAATTATAATATTATATCATGCAGTTATAAAAGCATGAAATATTTCAAAATTCTATTTGTTAAAATAAGACCAGGAGAAGTTGTTAATTATATGTTTTCAGAAACATCTTTTACATCCTGTATTATTCTTTCTTCAAATACAAAAACACAATTAAAAGGACGTAAAAAAGAAAAAAAAAAAGCTAGTATTAAATCAATAAAAAAAGGAACGGTTTTTGTAATTGCTCCTAATATTATGGTTACAATGTCGAACCAATATGAAAATAAAGAAGATGGAGATAAAGATTTTGTTTTATATTGTGCTACAGCATAAGTTATTATATATTATGAAATATGGCAATATAGACAATTGGGAAAAAAATATTTTTTTTCGGGCTAATTATATTGTATATACTGGGGAGAGGCATATATATAAAATCATGAAATTTGTTTAAATATTTAATAGTATATTTGGTTAATCATATAATTTGTTCAATTCACAATAATCTGCTACTCTTTGTTATTTTAAGTATGCAGAATATTTTCAACATGTTCGATATATTTTTTTTTTTATTTTTGCTTTAAATTTTTTTTACCGAATTTGAACATACTCGCACATATATGTATACACCAATTTTTGCTATCTATATATTTTAAATTTTATAAATAAATGTTTTATGATTTATGTATTATATATTTTATGCCCGTTCTATTTGGAATGGTATACTATATTCCTTAGCACGTTATTTTTTTCCCTTTCTTTACCCTTCTTTATGGCAATGCCTTTTCAATTTATTTTCAAGTATTTATTTTATAGGAGTTAAAATTAATTTGTTATTTTTCATTGTTTTATCTTTTATATAGAACTTGCGAAATGTGATATTTGTGACCATCTGCTCTCCATTTATTTTTTATATCTTTGATTATATTTTATGTTTTATTCTCTTATTCCATTTTTAAACTCTTAAAATGGTTAATCTCTTTTAAAGATATATAAAACGCTTATAAGTTTTACAACTAAAGTTACGAAGTAAATTATATCAAAATAATAATACAAAGGATGGCAAATGTGTGTAAGACATTTGTATGTTGACAAAAAAAAATAGATCGAAAATATCAAATGGATGCAAAACGAATAGCAAGTAATGAAATGACTAAATAATAGTATGCCATGTGATGGGTCCTGAAATTAATTCCTTTGATATTTATCATTGTGGTTCATTAAAAATAACAAATTTAAAATTTCTATATGCTTTTCTGATTTCCAATTTATGACATCTTTCATGTACAGAAGCATCTTCTTCATTTGCTTCCTCCTAAATGAAAATAAGTAAAACGAAAAATGGTGAGCATGTAGAAACGTTGGAAAACACCGGAAAAGATTAGGGCGTAGCCTAAAGCAAACAAATATGAATACACGAGCAGTACTAACAATGAACACGGCGTAAACACGGCGTAAGCATGATGAATTTTTTACTTTGTGCATATGTCTTTCTGGTCAAACCAGGGAGACGAATTATTGGAGTAAATCCGAGCATAGGGGTTTTTAGTAGCATTTTGTTGGGACCAGTTGAAATTATATTTATTATCGGGGTATCTATTTTTAATATATTTATTAAAAGGTTTGATCAAATCGGTCTCAATTAAATGCACATTTAAACATAAATGTAAAATAAAATAAATAATATATATACCACAATCATAGGTATTATTTTGCTTTGGTATTATATTTGGATATACAAATTTAAAAAATATTTTAGGTTCACTACTTTCATTCCCACTTGTATTACTATGATAAGTATGAGAAGAAGAATCACTATCCTCTCCAGAATTTGATAATATATTATTATTTTTTTTTTTTTTTTTTTTTTTTTCTTTTTTCACATAATCTCGATGAAATAAATGTTCTATATACTTCTTTAATTTTTCTAAAATTGTATTTCCTTTAGTTGATGGAAATAAAGAATCAAGATATATCATATATACTAACTTTTCCTCTTTGATATTATTTTCATTTTTACATTCTTTAGAATTTTGTTCTATCACATCAATACTTAAACTTTTCTTTTTATTGTTACGACTTTCGCTACTATCACTTATAGAAATATAACTCGATTCATGTTCATTCCCATCGCTCAAATATCCTGAAATTGTTTTTTTCCTTCCAAATTTGTGTTCGTCATTTTTTTCAATGCCCTTTTCAAACAAATCAGTTAAGTCTTGATACGGTTTGCCATTTGCTTTAAATGAATGCTTCATCATACTGTTGCTTTTGTTATACCTATGTGCGCAATATTGCTGGTCATTTAAAAAGTACGAATCAAGAGATTTACTTCTATATCTAGGGAATGCATCTCCTTCTTTGTTACATTGGGAATTCGAACTTGTGTCGATGCTTATATTTCGATCAGAATCGTCTGAAGTGTTTCGGGAAATGGTAGAAGAAATATTTTCCTGTACACTTTCTATGACATCCTTATTGCTCACCTTTTTATCCTTCTCGTCATCATTAATACTATCAGATGGGGACACTGTGTCTTTATCCCGATTTGAATCCGTGAAAGGGAAATAAATAAGAACTAAAGACCAATGAGTGTTATTAATGTTTATTGGAACAAACACATATTTATATTCATAAATTTTTTTATTTAATTTTTTAATCCATCTGTTTGTATTAAGATATGCTTTTGATATATCATCATATAATTCAATTTTTTTATAAAAAAACGTATTAAAAATGTATATATCATTTTTTTGATCATTTTCACTTTTACACCCATCATTATTATTGTTTCTGTTCAATATATAAAAATAAATATAATTATTAAAAAAGTCTATAATTGAATCGTCTATATATTTAAATTTATTTAAACGAAATAAACTACAATCATCAATTTTATAATTATTTAATTGCCATACATTTTTTTTTTCTACCATTTTCTCATTTATATACCAATTTAATATTTTTACATCAATACTTTTTTCTGTTTCTAAAAATTCTAATTTTGTTTTTTCAATATTCGTATAATTTTTATATAATCCTATATACAACTTAAGGCTTTCAGAATATTTTACATATACATTATTTGTATATATTATTTTTATAATATCTAAAATATTATTTACTTTCTTATCTAAAAAGAAACACTTCCCATTTGTCTCTTCCTCTTTTTCATTATACTCACTACTTTCATCATTTTCATTTTCTTCCATTCCATTAGTTCCATTTTGATTTTCCAAATTTATGTCTACCACATCCCCATTCATTGTTTGCTTCTCACAGTTATTAAATTGAGAAGACTTTGCCTTTTCTGTAACTATTTCTTCGACAGATCCATTATTTTTCTTATAACATGAAGAATCAGTACTATGATTTGATCCGTTATTGGAATTTTGTGCATCATTACATTCGCCATATGTTATATATTTCGTACTCTCTGAAATAGTTAAATCGTTTTTTCCATTTTTTACTAAATCTTCAAAATTAAGACAACTATTATTATTATTACTATAGTCACAATATAGTTGATCTTTTTCAATTTTTCTTTTTTTTGAAATTTGTTTTTCAAAACAATCTGGTTCTAACACATTAACTTCTGAGTAACAAACAGACTGATTATGAAAATTATTTGAATATTCTTCTAATTGATGTTTTGTACTTATTTTTATATTTATTTCTTTTTCAACTTCAACAACATTATTCTCAATATTTTGTATTTTATTTTTTTTTTCATAACTTTCCATTTCATTTACATTAGTTTGATCATTCAAAATGTAAACTTGATCACTATTAGTATGATCGTTTTGAATGTAACACATATTATCAATATCTATTCTACTATCATTACTATTACTACTGCTATATTTTGTTTTATTTATTTCATCTTCTTTATGCTCTAGCATATGCTTAGATGAAACATCTGAAGTTACACTGTTTGGATCTTGCTGTGTGCTGTTGTCAAACATAACTGTTGGCTCATTCCCCTTTTCTTTATCTTGTGTCTTATCAGGCAATTTTATACTTCCATTATTTTCTGATATATATTTTTTTTTTTTTTTTCGAAGAGATTTGTTCCTACTTTGATAAGTCCAAGCATTCGACATATCACTATCGTATAATTCTTTTGCCATTTTTTGTAAACTCGTTTTTTTAAACATTACATATTTTTGTATTAAAGCTTCTTCGTCTTTTTTTAAATTTAAATTTAATAATAACCATTTTATTTTTAAATTATTTCTTTTCAATGGTATAAGATTATTTTTTTTTTTATTTTTTTTATATTTGTCTTCCTCTTTTTTGCAATCTTCTTCTTTCACTTCTTTACTATTCTCTTTAGTTATTACTTCGGTGTCACTAAAAAATAAATTGGTGCTACATATACTTATATCACTTTGATAATTTTCTAATTTATTACATGGTAATATTTCGTTTTTAATTTTCCCAAATAAGGATGAATATTTTTTTCGTTTTGATTTTTTTAGATGCTCCTTTTCTATATATTCATATTTTTCGTCTTTGAGAAATCCAGTTATTTCTTTCACATAATTTTCCTCATTGACTACAAACAAAAAATCAAAATTTTTAAAACAGTGTTGTCACAAAAATGGGCAACGATTTATGTCGTGCAAAAATGTAAGCGCGCATGTGAAAATGAGAAAAACAAAAATAATTTAAAAAAGCATGGACATCCATACCTTGATTGATCCTGAAGAAATGGTTCATGAATATGTGAGCGGGTTCATGAAAATTCAAATATAACAATTTTATTTCTTTATTATTTATATTAGTTTTGTCTTGCTTATTCTCTGATTTCGTAGTGATGTTATTTTTATTGGTTACATCATTTTTGTAATCTAATTCGTCTACTATCAACTTTTTTTGTTGCTTTTGTGAATCGATATTATGTTCAACCTCGCTTTGATTTTTTTTAAGTTTTTTTTCTAATATACTTTTTAAACTATCTAAAATTTGAGTATCAGTATTTTCTAATTTAGAATATTCAATAGTGGATATATCATAACTGCAACTTACACTATCAAATAATTTTGTAATACATATTTTTTTTTCTAAATTTGTTGAATTAACTTTGTTTTCTTTCTTTATTTCTTTACTAATTTTTAGTTTATTTTCTTCATCATTTTTGGAACTCTCATCGGGTTTCTGTGAATATAAAAACGTTTTATTTATAATATCATTTGGGTTATCCGTCTTTTTATTATCTACATATTTCCTTTGAACTTGATATATATATATTTCATTATTTTTTGTATTTAAACATAAGTATAGTTTAACTTTTTTCTTTTTATAAAAATGGTATAGATATTTATTTTTTTCTGAATTATTATTTGTACATGGATAAAAAGACAATATTTTGGAGTTACCACAAATATAAGAAATAAGTTCTACAACTATAAAATCGTCGTTTTTTTCATAAATGAATTCATTACTTTCATCTGATGATAATATTTCACATAATTCGTTATTACAAATGGTGGTCACCCTTTTTTCTTCCGTATTTGTAGCTATTTTATGTGTATTCTTTTTTTCAAAAGAATTCATCATATTTTTATTATTTATTTCATTTTTATATTTATAGGAGCTTTTTCCGTTTTTCATGGTTTTAATAATTTTTTTATTTATTATATATTTTGTTTTAAATAATTTTTATTAATCATATCACACACTTTTTAAACACAAATGGTGTCATATATAAAGCACATGATACATATATCATCGTAGTTGTTAAAAATGGTATTGTTTCAATTTTGTTTTTAAAAAAAATTATGCAAGTTTCCTACTGTCAGGAGGATCAACTAGATCAATGGAATTTACTACATAGTTTTTTCCAATTATATAGTATATGAAATAAATTGAAAAGTAATGCTAAAAATATAATAAAAAAAATAAGCAAACCAAATTATTACAGTAATAGTAATTATAATAAGCATACACAAAACAATCTAAATATTTTTGAATACCATTTTATCATTAAAAAGGTTTATGGAAACACAACAATTAGTGTTGTCTTGATATATACAACACCCCACATTAATTATATGTATATAATATATTTCAATGAAATGTGCAAAAACACACACTATAATAATATATATAATTAAATTAAAGTTAAAGAATATATTTGTACTGTATATAAAAACATATCATATTGTAAAAAGTGACATAACATATTTAACTCTCTTAAATATGATTAACTTAAAAGTATTTAATTCTATAACATATATATATATGTGTGTATATATTTTTTATACAAGCATTTAATGTTTGCCACAATTCGAGAGAATATATAGGCATAGGCCAAATGGGTTTAAAAAATAAAAAAACAAATATATATACATACGTGTGTAGTTTTTATTTAGCGGGAAAAATAGTGTAATTAAAGACACAAAAATATACTTAAAGCATATTGAAATTAAAAGTTTCCGGCATATAAGTATAACACATAAATATGTAAGCAAACATGTATATAAATATGTGGGCAAATCCTATAATGAATATATATACATAAGTATATTATTAGTATGCATATACATTTATATTTTTATTTAAGTATTTACACAGCGATCTAAATGGATACCCAAATCAACTGCTTTTATTTGTTAAATTTTAGTTTCCCTATTTTTAATTATTAGTTTTAATTTTGTCATAATTTTAAAAAAGCAAAAAAAATGGAAATATAAAAAGAAAAAAAAATGAAATGTCTATCAAATTATTTAAAAAAAATTCCACAGATAGTGTAAAAATATACATACAGGTTTTTGAAATGGAAAGTAGTTTAAACTCATGAATTTATACAAATATATATTATACCCATTATGTAATAACACATTATAATAATATATTATAAATTACCTTTTTTGGTGCTATACACATTTTTTTTTTATTCGCACATGAAATAAACATAAAAATGAATTACAAGTTTTTCGCCAGATATAAGACCAAAAAAAATTAAAGTAAATTATAATATAAAGTGGAATTTTTTTAAATAATCTCATAAACATTAGATAAATAATAAAAAATAAAAAGAATATTGACAGAATAAATGAAATAAAAAGTCAAGTAAATTGGTGAGGCATACACCCTTTGCTTTCAGAGTGTCATATTATTTATTCATAGTATTTAATAAAGCCAGTTATATTACTAAAAAACAACAAAACAAACAAACAAAAATAATGTTTATTTTAAGCCAAAAGTATATTATATTAACATATTTTTTTTAATAAAAATATTTAAAAAATTATAATTTAATTAAATAATATTATTTCATATTTCATAATGACAATATACACATATTCAAAATAGGCTTGTATACGTTATATCCATAAATAATGTATATGCTTTCCCCCCCCTAAAATAAATAAAAATAAATAAAGTAATTATTTTTGAACTATAAAATAGTATACCTTTCGAAATATCAGGCAATTAAGGAAGCTGTAATATTCAAAAGTTTTATAATAAATAAACAAAATATAAATGATAAAGGGAACAAAACAAACGTGCGAGCATATGCAAACGAAATAAATCACACTAACAAGGAACATTACATAAAAAATTAAAGAATATAAAATAATCATTTCTTGTTATTTTTTCAAATATTAAGGTAATAATATAAAATTGTGTTGAAACCTATATTTTTTGTTTCCTCCATGTTTATAGATAGTGTCATAAATAAAGCCTTACATGTTCGTACATGTGTAATCTTGCTCGAAAATGCAGATATAGTATACCCCTACATATATAGCATATCTATATCGTATGCCAATTTTACTAATTTTTTGTGACAGGAAAATGGATATAAACTTAGAGGAAAGAGCGTATACATCGCCTATGATGCGCTACATATACAGACACCATAATATGATAAATAAAAAAAATGGTGATATCAAAAGTAATGATTTTGTACCCTTCAGTATTAGATTAGGTAGTCTACCAATAAGCAATGCCAGTAATAATAAATATATGTCGAATTTAAATTCTTTAAATATAATAAATATGTTACCATTATCCTTATTTTCAAGCTACAATAGTAACAATATGACTTCAACCGATATATTATTTTTACCCAAATTTTCAACCTTTTTATTTTTTACTATACCTATATTTGTTATGCTACCTAATTTAACCTTATATACAAAACATTGGTTTTTCTTTGCACCCAAATAAGATGATAAGAAATCACAATTTGCTCTCCCCACCCATATGCATATGCATCATATGCGTATCCATCATATGTATATAGTATATAAGACCAAATGTGAAGTTACATTTTTTTATTTATGTTTTTAGTTTACTTGCATACTTTGAATTAAATTATTTTTTGTTTATTAAAACATTCCTAATGTATGTTAAGGCATATTGCCTGTTCAATATTCAGACTACATTTTTTTATATGCTGTTCCAAGCACGTATATACAAAATTAAAGTGTTAAGGAGCATTTACCGAAACCATATAATTTTTTTTAATTATAAAATATTGACACTGTAATTTAGGCAGTTTATTTGGGCATATTAATAGACGCTCAAAGAAATGGACAAGGCATCATACCATTTTATAAGTTCAATGGTTATGAGCATAAGCATTATATAAAAATAGCATGCTGACATGTAATTGAATTAAAAGAATATATGTTTATTCATTTATGGAGTTAGTAAAAAATATTCCATAGGGTACCATTATTCTTTTTTCCCAATCATTTATGTAACTGTAATTAGAAAAAATATATATATAATATAATAAAAACACACGCGTTGAAAGTTATGAAAAATTAAAAAAATTGTTTAATCATATATAAAATAAAATTGATATATCATATAAATTTTTTTTATAAAAATTGTAAATTCCTTTTTTTATTTATATTAAATTTTTTGAAATATAAAAAATAAAATATACCATTATATTATTTATGTTATGCCTATATAATTATATGGGCCCAATTGAAATTATATTTTGATGTTGCAAAAAAAAAAAAATAATTGCATACAAAATTTTGAAAAATACCAAGGATATTTTCTAAATAATTTATATTTTTTTATTTAAAAATTAACATAATTGGATGAAATGACAAAATAATATATTCCTAAGTATTCATTTTTATTGTTCAAGAAGAAAGCAAATTTTAGAGTGTTATATAATCAGGAAATAAAAATAGTAACAAATATATTGGGAACTAATTTTGATTGCTTTTTTCTCTTTGACTTATAGATTGGAAAGAAAGTTTTTTTTATCTCTTAAAAAAATAGAGCAGTAAAAAATAAATTTTTAACTTATAGTGAAATTGTTTTGAGTTATTAAGTTTGGGTTGAACTATATAGGTAGTAGAAATGAAACAGACGAAAAAACAAAATGATTAAATCGTTTATAAATAATGGAATAAAAATATATTCGCTGACTTCTGGAAAGCTAGCCCCAGATAGCTATGGTAATAGTAATACAAATTTTGATGCGAAAAAAAAAAAAAAAAATTCAATAAATAATAATGATGATAATTCAGTTGAAGTATTACATGATTTAGAGTTTTCACAAAAAAGTGATGATATCAAAATTAGCGATGATGGAAGATATTTATGTGTAAGTGGTATGTATCCACCACAAGTTGGTTTATATGACACAAGTGAATTGTCAATAAAACATAGAAGACATTTTGATGAAGAAGTATTAAGCTTTGTATTTTTAACAAGTAATTATGAAAAGCTAGCTTTTTTATGTAAAAATAGATATCTTGAATTTCATAATGCTGCTGGGAAATATTATAAAATGCGTATACCCAAAGAAGGAAGAAGCTTAATGTATAATAAAGAATCAACTAATTTATATATTACTGCTTCCTATGAAGATATATATATATTAAATTTACAAAAAGGATGCTATGAAAGTTCAATAAAAACGAAAAATGAGCATAATAATTTTATTTGTAAAAATATGCAATTGCCTATATTTTGTACTGGAGGATCAGATGGATATTTAGAAATATGGGATGAAAGAGAAAAGAAAAGTTTAAATTTTTTAAATGTAAATGAATATGAAGAATTAACTAGTAGTTGTTTTTCAGATAATGGACTAAAATTAGCAGTAGGTACAAGTAAAGGAATTGTAAAACTTTTTGATATAAGACATAGTAAACCTCTTTTAATTAAAGATCATTGTAATGATATCCCTATTAAAAAAATTGAATTTCTTAATGTCGATAGCAGTAAATCTTCATATATGGGGACTAACGAATGGTATAGAAATACATACGACAATTATAACAATAGTGGAATGTACAATAGTAGTACCCACCTTTCTTGTAACGAGTTAGTAGCTTCGTGTGATGAGAATTGTATAAAAATATATTCAGAAGCTCAAAAAAATATATTATCTTTACAAGTAATAAATTTTGATGATGGGAAAAAAAGAAATAATAAGAAAATAAAATTATTAAATAATGAATGTGTAAATATAAACTCTTTTACATTTTATAAAAATTCAGGACTATGTTTTATTCCATGTGATAATAAAAAAGTATTTATATATTTTATACCATATATTGGAATAGCACCAAAATGGTGTAATTTCCTTGATAATATAACTGAAGAATTAGAAGAAAAAGAAAAATATAAAAAGGACGATGTATATGATATAAATAATAATAACAATACCAATGATGGATTTGATGATTATGTATTTTTAACTAATCAACAAATCGAACAATTAAATATAGCTCATATGAAAGGAACCAAAAATTTAATTCCATATTTACATGGCTACTACATTCCTAGTAATATCTATGTAGATATTAAAAGTGTTATGCAAGAAAATGATTTGGAATCGTATAAAAATAATTTAATACAAAAGAAATTACAACAAAAACAACAAATGAGAATATCAGATAAATCAAATATATTAGTAAATAAAAATTATGTTGATAATTTATTAAATAAAGTACAAAAGAGAATTGACAAAAAACAAAAAGCGATGGTAAATGCACAAGAATTGTTACAAGATGACAGATTTAATAAATTGTTTTACGATCCTGAATATATGGTTGAAACAGTAGATTTAGATAAATAAATCAAGCACTATTTTTACAACATTGTTTTTAAAAAAGTTGGTGTATATTTTCTATATATTCCCATTTTTGCCATCCCATTTGCACAGTTAATTCCAATATTACGTGCATGGCATTCCTCTTTTTTGTAATACTACATAATGTGTTTTTGTTGTTTAATTCGATCAAATTGAATTTTCCCTTTTTTTGTTTCATATATATTGTTTTGCATCCATTTTTTTATCATTTTTACAATTATTAAGTCTATACTATACTTAATTGAACTTACAAACTGGTTCATTCGTTTTTCATCATATAATTTTATTTTTGGTACCATTTAATAATATTTCCTTTAAGTAGGGCAATATAACTTCATCACTTTCGTATAGTAAAAGGTTGTCATATAAAATATGATATTTATTGTGTAGTATAAATAAAAGGACAACGAAATTAAGAAAGAAATGAATAATTGCTACATTTCATGCCCAGAAAAAAGCGATAAAACTGTATATTTTTAGTGTGTGTCAATTTTATTTTATTAAAAATATATACCATTTTTACAATTTTGTAAATATTAAAAATTTTTTATAATATGAATATTTCCTCTTAGTAATTTGAAGTAGTTGTATATATTTCTTACATTTTTTACCTTTTTACACGTCTACCCCTTTTATATTATTTTCTTTGGCTATCCAATTTAATTATTTCAATTTAAATATATTTTCCACTGTTGTAATATATTTTTTTAAATAAATTTTTACAAATTGTTTTTTTTTATAATGGTAGTAAAAATTGTAACAATTCGAAAAAAGTATAGAAAACGCAGTTAGCTGTTACACCATACCGTTTAGTATAAAATTTGAGAAACAAAACAAAAAAAAATTAAATATATAAACGTCACAATATATATATTTAAAAATTTTTTATGGAAAATTTATAATATAATTTTTAGTGTGTTTTTTTTTCTATAGTGCTTTAGTGATGTGTGTAGAATCTAAAAATTTACAAGATCAAATTTTTTCTAATTGTAGAATAAAATATATTTTTAAGTTGATTTAGTGTTTTTTCTTTTTTTTAAAATAATGAATTTGTGTAAATTATTATATGTTATTTTTTTGTTCTATTTAGATTATATATTTTTTTTTTCATTTATTACTTTTTTTAATATTTCTCTTTCTTTTTTCGGTGCTCAAAGTTATAAATTGGTTTAGCTTGGACATCGTTCTACTATCCCTTAATTAATTTTTTTTATCAATATTTATACATATATATATATACTCCAATTTTTTTATGGAAATATAATCACATTGTAATAAATGTATACAGTTTCCTTATTCGAAATATATTATGAATGAAATCGTTTAGAGACACTGTCCATTGTTATTGTAGTACGCAAATATATGCTCATGTATGTTTGCCATACTTTAAAAAAATGTAATATACTTGTAAATATACCAACTTGATATCAATAATTTTTTAAAACACACAAATGGTAAACCTAAAAAAAATCACACAAATATAGCTTATAAATATATGTGCAATATACATGTATATCCATTTTTCATCATTTTCAGATTCAAGGTTTGACTAAAGAGCTGCTACGTTTTTTTACTAGGGGAAAGGTAAAATAAAATTATTAAAAAAAAATAATTCTTCAAAAGTGATTGTATAACACTATATGCATATGTATGTGTGGTAAAAAAATAACTTAAGACAACTATTATAAATATATTTTATAAAAATTTAATTTTACATTCATAACCAAAAAATAAACAAAGGAGGAAAAACCCAATAAGATGAATGTAAGACACTATAAATCAAGAAGTAGTAACATAATAAAAGCGAAAAAAAAAAATAAAGAAGTGACAAAAGATAATGCAACAAAGCAAATTGAACATGTGAAGAATGTCCCATATGAACGTACAGAAACTATTGCATATGATCCAAATAATGAAAATAATAAAATCAAAACAAATCAAAAAATATGGAATAATGAAGATGCAAATCCTTCGACTCATAAAGCAAGTTATGATTTAGAAAAAAAAAAAACTTACAACGATGATATGTGGAATTCATATGAAAGATTACCAACTACTCAATTTTTTAATAATAGCATTGAAAGTAGCAATTTGAATAATAGTATTGATTATGATTCATATAATAAACAAGATACTAATGTTTATAATACACAAATTTTTGATAAAAAAAAAAGTGAAATAGATTTAAATACAAACATCAAAAACGATCAAACATTAGTAAAGGATGGGGTAAAAAAGGGAATCACACACACATGCAATAATGTGAAAGCTACTCCAAATGATTTCCATTTAATAAAGAAAAATAAAAATCCTATATCACCAGATAACGAATCAAAATGTAATAAAATGTGCATTGGGATTGATCAAAATTATAATGAGAACGATAAAAAAATGAAAATCGTCACCAATTTGAATTCTTTAACTGAATCAACAAATGCTAAGGAAATTATAAAACCAAATGATAAACCAGTGACAGAAGTAAATAAATCAACATGCGATGGAGTAACGATACTTTTTAAAGGTGATAGACGATTTTTTAATTTTAATATACCACAAAATGAAATTATCGAAAAAAATGATATTGAAATTATGGAATTTATAAGTGAAGGAAGTTTTGGAGCTATTTACAAAGCTATGTGGAATAATCAAATAATTGCTATAAAAAAATTTAACCCATCTATGACTTTAGAGGGGATGAGGTCTATAGCTCGAGAGATTAATGCATACAGATCTATTTCACATAAATACATTGTTAAGTATTATGGTACGGTATTTGTATATACTAGATATCCTTATTATCAATATATATATTCATGAAATGCAAATATTTTCTTTTCCTTAGACAAATATACGATGCTCGAAGTTGCCTTTATTATTTTATTTGGTATTTCCAATTAATTTTTTTTTAATGTTTTTTCTTTTCCTCTTTTTATTTATAGGAGTATGTATAGACAGTGATTTTATTGGAATAATTTTAGAATATTTTAATAAAGGGAACGTATTTGATACTTTGCATAAAGGAGGGTTTAATTTATCTTATGAAATGCGTCTAAGAATATGTACTCAGTTGGCAGAAGCAATGAAGTATCTTCATGAGGATAAGAAATTGGTACATCGTGATTTAAAAACTAGCAATATTTTGTTTGATAATGAGGTAATAAGAAATAAACGCATATCAATGAATATATTTTTCATGTAATATATTTATCTGTATTATCGCTACATATTACCTCCATTTATTCCCCTCATATTATTTTATTTTGTCAATAGTATAACATAAAAGTATGCGACTTTGGGAAAACTATGAAGTTATCCGATAACGGAAAAGTTATATTAGAAGATAACGGAGGATCACTAGGATATATGGCTCCGGAATGTTTCATTGAAGGTACTAACATAGTGAATATGTGCATGTATTTTTATATTTTATTGATTTCTCGTAATAATTCAACATAAGTTATGATTCCCTTCGAACATACACATATATACCCTTATATACTCTTTTAACTAGTTTAATACTATCTAATATATATGTGAGCTTTCCCTACTATAATTTTTATCTTAACCATATATAATATTTTATATGTGCTCATATTTCATAGGAAATGCAATAACTGAAAAATCTGACATGTGGGGTCTTTCCTGTTGTTTTATCGAAATATTTTCTAATCAAGTCCCATTTCAAAATATAAAAGAAAAAGAAGGTAAAAACATATTAAATTATTTTTTATACAATCTTTGGCGTAATGTGTATGAATAGTATTTGTAAAATGCAGAACATAATACGATATTTCGTTCTTTTTGTAAATTTTTTCAGATATCGTTGTAGAAATTTTAGTAAATAAAAAAAAACCAAACATTCCCACATGGTTTAACCCAGAGTTTACTGAAATACTCAAACGAAGTTTTAGCACTAACCCATCAAAACGCCCATCATGTCAAGAGTTTTTAAATTTGATGCTGAAATATGCACCAAAAACTGGTGCAAAACATCATGAAATATCATAGAAAATTTGTATTTGTATGCTTACAAGCAAATAATTAAACAATTAATTTATTCCTAAAGGAATACATGTTTTTATTATATATAATTCAATATAATTTTTTTAATTAACATTGTTTTGTCTAATTAAAAATTTGTCTTATGAAAAATAAGGCAACTTAAAATTTGCAATATATAGATCAATAAATTGCATAATTATAAACACATGTTTTAATGTTTTTTCATTTTTTTTATTAAATTATCTTTAATTCAAATTAATGCTGTAATTAACTTTCTTAAATGCCAATCTATATATAGATAGGGCATTTTATAATTAAAACCTTTTTTATTTTATTAATTATGGAAATATTAATATTTATAATTTGAAAAAAAGCACAAAAATGTAAATAAATAAAAAAAATGGGCTTAAATGCGCATATAAGCATGTTAATTGTACAAGGCATAATAATATAGCATTATGTGGATGAGCACTAAAAAAATATAGAAAATTTATAAATTCTTTAAATTTCCGCATAATCATGTTACATAATTACATAAGTTACCCATTAAATATCTCAAAAGCCAATTGTAAAGTTGTTAAAACTATTCATAAATATCAATATGGAAAACTTATACGCAATTGCACGATAACGGATATATTCGTTCCATTAATTTTCCATAGAAAAAATCTACATATGGATATTAATATACAACCAGTGAGTATTATATTATAATTTAAATACACACAGTGATAGATTAATATATTCATATATATATACCATTTAAGCGAGCAAATATGTTATGATATGTGCCAAAAATTAATCATAATTATATACAATAAGTTGCTATCAATCGTGGTTGCATTTATGATGTTTAACATATATAAATTATTTTGTAAAACCCTATAATATATAACATTAGACAAATGATATAAAAAAAATATCAGACAGCTAAAATACAATGTTATAAAAAAAAATATTAAAATGAAAAAAATAGCTATTTATATATGGTTTTTATAATAATTTCCTGATATGTTCATGCAAAAAGTAAAAAAAAATATTCAAACTAAAAGTATAGCTACTTATATCCAGATTTTTATACTACAATTTCTTGATATGGCCATATGGAAAATAAAAAAAATATCTAGCTATTTTAATAATTATACATAATTAGCTACATTCTTTTAAATAATTAAAAAAATATATATATATTTTTTAATTGATTGTCTTAATTCATTTAATTCGTTTATTAATGTTTTTATTATTTGAACTATATTTTATTTCAGTGTTTTTTTCATGTAAATTTTTTTTATTAGTATATTCTATATTAAAAACACTATATTAATTTTTTTATAACTTTATATATTATAAAAACATTTTTAATGATTATTTTAAATTTTGAATAAGTTTGTACTTATTTGCGTTTGTTTTCGTTAATTTGTTTTTGTCTATATTTTTTATATACATGTAAACAATTTTAAGCTTGAATATATGCCCTTTAAATTATATTTCCAATCCCTTTGATTTATTGTTTTGTAAACTTTTATTTTATTATTTTTATAATAAGAGATATTTAAAGCTTTCCTCACCCACATAAAATATATATAATAAAATAAAGAATACATAATGAAGAGTATTAAAGGAATAACATATATATTTTTTTCATTAGCCTTTATTGGCAGTTGTATGTGTGAAAAGATTAATGTTGTTTCACATAACATTATCCCTAGAATCAATCCAGATGAAAAGCTTGTTACTTGTGTAACAGAGTATATAATTAAAGGAGATTTGGATATTGATGATGGGGGTTTTTGTGACAGTAGTATAAATACATTACCTCCAAATGGATCATGTAACAATGGAGGATCAGAAAAACCTGACGGACCCAATCCAGGAAATTACTGTGATAATTATTATGACATCACCTTAATTGTAGAAAATTCAAGTTTTGTTCAAAAAGACTATTGGATGAAAGGAACAATCCCATTTTTAGAATCAATGGCAAGAAATGCAAGAGTTAGTAAAGATAAAGCACATATGTCTATTATACTTTTCGCAGAAAGACAAAATTTGATAGTTCCATTTACCGATGAAATGAGCCAAGATAAAGAGAAGCTAATTGACAAAATTAGATCCCTTGATGATGCGGCAACAAATCAACATACCTTATATGTTTATGCTTTGGAATATGCACTAGAAAAAGTTATATTCGGAGAGGGTACAAGAAGTGATGCCCCAAAAGTTGCAGTGCTATTTTATTATGGATTTGACTATGGAGCAAACAAAAGCTTAATACCCGATGTAGTTGAAGATTATAAACAAAATAACATAAAATTGATAATTGTTGGTATTGGTCTAGCTAATAGGGAAAATGCATTTTTACTTGGTGATTGTAAAGGCGAAAGTGATTGCCAAAATGTCATATTCAAACCATGGGATTTTGTAATACCTGCAGCAGAACAAGTAAAAGAAAAAATATGTAACAAAAATGATCCTTCTTCCCAGACAGCTTAAAGAAAAACGACGATGAAAAATTAAAATTATGATAATGTCTAGCCAGAGACCGAAATGTATAAGCATAGGAGCTTTATTGTTAGGTATGAAATAATAAAAGCTCAATTCAAATGGAAAATAACTTTATTTTATCATATAATTATTGGGAATACATAGCCATAATCCCATTAAAATATTATAAGATGGGCAATTAGCCAATAGTATATTTTCTTTCTTTTTTATGTTTTTTTTTTTTTTTGTGGAAATGCTTTACTAAAATTTCATTTAATTTCATTTTTTAATTGACACTAACAATGTATAATATTATTAAGTATTTATTCCCGTTAAATGTTTAACTACTAACCATCCCTTTTTATTTATAATGGTCTAAATAAGCATTTTAAATGACCGTAAACTAAAAAACATATTATATAATAGAAAAATGAACTCATGCTTATTATAGTGTAAGACATATTTAATTGTATAGATATTTCTATTATACCATACACCACATATATATATAATGTTATTATATTGACATAATAAAATGCGAAAAGAATGCTATAAAATTTGTAACTTATATTATTGCTATATTTTGTCTTGTTATTTTATCATCTAAATTATGCTATATCACACAAGTATAATGAATATAACATTTTGAAAAAAATAATTATTTTTAAAAAGTTAGATGATTTATAATAAAAACTTTGGAACTACTAAATAATCAGACCTACCACCTAAAATTGTTTAAAAATATATGGTTTTATTATAATTGTGTTTATTCTTTCATTATTTGCCGCCTTTTTTACATAAAACAATTTTTTAAATATGATAATACCAGGATTAGAGTAATAATTTCATATAGTATACAATATAGTTGTATTATAAAGAAAAATAATTGTTAATATACCTTTTTAATAATATATAAAAATTTATTGCATGGTCATAATTTTTTTAGCACTTTATTAAGGGTAAATGACTTATAAATATAGAATATGCAATTATAAAAAAATTTATTATAAAGAAAAATAACAAAATAATAATAAATATTTTATTTGTTATATTCTTTTTATTTTGTAATTTTATTAGAAATATATTCTATTATTATTGAAAAAGGTCGCTCTATTATATTTCAAGTTTGTTCTTTGATGCTTTTTTTTTACTAAGGGTTTTATATTTTGTTAAATTTTTATTTATTGTTTTATTATAGAACATCAAAATTTAGAACCTATGCCTAATAATATTACATTATATATAGAAAAATATTATTTTTTGATTTAAAAAATAAATAATTTAATATATTTTGAGTTTAATATTATTAGAACCATGTATTTGTATCTTTGATGATCAGCATTTCATACTTAAAACCGTAGAGATAATGTCGATAATATATTTTTTTTTTTTTAACATTTTTATATAACCCAAATAAATAAATATTGCATACATATATTTTTTTATTATTAATTTTTAGAAAAAATATAAAAAATGCATCTAAAGATTTGAAAAAAATAGATCAGAAAAATTGTAAATAAATAAATATATATATATATATAATGTTTTTATTTTGGAATTATTAATATATATTTTTTTTTTAATAATATATTTATGTTATATATTTTTATAATCAATAATTTAATATTAACGTTTTTTAGTAAACAATATATTATATGTTTTAGTTTTTATGTAATACCAAAAATTTTAATGATATGGATTCAGGTAAATTGCCTATTATAGTACTTCCGCCCTCGGGTTCGTCTGTTTCACTAATTAAAAAAAATGTCAATGATAAAAAATTAAAAAGAGGAAACAGGAAGGCCTATAGAAAAAATTGTTTTGAAAAATTCAATTTGGCTTCCACATTTTATAAAGTGATTTTAGCTTTTGGAATCATCATTGTTGTATTTTTAGATGTAAGAACAAAAATATGATAAAAAAAAATGTACTTTGCATCTTATTTATATTTAGTCAAATTTATTATATGGTTGTCTTGGTTTTAGAGATATATATACATGCTTATATCATATCATACCATCATCATTTCATATTTTTCTTTTCTTCTTAATATAGAATGATAATATACAATCTAGCTCTCAATTATGTGGAATCACAAATGCCAGAAATTTAAGCGAAGCAGTTATTCCTGATGAAACTCCAAGTCCTGGACTTAGAGGAGCAGAGGTGGCAGAAAGTAATGAAAAAAGTGATAACGAATCAACACATGCTACTATTATTGAAGATTCAAATAAATCAGAAAGTAATAATGCCGATTTAGATGCTACTAAAGAGGGAGAGAATGAACAAGCAAATATGTCTAAAGACAATGCTAATCATGATCTTCAAGAAAATAATTTTTATAGTAGCCAAGCTGAACATACTGATTATTCTAAACTTAATGAAACTCAAAAGTCTGATGAAAAAAAATATGACGAAGAATCTTATGACCCAAATGGTCCGTTTGCTGCTGATATTGAACATGCATTAAACATAATGCCAAATGATTCTATGATAAGATCCTTTTTGCATACTTCTTTAACAATACCACCTGATGATGAAATAGAAGATCCATATAGAGAAAAAACACAAGATGATGTCGAGTCATTGCAATTTAGTCAATGGATTGATTATATGAAAAGTGTAGTTCACGAAATGAATAAAATGTATGAGCCAAAAACATCTGAGCAATCACCTGATAGTGAAACTACAAAAGATGAGCAACCAGCTGATAGTGAACCTACAACATATGAGCAAACAACTGATAGTGAACCTACAACACATGAGCAAGCAACTGATAGTGAACCTATAACACATGAACAAACAGCTGATAGTGAAACTACAAAAGATGGGCAAACAACTGATAGTGAACCTACAACACATGAGCAAGCAACTGATAGTGAACCCTCTAAACCCGAACACGATGAATATGCAGCATTGCATAATAAAATGAATTTGGAATATAAAATGTATCCAAAACCACAACAAACAGAACTTGCACCCTTAAAATATGACTATAATCTAGATATAATTGGTAATCATGAACTCGATGCGATGTTTAATGATCCCCAACCACATAATGGCGCTAGAAGTAAAACAGATAAGGACCCAAGTTGTAATGAGAGAGAAGCTCTAAACGGGTGGGGTGAAGCTAATGATTTATATAAAAATCAAACAAGTAAAAATCCAACAGGTTTCAATTCCAATTTTCATGGCAATGAAAACATAAATATGGAAATGTGGGGTGGTGCTGGTCCTTCTTCAATGAATAGAAGCCAAGGAATGAACAGTTGGGAATATCCATCAACACGAAACCACGGAATGAACAGTGCACAATACCCATCAATGGATAAAAGTCAAGGAATGAACAGTTGGGAATATCCATCAACGAGAAACCAAGGAATGAAAAGTGCACAATACCCATCAATGGATAAAAGTCAAGGAATGAACAGTTGGGAATATCCATCAACGAGAAACCAAGGAATGAAAAGTGCACAATACCCATCAATGAATATAAATGAAGAAATGTTTGGTAGGCAAATCATTGAAGAGTTACAAAGTCATAATGGAAGTGCAATGGACGAGCCAATGTGGGCAGGTTTGAAAAAATCACACAGACCCATTCCAAGAAAACAAGCTGGTGCACATTTTTCTGGTTATGAAGGATTCTCACATGAAAGTTATTCAAGTGATGACGATGAAATGAATGATCGAGTCGATATGCTTGAAAAACCATCCTCTATATCTGCACGTTCAAGATCTCGTAATCTAATGAATAGTTACAATTATATGGATGGTCCCAGCTCAGGAAGCCAATCAAAACAAACAATGAGCAGTTTGCGAGCAAGTGATCCATATAAAGCAAATGCTGAAGAAAGTGATGATGATGAACCAATTTCTTCAATAGCCCGGGATTATCTTAAATCGAATGCAAAAAATAAAACTGCTTTGGGAAATGCATCATCTCAATCTACACAGAATGCTGATAATAGATTTAATCAACAAAATCAAATGAATACCCAAAGTCCCACTAATAATAACCACGGCACAGTTGCAATTAGAGGTAATCAAGAAGTAAGTGAATTTAATCCGAATCAAAGCAAATCAGCAGAAGTTCAAATCAAAGAAATGGATAGTCATATAAGTCAAAAACTTAGCAACTTAGATGTCAATGCAACTATAGCACAGTTGCATAATATTTGGTCAGAATTTATTGCTGCTGAAACTAAAAAGTTTTTGATGACTCAAGAATATGCATTACAATATTCTATATATTTACAAAAACGAAATAATTTATCTCCAGAATCACGTACTAAAGCGTGGTGGAAAGTACATTACTCTATGGGTAATAAATTTATAAAGTATGAAAAAAAACATGTTGAAGAGCTCAAAGAACTAATAAAAGAATCTAATAGTATGGCTTTAGATTTCGTTCGTTTTATTATCCAAAAAAGAGAAATATGGAAAAAAATACAGATGGAATTAAAAAATACATGGTTGGGAGCTTTAACATACAAAATGAATAAATACGGTGCCCAAGATAATTAAAAGTTATCGTTGAAATAAATTGGGGAGAAATCCTACTTTAACACAATCACTTTAATATGCTTCGCTATATATATAGTAATATATAATTAAAATTATATGAGCATATGTAGCTATCCCTTTTTTTTTGGGAAAATATTATTGTTTTTAGTCGCATAAAGGTTATTTAAAATAGTCACGTTTTTTTTTTTTTTTTTTTAATATAAACAAAAGTAGTACAAAATTAATGAACAAAATTAATGAACAAATTAATGAACAAAATTAATGAACAAATTAATGACCAAATTAATGAACAAATTAATGATTATTATCCGCATTATTTTTCCATATAAGAATTAGAAGTTGCTATTACATGAGTAAAAAGACTTAGCAAATGTGTGTAACAATAATTTTTTTTTAATTCAAATGTTTTTGGTATTTTACATAGGCTATAAATTTATATTTTTATTTTTTTATTTTTATGAGAAATATATATATTCCTCTAAAATGTTTTATTTCAAAAAAGAGAATAATTTGCACAGTTGCAATGTCTTAAATGAATGCATAAATTTTTATATTATTCCTATTTTCCAATTTTAATTAACCGATATATCTTTAAAAATGGCATGTTTAAAATAGTCAGTGCTATGCTATATAATATTACATTTTTTTTTTCCTATAATAATTATTGCATATACAGAACAAAATTAACTTTTTTTTTATTCTCCCTTTTAAAACAATATCATAATATTAACAACTTTATATGTAAACTATGGGTAAAATATATACTATTTTACATATATAACTGTTTGTAATGTGCTTGAAATGTTTGTAATATAGTCAATGCTTAAGGTGAAAATATGGTACTCTCCGTTATTCTTAGTATTGTCATATCTATAAAAATATGGTATACATACAGAATTGGGATAAAAAAGGTAAACCCCACAAAGTGTTTATTTCATTTTTCTCTAATATATATATTAAACAAAAAAAGAAAAAAAAAGTTGATAAGTCAAAATAAAAAAAAAATATACATACATATAGTCGGCATACAGTGAATGAAAATTAATTGGAAGATTCCCCCTTATGTTTAATAGGCTACATTTTTTTCGATTAGCAATTTTTAAAACATCCCATATGCTTACTATTAAAGGGGTAATTTTCTATTTAATATAATTGAAAACAAATAAAATATTACTACCATTTTGAACATAAAAAAAAACAAATATGCATAATATATTCTCAAATAAATTATTTTCTTTTTGTCCTCTTTTTTTATTGGAGTGCCAAAAAATAAAGCAGTAAAATAATTCGCATATATTTTATATTAATGAAAATAGCGATAAAAAAAAAAAAAAAAAAAAAAAAAACAGCCAAAAAAATTATAAAAATTATGAACAAATTATAAAAAAATCCGAAAAATTATGAACAAATATGAAAAAATACGAAAAATTATGAACAGGTATGAAAAATTGTTCACCTTTGAAAACATTTTAATACATTAATTTTTTGTGATAATTGAAAATTCTCATAAAGTTTGTATAGAACATTTCGAATGGTGGATTTTTCTTCCTTACATAATTTCCATAAGCAAAAGTAGTAAGAAGATAATATGAAAAAATGCACACATAAATAGGTATATATACGTAATAGTACATTTCTTAGTGTTTTCTCTTACAAACTTGTAAAATACGATTGTAAAGATGGGGACAAATACGAATGAAAGTAATGAAGAAAATGGGGTTGTGGAAAAAATGGAGGATAGAAATGATGATTATACTTTAAATAAATATGGTGAAGAAAAAAAAAAAAAAAATGAAAAGCTATATAAATCAATTGAACTACACCATTTAGTAAATGCCTTACCATATATTGATTCCTATGATAATGAGTTGGAACAAAATGCAAAAAAATTAATCGAAGAAGAAATGAATATAATGAAAGAAACAAATCAAGTCAAGCAATATTTAGAAAATTTCCCAATTCCTGATTTATTATATTTAAAAGATGATAATTCAATTATACAAAACGAATTAAAACGATGTGAAGAAAATAATAAAATGGACATACTCAATTTTGATCATTATAATATTGAAAATAATCCAGAAAGTAATATAAATAATAATAGTACTATTAGTCATGCTAAAAAAACATTGGAAAATCATCAGCTAGTTTTAGAAAATTTACATAATGCTTTAATAAATATAGAACTTATGAATAAATATAAAGAAGTTATATGGAGTGAACATATGAAAACGTTTACTCAAGTTGATATTAATTTACAAAATTCAATTAAATCATTAAAAGAAAATATTGATAATATAAATAAAAAAAGAAAATTACATCACCTAAGTTATGTTAACGATTTAACAACTCTACAAAATGAACGAAAGGACTTTAAGCGAAAAAATTCGCTAGTTCTCAAAGAAATTAAAAAGTTGATATCAGAAAATATGATAATGAAATATAAGCAAAATTTAATATAGCCCCCTTACATATTTAGTAGGGCCATCCTATTCATTTATTTTGCTTTGCTTTGCCTTACTTTCCTTGCTTTTCTTTTTTTCGTGTATGGCCTATGCATATTCCGCATAATATGTTATACCATTTTTGACCTTTTTGATTGCTTTCTTCCAGTGGTTGAGAAAATAACGGAAGAAAAAGAAAACTTATTTGTTTAGTGCAATTTTAAAAAAATTGCACAATAATATATAAAAATATATAATATTTTTTTAATAGTTAATTTTAGTCCATTTAAAAAGTGATGCATAAAATAGGTATTATTTTGTTTCGAATGAAATAAAATTTGCGCACGTAACAAAGGAAAATATAATAAATGAGTTCTATATAATATGCATATTTATTTAGAACCACGCATATGTACATATATGAATGTATTCGCATTGAAAATTGTACGTATAGGTATTTACGTACAAGCAATTATACCATAAGCACTACATTTTGTAACATCTCATATGCAACACAAATACATAAACATATATATGATATATATTTGTTTTTTTTATTTCTTCATTATTTCTGATCAAAATATGTTACTTTAATTTGACCCCTTTAATTCAAAAATTTATAAACAACATACATTCTTTGTAATTAGTAATATTATATGAAGGGCGCTATACCAGTTTGGTCTTAAATAAATATCTACATATATACATAACACATTTTTATTTATTTATTGTTCTTTATCTTTTTTCATTTTTCTTTTATTTCTTAAAATTTGTGCCTTTAATCTCTTGGCTTCTAATTGATCAGCTATAGTTTTCTTTTTCAATATTTCAGCTTTTTCTCTTTGTATAGCTTCAACTAAAGTTCTTTTGTTTTTAAATTGGTTACCTTTGCATCTTAAATAAAATGAGTGATATAAATGTCTATCTATTTTCTTTGCATCTCTAAATCTTTTTAATAATCTTCTTAATACACGTTGACGTTTAATCCATAATGTTTTTGTATTTGTTCTGGCATTTTTGGTACCTCTTCTTTTACCTATACCCATATGCCTTCCCTTTCTTTTAGCCAATTTATACAATCGAACTCTTGCTCTGCTGTATACCTTAGGTGGCTTTTTTAAAATCAAACCCTCTTTATACAATTTTCTTATGCTAAACCCTGTGGAAAAAAATAAAAAAAAAATAAATTATGTACATGCATGTGGAAACACATTATGCAGGCTCAACCATTGTACTGCCAACGTATTATTAAAAATTTATATACAATGAAGTTCATTTTTTTTTTTTCGTCCTTACTTGAATTGGCTAGCGATATTTCATTGATTTCATTTGGGTCCATCCATATTTTATTTTTTCCGCATTTTAAAACGGAAGCTGCTAATCTTTTCTGCAACTTAAGCGACTAAAAAAAAAAAAAAAAAAAAAAAAATATATATGGCCAAAATAATTATGACATTTTTGCTTATTCTATAGTATGAGAACTGTTTATATAATTAATTTTTTTCTTTATAAAAAAAGAAGGGCATTAAGCATGCATAGAATTTGGAATGAAGAGTGTATAGGGGAGTAAGTATAAAAGGCTTGGAACACATAAGGTTGGAAATGTACATAATGTTTATACATTATATATACATTGTATATATTATAGAATAATATGCGAATTTCCTTATTTATGGAAATTCGTTGAAAATTCTTACATTCCAATTTTAAAACATGTAAAATACATAAATATTTATATAAAAATGTAACTATTTTTGTATTTTTTTGTTATTACCATTTTAAAGATATGTATATTTGTATAAATGCTTCTCTATGTGTTTTATTAATTTTATTAAATTATTATTTTAGTTAAAAAAATAACTTTTTTTTTCTTTCTATTTTTATTTTTCTTTACATAATTTTTTTTTAATTAATTTCAAAGTTTAAAAAAATTGCTAAGTAGTATTTATTGCATATAATGTAATTAATAATATTATGGATATAATTAATTATTATTGTTCTTGCTATATAAGCATATATATTTACGATGTGACTACACTATATATATATAATATATGCATGGAAAACTTTAAAAAATTAAATAAAAAAAAACATAAAATAGAAGGGTAAAATAAATTAATGGGTATAAAGGGCACCTAAAACATTATACAAAATTGTATGCATATAATATTTCCCCTTAATATATATATTGTTTTTTTTAAGCTCCTAAAAAATGATATAATTTATTACGCCCTTACAATTGGTATACATTTCAAAGCAAAGAAGTATATATATGCATAATAATTTATATACGGCAAAGGTAAGCAATTTTTGTATGTAATAAAAATACGCATATTGCCAAAAAAATGTCGGTTAATAATATCACTATAATATTTTAATACGTGAAAATTTTCTTAATTTTTATACGCCAATTTTTAGCATATAATAAATTACTCGTACGCATTTTTTAATTAATTTTGTTTCTGCTGTAAAATTAGCAGTAATACAAAACTGCGCTGAGCATAATTTTTCCCAACATTTTTCCCAACATTTTCTCAGCATTTTTTCCATTCGCTGCTTAACCATTCGCTGCTTAACCATTCGCTGCTTAAACCTTCACAGCCTTCGATTAAGCAGAAATAAGGCTGGGGAATGAAACCCCCCCCTTCACTCCCTTTGCAGTTGTATTTATAGAGAACGAAAATATTGTTAATTATAAATATGATGAAAAAAAAATATATTATTTTTTATTGTAGTATTATTTTAGTACAATTAAAAAAGTTGGAAAAAATAACAATCAAAAATAATGATAAAAATAGAAAAATAAAAATTTTTAAAGTAAAAGAAACAAAGGCAGTATATATATTCTGCCTATAATTAATGCATACAATTTTGTTTTTAATTCGTTTATAAATATTTCCCAAATGGGTACATATATAAAGTTCGCCCTATAAATAAGTATTATATATATGTAGCTATTTCCTATGCTGTGAATAAATGAAAAAAAGGCAGGGGTATATCCCTTTATTTTTCACAGCTTTTTTATATGCACATAAAAATAATTAGAATAAGACTGCTTATAATAAACTATGTGCATATGCTTGCTCAGTAATTAATAACCTATTTAGCATTTTTAAAAGAGTGTTCGGGTTCGAGGCCCAACTCATATATTGATTTGTCTTCTATAATTATGTGAAAAGATTTTTTAAAATTTGGTCTAAAAATATTTCAGTATTATTAGAGTATGTATAGCTAATTTCGTTAAAATGAATAAACATGTAAACCTCTATCATAATTAATAAAAAGAAAATATAATTTCGCATATAAATATAACCATATATTTCTATATGTTTGCTATGAATTAAAATCGAAAAATCATAATCCTTTTCCACTTTGTTTTTGAAGACAATTGGATTTAAATAATTATGCAATTCACCAGTTGCATCATTAGTAGTGCTAATTTCTTTGCTATTCATATTGTGATTTGTTTTAAAATAATTAGTTGAATTATTTGTAAATATATGTTTTTTCATTATTTTTTGATATTTTTGCATTGCGTCTTTGCAAAAATAATAAAATTTTTGGTTTCCAGAAATTATGTTATATTTAACAGAAATCCGAATTGAATTAAATGTTTTTTCAAATAAACATTTGATTATTTTATTTTTTTTTTTTAAAATAATAATTTTTTTTTTTTTTTTAATAAATTTAAAATTGTCTATATTTTTTATTTGATCTATTATTTCAATATAAGGCATTTCAACATAATTAGACATCCCTTTATAAAATATATTCGATTTTATATTACCTAACATATTTTCAATGCAATCTTTTATTTTTATCCAAAAATGTAATTCATTTTTTGTTAAATTTGACATAAATATTTGTAATAAACATACATTTGAAAATTTTGTATAAAATATATTTCCTTCATCTTCATTATTATTATAAATATTGTTTATATCTTTTTTTTGTTTTAAACAACATCGACATATATATTTTTCAAAACGTCTTTCCTTATTTATTTTTTTTTTTTTTTCATAATCTGGTGAAAAAATCGAAACTCTTTTTTCCAATTTAGTAAAATTATTATTTTTATTATATTCTAAATTATTTGGAAGACTGTTACTTTTTTCTATTCTTGTTTCAACAAATTCGTTTTCATTATCTATTTCCATATGTTCCTCTTCAAACTCAACAATTTGATTTGCTTTTTCATAAAAGTAATTATAATCACTATCATCTGATACTTCAGACACATCGAAATATATGTCACTTAATAATTCATTTGCATTTTCAAACCATATTTTTTTCTTATCATTTTTAAATATTCTAAAAAATTCAAAAAATGTTTCGTTTGGTTTTTCATGTGTGCATATATCAACATTCGTTAAAATATTATGGATATATCTTTTTATATAAAAAAAATAATTATTTTTTAATAAAAATTTGAATTTATTTTCATAAAATAGGTCCATCCTTTTGTCATAGGAGTCTGAAACTTGCTCGTCCGCTTCACAATTGTCTACTTCCGCATTTTCCAAATTATGATTGATTAAAATTTTTTGATTTTGAAAAAAATAATATAAGTCTAACTTATTGTCTTCATTTTGGTCATTATCCTTTTGGCTGTTTTTTTTTTTTTTTTTTTCTTCATTATATTTTATACTTAAAATAAAATTAAATAAAAATATATTTTTTTCAATTAATAATCCATTTAAATTATTGAAATTGTTTTTTTTGCAAAAGGAATATCCTTCTTTGCAATCATACAACAAATCAAATGATGGATTATTTTTATTATTTTTTTTGTTTTTAACAAAATTAAATATATATTCACTTCCTTCACTATACCTTTTCATTCTCTAAATATTTTTTTTGGAAATAATATACGTGTGTAATGATTGTAATACATGCGCAATATGCTGCATATAACAATATAACATACATTTATAAAACATAGACAAGTTATCAATACGGTATATGCACCTATACTTATATATTTCAGAAAATCTTCTATTCAATAGTTATTTATAATATATATAGACTGTATGTAGGCATGTGCACGTATTTTATCTTTCGAACTGTTAGCATATCTAATTTTTTTTCCTACAAAATAAAGGATTGGTGGGATAAATATGTGCATGCATCAATGGATTCTGCAAATTGTCATGTTGTTTTGCTTCTACATGTCATTGCAGTAAGCAGTTATACTTTCATTCGTTTTGAAATGAAAAATATGGTAGTCCCAATTATACAAATTTACACATAGAAATGCATATGTTGTTGTCTACAATATGCATAGGAATATTTACAATAGTATGACGTTTTTTATAAGAAAAAATAAAATAAAAATATGCAGCATCATGTATATGCATTATATAGATATATAACGTATACCAAACATTCATGACAGTTGGTGCAAATTAATTTTAGAAACTTTATATATGCTAAGATGCAAGTATAAAATATTTTTCATACTTCCAGTCCATATTTTCCGTTCTATTTTTAAATTATAAATATATAGAAATATATAGAAATACTAGACGTTCTATGCATTTAATTACCGCATAATTGGGCACTAAAATTAGTTATATCTGTTAATTTATAAAAATTTCACTTTTCTTTTCACTCTTTATTTGAATATTTATTTACAAAACAGAGACAAAGAATGTAAAATAACATCGACTACATTCAGTATATCTGCCATATATTGCCATTTTTATTTTCATATTTTTTTTGATGCATACTACATTTTAAAGTGTATTATTTTATGCACACGTCATAAAATATATGAAATTTTATACTTCTCTATTTTGAATGTTGATTATGAATTTTTACAAATTTTAAAGTGAAAAAATTAAAAATAAAATAGTACAGCGTCTATATAATTTTTTCTACAAAGACAATTTTGTTAAATAACTGCTTCGTCATTTATTTCTATTTTTTTATAACAACATACATATTTTTAAAATTTATAAAGTAGAAAATAGCATGCTATATAGATATGAATATGTACACCTATAGGATGGCTGTATGAATAATTTATTTCGAAATTTTTAATATATTATTAATATAGACGCTTCAAAACGACTGTTATTTGTATTTGCATTTTATATTTACATACATTTTCAACACTGCAAAATAGCTTTAAAATGAAAAACAGTGAGTTAGGCAAAAAAAAAGATTGCTATAACGATAATCAATGTGTATTAAATGAAACAAAGATGGAAAATAAAATTTTAAATTCTAAATATTTAATTTCCAAATATTTAAATGGCAACGAAATTGAGCACAAATCAGACAAAAATAATAAGAGAGAAACACTTTTAAATAAAAAACGAAAAAACGAAGATATGCTACCTCAACGAATTGTCCAAACAAAGAAAGAACATAAACATGTTTTAAATAATTCAGATATAGTATGTAACATATTATCCTTTTTAACGTTTCCTGAAAGATGGAAACACAAAATAATAAGCATGTCATTTTATAATGCATTTAATACAAAATATGGATGGGATACTGTTGATTTTCGTTTTTTTAATATAAATTTATTAAATATAAATTTTTTAGATAAATATAAAAAACGTCTTTTTAATACAAATGGATTATTCTTATCAGTTCATGAAAATGATAATGTAGAAGAAATAATCAACTTTTCTTTAAATAATTTTAAAAATATTAAAGACCTTAGATTATATTTTAGAAAAAAAAATACAAACTACATTTATGAAGGTATACATCCAACTGTTGCAAATTTGTTAAACAGTAAATTTTTAAATGAAAAAAAAAAATATAAAATAAACAATGAAAAATGCACTTTTAATGACACAACTTATGAGTCTAATCAATTTGATGATTTCCAAATAAAACATCAAGACGATTATAATAATAACGAATCAGAAATTGATGATAAGCAATCTCGTGAATGTAACAACATTAATTATTATATTAATACATATCCATATTATTCTATGGATTATGATCCTGATTTTTCAGAATCATTTTTCACCAACAGTGATGCATTTACCCTTCCACGATCAAAAAATTTAAAAAAAAACATTGAAAATGATAATTCAAAAAATGATAACATAAAAAACGATATAATACAAAGACATATGCATATTTTTAAAAAAAATAATGTGTGTAAAAATTTAGAAATGAAAATTGATTTTCATGGTTTAGAAAGATTAATACTTGATGTCGAAATTAAAGGAAATGATCTTTTATGTTTTGTAGGAAAATTCAAAAATTTAAAAGATATAATAATTAGTAAATTATTATATTCTGATGATTTAAATAGATCTCAAATTGTAACAATATTCACTTGTTTTGTTGATAAGATTAAACAAAATAATATTCGAATTATTCAACTTGGCTTATATTTTAGACATGAACATAAAAAAACGAACTATCTAAATAATGAAACTTTTAGAAAACTTTTAAATGAACGTACTAAATCCTTTTGTGATATCAATAGTGAAGAAGGGGATGAATTAATTTCTATTTTGTATAAAAAACATTCAGAATCCTTATATTGTTTGTGGAGTAACGATTTATTTATATCCTATGAGATGTATGAGAACATCAAAAAATTTAGGTATTTAGAAAAGTTTTCATAAGTTTTATTTTTCTCTCCTATTTTGTCAACACATTAATACGCCAACACATTAACATATTCGTTTTATTTTTCACTTTTTTCCATTTGCAGAAATTTAAAGATATGGACTCTTCCAGGATGGAGCGCCTTGTCTTTTGCCAAACTATAAAATTATAATAATTATTTTTTTTAAGTTTGTGTAAACAAATAAAAGGGATTGTATAATCATTTGTAACGATACACGTGTACTTATTTTCACCCTTGTATTTGTTTTATTTCACAATTATACATTTTCCGATTTGCTATTTTATTTAGTTTTTTTTTGTAGTGACAAAATGTTTGATCATATTTTAAATCAATTCCGATAATTTGCCGTATTTCGTTTGTCTAATATATTGATACTCTAGTATTTAAACTAGCATCAATATTGTTAAGAAGCGTATATACGTATATATTTATTTTCCTTTTTTTTTTTATGTTGTCTATAATTTGGTTCGTCAAGAACAAAATACTTTTATGAAATTTCATCCTTAATTTGAATAAACATATCAAGTTAGCTGATGCATTTTGCATGATCTATATATCTACTATTTTTTATTCTTGTGTTGTATTTCGTAATTTTTAATATTTTTTTAGTATTCATTTAGTGTTAATATATTTATTATTTTTTGTTCTTAAAAATGGGCATGTTTACGCCCCAATAATTTGTATAAATAAATATGTGACATCAAACAAATTTAAAAACATATCAATTAAAAATAAAATAATCATATTAATTTAAAACAAAAAAAAATATATTTACGGAAAGCATATAATTGCAGACAGAATAAAAAGCAAACATATGCATAATAATCAAATCATTATGTTTGACATAATAAAAAAAAATGAATTAGCTAAAACTTAATTAAAAATCAATAAAAAAAAAATCCTTAAAAAATGTGGAAAATTAGCTAGCTCCTTAAAAAAAAAATGCAAAATTTCTGACTGTTCATAAAAAGATGGGTCATTTACACAGCCAAAATAAATAAATATGTATGTTCCTTTGGACGGCCTCATTTCTATTCACTGTGATCTTCCTTTTTCTTTTTTTTTTTGGTGACAAAGTTATCATTGTAATATTGGCAATAATCTGTAATTGTGCATTTTTCACACAATGGTTTTTTTCCTTTACAAATTACTTGCCCAAAGCCAACTAATAAATGATTTAATTCTGACCAAAGTTCTTTATCCACAAAACTTTTTAATTTAATTTGTGTGTCCGACTCATTTTTCGTATAAACCCAGTTTAAACGATTAGATATTCTATGTACATGTATATCAACAGCTATTCCTTCATGTTTATTTAAAGCTGTTTGTAAAATAAGTTGTGAAACTTTTTCGCCAATACCTGGTAATTTCATTAATTCTTCATAACTATGTGGTATATCCGAGTTATATTTTTCTTTTAAAATTTTACAAATTTGAATAATTTGTTTTGATTTAACATTATAAAATCCTATTCCATATATTAATTTTTTTAATTCTTCTTCAGGAGTGTTTAATATGTTTTCAACAGTTAGCCCATGTTTTTTTAGTCTGTCCATTACCATAGCTGTTACTTCATCTTTTGTTCGTGATGATAATAAACATGAAATTAAGGTTTGAAATCTAAAAATTTTTAAATCATCCGTTTTTTCGCTTAGCATATGACACCCATATTTATCAACTGGGGCATCTATATTTTTTCTCATTTCTTTTATTTTATTATATGTTATCAAGAACATTTTTTTTTTCGTTTCTGTATCATTTTCATTTTTAAAGTTTTTAGTTACTTCATCATTTTGTTCGCTTTTTATTAATTTCCTTTTTGTTCTATCAGACTTTTGGGGGTCACCCATTTTATGATTGTTTCCCTCTTCTTCTATATTGTCATGCTGCTCGTTTTTAATTTCACTATCAATTTTATGTTGACTATTTAGTATATCATTATCATTTTTTATTATATTTTTTTTTATATTGTTATACTGTTTATTTGGTGAGTCTTCATATTTTATTTGTATTTTCTTTACTCTATTTGGGGTGAAGTATTTTGAAGATTTGTCCATTCCCAAAAAATATAAATTAACAATGAGAATGTTTTTAAAATTTTGATGAAATTTCATAAAAAAATACAAATCAAATAAATGAAAAATTAAATAATATATCTGTGTGTAATATAACAAAGAATATATTCGAATTTTCTCAAAATTTTCACACTATTCAGGGGTTCTAAAAGTTGTTATTACTCCAGAAAATTGCATTTTTGGGTATTTATATATAACATAAAAACATGCTCGATCTTATTTGCACACAACTTGAGAATGCTTTGGCTTGTTCAAAAAAAAAAAATGTCAAAAAATTATGAATAATATGTATATTAATCAAAAGTAGGTATACTATACTCGTTCAGCATTATTCAACTTATTATGTATATTTATTTTCTTCTATAACTGCTCGTTTGTATCTATATGTAATAATATTATTTATTTTTTTCTTCTATATAGAATGATATAATTCCATTTTATTATGACTTGTGCAGGTAAAAATTATAAATAAATAAATATATATATATTTTTAAATAATGTGATAGCACAAATGGTATAACTTTTGACTTTCTTTTAGTTCAATACATATTAATTACGTTAATTTCCACTTTTTTATTATTTTCTGCATATTATATTTTAAAGAATGTTTCTTTTTTTGCAGACTTGAAAATATTATTGTACAGAACCAAACTATTATATATATATATAATGGATATGCACATTGTTATGAATGTAATTTATCAAAATGCATAGCATAGGAATATTTGAATTTTTATAATGTTATGGAAAATTTACTATAACTTTGTAATTTTATAGTTTTATTTTTATACTTATATTTTTATTTTTTTATTTTTTATGCTTACAACGTGTTTTAAGTGCAATATAAAGATTTTCATACGTTGATTTTTTTTTTCGCTTCCTTTTCATTTTTTCCATAACTACAATTAAAGAATTATGCATTATTAATTTTCCATATATTTTTTCTTTTTATTTTTACATTTATTTTATATATTTTTTACTATATTTTCTTTATCTTTAATTTTATGTTTTTTTTTTTTGCTTTCCCCTTTTTCCAATACGATTTTATATTCGATTTTGATGGTAATTAATACTTTTTGTATTTGATTTGATTATTAAAAACAAAATAACAATGGGGGGATAACTTATTATCATGTTATTTAAAAAACAGAAAAAAAAATAATTAAAATCATTTTATGCATTATTTTTAATCTTCTTTTCTTTTACAAATTTTTTTTATATCCTTTAATAAAAATGAATGGAGAAAATGCAAAAAGCGAATTTGTTCAAAGATGAAACTGAAAAGGCCATTGTCCATTTTGTAGTATATCTTATAGGTAAAAAAAAAAAAATAAATTATAGAAATAAAAGTGAAAATAGATATACAAAAAAGACAACAGAAAAACATAAAACATACATTATAACCATATTTTAACATTTTGTAGGCATATTATTGATATTATGTATTTATTATAATTATATAATTTTAAAATATTACTTTTATTCCTTATTTTGGGCATTTATTGTTTCAATCCCATTACACCATATTAAAGAGAAATTATCAGAATTTATTAAAGAACAAATTATAAAAAGAAAAAATAAAATAAAGACATTAAGCTCAAGGAATAAATATTATTGGGAATCCGCTATAAGTGATAGTGATAAAAAGTTAAAAAAAATAAATATAAACTTAACCAATGTGAAAAACACTACTAATTGGAGTAACATATTCTTTTCAAAGGATGAAGATAAACAACAGATAACCACATTATATGATGATGTCAAATATGGAATTAAAGAAATAAATAAAGATGATAATTTAAATGATAAAAATACATTAACCACTGACATAAAAACAGGTTTAGTTTCTCAAGATGAAGAACAAAAAAAAAATAACAATTTAATTAGTAGAGTAAAAAATTTTTTTTATAATGTTATAAATAATATAAGAAAAGAGTTAGATATATACCATAATGTATTTTTTTTAATTATTAAACCTATATGGAACGAAAAAAAAAATGATAATATTAATAGTTTTGAAAATTATGAAAGCAGGAATGGTAGTGAAATATATTTTTTAATTCTACACAGGCTAGCATTTTTTTATATTTTAAAAAGAATATTTCAGAAATATAATGAATTTTTATTTTCAATTGCCTTTTTTATTATTATATTTTTTTTTATTTATAAAATTATAAAAAAGATATGGCTTAAATATTTTTATAATATATATATAAGACAGTATGATAAGTTGGCTAGTAAAATCTCTCTGGATTACACATATATATACAAACACTATATGAATAGTATATTAACAATATTGATCATTATATTTTCAATATTCATTTTTTCTTCTATATCATGCTTTTTTATTTTCAATTTATATCGAGAATCCGTATTTATAATCAATTCGATTAATAATTATATATCCTCAAATTTTAAGAGTGTAAGAAAAAAAAATAGCTACCAATTTGCACGCCGTTGTTGAAAAGGAACATGTTGAAAAGGAATATGTTGAAAAGCAAATCGTGTTTTTTTTCATTTGTTAATTGTTGCACATTAATAATATGCATGTTTTTTCGTTATTTTATAATTGCTTCCATTAATAATGTGTACCTTTCCCCCCTTTGCAGGCATCCATAATTCAAACCTTTAGAGAATATTATAAACAGCGTGGAAAAAATGATATCGAAAGTTTGTACGAGCTAGCCAATATCACCAAATTACCATTTTTAAATAACAGCACAATATCCTTTATATCTTCCCATTTAAAAAGAGCTATAGAAATATATGAAAATGTTTATTCTTACAATTTTATTAAACGAAAAGGGATAGCATTACAAAGTTCTTGCTTGTTACTTTTTATCGAAAGGTTTGCCAACATCAGGGAAAACAATCTTTTAAATTTTAAGAAATATGCCTTTTTAAAAGAAAATATAAAAAAAAAAATATATGAACAAGACGGCACAGATTTTGATTTAAGCAAATGCTTAATCAATGAACAAAAAAATAGTAATTTTTTTTATAAATTTAAAAAGTTAATTCAAGGTTTATCTAAAATAATATTTTTTTCAAATGATAATAAAATATCACCTAATGAAATAGAAGATCAATCAGAAGATGTTCCATTGGATGATGAAAATTATAGTGGGCATAGTATTTTTAAAACCGTTTTTGAAAGTGTGTTGTTCGAAGGAAATATGGACGTTCAGAAAAAATTAGAAAGGGAAATAAATAGTTCAGAAGATAAAACATATATAGATCAATCAAATGAGTTGAATGATGAAAATAAAGTAAAAGAAGAAAATGCAGAAAATGAATTGAATAACGAAACAAATAAAGAAAATTCAGAAGAAACGGATACAACAAAAAGTGACATCGATTCAGAAGAAGATGGAAATCAAAGTGGACACACAAATAAACGTGATAAAGATGAAAATAATAAAAGTATTCAAAATTCTACAAAAGATTATGAATCAAATGAGGATGACAATTCTAAGTTTAAAGATTTTGCAAGTTATACAAATAATATATTTTCATCATTAAAAAAAATAGAAGATATTGGAAAATTAACAAAATATATTATATTTAATAATAGCTATGGGTTATTAAAAATCATGATATTTTTTGTATTAATATTTTTAAATTTTTTTATGTTTACTTTTGATGCAATTATTCAAGCAATGATATTTTTCACAGCCTTATATTATTTAATATTATCAAAAAAATCATTATTAAATTATTTAAAAGATTTATTATTAGTAGTTGATCCGTCAAGTATTTTTTTTTATAATATAACAAAAAGTTTAAAAGCTATAATTATATGTACATTAAAAAGAATATATTTTTATACAATGTATATATGGTTAATATTTTCATTTTTCCAATTTCCGATAATTTATGTACCGACATTAATGTGCATGATTCTGTCTCTTATACCAGTTATATCACCAGAAATACTTATATTAATAATAGTTATACATTTATGGATTATACAAAAGCAAAAGATTATATCTATTATATTATTTGTTGTGAATTTTTTTATATATTTATATTTTACAACTACAATATATACAGAAATTCCGTACATACACGCATGGCTTGTTTCTTTATCTCTCTTTCTTTCGATTACAACGTTTGGATCAAAGGGAGTTATATTGGGACCATTCATTGCGTCTATTCCTCTTATTATACATCAAATTGCAGTAACCCAAAATCATGCGGCAAATATTAGAATTCTTCGAAGCAAAGAAATGAAAAAACAAAAGTTAAAACAAAAGTTGAAACAAAAACAAATGCGAAAGCTCAAAGAAAAGCCAAAGAAAAAATTGGAGAAGAAGAAAAAACAACAAAGTACTGTTAATAACAAAATAAATAAAAGAGGAAAATATAATGAAACCAAAAAAAATTATAAAGTATCTACTGAAACATTTAAAATATCAAAAAATTTATCTCAAAGCTCTAGACTTCAAATTAAAAGTAATACCACTACCAAATCTCGAAAAGAAAAGACACTTGATAAAGGATTAAGTATTGATGATACTTTATTATTTGGAAATGGAAATAAAACGAATCATTTTATGAAATTGAATTATGGTGAAAAAATTTCTAATAGTGGAATATTCGGGCATTATGAAAAGATCGATGAACCTTTATTGAAAAATGATGAAAATAAAAAAAAAAAAAAAAATAATAATACAAAAAGAGCATCTTTATGGAAAAGTAAATTTAATAATTTATATAAAATTATTGAAATAAATGCTGATACATATAGTAAATTTTTCCAAGAAAATACAGAAGAAAATTTATGTAAAAAAATTACTTCAAATTCTATAAATAAAAAAAAAAGTATTATTCACAAAAGTTATGAACATTGTTCATATGATAATATAGTCAACAATGATGATGAAAATAATAAGTTAGCTCTTTACATTTACAAACGTGATAAACAAAAAAAGAAAATAAAACATAATAAAAAACAAAATAAAAAAGAAACAAAAAATAATCTACATTTATTATCAAAAAAAATTAATAAAAATAAAATAATTACAAGAACTTCATTACAAAAAACAAAAGATCTCGTAAATATTTATAGTAAGTTTCAAAATAATTTACAGCATTTTTTTTCCTACATAACAAATGATGCATAACCCCTTTTCATGGATATACGTGATTTTAGAAATCAAATAGGAAAAAATATATTTATATAGAAACTGTTTATATCTGTTTATAATATTTATTTTTTTATATTATTATATACTTTTCTTTTTTTCGTCAATTTTCTACGTAATTTAATTTGCCTTCTTATTTCGTACAACATCAAGAATTGAATTAATAAATAAAACGTCGATCGCGTTTATATTTTTTTTTTTTTTTTTTTTTTACCATTCCTAAATTTATGTATATGTGTTTTTTATTTTGATAATATGATTGTAATTTTTTTTTTTGATTTACTTTCTAATTTGTTTTTGTTTTAATAGTGATAACTTTTTTCATTAAAAAACAAAAAAAAAAAATTTTGAAATGCCGCTATATTTTTAATTTTCCCTTTTTTACTAACACAATTTATCATGTCGTATAGTATGTAATTCGATTTTCGACTTTAGTCCAAGCATAGGTATAGCATACATGTGGGTATGTATATCCATAGTATATGTATGCATAGTATAATTTTACTATCGCTTTACTTTGGCAATCTCACAATTTTCAACGAGCTTATTCCCAACTAGCTGCATTTTTAGCAGCAGAGTGCGGCATAACAAAAACGATTAAAAAAAAAAAACAATTTTAAATATAATAGGGGAAGGAAATAACTAAAGGATACGAAGCTGAAGAAAAATAAGCCAAGCAAAACGAAAGTAACTTCAAAAAAGAAAAACACAATATGAAGGAAAATAATGACAACTCTCTTTTTACGGTTTCTCGTTATATTCCTGATGATGATTTTACAAAAGTTGTAGAAAAAAAAAAAAAAAAAAAAACGGAACAACAAAAGGAAAAGGAAAAAACAAATGACATTGATAAAAGTATTAATAAAATGACCGAAGAAGATTTTGCATATATAAACAATTTCGATACAATTGATGAACAAGCATGGTTTAATAATTTAATACAAAAGACGGATCAACATGATCCTAGTGAAAATTCCTATGACTCAGAATCGGATGAAAATATTATTGTAAATTCAGATAATATTTTTAAAAATATATATCCTTTTTTTAAAACAGAAGAAGACCCTAATTATTTAAAGGAAAAAAAAGAGTTGAAGAAATTTATAACTCGAAACCGGGTTAACTGAAATCCACACATATATGTGCTCATGTTTTTGTATTTATAATTCTATTGTTTTTGGAAATGCATAGAATATTTTTTTCGATTTTCCTATTTTTTTTTTTTTTTTTTATTCCTTATTTTTGTATAAAAATATGTGAAAAAAATGGTATTTACATAAATATATATATTTAAAAAATTTTTTTAAAAATAAAAAAAACTATATGCAACATTTGCATTGTTAATAATTAACTAGCTTCAAATTTGCTTGGCAAAAAAAAATGTCTATGTCCCTATTACTATAACATTTAGTCACACTATGGTATGTGCATATGTATAGAGTAAGAGAGAAAGTCCGGGCATGATTATGAGTCTACAGATTGAAATAAGTCATCAGGGCCGAACATAATATTCAACCCGTTGTCCACATATATTGTTTGACCAGTAACTGCACTACTGTCCTTTGATAACAGAAATGAAGCAACAGATCCAACATCAGTAGATAATAATTTTTTTCTTAACGGTGCATATTTTTCTGAATAATCAATTGCATAATCAATAAATGAATAATTTTGTTTATCATTTTCACCTGAACTGTTCATATTATTTTTTTGATTATCATTAAATTTATTAATAGCAGTAGCTGCTCTGGATTTAAGTGGTCCTGCACTAATAGTATTAATTCTTATATTATATTTTCTACCTAAATGATAAGCTAAAACTCTTGTATCCGATTCTAATGCAGCTTTAGCACTTGACATTCCACCACCATATCCTGGTACAACTTTTTGGCTAGCTAGATATGTCAAAGAAACAATACTTCCTCCAGGATTCATATATTTACAAAAATGTTTACATAAAGATATTAGAGAATAAGAACTTTTACTGATCGCATCTAAATATCCATCCCTACTTGTATCTAACAAATTTTTTTGTACTTCTCTTCCATTAGCTAATGAATGAACAAGCATCGATATTTTTCCATATTTATTATAAACTAAATTAGCTGTTTCTTCAATACTATAATTTTTTAAATTATTATATCTCTTATTATTTTTTGTATCTTCATCTATATCATCATAATTATCAAATGCAGCATCAAATGGCAAAACATCGAGTATTTCCATTCGTTTGGAATTATCATTATCAATTATCATATCTTTATCAAATTTTCCAGACTCTAAATTTTTTATAAATATATTATAAACAGGTGGCCATACACCAAAAATAACTTTTACATTTCTTTTACTAAGTTCTTTAGCTATACCCCATCCATATCCATTTGAATCTCCTACCCCTGCAATAAAACAAATTTCATTTTCATTCTTTATATCTTCGATTTTATCACTTTGATTGCTTTCAACGTTTATTCTTAAATTGTTTTCATTTTTTATTTTTCTTAAAATTTTATTTTTCCAATAGTTTTGATTATTCATTCGTAAGGAAGGAATTGTTTTTTTCTCATATCCATTATTAGTGAAGCAGGTTATTTTCAAAAAGTTGAATATTAAGATAGTTAAGAAAGCTACTGCCTTTTTATACATTTTGTAAATAGATATATTCAATTAAAATTCTATTAATAAAAATGTTACTTCCTATTTTTACATTTAACAAAGATGTGTTGTAATAATAAAAAAGTAGCTCATGCCTTACAGAACAAAATGTAATACAACTATAAAAAATTAGAAAAATAAAAAAATTAAAAAAATATTTTTATGAAAAAATGTATATTCATACAGTTTGGTAATTATGTGTATTTGTAGAAAATATATATATGTGTGTTATAAACATTTCTTTTTTCTTTTTTTTGCTTACACTTTGCATGTACCTATGCTCTCACATAATTTCGATTCATTATTGAATACTATATTATTTACACAAAACAAAAATACGGAACGATAACCATTTTTTATATTATTCCAATGAGGTATATTCTACAATCAAATTTAAAGCTACTATAACGACTTATGGTTCCACCACGATTTTTCATCGCAATTATTTTTAGCTGAGTCTCCATATTATTTTATTATATGTTCATAATTTTTTATATTTTAATTTACCCATTCCATATTTGTAAACATTATGGACAACACATGTTGGTCTCTACAAATTAGTATTCAACGAATATATATAATATAAGAAAATATTCAAAATATGAACATAAAAAATTATTAGCATTTTTGCGCTAGCCCATGATGGAGAATGAGTATACACAAAAAACTTAACTGGAAAAAAGGAAATAAAAGAATAAATTGTTGTGATATATATGCATATATATGTGTAAGCAAAAATAATGTAACAGTCTGAAGTATATACACATATTTATTTTATTTGCAATAATATGAAAGAGAAAAATATTTATTTATTATTTTATTACACATAATTGCATTAATGAAAAAGTGACGAACATAGTTATTTTATTTGTTTTAAATATATTTGGTATGTTAAATTTTTTTTAAAATATTATATTTGGCTTTTATATGATAGTAATAAATTTCGTGTATGTCTTTTGTTCTAATTATCATTAGTATATACACAAAATGTATACTTACATTTTGTCTTATTAAAGTAATAATAAAAATGATAAAAAAATAATATAATAAAATAATAATAATACACCACCTTATTTGTATTTTTCGCCTGAACAGTACAGAAATAAAAAAAAATATGGAAGCTAAAAAAAAAAAAATTATAAACAAGGGAATTTGTGGTCCTACAAATAAAATACCAAATATTTTGTTAAAGGCAAAATATGCCGAAAATTATACAAAGACCTTATTAGAGGAATATGCCAAAAATTTAAATTTACAAGGCCCAAAAAATAATTTAGAGCATAACCAAGCTCGTGATAATGCTATAGACTTAAAAGTAGGTGTTTAATAATTTATTTCACATTATTTTATAAATATAAAATACATATAATTTTTTTATTATTTGTAATATCTTTTATATACTAATTATATTTACATATTGGTTTCCCCTTCCAAGTTAAAAACACTTATCAAGCATTTGTATAATCTAAAATCCAAGTTGGAGCATGAAAAAAAAATACAAAAAGGGAACAAAAAAAATATTTTATTCAATGAAATAAATAGCCAAAAGGACAAACAAATAAATATTAACAGTCATAAAAAAAAGTGGACCATAAAAAATGATGGTCTAAAAATCGCTAGAAATGTTACACCAAATAATAAATTATATGAACAGTACATAAAGTAAAAATAATTGAAATAACTTAAATCATATACATATCCATATATATTATGTAATCTCTATATCACAAATATGTTTTTTTCCGATTTCCAATTTCAGTGGTGAGCCAGTTGAAAATGTAATTCCCCAAGTAACTATCAAAAAAAATTAATAAATAACCTTCATAAAATATATGTACATATATAAAGCATGTGTGTATAAACCTAATGTGTGTTTATATTCTTCGTCTTAATGGTCATTTATGTATCCCAACCCCGTTGTAGCTAATAAAGGCAATCGAAATTTATAAAAACAAAAATATAGAAGAACAAAGAAATAAGACATGTATTATTCAAAAATATGAAAACTTATTAAGAAACATTAAAAAAAGACACATAAAAGAGATCAATGAAATAAAAAATTATATACTTATGGATGTTGATTTTTTAATACAGTAAGAAAAAAAAACTGCATTTGGCTATTTTTTTTATTATGGCTAGTTGTATTAAATCACATAATACAAATACCATTTTTCACATTTCGCCATTTTAATAGAAAATACAGAAATGTATCATTTGAATTGTTACAAATTAGTAAAGATAAGGAAAATGAAAAAGTTCGTGAGAAAAATAAAATTACTGAAATATGCGTTAATGCGTGTAAAAAGTTCGAGGAGGATGTAAATAAAAAAGCCAAGGTTAAAATTTTGCTCTTTAAAAAGTGCAGATAAATATGTGAAACATAGAAATATAGAAATGCATAATTATAGTATGTTAAAAGTTACATTGTAGATATTATAGCATTTCTCTGTTTGAATTTTCAGGACTTTGTTGAGGTACAAACATCCAAAATCACCAAATCAATAAAAAATGTTAATAAGGAGAAGGACAATTTAGAAAAAAAAATGTAATTTTGATATATTTAAATATTTATTATATATATAGGCATAGGAATGTTAATTTATGTATTTGTTTTTTCTCAAATGTTATGCAAATATACTACACTTCTTTACATTTTTAGAATTTCCTTGAAAAAACAAAATGAAGAAGAAATAAATATAAATCAACAAAAAAGTCTTGAAATATTTCAAAATCAAATAAACGAAGAACGTGGAATCAATGAAGAGCTCAGAAATCAGATTGTGTTCGAAAAGACTCAACGAAATGATTTTATGAAAAATTTATATTCCAGCGTAAAAATAAAAAAATAAAATAAACACTAAAAAAATTGTATATTTAATTATACATGACTTATTATAATTTAAGAATGTATGTAATTCAATTACACACTTTATTCACGACATATAAATATGTTCGTTTTTTATTTGCTCCATTTCTTGTTCCTATTTTAGGTCGATTCTCAAATAAAAAGTTATGAAGAAAATATTATAAAAATATTTCATGATATACTACTTGAGCATAATATTAATATTGACATATCTACACTGTCTGAAAATATAAATAAAGCCATGGATGTGCGTTACAAAAATGGAAGCACAAGCAATTACATTATCAGCGAGGTAATCATTATTCATTCACGGGTTATCTGACATGCTTCTTGAAGTGAATATTGATATTTTGTTCTGCATTTGGTAAATAAATTAGTATGATTTTTTTTGTTTTTGAAAATTTTTCGTAGGACCTTGACCAGACAAACGGAAAATATTCCTTTGCCCCGTCATAATAACTTAAAAAGGCAATTTGTGCATTATCTTATTGTTTTGTTAATTAAAAAAAATTAATTTTTATATATTTTTTTCAGATTTTTCATAAATGTGTATAATTTTATTTTGTTAATTTGGATGCCAGTAATGAGTGGGGGTTGTCACAAGTCAGTTCCATCTCATAGGTTCCTATGTTGTCATTGAAATATTTCTGTTCTATGATATGTATTTGTCTTGCTTTGTATGTATATACTTCTCTTGTTTATTACGCAATACAATAAGACTAACACAATTTTGTTTTAAGATTTTCTTCTTGAATATATTGGCAAAAATTTTGCAAAAATTAAAAAAAATAAAGAATATAAGGCTAAGATAAATATGGATAAAATAAGGGGATATAATAATGAATGAAATAAAATATTAAATAATCCTAAAGTAATATTACAAAATAAAAATACAAATAAAGTATTATAATTAATTTTGTTTAAAATATTTATATTTATTTTTTCTGTTATTATTTGCTCTATAAAATAACTTAAGCCAGCCATAAATAAACTAATCGATGTCATTATAAATATGTAGTTAGCATTACATAAAACTCTGACACTGTATTTTCCATATCTGTTTAGTATAGAATGGAATATATAAAAAAGGAAAGCAAAAAAAAATATTTTTATATTTAAATATATGCTATAATATTTATCTTTTATAAATCTTAAATTGTTGTAAATGCTATTATTAAAGACAGATTTTTCACATAAATTTTGGTTATTTTTTTTTGATAGTTCACAATTTGTTGCATTATTTTTTAACCTTTCTTCACTATGATTAATAATAAATATGTTCCAAAACGAATAAGAAAATGTATATAAATTTATCGATCCGATAAGGTTAAATATTCCTTCTTTATTTGCTTCGAAAAATGTTTTTCTCTCTCCCTTAAATAATATATAACTATGTATATCAAATATGTGTATAAATAATTCATATATACAGATTGAAATACAACTAAAAATAAAAATTCTGTTTTTTTTATTTTTTAATATATTAAATATTATATCTGTTATAATTAATAAAAAAAATAATGTCATGTAGAAATTCCAATGTATACCATATTCAGTGATACTATAATTATAGTTAAAAATTGTTATAGCAAAAAATCGCCCAACTCCAAAAATGAATAAAATAAAATATTTCATAATAATTTTTAAAATGCCATCATCTTTTTCTGTATATTTAACTGCTTTATCATTTTTTATATTATTATCAAATTCTTTTTTCTCACTAGTTATATCCATTTGTGTGTTTTTTTTTTTGTAACAGTATGCACTGGTTGTTATACATGCCCCTATTCCTAAATCCATTAGTGTATTCCCATAATAAGCTGATTTTTTAAAATGTTTTGGAAAATAAAAGAAATCGACAGCAAATATGCATAAATATGTAATACACATATTTATTAATCGGGTATGTATTAAACAGTTGTATGAATGATCGGAATTTTTTTTATTTTCTACAAAATCGGATTCTGAAGTGCTTGTCTTATCATCTGCATTTAACTTATTATTTTTTTTCCATTTGTGTGTGTATGTATAAAATAGAAGATAACAAAATATATATAATGATATCACATTAGTTATTGTAAAATAAAAATAAAAAAACAAGTACATAATTGAAGGTACTAGTATTATGAACAAGGTCATAATAATTTCCCATTTCCTTAACATAGGAAAAATAATAAATAAACTTTTTTCTATATATATACATAATGAAAAAAATAATAATAATAAATATATATAATAAGTATTTACTACAATATCATTACTATGATCTATTATATTTTTTATTTTCTTATATTCAATTGTATTTAATTTATATATACAATTATCATTTTTTAATAAATTTAAATAGTTATTGACTTTATTTGTTTTATTAATTTGTATTTTCTTGACTTCTTTAGTTTTTACATTCTCATATAAAAAATATATTTCTTCTTTATGAATATTTATGTCCTTAAATTTGTATATATCATCATTATTTTTTTTTCCTACTATATTTAATTTGTCTTGTTCTTTATCTTCAAAATAAGGCTTATACTTTTGAGATAACTGAAAGAATAGTTCGGAAACTTCATGCAACTGTTTGTCATGATATAATGCTTTCCCTCCATTGTGTATACTGTTATTATCATATGTAAATAAATCGTTATTACTGTTTACATTTTTATTTATTTCATGCATGTAAAATATTGAATCGAATACATGTGTTACATTCAAAGGGCAGATAAAAAGATAACTAATTAGGTTAACTTTATTCATTGTGTCCCTTCCTTTGCTTAATCACTTTCATTGAGTTTCATTTTTTAAAGCAACACGGATACTTAAACTTTTCCCACGGCAATGTAAGACGATCGGTTTTATATTTGACTAGTCAAAGCGGGTTTTACTTTTACAAGCATACTTAAGTTCACATTTAAAATGTTGGTGAGTTTCACAGAGTGTATATATAATAAAAATTCACAAACCAAAGATATGGAACTTAAAACAAAATGAAAATTCCAACAACGGCATAAAAAAATAAAATAAATAGTGACCAAACAAATATTTGTAATGTGTGCAAATAAGTTTAAAAAAACAAATTTTATGAAAAAAAATTATTTTATTAAAAACAAAATGGAACTTTTATCCATCCTTGGTACACTAAATAAATGCAAATATTTTTGTAATTGTATATCGGAAATTATAATAAACAAAAATAAAAATAAAAATAAATAAAATAAAATAAGGCGTGGTATATAGTATGTATAAAATATAACATATAATATAAAAGGAAAGAACAAAAAAAAAATAAATATAAAACATATAAATTTTCATTTAATCTTCGTTATTTTCCCATCCCTCTATTTTATAAATTTATATATCAGCATATTTATTCTTATATGCTCGTTTGGGTTATTAGTTATATATATATTTTTTTTTTTTTTTTTTTTATTTATTTGAAAAAGCAACGGCCAAGAAAAACGAAGGTGGCATTGTGTTAAGCGGGACAAGGTACAAGGGGATATAATCAAAGCGCTATAAAAATGAAAAAAAAAAATAAAAAATAATAAAATTGATATATCATATTATGCATTGGATATGTATGTGGAAATATTTAAAAAATATAAATAAACAAAATGTTGCACATTTACTAATGCATAAATAGGATGCATAATGAAATATGATCGTTTTTTATTACCTTATATACTTTTCGGAGTTTCACTGTTTTCGTGTCTTGCTTGTAAACTATAAGAGTGAACTAAAAAATAAAAAACAAACGTAACATAAATAGTTGTATATGCTATTATATAAGCAATGCAAATATGCAGTAATTGCACAATTTTTAAATTTTCCAATTTTTCCATTTGTTGTTACCTCTCCCTTAGCCACATTGGGTTGAATAGTATAGTTACACAAATATTTCTGCAAAAAAAAAAAAAAAATATAAACCCATTTTAATGAGCATATGAATGTACATATTATATATACACAGACATTTGTAGAAAAAACTAAATTTGAATTACCAAATGGGTCTTGTTTATTTTGTGATAATGCTTGTCAATTCCCGTAAAAGATAAAAACTAACAAAAAAATTATAATAAAATTTCAAGGATGTATTAAAGAAATATGATGGTTTTCGTTCTTTTTCAATTATATATTTCATATTTATAAAAATTTTGGTTTTCATTTTTATTTTACGTTTTCAAAAGAAAATGATTTAAAATATATGGCGGCTCGGTCTCTTTGTATATCCATAATTATCCCTACAAAAAAGATCGATATGTTTATAATGTTATCTTAATTTTACATGCACATACAATATACCTATAATTATTAATACATGATATTTTCTCTACCTTTGTTGTACCCAGGGCTTTCACGTTTTTGCAAATACAAACAAAGAAAGGCCTATACAAGTTGAAAAAAAAAAGTTAATAAATGAGAATATAAGAACGAAAAGAAGCACGCCTCGCAAAGCTGCACTACTTCTATGAAATATTATTATGCACCACCAAACGGGTACAAACAGATTGAATAATGAAAAGTATAATTTTGTTTTTACCATTTCACAATCCATTTGGGCTCTCTTCGATCTTGCTTTACATTTATTACAATTTTCGCAAATGTTTTCAATTATACCCTAAGAAATTAAAAAAAATGTTATAGCAAAATTAATGGCATATCATAAGGAGGGAAAATATAAAAATTTGTGCTATTGACAACTCACCACATCGGGCGTCTCGACAATGCTCAGAATTTCCTGACTTGTACATAATTTTTCTTGGACTTTCTTTTCATCGTTAATAATTTTTTTAATAACACGATGGACAATAATATCTGGATATCTTCTGATGGGAGATGTAAAATGTGTATATAAAAGAAAAGACAAAGCATAATGATAAGTACTCATGTCATTTTCTTTTATATGTTTGTAAGTATGATATTCTGCTCTAACCATTTTTTTTTTAACAAATGCACAAACGATTTCAAAAATATTATTTTTTTCTTTATTATTTTTAAAATTATTTTGTTTGTCTGCTAAAAAATCTAATATACTTCCTAAATCATTAACTTCAAATTCTATTCCATGCATTTTTAATAATTCAATTATGTCGGAAACATTAAGAGAATCACTTGCATTATGAGAACGGAAAATAGATGCATCTCGGTACTTACTAAAATATTGACGTATAGCTACTAATTTATTAGCACTTAACATTAATTCTTCAATCATATAATTTGCAAATGTATGTTTTTTTTTTACTATTCCTAATGGACTCCAAGAATTTGATAATACAAAATTTATTCTATCATTATTAAATAATATAGATCCATTCTTTCTTCTAATAGTTCTTGCACCTTTCGTTATTTTGTACATATCATATAACATTTTTGTAATATTAATTATTTCTTTTTCAGATAATTTATGTTTTTTATTATTTAAATTTTTAAATATTTTTATAATCCCTTCTATTCCTTTTTTTACTTGTTCATTTTGTAAAACTCTTTCGTTTATTTTATTTCTATCTTTTTTTCTCATAATAATATTTCCATTTTTTTTCTTAATACTTTTTTCGTCTTCAAAATTAAAGCTTGAGCTATCCATTCCCTTACCTTTATTTTCGAACATGTCCCTTTCAAATGGTGTTTCAAATTTCTTTTGTTTATTATTGTTATCGTCATCTTTGCCAATGATCATGTTTGTGATTGAGGAAGGAGAGCCAGCTAAATCTTTTTCGCTACCTGAATCTACATCTACAATACTTGGGTTCTTTTTTTTGGAATAAAAATGAAGATTTAAAAACTTTTTATAAAGACTATTACCTTTTTTCTCACTATTATTGCCATCTTTTTTTTTCGATGTTTTTTTCTCAGCATTATCAATATTTACATCTATTTTATCTAGATTTTTTTTTTTTGTTTTTTGATCAAAGTCGAACATATTAATATCATCATTACTACTACTATTTTTTACAAGTCCATTTTCATTTTCCATTTTAGAAAAATTACTTACAATACTTCCAACTTTTCGAGCTTCAATAGGGTTTTGAGAATTTTTATCTGATTGATCATAATTTGTATGTTTTGCATAAAACGCATCCTTCTCATCCTTTTTCAATTTATTTATTATTTTTTTTAATTGTACATAACCACTAACAATTGAATGAACTTCTTCATAAGTAAATTTTACTTTACTTTCAATTACTGTCTCTTTAATAAAAAATGTATTATGATCAATTTTTCCTGAATTGTCCATGTAAAAAAATACGGATAAGCATAAACGGTTATTTATAGGATCTAGACTACATAAATGTTCACTTAATATTCTTGATAACATAGGAAAACAAGTATGTGTTAAATATATTGTCATTGCTCTATTTCGTGCATCTATATCTAATGATGTATTTTCTTTAACAAAATAGGATACATCTGTAATATGTACACCTACTTCATATAAATTATATTTTCGCCACTTCTCTGAATCCATACTATTAATTATATCATCTATTGTTATATATTTTTTACATTTTGCACAATAATTATCACAATCTTTATATAATTCGGATCCAATATCTTTATTTCTATTTTGCTTAAAAATATAGGCATATTTATTTTTTCCTTTTCCCTTCTTACTATCATTACAATTGCCTTCATTATTTGAACTATTATATAAGCATTCAATAGTTTTACTATGCATAGATGTATTATAAAATTTTAAACCTTTACCAATTCTATTTACTTTTCCAATTTCAATATTTTCTTCATTCATTCCAATGTCATTAATACTACTTTGGCTCGTATCATCATTCCATCGGCTTGTAGCATTTGGGAATAATTCATTATTTGTCATTTTCTTAACACCAATAATTTGTGTATTCATTTTATTTTTATTCCAATCTTTATTTGTAATATTATCTAAATAAGAGAAATCATTTTTACCATCGTTAGTAAATAAATTAAAATCATTTTTTTTATTAAAAATATTTTCATTTTCACTTTCATTACTATTATCTTCTTGATTCGATGAAATATCCAAAAATGATTTGTCAAATTTTTCTTTACCATTTAGAAAACTGCTATGTCTATTCAATTTTTGAATACTTAAATCTGTATCTATGTTATTTAAATTTTTATTTGTTTTTATAAGATTATATTTGTCTTTTTTAGTAAACTGGGTATACTCATCAAGACTTTCTTCACTGCTACTGAAATTGGTATTAAGTTTTTTTTTATTTATAACCGGTTTATAATCATCATTCATCATAATTTTATCGAATTTTTTAGAATTATAATCAATAAAATTATTATTTGTTTTACATTTATCATATATGCTTGTTTCTATATCTGTATCGGATGATATACATGTATTATTTTTTTTTGATATTTTTTCTGTTTTCTTTACTTTTTTATTTTTATTAGAATCATCTCTATCTTTTCTTTTTAACATCTTCTCATTGTCTACATCATCATAATGGTATTCATTATTAGTAAAGTCTTTTCCCTTTTTGCCCAACTGTTCTTTTTTTACTACATTGCCATCTATTTCTTCGATTTTTCCGATTCGATTATCAAGCATCTCTTCCTTTTCATTAGCATTCGCTACCTTTTCTTTCATAAAATTTTCCTGTTTAATATCTTCAACCTGTTTAACATATTGATTTTGTTTTAGTTTCTCAAAAAATGCTTTATCGTTATTTACAAAAAGCGGTAGATTTTGCTCTAAAAGGGTTTCATCAATATCTCCATTATGACACATTAAATTATGCATAATTTTAATATAATAATTTGAATTCATAATAATTTTTTTATTAATTTTACAAATATTAATAGCATCATCTAAATCCCTAGCTGTTTCAGGATCAATAGTAAATACACATTCTTGTCGTAAATCCATTCTCTTTTGTAATTCTTCTGTTACTATTTCTATAAATTTATCTTTATTTTTTAAATCCTTTAAATATTGATCTTCTAATGCATCTTTTAAATTAAAATTTAAATTATGATTTAATAATATTGCATTTTGCATATTATGAAAAACATCATTTTGCCCTAAGATTTCAACAATTTTTCCTTCTGGAAATTTCTCAGTAGAATTCCATTGAAATATTTTTATATATACTAATTGATTACCTATATCTTCAATATTCGATTTTTCCATAAAGTCTTTAATATGATTATTTTGAACTTTAATTAATGGGATATTTTTTTTAAATGGTATAGCTATATTATATGTTTTATCTTTTACTTTCTCTCTAAATATGCATACATATTGTACATTTGATCCATAATGTTCTTCAATATATACAACTTTTCCGGTATTGGATTTATTTTTTGTTTCGTCTCTACCCTCTCTTACCTTATTTAATTCTACAACAACAACATCTCCATCAATTGCTCTGTTCAGATTCTCCTTCGATTCTATGTGAACTTGTTTGTCTTCGTGAATGATAAACCCGTACTCTGGCCTTCGAATGGATATTATGCCCTGCAAAGTGTAAAAAAAAAATTATATGAAGGCAATGATAAATTTACAACACACGTATAAAAATTGAATAATTATTACATTGGCATATAAAATATGCTGCATAATTCACAACAGAAAAACAAGCAACTTAAAAATACATACCCGAATATATTTCTTGCTGATGATACCCTTGATAGCTTCTTCTTGAGTTATATACTCATCATATAAACTCATTTGTCTGCTCATAATTTTCTTTTTCTCATCATTTGATCCAATGTCAATAAAATTATAGTCACTATTTTTTCGTTTCTCTTTAGAGGCTTTTCTTTTCTCTTTAGATGCTTTTCTTTTCTCTTTAGAAGATTTTCTTTTCTTTTTTTTTAATGGTGCAACACTTTTAGTATCGTCCACTTTTTTTCCCTCGCTTGTTTGTTCTGCCTTCTTATCTTTTTCGTGTTCTATTTTCTTTTCTTTTTCTTTTTTTTTTTCCTTTTTCTTTTCTGTTGCCAAATATTCCTTTATAAATTTCTTTTTCTCTTCACGTAATTCTTTTTTCTTCTTTTTTAATTCTTCTTTTCTTTGTCTTTTTCGTTCTTTTTTTCTTTTTGATCCCTTTTCTCTTTTCTTTTTATCTTTTTTTTCGATAACCCTATTTTCTCCTTCTTCATTTTCACTGTCATCTATTACTTCGACTTTGGTAATATTTTGATCCATATGTATGCTCTTAACAACATTTGAAAATTGCTCGTTCATATCATAAATTGCATCATATATATTATAATTGTAAACTACACTATCACCACTTTCTGTTGAGCTTTCACTTAGTTTGTTCTTCTCATGATTTAAAAGGTATTCATTATTATAAATTAATTTTTCCTTTGATTCTTTGCATTCTTTTTTATTTTTTGTTTTGCTTTTTTTTTCTTTTCCCTTTTCTTTATCTACCTCTTTAATTTTTTTCAAACTTAAATCTTCATCTTCATTAATCCTATCATATTTCACTTCACCAATCTTAGCACTTGCTGCAGTAGTATTATCACTACTTACTTTGTTAGTAAATAATGTTGGATCTAATTTTTTACTATCATTAAACATTTCTAATGTTTGACTTATTTCAAAGCTTGTTTTTTCTTTTGCTAAGCTTAATATTTCATTTGTGAGTTGGCTACATAAATCAGCTTTATTACAATTTTCATAATAATTGTATAAATTTCCTTTTTTATCTTTTTTTATATTTTCATCCGATTTGGTTTTGTTTAAATTATCAAGACTTCCTTTTTTTCCTTTTACATTTTTATTGCATATGCTCATATATTCTTGAAAATAATTTATTTTTTTCTTTTTGCCATTTTCATTTTTAATTAATATATCATTATCTTCACTATTACTCACTTCGTTGTCTTCTCTTTTAATACTATCACCTATTGTATGAATAGTATCTGCTTTCATATAAAAATTTAGACTATCTAAAATATTACCTCCCTTTTTATTTTCCAATTTATTTTTACCTAATTCAATCTTTGTATCGTTCTCTATTAATTTATTTGTTTCTAATAATTTCTTAGGACTATCAGATTTCTTTTTTTTTGAAACATTAATTTGATCATCCTGTAAGAATAATAATTCGTTTGGGATCATAGCTTTTTTGTTTATGTCATTGTTGAGAATTTCCTGATCTTTGATTTCTTTATTTTTCTTCTTTGATTTTTTTTTCCTTCTGTTTTTTATTATATCTTTTATTTCGTTAAGTTCAATCAACTCCGATTGAGATACCGATAAGTTTTTTTCTACTACTTGATCTGCTAACTTGTTATTATCATTTTTTTTTACACTAAATTTTTTATCAGCCATCATTATAAAAAGTTTTCCAAATTCTATGTTTATAGTATTTAAAATGATATTTAATTTCTTTTTACCATTTTCATTCATATTATTTTCAAAATTGGGATCAGAATTTATTAGTTTAATAAATTTATATGCATTCTCTTTAAATTTATCTAATTCACTTGTTCCTTTTACATTGGAATATTCTTCTGCAAAACTGGGCATCAAAAGTTGTTCAATTTTGCAACTTGTAAGTTTATTTTCGTTTCCTATTAATATATTAGCTTGAGATGTATTATATTCATTCGTTTCCTTTTTGCTACTCATTAGGATATTACTATTATGAGCATCTTTAATATTTTTAGAAATTTTATTTTTATTTATTTCCAACAATTTTGTCTTTTCTTCTAATTGATTATTATTTTGATATACTGGAAGTCCTTCAATCGAATTTTGAGACCAAATATGACTACCTTCTGTTTTATATATTTCATTTGAAATCCCTTCTAAACTTTTGGTGATATTATTTGTTTCTAGACTTACGGATTTTAACATGTTTATATTTGCATTTGAGCCTTCATTAAATTGTAATAATAATTTAATATTACTTCCAATTGATTCAATAGATTTTTTTAAATTATTAATTTCTAAATCTCTCTTCTTAAATTTATTATCTATTATTTTCAAAATTTCAAAACTACTATAACTATTTTTTATTTCCATTTTTTCATCAAATGATGAATTGGTTATATTTGAACAGCTAATTGTCTTTTCTTTTTTAGTATCCATTGTTTTTAGATTACTCAAAATGATATCCTCATTTTCATCTTTGTTTTCTTTTAATTCGTGTGTTTCATTTTCTTTTTCGTTTTTCTCTTTTACATTTTCTTTGGTATTATCTATAATGCTAATAGCATCTTTATCTTCTTTCTCTTTATCTTTTTTTGCTTTTTTTTTATTTTTTCTACCTTTTTTATCCCCTTTCTTCATCATATTTTCATCATCCGAAGATTGGTTCATATATTTGTATAAAATTTGTTTAACAAATACATCCATGCTTTTATATTTCTTATAAGCATTTGTATTTTCATCATTTTGCTTTAGCAAATATGTGCATAATACTTCTATACATCGTAGGTACTCAAATTGAGTTATTTCAAACTCTTTATGAAAATTTTCTTTATTAAAATCTTCAGGTAATATTTTACATATTTGCACTAAAGCAGTTTCAATGGTTTTTATTTTTTGTCTAGAAAAAATATAATCCCTGAACATTTCAACCTTTTTATTAGTAATTATAGTACTTTCTAAATTATTAATATCAACATTTTTAACTAGAAACGATTCTACAGTAAGAATGTTGATTTTTTTTTTTGCTTTTCTTATAATATATCTTATCATACTTGAACTAACAAAATTTACAAATCCATTTTCAAAATATTTCCTTATAATATTTTTTATTTTATTTTTTGTTATGATAATATTTAAAATTTGAACAATAACTTCTGTTTCTTCATTTTCTTCTTTATCTCTTTTTTTGTGTTTTTTATCATCACTTCCGTGTTTTATAATTTCACCTTTTTCATTTTCATCATATGTTTCATAGCTTTCTACACTTTCGTCGCTGCTACTTTCTTTATATTTTACACCTGCTACTAATTTAGGCCTCTTTCGTCTTTTTTTTTTTTTTTTTTTTTTTCTCTCTCTTTCTTTATGTAAACGCTTCGAACCACTGTGTACCCCTTCATCGAGGAGACTATTTGTTCGTTTTACTTTAATACTTTTTTTTATGTCTGAGTGATGTGATTCTTCATCTATTGTTTGTTCAGATTCATCATTTTCTTCAAGACATATATCTTCATTTTGAAAAATGAATTCCTTTCCATTCTTAAAGTCGTTAGAAGCATCATTGTTGGTAAGCAAACCCAATGGGTTATCTTTTTTTAGGGCGTTTTCTTTTTCTTCCAACAAAGCTTCTTTTCGTGCCTTTTGATTTTGAATTCTCTTTAAAATATGTTTTTCTTTCATGTAAATACCAACGATTTCATTTTTAAAAGAACTGTAAGAAAATTCTTTAACGCTCCTCCTTTTGTTTTTTAACTTTTTATGTAACATACCTTTTTTTTTTGATTTCATACTATATGGTCATTATGTTTCTTTAACTCATAAGATAAAAAAACAAAATAAAAGTCAACGAACATAAATAAACAAAAAAATTGTAAAACAAAAACAAAGTGAATGGTTGATTTATTTTTATTTTCTGTTTTTTACAAAGTATCTACTTTGTGCTATGCATATATTACTTTTTATGTTATTATTATTATTTTTTATTAAAAAAAAATTATTATTATTTATTAATATTTTTTTTATTTAAAAAATTTTAATATTTATTTTATTATTATTATTTTATATATTTTTTTGTATTTCCGGTGTACAATTTTACAATTCATATGTTCACAACTTGTATATTCTCATATTTTTCACTATTTCACATTGCTAACTATTATTATTTTTTTATTATAGTAAAACATTTTTAATACGACACTGAAAAATACAGCGAATTCCGTACAACTTGGTTTGGCAACCCTCATAATAATATTTAATTATTTTGGTATTTGCTATCTGTGTGTCCCCCTTAATATATTTTTTTTTTTTTTTTTGTATTTTGGCTGTTTGTACATAAAAATAATACAATATGACAGTATTTTATGTCGGTTCAGACAATTTCACATACTATTGGGGGGCATACATATATTGTTAATAAATTTATATAAGAATACAAGAATAAATATTCTGAACAGCAAGCTACGGACACACAATAGCTATATGTTCATACATATTTATCCAAAAAAAAAAAAAAATAGCTATATTATATTAAATAAAATTATAGCAGGTTTTGAATATTCATAATAATAATCGTATGTTTTTTTAGCCAATATATTCATAAAAATATATATATTTTTTATATTGCATGTACTTTTTTTCATTTTTTTTCTTAAACAATGTTATAAAAAGTGTAAACACAATTTATCCATATAAAAAAATTATTAACCTTACTATCAAATTTTTCTTATCCCTTTTTTGTTTTATTTCCCTCTTTAGAGACATTATATATATTACTCCTATATACATATTACATATATGGCCTTCAATATTTATTAAAAAGAATATAAAAAATAATGAACAGTCTGTATGTTATGAAATAAAAGAAAGGCATATCTTTATGCGAGAAAAAAATAATAAACCTTAAGACAAATATATATTTTTTTTATATAAAATATTCCTACATTTTAAGTATATATAATTGAAGGGGGTTGGAAATATGTAGATTGTGGATGTTCATATACAAAAAAAAGTTCAACAAATATTTCATTACTAATAATGTTATTTACATAATTTCGTAAAAAATAAAGTAATATTTCATTTTTTTGCAAGGTGAAAAACGAAATATTTCAAAGAATATCAATATTTTATAATGTGCATGTGTGTATGCAACGATAATATTTTTTTTTCTATATTTTTTCTCTTTTTTGGGTAAATGGAAATACAACAAGCCATAACTATATTTGTATGTTATGTAGTGTACTTTTGATATTTCTCTAAAATAATATTTCTTAACATTCTTAATTAATTTTCAAAGGTGTGTATAATATATTTATACGACCCAGATTTCTTCAAGCATTTTTTTAAAAATAAATGTGTTGAGTATCCGATTTTGTTTGCTTAACTTAAAATATTATAATTTTTAAGTAGTCTTACTTCGTATATACTTTAAAAATAATTGTATAATATTTTAAGTACGCTTTCTATTTGTCAATAAGGTATATATATGCATATATTCGTGTGTATATATATTTTATTTTAATTCTTAAAATATATAAGATTTTAAGTGGAAATCCAAATTTTATTAATACTTCGTGAATATATTTTTTCTCTTTTTTTTCATAATTCTTATTTTATTATGTTTGATAATTCGTTTGTATTTTTATTATTTTACTATTCATTTTCTCTTATTTTTTTTGAATGAATGTGATAATTTTTATTAAATTTTTTTTTTTAATTTTCTTTAATTCATAAAATATTTCATGATTACACTATGTCTATTTCCCAATTTTACCGATTTTGCAACCCTTGCTAAACAAGCACACTTATTAGTTATAATATTATTTATTTTTTTTTAATTAAAAAACAAATTTAGGCACTACGAGAGAAATATAACTCGTTTTCAACTATATTAAAATTAAGAATTTTGTTTTGCACATAGTATATAATCTTAGATCATATAATTATATATTCGTGCGTATTTTTATACATCGTGCATGCCTAGTCACATAATACGAGCATATCTTTTATTTACACACACGGGCGTATGAAAGGTGCTAATTTTCCAAAATGGAAAATATGAGAATAATCATTTTAAAACTTGTTTTTGTATTAATATGTAATTTATAAATTAAAATATTACTTATATAAACTAGTGTAAAATGTCAATATATAATTATTTATATATTATATGTTATTAATAAATTATTATATATGGCAAAAAATGTTTTAAGGATTGTTTTTTCTCCTTTCACCGTATTTTTTTTTCGTCTAGTATTTTTCTTTTTTCCTTTTATTTCCCTTATATGATTTTTTGTCAAAAACCCTTATGTATTTGTATTATTCTCTTAATCGTTTTTTTGTTTGCATTTGAATATCATTTTTTATTGGCTTTATCACTTTTTTTAATTTCGTTTTTTTCTCCTGGATTTTAATTTCATATATTTACGAATTAATACATGTGTTTCATTAGTTATGTCTGTGTTTGATTTATAATATTTTTTATTTATTTATAATGCATATGTACGTATAAATATGTATACTTAACTATAATGATTTTGTTCATAAAGGTATTGTTGGTGTAAGCCTAAATATGTTACGTGCACACACAAATGGTAATATGTCCATGCTCTTTTTGCATCCGTATTTTTTTGGATACCCAACGAATAAATAGAAATCACACACTAATATGAAATGGCTAATTTCTTGTGATATTTCTTTGCATTAAATGGATAGAGAAAGTTATGCACACATAAGAATTGTATACCCTAATTTATATACATATGCACATTATCTTATTCTTTCTTTTGATTTTCTACTTTATATTTCATTTTTTTTATGTATTTATTATTTGCTAAATTTATCAATTTTATATTTTCCGCTGTTTTTTTAACACATACCATTATAAATCTTGTGTTATTCAAATTTGGGCTTGCCCCCAAAATACAGAGCATTCCTCTTTTCAAGCTTGACAGTGAAACATTGAGCAGACGAAGCACATAGCGAACAAGCGAATTCCCATTGAGGTTTAAGTTAGCATCGTGGGTACTATACGCATGGGACACACACGATATTGTTTGGCATACATGGCGCATGGACACTTACTTTTAGAAGCGTGAAAACTATTGTATACACCGATAAGACATGTAGTAGCAGATATATTTAGATTTTTCTAATTATATAAAATAATATAAAAATAAAGACAGTGTGTATATAAGTGCTAGTATCGATGCAAAAGTCGCGCCTTTTTATCAAATTTGTTCCCTTTTGTATACAAGATGTATGGAATTACACTAACTAAATGTAAAATATATTTTAATAATATATATTCAACTGTTTCGTTAGAAGAAAAATTAGGGGGAGGTACCTATGGTGATGTATACAAAGGGAAGGTTGTAAAATATAACAATAATAGTGATCTATATCAAAATACGAATTATTTACCATATGATTATTATACTGATGAATTTATTTTTTTTCGAAAAAATATATATGCAATTAAATTTTTTAAAGATGATTTAAGAACAATAAATGAAGAAGGAATTAGTTGTACAACATTAAGAGAATTAAGTTGCTTAAAAAATATAGGTAGACATCCAAATATTTTAAGATTAATTGATGTAACTATCGATAGACAAAAAGGTATTAGTGAATATATCAATAGACAAATATTACAACATTATACATCAAATTACCATCATCAAGTTAAAATTGATATGGCCCCATTGTCACTAGATCAAAAATTTATATTTGCTGCATATGAATATTGTGATGGTGGCGATTTAAAAAAACTAATTCAAAAAACGAAAATTAGCGAAAATCAAGCAGGTCTATGTTTAAAGGAAGCAAAATGGTTATCATTTCAATTATTAAATGGATTGGCTTATTTACATAATAATAAAATGTGTCATAGAGATTTAAAACCTGAAAATGTTATGTTACAATATACGCATAATAATAAATATTTATTAAAAATTGGTGACCTTGGATTATGTAGAGAACTTAAAAATGATGGTGACATGACTCCAACTGTTTGCACTATTTACTACAGACCTTTAGAAGTTCTTCTCTCCAAATTTGATAGATCAAAAGCGCGTGCCAGTAAAAGTGGGTCCATCAAAAGTGCGGATATCAAAACTGGGTCCAACAAAAATGGGTCCAACAAAAGTGGGTCCAACAAAAGTGGGGCTACCAATAAGAGCAGCGCCAACAAAAGTGACACTAGCAAAAGTAGGAATAGCAACAGGAGTGGTGCTAGCAAAAGTGGGACTAGCCAAAATGGGACCAGCAATAGGAGTGGCGGCAGCAAAAGTGGGAATAGCAAAAGCAGAACCAGTAAAAGTGGGACTAGCCAAAATGGGACCAGCACAAAGAGCAACGGAAGTGGACGAGGTAGCGAACGACGATCAAGCGATGATGCATATATGGGAGATGAACCATTTGAAAAAGAGTATGAAAGTTTTAACGATAGAGATTTTCAATACGGTTTAAATGTAGATATATGGTCAGCAGCTTGTATTATATGTGAATTAATAATTGGTAAACCATTATTTAGAGGAGTAACAGAATTTGATTTAATTATAAGAATTGTAAATTCTTTAGGTAAACCTAATAATGATGAATTAGAATATTTTAGCGATTCTCGTTTTTATCCGTTTAAAGATGATTTTTTTAATATTAAGATAAAGAATCGAAAAGATGCATTAAATGTAATAACAAATGGTAAAATAGATGAATTAGGAATCGATTTATTAGTTAAAATGTTAAAATATAATCCTAATGATAGAATAACAGCAGCTGATGCTTTATCTCATCCTTGGTTTGCTGATATAAGATTTGATAATTTGGATGGTATAGGTGTATATAATTGGTATGTGCATTGTTTAAAATATTATATAGGTATTAAAACATTTAGAGAAATAGAACAGAAAAAGAAAAATTTACTTACAACAACTATGATTTCGCACTTTTTATGTAAGTCTAATGATAAATATGCTAAGATAATTTTTAAATTAATTAATGATACATTTAAAAATTTGGGTGGTTATAAAAAAAGCGGAAGAAGATCCTTTGCCATTTTTGCTGACAAATATGCAAATGAGCATAAAAATAATAATGGCTTTATTAAAAGGGCTAGTATAAAAGTATTAAATGATATGAAAGAAAAAAATGTAATGGAAACCAATGAAGAAGTTTCATTTTATGATGATAGTACTACTTATTATACTTCTCCAACTAAACCAATTAAAAAAATTAATAAATTTAAAAGATCGAGTTTTCACTCAATTATTCCTGAACAGTCTTATGAATTTATTAAAGGAATACGAGTAAAACGTAATTTATCAATTCCGGATTTTTCAAGTCCGAATAACAAAAAACATTGTAGAGATGAAGCAGGCTCAGCTACAACTACAAGTCGAGTATATACCCAAAATGCTCATTCATTTAAAGAATATACATAATATTTATAATATATATTTATGGAAGGTAAGGAAATGAGGTGTGTATTTTCAAATAGAGCACCATTTTAATGCTCTAATGTTTTCCGTTCTCTGTATTGAGCCATAAACAGAATAAACTTTTAATTCGTTTGCATTTTTAGCAAATAAATGCATCTTACATATTTATTTATATCATGACAGTGTCACACACAATGATGTTAACAATAAGAATTCGTTGATTGTATACGCTGTGTTTGCAAAAGGTGCATACATGTTTTTTTCAGTTTTTCTGGTATTATAACAGTGAATGGAAAGAGAAATTCTTTTTATGCCCCTTATTTATGCATACACAAATGTAGTATGCTATATGCATTTCCATTTTGACCATCCACATTTGGCCATCCTTTTGATCATGTATATTTTGCCTATTTTTAACTTTTTTCATTTTTTTTTTTTATTTATGATACTAGCCATTTGTTTGCTAAAATGTTAACCGTTTTTTTTTTTTTTTTTTTTTTTTTTTTGCTTATATATTTCGCTATTAATTATAAATTTTATTTTTGTGCGATTTATATAATTTTTTTTCGAAAGATTCTCTAATACATTTATATGGTATGAAAACACTTTGACAAATGGGAGTTTCATTATAAAATGGTTTACACTTTGTGTTTTTAAAAAGTTAAATAGTATAACAACAAAATAAACACATTAAAAATATTGCACACATGTAAATTCATATAATTTATGGATGGTCATCTTTTTTGCTTGTCCATTAGCTAAACTGAATTTGACATGATGGGCATTTTGTGTTATGAGACGTCAAAAACCACCTATAAAGACAATAAGAATAAGATTGATAAATAGTTTAACAAAAAAATTGGGTAAACAAAAAAGGTATACGAAAGAGAAAGACTTACTTATGAAGACAGTAACTGTGATAGGACGTGCTGCATTTTGAGCATACTTTATCACATGTTTTTTTATCATGTAATATCATAAAACAGATATTACATTGTGATTTGTTTTGGAAATATGTATTCATAAGACTATCGAATTTTATAAATATCTCATTTATGTTTCCTATCCGCGCATATTTGTACATACTCTTTATGGAGTTATGTATGGGGGCTCGTTTGTCTGTGGGGGGGAAAAAAGGTGAAAATTATTTTCGCTAGATAGCTATTTTGCAATTTTTTTTTTCACTATTTAGCTAGTTCGTTTTTTTTTTTTTTTTTTTTTTTTGTTAAACTTACCTAGTGCCTCGATCTTGTCATTTATGATCAGAACGGAGAAGGGGTAGTTTGGCATGAAATTGAGAGAAAGTTTGGCAGTAACACCCTCGAAATTTTGAGTATCGTCATCTTCTGTTATTTTAAATTTAAAAGTGAGAGTTTTATGAAATTTATCATAATAATATGTTGTACTATTATAATTTTTTGAAATATTTTCTAATTCATTAATTTGATTATTTATAATTAAGTTTGATAAGTATAGTTCATTAATATTTTTTATTTCTAATAATTTGTTTTCATTTATTGTCATTATAGATTCAGTTGGATATACTGCAATTAGCTGAAGTAAAAGATTTATAGTAAGTAAAAATATATACATCTTTTTTTCATTTTTTTTGAGAAGATTTAAATCGTATTTTGTATCGGAGTCACTACTATTACAACTTATATCATCAATACCCTCGAACTTTTCTAAAAAGTTATAAATATCAACATCATGTTCTTCTAAATATATTAAGAAATTTTTGTATAATTCTGAATCATATATAAAATATTCAGAGGAAAGACATATATTTACTAAAAATAATAATATGTTTAAATAATTTCTTTTTAATAAAAATTTATATAAATCTAAAATGTTCTTGTCTAAATCGATCATTAAAAATGGGTTTGTGAGTCCGCTTTTTAACAAAAATAGTGGGTTTGCCTTTTTCTTTTTTTTAGAAGCACCACTCGTATTTCCACTTTGACCAACTTGTGAATTCTGTGCAGGTTCGACTTCTCTTTTTTCAGACTCGCCTACAAAACTACCATGAGTTTGGTTACTATTTAATGGGTCGGTTGGGCATTGTGATGTAGATGATTCGTTTTGCTTTAGTTTTAAATGGTTAGCAATTTGATCAGATGTTTTTTCATTTTTCGAAGCTTTACTAATACTTAAACAATTGTTGTCACTAAAAAAATCGCTTTCCGTTTTATGAAAATATACTTGTGTTCCTAATGGTATATTCTCTTTCCAATCAGCATTTTCTACTTTTTTGATCGATTCACCATGTTCGCCATTTTCGGCCTGTTCATGATTGTAAGATGCTCTAGAGATGTTGTCACTGGATTCACTGTCACTAGTTTGATCATTATTTATTTTGTTAATAATTAATTCTTCATATTCGTCTATATTAGAATTGAAGAATGAGTACAGAAATTCATTTGGACAATTTCCATCTATAAATAAGTAGGCACTTAAAATTTCAAACAATTTTTGATTATTCTTTTTAATTTGTTGTAATTCTTTTATAAACAAACTATTCAATAGTAGTATATTTAATATTCTATATATGAACATAGTATTTTTTTTATATTTATCTAAATTTAAAATTAATATATATAAATAGTATGTGCTTAGATACATATCAAATACCCTTCTTTTAATTCGTCGTAGGATTTCACTAGTTATATTATTTTGATCTATTTCATCAAAAAAGAATGATGATTTATTATGCTGATTAAAAATAGTTTTATAATTATCTATACCTAAATATAAAGATAGGAAATTTATTTTTTTAGTTCCATTTAAATAATGTGAAAATTTTCCCATTAATTCTTTGAAAACTTGTATGCTTATCAATTTTAATTTTTTATGTACAAGTGAATTTTTACATTGATTTATAGATAATATAAAATAAATAAGTTTTATTAAATTTTTCATCATATTTGCATCTTCAATTATTTCTTGTTTGTCCTTTTTCGTCATTAAAAATATTATAAATTTTAGAAAATATAACCCCATTTTATTTTGCCCATAAATAGTGTCGGTATAATTTGTTGATATATCTTCCTTTTGTTTTATTTTTTTAATTTTTGATGAATTACTTTCTGTTTTTCCCGCTTTGGTTGTCTTTAATTTATTTCCTAATACACTGTCTATAGTTTTTATTTTTTTCTTGTAAAAAAAAATCTGCTTGTTCCATATTTTTTTGTAATGTCCATTTAAGAAAGACAGATAATTATTTAAACAGCTTTTTATTATTATTTTATTTGTTTCAAAAAAGGAGTTATCATTTATTTTGTCTACTTCATCATCGCTATCACATATAATTTTCGGCTTTACATTTTTCATTTCTGAACTATCCATTTCGCCTTCTTCTTTGCTAATAATTAGATGTATAGCACAGAAATATATATCATAGTTTTTTTGAGAAACATATTTTATATTTTTAATAAAATCTTCAACAAGTGGAAAATTAAATAAGTTGTAATTATGAACATGCTTACTAATGCATATAAGATGATATATCAAATTCAAACTTCCGATTTCATTTTTTTCACATAATGTTAAACTAAAATTTTTATCTATATAGGTATGTAAATTTTCTGGAACCATTCCCTTTATTTTATTAATTTTATCGCTATATGATTCGATATGATCTATCTCATTCTGTTTGCCTACTTCATTTCGTTCTATACAGTAGTTATATTTCTTTATATATTTTGCTACACACTCTTTAAACATAAATAATTTAATTTTCAATTGGTATAATCCAGTTGCTTTAAAATTTATTAATTCGTTAGAAGCTGTCTCTAAAAAGAGTTTATTTACTCGAGTTATTATATCTTCTGTTTCTTCTTCATAGTTAAGTTTTTTTAATAAAATTTTACATATATTTAAAATTTTGTAATTTTTAATACTTTTCATAATATAAATAATATCTGAAATTGATGTATCATCAATATTTACATTTTTCATATATTTTTTTTTTCCTTTTCTTTTTTTAATGTAATAATAATATATTATAAAAAAAAGTTCAAATTTATTGCATCTACTTATTTTATCTTTTTCTAGCTCTTCCTTTAATGATGTTAAGAAAAAAACAAATTCTTCACGTTCGATATTTTGATAAATGAAACGAAAAAATGTATCTAAATTTGTTGTGTCTTTTACACCATTTTCAATTTCGGTACTATTTGTCACAATGGGTATCCTTGAATTGTTTAAACAGTTATTCATTTCTTCATCATAAAATAAATAAGTAATACTTTTTACATCATGCATAGATAGCGATTTTATGTTATTGTATATTTTGTACAACAACAACAGTCGGTGGATATATACATCACTTAAGACGTGGCTTCGTTGCATTTCCAAGCAAATTCGCATCTCCTGTCGTTCACAATGCTCGAAATTTTCACAATTTTCATCATTTTCAACATTTTCCGAGGAGTTTACTGAGCAAGTGACTATTCCGTTAGTTACAGTTCCCAATATGTAGCAAGTCTGAGGGCCTTGGATTGTTTTGGAGCCCTTCTTGTTCGCATTCCAACTATTTTCTCGACTTCCAGACGAATTGTCACTATACTCTGTAGATGCAAAATGAAAATGATGTACATCTGATAAATCGGAATCATCATAAGTTCTGTTACTAAATCGTTCAGAATCACTTGTGTCCGTATTAGAATAGTTAAGAGTATTATTATATTCGCAGCTTGTTGAAAAGAATTTAAAAATCTGTTTCATCATAATTAGACAAGAATAAATAGATTCTTTTTTGAAGTATGAAAATAAATTAATGCAATATGTTTCAACATCTTTTTGATTTATTTTTAAATAAATATTTAAAAGAAAATATAAATATAAATCATTTAGTTTGTCATAATCCGGTTCATTTTCTATAAGTCCAAAATTTCCTACCCCATATTTTAATATCCCAAATTTCGTTTGGCCAAAAATTTTTAAAAAAAATTCAACAAAATTGGATTCACAAAATATTTTATTTTTTATCATTCTATTTTTATATATATATAATATATTATTGTAAAAATTATTTCCAAATAAAATATTATTTTGTGAAAAATCAATATATAATGCTGTATAAAAAGATTGAACTAAATTATCTTCACTACTTTTTTTGCTATTATTATTTAAATTATTTTCAGACAATGGAATTGAAATATATTCTGTATAAATCAATAAAACTCGTTCTTCTATGTTAACTATTTTTTTATTTTTACTTTTCATAAAGTTTATTAGTTCTACACACACTTCCAGTTTCACTTCTACGCCGTGCTTGTTCGACGGGTCCTCGAGCAGGGTCTGCAACACCAAGAGATGAACAGGAATGCAAATGTGAATATGAAACAGAGAAATCACAACGATGTAGAATGTAATAGTGAAACACAAGCGATGTAAAACGTAGCAGGGGAATGCTCACCTTCACTAGGGCAGATGCCAACTGGGGAGGGTCTCCAACATTCTCCTCGTAAAATAGATATACGAAATTTAGGCAAACCCGAATAAGGGAAAAGTAGATGTTATTTTCGAGATGTTCGGAATAAATTATATTCTCAAAAAATTTAAATATATTTATCAAACTTGTAAAATATTCATTTTTGTCATTAATATGGTTACAAACAAAGTGGAGAATAAAAAAATTATTTTCTAAATTTGGAATTATTTCATAATATTTTAATTTAATTAAATTAAAAATAGAATCAAATACATTTTTAAATGTATTTATGAAACGTTCTTGAGTGTAATTAAATTTGTTTATATCAATCTGTTTATTGCCATTTTCGAATATTAAATTTTTTAGTTTTAAAAGTAGTTTTAAAATAAAATTAATCCCATCATTATATATGTAAGAACCTTGTCCACCATTTGTAGTCTTCTCTTTCGTACTGTCTAGTAATGTTTCATCCTTTGATATTTCTTCATGTTTAATTTCAAATAATTTAGAAATATAAAAGTCTAACATATCAAGAACATCAATCAATAATACATCATATAAATTTTCAAATGAATTTATAAAATTTGTAAATATATCTATAAAGTCATTTTCTTTAATAATTTCTTTTTCTATATTTTTTCTTAAATCTATTAATTTTGTTTTTTTTTTATTATCATTATTTTTGTTTTTATCTTTTTTCTTCAAACTTTTTGCATCAGAACAATAGTAAGTATTTTCAAGTATATCATATATCTCCATATTTTTAAAACAGTACCCATAATTTTCAAACCGTTTTTGTATTAAAATAATTTCTAACGGCAAAAGAAATATGTTCTCTCTCAACGCAGTGCAGCATTCGTGTAGTTCTAACTCTCTGCTTGCGGGTTTGCACCCGTTCTGTTCGCCGTCATCCTTTTCGCCTTCATTTTCGGGTTGCACATTCTTCTGATTTACCGAAAATGGACTGAAGACATCGCATAGGTGGGAAAGGATGTCGTAGTATATGATCAATGATGATTTCTTCTTATTTAATAGTAAGAAATAAAATATAAAGAAGGCGAAAAAAAAATTTTGTTGTATATATGTTTTTTGAAATATATAAATAAATAAGGGTATATTAAAATTAAATATATCACTTTGATATACTTTATTTTGTTTAACTAATGATAAATAGCTTCTCAAGAAATTTGTATTTATCATCTTATTATTTTCAGAATAAAAATACATTAACAGTATATGATTAATATTTTTTAAAATATATTCTTCTTTATCACTAAGTAGACACGATATATAATTATAAATATTTACATTAGATTCATTATCATTTAAATCAAAATAATTTATTTTATTTTTTTTTAATATATATATTATATTATATACTGATAAATATATTATTTTTCTTAATTTTAAATTGTACTTAGTATTTTTATACACACTATTTAAAAGTTTAAAAAATGTCTGATATATATTATGAAAACAGGAAAATTCATTTTTTATTCTTTCTTTTAATTCGTTATTCAATTTTTTAGTAACTTCACTAGCATTCCCTTGGTCACCTATTTTTTCAAACTCAATATTATCTTTAACATTCTTCACAAGTAGATATATAAGAGATGGAAAAAAACATAAAACATTAAACAAATATACTGTACTATCATAATCTTCATTATTTATTGTATTATTCAAATTTGTTGTGACTGCTTCTTCTAAATCGTCTTTTATATATTTTAAACAGTTATATAAATTTGTAATATTTACATTTAATGTTTTTATATTTTGATATAATTTATTTTCTTCTTGCATTTTTATTTTATTTATATTTTTTTTCTGTTTTTTCTTGTCACTATTTTGGTTATTTATCTCTACTAATTCCTCGTTTCCAATTTCCTTCTTTGGAAATATTAGACTAAGGATTTCTTTCGCGATATTTTTGACCTACAAAATAGGAGGGAGAAAAAAGATAGTAGTATACCTCATAATTGGAAATAATTGATCTATCTCCCATACCATCTAACATAAAATTTGTTGAAAGCATAGACAACCAAAACGAGTGTAAAATGGGGTGACTTACATTTTTGTTGTAATCGAAAACTGAAATAAACAAAGGGGGGCAAAATATTTGTAAGTGGTTTTTTATTTTCTTCTTAATTCGCTTAATAAATAGCTGAAGGCAAATATTTAAACCTGCAAAAAAAAAAAAAAAAAAAAAAAAATATACGATTTAACATTATAGACATATAGCCAAGCAAAAATCGAACCACATCAAGGGTGTAGAACTAAAAGCAGTAATGTAAATCGCTACATATTTATAAGCACACAATGGTAGTTTAAAAAAAAACAAATTTGATTACTTTCTCGGACGTTATAATTTGGGTGGTATATTAATTTTTTGTAAATATTTAAAAAGCTTGGGAATACATTGTTAAGCTCATCTTCATTGCATTGATTCAAATGATTCACCAAGTCCTACATATTTATAAATAAAAATAATTATTCATATATATATCATTTTATAATTTATCAAACGCGGTAAAAATGAAAAACAAATTTATAAACACTGCCAATAAAAATATATGAAAATAATTGAAGTCTTTAATTAGTTTGTCGACTTACGTTTAATGCTTTCAGCTTAGTTTGGAGATTTTTTTTTTGAAGTTTGCTAATACAATTAGTAACCATAAAAGAGTGTTGAGATTCTACATCCGTGATCTCATTTTGATTGGTATCCAAAAAAATGTTGGTTAGAAGGGCGTCCTTATTTACTGCAAAGGGGAAGTAAAACAGGGATGAATATAGAAACAGGCGAAGGAATAGGTATGATAAATAACGACCGTGTGTGCATATATTGTATGGGTCAGTATTCAACACAATCTTATATAGCTAAAGATTGAGAGAATATATTTTTTAAAACGGAAATAAAAGAAACATATACAAAATTATGAACATTCATAAGCTTTATATATTTTTGTAAACATACTATAATTTCCTTTGGGGACATATTCGTCCTTCAATTTTATTACTTTTTTTTTTTTCATAGTGTCATATCTATTTGGTGTGTTGAAAAATTTAGTAGAGCATACAGGTATAGAATATAAATAATCGTATTAAATTAATAAATAAATATATATATGCAAATATGTAAATCTACATATATAAATATATATTCTATATATATTTAGCGAACAATTTTTTATTTTTTGATATATTATTTTTTCCCCTTAAAATGTAGTAGTTATACTTTTATCCCTTTATTGAAGGTGAAGTATTAAGAAATTGCAATGTTATACTATGCATATTATACTATTACATACGTATATATAACATTTTTTGAAGGCGTTTTCCCCGATGTGCTATTTTTATTACCCCATATAATAATATGACGCTTATACAAAAAATATATGCATATCATCAATTCTCATAATATCTCATATTATTTAATTAAATAATTTTCTTAAATCTCTTTTTCGTCCTTTGACTATACTTATTTAGTTTTATAAAATTTGGCAAATATAATTATATCATTATAATTATATAATTAATATAAATCTCTCCGTTTTATTATGCATATTATCCCTATTATATATATACAAACATATTTGCCATTTTTTTTTATTATTCTTAATTTTTCATAAAATAAGAATGAGAGAATTCAAGAGATATAATAATGGTTTGTTTTGTTGAAAAATTTGTAAAAATAAAATTAAGAGATAGTAAATTATAAATCTATCTCATGCATAGATATATTAGGATTTCTCCATACGTCCATAATATATAAATATACATATATATGCATATATATACATACAATTTTTTGTGTTCTATTTTCCAGACGATCGTCAACATAGAAATCATAATAGGTCGCATGGCAAATATGGCCGTTCCAATGTATAAAATAAAATAAAACAACATAAAAATGGCTGCAATATATTTATATATGCATATATGTGGATTCCTTTGAGAAACCTCGAACCATTGCATATATGTGAAGATTTGCTTAGTATTTTTTTGTTCGCTTCCACCCCTTATTTTTTATGTTTCTACTTTTCGTATAGAATAATGGATATAAAACGAATAACCGCTACAACCGAATAAATAAACATAATGGGAAAAATAAATATAGAGTAAACACAAATGCAAGAAAATGAATGAGTGTGCATATGTATTTTTGCACGATTGATAAATGAATAAAAATAATTTAAATAATATAAATAATGACCCCATATATGCATGTCTTCGTTACCCCTTCGAAAGAATCGCGACGACCGGAGGAACGATACGGAACGAAATTCCCATGCCAGAGTTAAAATATCCAACTTGGAATATACAGTTACAAAAGACGATTTAGTGGTATGAAATAAATAACATTCACACATACAATATCTATACGTTGGAGTGATAATAATGCGGTTACTTTGAATATATTTATACAAAACTAAGATTATAATTTTTTTTAATTTTTTTTAATTTTTTTTAATTTTTTTTTGTAGGAATTGTTTAATAATGTATGCAAAGTTGTAAGCGCATGGATAAACTATGATCATACGGATAGATCGGATGTAAGTTTTTTTTTTTTTAATTTATTATAGCTAGTTCACCAAAAAAAAAAAAAAAATAATAGGATGTGCATGTACATGTGCATATTTATTTATTCACATTCTTGTGTGCAAATATTTATTTTGAATGTTCTTATTTGTAGGGAACAGCAGTGTGTATTTTTGAAAGTATAGAGGATGCTCAAAAAGCAATTGATAAATATGATGGTGAGATGAAGATAAAAATTGTGAAATATTGTTATTTTTCACATTGTTTTGATATACTATAAAATATATGTACTTAAATTCATTCGGAAATATAGTGCATATATTTGTATGTATTGTTAAAAATATTCTGACTGTTCATAATTTTTTGTATCACCCCCTTAATAGGCTCAGAGATTGAAGGGCAATCTATTAAAATGGAAATACTACACAAATCGAATTATAGTTACAAAAAAAAATATAAAAGTAAATGCCCTTGGTGATTTTTTTTGTATAATTTGAATGTAAATATGTAATTTTTTTTATTTTAAAATTATTGTTTCGAACAATGTGTCTAAACATTTAATAATTTGCTTATATTGTATTTGCACTCATTTATTACTATTTTTTTTGTTTGTGCATTTTGAAAAAAATATATATGACACACTCAAACATTGTGTGTGCATCCCCTTAACAATAAACTTTATTAAATCTTCAAATTCATATATAGCTTAATTGATTTTAAAAAATCATCAGGAATATCATTTCTAAGTGATATTATATTTTCAATTTCATTTGTACTTAAGTTATTTTTATTTTCATCATAAAAGTCTTTAAAATCTTGTAAATCATTTATATTTAATAGTTCACAAATTTCCAATAATTTTAAAAATTGCTTCTTTATATTAATACTTGTTACTGAAGTAAAAAAGAGCATAAGATTTCTTATGTCGTTATCTATTTGCACACACCCATAAAGGCTGAATTTTTTTGTCATTACAATCCGTTCGATATATTTACAAATCTGAATAAAAAGGAAATATAAAATATGTACATGTGCATGTGATTATGCATAAATTATTTACAAGCAAGGTAAAAAAAAGTACAAAAAAATTACAACATTGTAATATATAGACAAAAATTTATTACCTTTTCAGCCAACATGTTTACAATTATGTGGTAAATGTTTTGATTAAAATAAAGAGATATATGATGTAAAATTAATTTAATTTTAACTATTAAGTTATGTATGTATGGATCATTTAATTGGTAATAAGAATATTGTTCGCTAGATATATCAAAGTTGATATTTTCGATTACTACTAATTGAGAGACAAAATGTATTTTTAAAATATTTAATAAATTTTTACAATTTTCTATATTTAATTTTTCATAATCATTTAAAATATTGTCATAATTAGTTAATGCATTATTAAACATAAGTAAATAATTTTGTGTTTTTTTTTTTTGTGATATATCATTTTGTAAAAATCGTTCTGAAAAATAGTCATGAATAAAAATTTTATATTTTTGTATATATTGATGGCATGCCTCAATATTATTAATACAATGAGGATAACTAAATTTTGAATTAATAATTTGATTTTCTATATTATCGTGATTATTATTTAATGGGTTATATAAATTATTATAATTATCTTGAGTTAAATAGTTGTAAATATCATCGATCTTTGTATTGTTAGCAGATCGACCAGTGAATAAATTATCTGAAGAATTGTTTATACCATATTGTGTAGTATAGGAATTATTTGAAATATCATTGCTATTATAATTAGGGAAGTTACTTTTTTTATCATCTTCATTATTATTATTTTCCGAACTGATATAACTTAATGATGTTACAAAATTTTGAGCTATTTGTACAGTCTTATTGCTTTTACTATTTTCTGTATAATTATTACTGTCTATACTTTTTAACAACTTTTTAAATGAAAAATTTTTTAAATTATTTATATCATGAATAAATGAAGAATAGATATTTTTGCTTGTTTTTATATTATCTGTTAAATATTCTTTTAAAGTAGTAGATATTATTATCATAATATTATTTATTAAAACACATATGATATTAATATCATTCATATTTATACTTCTACAAACAGATTTTTGAAAAATAAAAAAAGAGTCCTCTAAAAACGTTGAGGTATATTCATTATTATTACCTGCACTGTTAATACTATATATTTCATCATTATATGTTGAAATATTTTGATTATATGGTTCCGCTGTTTTATTATTACCATCATCAATTAGAGATAACATAATGTCATCTGTCAAAATAAATGCTTTATTAATACAATGCCTTGAAAATAAAATTTCATGATCTATGTAAGAACATATAGAATCTTGTATAATATTGATATAGGGTATATTTTTATATATACCATTTATATTTGAATATATATTTGTATTTATATAATTTTTTATATCAAATATGTTGTTTAATTTTTGAAATTTATTATTATATAAATCGTGTAAATATATTTTTATATTAGAAAAATTATAACATAATAAAGATAATATTTCTATATTCTTATCATAATCCTTTAATTCATCAAATGTGTTTATACATAATTTAACTTGAGAACCAAAGGTACGAAATATTACACTAATTATTTTATTATATATGAGTTCGATTTTTCTATTATATATAATATAAACTAAATTATCTCTAACCAGCTTTTCAAAATATAAATTATATTTATATAAACAACTATAACAATTTTTTATACATTCAATATATACATTATCTTCACTACTAACTATTTTTTTTTTTAATAAATCGATTATTTTATCTATTTCAATTTCTACAAGTGTAAATATAATTACACATACAAATAAATATTCATCATAATATATTAAATAATCATCTATTTCATTCTTATTTTCAATTTTATTACATTTATATGATGCATCATTATCACTTTCATCATTCTCATCTTCCTCTCTTAATAAATCATTTTCACCATGGCCTACTTCCTCATGCTTATCATTTTCTTTATCACTTTCATTACTACTATAATGCGAATCGTCATTTTGCTTATCATTTTCTTCAAACCCTGTTTCTTTAGAATTCTTTTTTTCTTCTGTATTATCTATGCTACCTACTTTCTCTTCGACATTTTTTTCATTTTGTGTCGTGAACAGGCTTAAGTAAATATTTATTTTATCCTTTACATTGCCGATATCTTTTTTTTTAATTAGTTCGATTATTTCATCTTCTATTATTTCTTTCACCAAGTTGTAATACCTAGAAAGACGGAAAAAAATTATCATATAATTTAGAAAAACATATATATATATGCATATACGAAATTGGCATAGTTCATATATTATGCTAGGATACTACAAAGATAAACTTATCATAGTTACTAGACATTTTTAAATAGTTTTGATAATTACCTGTTGAGCAAATCTATTTTGTCTTTATTCATTTCATACATTTGTGTGTATGCCTGAACATGTTCATGTGTTTTTTTTTTATCTAAATAATTTTGAAAAATAGAAGGTCTTTTATAATTAACATAATCTGTTATATCATTTTGAATAATCTTATCTTCATCGTTTAAAAAGTTGGAAAATTTTTGTTCATATTTTTTTTCATTAAGGCTTAGGAAATATAATGAATTATATTTAAATATATTTTTACGGATTTCTAAAAAGGATTTTAAAAATGGAATAGTATCAATGTAATTATCTATTTTTATATTTTCTTCGATCTTATTTATATAATCTTCAATTTGTATTTTTAATATAATAAATTCATAGGAAGAGTTTATATTTGATATAGTTTTATACACATTTTCAATTTTAGAAAATGCATCATAATTACAGTTTTTTTTAAAAGATTTATTTATTTCGTTTAATTTTTTTTTAAATGACATATGTTTTTTTATATAGATATTTATGTTGTCAATATTGTTGATAAAATTTTCTTTTTCCTTCTGCTGATTTAAAGTTATTTTTAAATCCAAATTATTATCCAGCATATCTAACTTTTCAATATATTCATTTATTTTATTAACATTGGATGTATAATGCATATCAACATTTTTAGTTGTACTTACAACTGTCTCTTCACTATCCTCATGCTGGTGGCTTGAGGATGCGCTTGAAAAATTGTTTTCCATTTTCATTATGCATTTACAAAAAAGTAACTATTCTCTATCCATCCAATCGGCTTATACATACATAATGTGTAGATACGCCCATTTGAAATATTCCTTTTAATTATCCTCGATTTTTAAAAGATTAAGTTTGAGCTTAAAAATATGTCACTTTATAGAGGTATGATATCAACATAAATGAAAAAAAATATATAAAGCCAAAATAAATGCAGCAAAATAGTACATAAAATTAATAAAAATAATACAAATGCCTTAATAAAAATATTTAACGTTATGAACATTTAGGAGATCCGCATAATAGTTTAAAATTATTAGCCAAATTTAAATAGAATAACAATACGGATAATATATATACCAACAAAAATATAAAAAAGGTAAACGAAACATCAGGTAAAAGTTAGATAATTTTCATACTTAACAACAAAAATAGGCATTAGCATTTTAGTGTATCCTACGCCTAAAAAAATATTGAACAGCTAAAAATTTGCAAACTAAATAAATAGCCAAAATAATTTTTTTAAATCATTAATTTGTTCATAAATATACGACTAATAAATATGAACATGCAATAATAAATGCAAGTTTATTTTAAAAAAATATTAACAAAATAAATAAATATATGAATGAATAAAAAATAGGTAGAATGAAATAATAAAAAAATATGACTATGCAAGGTATTTTTTTATAAAATAAAAATAGCCACACACAATAAGTTTATTTATATGATGAAGTAGTTCGTCCCAGATGATGCTACGCCATAAATTATGCACATCAACGAACTGCCCTAAAATGTTTAATCATGAAAAAACATTGTAGGAAACAAAAAAATACAAAAACATGCGCTATCATCAATATTTCCATTCTTAATAGTCTTCTTAATAATATTTTTAGCGAGCTGTGTGCATTCTTTTTTAGTGAACATACATGTATGCAGCATATAATTTATATCGCTATTTTTTAAATCCCGATTAGTGCTATACATGTTGTAAATATGATAAATTTTTTGGATTTTTTTATAAATAGGTTTATTATTTTTTATTATATTTAAAACATAGGTCGGACTAAGAAGCTCAAAAACACCATCCGATGCGATAATTAGCAAATGAAAAAAATGTTTGTTTTCTTTTTTTCCTGATCGATATACATAATTTTTATTTAACGAATTATTTTTAATATGGATATATGGGGATAAGCCTTTATTCAAATGTAAATTAGCATTTTTAGTTTTCATTTTTTTAGAGCCACTATTTTCTTTGTCTTTGTAAATGGTTATAATATTTTCAAGTTTCGTTTCAGAGGAATTATCACTATCATTTTCATCAATCACATTATTACAATAATTATTTTTTTGTTTTTTTTCAATATAATTTACAAGCATGTTACTGTTTTGATATAATTCATTTTTCATATTAAGTAAAGAAATATTTTGGATTGAATTTATTTTTCCATAACTATTCAATAAATAAATCATTTTGCAGTTTATACATTTTTGTATTTTATAAATATAATGAATATTGTTAAGCCAATTTATCTTATTCATGTCGTATTTATATATATTAGGATTGTTAGACACAATAAAATCTCGATCATTACATTTCCCTTTTAAATCATGATCACCTATTACTCTAGATGGATGTAAACACCCATATAATCTGTTAAGCTTAATTAAATCATAAGGAACATTGGCTATATTTATGTCTTTTCCATCTTCCTTTAAAATATATTTATTTATTTTTATGATCAAATCGTTTAAATCATTGTTTGTCCAAAGGGTTTCCTCCTTTCTCTTTGCCTTCTTTTCTTTCTTCTTTTTACCGTAACAACTGAACTGATTAATATTTGGTGCTTCTTCATTGTCTTTGCCCATAATTTGATAATCTGTTGTTGTCAATTTTTCTTTATCTAATTCTTCTTTAGCACACTCCATATTTTCAACTTTTTTGTTTAAATTTTCTTTATTTTTTTCAACGTTTGAAATAAGATAATCCTTTTTTAAATTATCATAAAAATTTAATTTATAAATTCTAAGATATTCGATATAGTTATTGCAATTATGTTCAGAATTTAATTCATTATATGAAATCGACTCCTCATTAATTATGTAGTGCTTATAGCTAGATTCTCCGATACTTGAGGTTTCAGAAAAAATATTATTTTTTTCAATATGACTTTTATTCGCTTTTCCTATTTCGTAAGATTCATCAGTATCCTTCATTTTGTTTTTTGTTTTTTTATTTTTTTTCTTCTTTTTACTCTTCTCTTCTTTTAATGTATTATTCATTGAGTCTCCACATGCAAACTTGTCCAAATCAAATGTCACAATAGCACATTTGCTATCCCCCGTATTACTTACATAAATATTATTTTTTCTAAGTAATACATTAATAATACATGACCCCGAGTAATCCTTTAAATTGTTATCCGAGATATATTTATAATATAGAATATCCAATAGGGGGTGTAAAATTTTTAAAGACAAATGAATATTAAAAAATGTGTGAATTAAAAGATAATAAAATAATTTATGAACATTTTGAATTAAAAAAATGGAAGCATTTGAATCAGTATGACCATCACATATTGTAAACAAATGCATATCAAATTGGCTAAATGTTTTTTTTAAAATATTTCTATTATTATCCTTATCATTTATTTCTTTACCCTCTTTATCTTTCGAAATTCTTTTTATATCACTTTTATAATAGTTTACAAACATTCTTCTTTGTTTATTATCAAAATATTCTTTCTTCTGTTTTTTTAAACTCGTTAATGAACTAAAAATTGTATCCATCTCTTTTTTTGATTGATCATTTGGGCTATCCTCGTGTTTCCTAAATGATAGTATATTGCTGTGCTTATTTATTGTATAAGCTTTATTTTTATTATATAAAAAATTTTTTTTTTTTTCCTTTTCATAAAATTCTACGTCCGTATATGAATGAGGGACAGCCCATTTAAAGAAATAGTTATTTCTTATATTTTTTAAGCAATAATTGTTTTCATATTCCTTAGTTTTACTATTTTTTATATAGTCTATTTCACTATCATTTTGATCGCTAATTATTGGAATATTATAAAATATGCTTTTACCTGACATGTTCATAAAATTTTGGCGTCTTAAGCTATCATGTACGTTGAAAAATATGTCTGTGAAATAATTATTTAGTAAGTTGTCATACATTCTAAAATGCCGACAAGTTTTGCATTTGATCATGTAATCATTTAATGTAAACTCTTCAGTCATTAGTTCGTATGTTACATTATCATGATTTTTATTTTTTATTTTATCTTCCCCTTTTTCCTTTTGTTCTATATTTTCATTTTTACCTGAACAATTAATATTTTTCCTAGCCAAGTCAGAAAATAATTCTATTTTCTCCTGATCAGTAGTACGTTTATTATTACTACAAGGCATAGACACATTGTTGTTTGTACAAATACCATTTGAAACGAGCCGTTCATTATTTTTATTTTTTTTTGCACTATTCGAATGCTTAAATAGGTAATTAAAGTAGGAAAAATTATATTTGTCTTTACTTTTTATATATTCGCATTTTTTGCACATTTTGCAAACATATTGAATATTTTGGCATTTCTTTAAGTTTTCATTAAATGTATAATATTTTTGTTCTTCTTGATCGTTTTCTAACATTTGTGACTTTTCAATACCATAATTTATGACATTTAATTTATAAGGATCATAATCACAAATTTTATTTTTTTTCTTTTGTTTGTTCATTATCCATTTCTTCTTATTATTTAGGCCATAAAAAAAGTAATTGCAAATCATATCATATTTCTCTTCTTCTGCATTGTTATTGGTATTTTCCATTAAGTAATATGATGATGATCCAAATTTTAAGTAGATTTTATCATCAGCTTTACTATGGAAAATATGTTTCCTATTTTTATTTTTCCAGTTGTTTTCTTCATTATATTCATCACTATTCGTATCAGAATTGCTCGATTCACTATTATGTTTATTACTATATTTCAATTTTAATAATTTTAAAACATCTTCTAATATGTTATATTTAATATGCCGATTTTTATTGTTTTCATTTATTGAATTAATAAGTTTACTAATCTCGTTATATATTTTATACGAGCTAAACATGGCATGAGAACTCGTATCTTCATTTTCATGATAACGTCCCTTTTTGCTACCAAATCCATAATTAAAAATGAAATAGTTTTTTTTTCTTGTTTCACAATCATTTGCGTATATGTCTATCTGGCTTGCCAATTTTTTTTTCTTTTTCTTTTTCATTATTTGTAAATATTTATATAAAGAAATAAGTTTTGTAGAGTATTTATCTATTTTATCATGTCTCAACAAAAAGCATTGATAGCACCTTTTACGACCAATTACTAATTCAAAATTTATATATCTATATATATTATTTATTAGATTATATAATAATATAGAATGATTATTTAGTTTCAAAAATTTGTCTAAATTGTTTTCGATGTTTTTATTTCTGCTATTAATATTCAGTTGTTCATTTTTCGCTAACAATTGAATCTTAGTTTGAATTTCTTCTATTTTGTAGATTTTTCTCTTTACTGATTTTTTTAGTGTACTAAATGTATTTCTAATTATATTTCGAAGCTGGTATCCTTTTTTAATTCTTATGACTGGGAAATATAAAATACCGTTATGCCCATATTTTACCATTCTTGTTTTTCTTTTTGTTTTTCTTCGTTTTCCTTCCCTACTGTTTACATTTTTTTTTATTGATGTATCGTCTGAAAATTGAATATTTAAGTTTGGATGATCATTTTTACGACAATTAAAATTCTCTATGATATTACTTTTTAGTAAGATTGAAGAAAATCTTTCATATTTATAAGGTAGTTCCCCGGTATCATTTTCTTTGGATTCCTCGGTATTCATATTTTAGTAAATGTACACTTTTAGGAAATTACCATATATTAATATAGAGTTATATAAATAATCGCACATTTATGCATTTGTGAAACTATTTTACAATCATGTATATATTCCCTTTTCTTATGGTACACATTTTTCCCTAGCTTATAATAAAATAAAAAAAATCAAAATTATTACTGGCAAATTTTGTGAAGTTAGCTTTTATCATTTTTTTTTTATTCTATCTATAATAATATAACCATTGAATAATAATCATAAAAAATAAAAATATTAGAAATTATGGCTACTACTACAATATAATAATTAAAAAGACTATAAAGAATTTTTATTAGAATGTGTAAAAATATAGGATGCACAATATTACATATACCTTAATATTAAATCGGTATACATTTAAATATTTAATAAATGTTTTTACTTTATTAATAACTATAAAATTTTATTTTAAAATATAAGAAATAATAGCTAGTATGATTAAGAATTAAGCAATATATTTTGGTATTATTTATTATATATTTTTTTTTTATATGACATGTTCATACATTTTTAGAACCACGTATAGCTATATGCAGTTGTGTGTGTAAAATAAAAAAAAATATATAAATTTAAGAAATAAATAGTTTAAAAAATAAAATTGAGAACAAGCCTTAAGGTATAAATATGAATAATTGGAAGCAAAATTTAGGATATACATAGAATGATATATGTTTATTTAAACAGGTCTCAATTTTAATCGAAAAAATGCATATAATAAAATTTGTATATATATTTATTCTAACAAAATTTATTAAAAAGTGTAATTGAAAGGTACACCATTTTATTCAAAAATAATACATATATACCTATGACTTAATGTTGTATAAAACTACAACCAATTTATCAGCTGTTCTGTATAAGAATGAATAGTCTTTTATATATACTAATCTTTGTATTTTTATTTACCTTGCCTGTTCATATTTTTTATGAAATTTTTTTTATAGAAATATAAAAAAGCTAGTTTTTAATTTTAAAGGTTTAACCAACACATGGAAATGTTAAAAATAAAATAGAATAACGAAAATAATGTATCATTTTATATATTCCTATTTACACCCCAAATAATTTTACACCAAATAATATTTGCATTTTTCACACGAAAATAAATCGAAGTCAAATCATTAAGTTTTTCAAAATGTTTTTATTCATTTTATATATCCTACAAAATGAATAATATTCTCCCTCTTACTTTTATAAATAGTGAAATACACAAAAATCATTTCCTCCATTTTCATAATGATGATGGTGTTTTATTTTTTATTTAGAGCATTTATTCATTACTAATATTGTTATTTTAATTTTTTTATTTATTCATTTTCCTATCGCGATAACGCGAGCATAAAAAAATACATAGATCCTAATATACTGGATGACGTATGCATATGTATGTAAAAATATTTAGAAATTATATTAAAAAAAAATATTTTTTTATAAGTAAAATAAATCTCAAAATATGAAAAATATTATTTTATAGATTCGCTTAACTTGTCACGAGCATTATAATTTATTTATTTTTTTTAAAATAATAATAGATATATAAACATATAATATGGTAGGAAACATATAAAATAAATTTGTTTTATTCCTTTAGTGTGCCATAATATTATTATACAACAATTTCTATATATTAATTTGTTTTTTTTTGCATATTTTATTCTTTATAATATAAAAATGGTAAATGTTAATAAAAATAATATCGTAACTATTCAATCCCAAGTTTTTGATGGATTTTGCGGAAACAATATTGCTTCGTTTGTTTTAAGAAGACGAGGACATGTTCCCAAAGTTTTGAATACAGTTCAATATTATTCAAAGTATAAGCATTATGGTATGGAATTAAGTCTATGTGATATGAAAAGTATTTTAAACGAGTTTGTATTAGATGTATCCAATTTATATGGCGATAACAATAATTTGCACTTTTTAACTGGATTTATCAAAACAAAGGAATGTGTCGAGCTTGCTATAAAAACAATTTTAGAATTAAAAAATAAAAGACTAAACAAATGTATCAATAACAATGTAACTATAAGTGGTGATACCACAAATAATGAAGAAGAATGCTTGATAGAAAACATAATAAATATAAATTTTTTATGGATTTGTGATCCTGTAATGGGAGATGATGGAAGGATATATGTAAATAAAGATATTGTAGACGTATATAAAACATATGCTAGCAATGCTGATATATTAACACCAAATCAATATGAGCTTGAATTATTATGTGATAAAAAAATATCAAATGAAAAAGATGTTATAGATTCTTTATCTAGCTTATTAAATAAAGGAACTAAAATTGTTATTTTAACATCTGCTCGATATGATTTCGATAACGAACATTTATATGCTTATGTTAGTTTTTTTAATAAACAAAATAAAATGATTTGCTATAAATATAAAATTAAAAAATTTGATTTTTTTGTTTGCGGTACTGGCGATTTGTTTTCTTCCCTATTATTATCCTTTATAATCAAACAAGGGGGAAGTATTCTCAAAATTTTATCCCAAGTTTTAAATATCATGCATGTAAGTATACATACGATGTGTTAAACCGAATACTGTAATGTAATACGAACATATTTGGCTTTACAATATGCATATTTTTTTTTTGGTTTTCACAGAATGTCATAGAAAATAGTATTGGCTCTATGGAATTACACATAATAGGTAATTAAAAAAATATATGTTTTCATTACATTATTTTATATAAATTATGTATATTTTCCAACATATTTTATAATTTCCATTTTTTTTAGAAAACCAAGATATAATTGCCGGTGACAAAGTATATGGAACTTTGGTTGATGCCGAGCCCGTTTGTATATAATTTTAATTTTTTATTTTTTTACATAGTATTTATTATAATTCGTTAATATTATTCATATTATTTTATTAAATTATTATAATATGAGTTTGTATTTTTAAAAGATATACTATATATGAGTGTGCTTATTAAATAGATCCTACCTATTTATGTGTATATATATTCAACATATTTTTTAGATGGCTTATTCATATTTTCTTTATTTTTGTTTATTTATTTTCGACAACTTTTAAAACATAAGGTGTTTAAAATTTTATTTTAAAAAAATAAAATTAATGTTAAACAACGAATAAAATTTGAGCCTACATTGGATTGGCTATTTTTTTTGGATGTATACTGAAAAGGGCGTTGAAAAATGTCATTTAAATTAGTGGGGAATATATTATATTTCCAATATTTGTGATATGTTTATTTTTTTAATATTTTTTAATATTTTGACTTGTTTGTTTTTATTTTTCGCTATGCTTTCTCAGACTTTTTTTCATGCATTTCTCATACCTTTACGAGTTTGACATAAAATGAGAAAATTTTCGCTGAAAACCTTAAGTTCAAGAATATCGCGCTTAAACAGTGTACATACACAAAAGTTTTTTTTTTGTAATAAAAAATATGAACCGTTCATAAATAATTCGAACGAATTCAACATCCCATATAATAATTTGGGTGATGTCGAATTTGAAGATCAACTATCATCAGCTATAACATTTGATATAAATATTGATAATGATAAAAAATGGAAAAAACAAGAAGAAATAGAATATAATAATTTTTTGAAAAATGTTGAAACTCAAAGATTTTGTAATAACAATTTTAATCAACAAGAAAATTTAGAGGAAACTCAAAATGGGGGTATAAGCCAAGTCGAAGTAACAAACCCTGAAGTGAAGGAAACTATTGAGCATATACAAAATATACTTGATAAATATGAAATGAATGAAGAAGGAAAAGACGAAACAACAATAGAAACAATATTCGATAGTCTGAAAATAAAGAATAATAAATATATATTAAATTTGTTGGGTGATAAATATATAAATATATTTTTTTCGATTCTTTATAAAAATTTAGAAAATGTGTCTTGTAATAATCTTGTTATTTTGATAAACTCAATTTATGAATCAAGACAGAAGCAACTAATTCGTGACTTTTCCTACGAGTATATAAAATTTTTAAATAAAAAAAATAATAATAGCATTCACAATAATAGCATTCACAATAATAACGTTCACAATAATAACATTCACAATAGCAATACTAGTGTTGGCAACAATTTTGAGAATTCCAAGTTAAGTGAAAATGATGAAATAAATTTGTGTCTTCATATTTTAGATATTTTAAATAATTGTTCTTTATATTTTTCAGAATATTATGATTATTTAGTTTCTAAAATTAACAAAATGAATACTGATCAGATTGTTTTATTCTCGAAGGAATGCTCTAAGCATAGTCTAAGGACAAAACATTACTTAGATAAAGTTTCTAGTATATGTATAGAAAAAATAAAAAATTTTGATATTAAGCATGTACAAACTTTATACTACTCTTTTCATCGCTTTCCAAAAGAATATTCAAAATTTTATGACATTTCTTTAAACTTGATCTTAGAGAATATAACACAATTTGATATTTATTTTGATCACCTTCTTCTCAAAATAGCTAATAATTTAAAAAATGAAAAAACGTATGCCAAACTAACTTCATCGATAGCAAACAAAATAAATGCATCCATAACTCAGATACGAAAAAATATCAATTGTGGGCCCAAATTGGTAGCAGATCATAAAAATAAAATAAATGAACAGTGCCAACAAATTATTAACAGTTCAGAACATAATAGTGAAACGGGTGAAGACGAACTAGCTTGTCATGATTCAAACAAAATAAACAAATTAAAAAGCAATGCCATAGAAATAAATGCAAACAATGAAAAAGACATTTGTAACACTATCGTTGAAACAATAAAATGCTTGAAATATCTTGAGTATCGAAAAAATAATGATGATGAAGTAAAAAATGCAGTAAATACAATTTACGAATTGATTAATGATCATCCAGAATATTTAAATTTATTGTCTGTAGAAGATGTTGTATATGTATTGGTATGTTTTACTTCCTATAATAAAAGAATTGTATTATATAATAATTTATTAGACATATTATGTGAAAGGAGTAATGAAGTATTACATGCAAAAAATATATCCTTGTGGATATATCCAATTTTATATTTATCAAAAATATCGTGGTTTCATGGGAATTATTTTAATTTCTTATTTAACTGTATTAAAGATAATTACGTATTAAGCAGATTAAATATTTTTCAATTATTAAAATTATTATCATCTATTGTTAAAATGAATATATATGATGAACAGATTTATAAAATTTTAATAGAAAAATTATTTAGTGAATGGGATATTATTAAAAAAAAGTTTGTAGATATATCGACATTTTTATGGTCGTGTGCATATGTTAATATTATTTATAAACCTTTATTTGATGAAGCATATAAAACTATTATTAATATGATAGATAGCAAATCTTTTTGTTTAGATAATGCCATATATAAAAATTGTTTTGTTAATATAGCATGGGCTTTTATTGTTGGTAATTATCATAAAACTGAAAAAGATTTTGATAAAATTTTAAACGTTACATTTTTAAATCGAGACCCAAATGATTCACAAGCATTTAAACGGCTACACCAAATAGCTGATGCCTGTTTTAAAGAAATACCAAACTGTTTAGTTAATTTAAAATCAATAGATATTTTATATAAATATTGTATGCATGAAAAATGTAAAACATTAAGAAATGATTTTAATATATATAAAAAAGAAAAAGATGCTATGAAAATTAAAAATAAAATTATTGATGAAATTGCACACATTTTAAAAAATATACCTACTTCATATCAATTGTATCACGAACCATATAATAATTCACCATATATTATTGACATACTTTTAAATCAAAATCAAAAAATTGGAATATGTGTCTATGGAAAGGAACACCTTATGAGAACTTTGACTAATTCTCATTGGGATTACATGAATACTGGATTTACTTCTTTACAAATGAGAATTTTAGCTAGCCATGGTTGGAAGGTAGGAAAAAAAAAATACACATTTTGGCTAGCTCCATTTTTATAAGCCATTTGTGATGATAACCCAAATTACAACTCGATTTTTCCATTTCATCAGCTGAATTAACTATTACTTATTGTTTAAACATTTTCTTTTTTTTAGATTGTTCCAATTAATGGTGGAGAGTGGCTAAAATTGAACACGGACCAAAAAAAGACACATTTACAGGAATACTTTAAAAAGTACTCCATCCAGGTTTAAATTGGTTAGCATAAGAAGCCATACAACATAGCTACACCTAATTTAAGCACACCTGTTATATGCTCGTTTTTTCAGTTTGACTTTTTTATTTGCATAATAAGTATTTCGCTTAAAAATCAGTGGTACATATAGTCACCTTACTTATAAATAAATTTGCAACAATAGAAAGCGGAGTATGTTTTTATTTTTTTGTTTTTTTACGATTATGTGTAAGTTTGATACAAATATATACATATGTATACTTATATAGTTGAATAGTTTCTACTAAGTTACGTAATTTTTTATTCTCCTATATAATAGTCACATAATTTTTTAACACCATTTTGCATTAACCTGAAATGTTAATAATATTTCGATAAAAATTATTAACAAGTCATGTAATGTATAGACAAATTATGGCTAGCTAAAGCCTAAAGTTGGAAATAATTTTAAGCAAACACATTATTTTTATTTATTATATGTGTGTGCATTTTAGCATTTTTGGTCTTATAAAAAATTAAATTTTTTAAAATATTAAGTTGATTAATTTCTAAAAATACCAAAATGGTAATTTCTGTTAATATCATGTAGGATAAGAAAAAAAAATAATGTAAAAATAAAAAACATAAATCTATTAATAAGAGTTCAAATTTTATTACTTATTAATAGTTTAAATTTTATTTTTTTTTTATATACGCGTTAAAAATATGTTTTATTTTAGAATTGTCTTCTATCCATTTGTTTATCCCTTATGTATATGCAGCACATATACATACATGTGTTGAATATTCATTACTAGACGTTGTATTTACGTTATTAACAAAATTGGGTATTAAAATGAGCCTCTTTCTTTATGAAATTAATTTTTTCATATAATTCCTTTAAATTTACATTTAGTAAAATATAATAGTAATAATTTACAAACGTCTTCCTCTTCTTCCGGACTTTTTTCTGGTTGAGTCAGTTGGAATTGGTGTGACATCTTCGATTCTGCCGATTTTTAAGCCTGAACGGGCCAAAGCTCTATAAGCGGAAAGTAAAATAAAACAGATGAAGTAAACGTAATAGTGCATATATATACGTAGAGCACTTCTTTAATATTATGGGAACATGCTCTTACCTTAAGGCTGATTGGGCTCCTGGACCTGGGGTTTTTGATTTTGTTCCTCCAGAAGCTCTTAATTTAATATGAATAGCTGTAACTCCTAATTCCTTTAACCTAGCAGCAACGTCTTGAGCTGCCATCATAGCTGCGTATGGGCTTGACTCATCTCTGTCTGCCTTGACTTTCATACCGCCTAAAAATATAAAAAATAAAAAAATATTTTTTTTTCAAAGGAAAATGTATAGATCGTTACCATATTATTCAACAAAATTAATGCATGAGATTAGCGTGTTAAAATTTTTTTTTAAGCTCATTTAGATTAATATATTAATTTTTTTTTAGTATATATATGGATTTTTTTTTTCTATTGTTTTTTTATTTATTATAAAAAATTACCTGTAATTCTTACAAGAGTTTCCCTTCCACTTAAATCAGTAACATGTATAAATGTATCATTGAAGGAAGCAAAAATATGGGCAACTCCAAAAACTAATTCGCCTTCTTTTGGCTGAGGGCCTGATACTAATGGAGTTTCAGGTTGGGGAACTTTAACTTTTTTTGATGCCATTTTTATATTACTTATATAAATATATATTGTATGAATAAATAATAGTCATATAATAATTATATATTTGTATATTTATTTAATGTAAAATTGAAAATTTAAAAAAAATTATATTTGACCGTTAACAAATATTTTTTTTTTAACACTTGTTTAAATTTTTTAAATGAAATTTCTTTTCTATTATTTTTTTATTGTTACGACTGCATATAAAAATATGTTTAATTCCACTTTATTTTTTTTATACCCAAATGGATAATAGTACGATAAGCATATTTCATAAATTAATAATAATAATACGTAATAATATTTTTTCTGTATATATCAAGGGTATATAAAATTTTGCCAAAAATAATAAGCCTGTGGGCATGCATATATGCTGCTATAAATAATGCCATGGCAAGTTTCCCCTTAGCCTATCTAATAGCACATACGTAAATAATAAATAAAATGGTAAGCAGTCCAAATAGCAATGCATAATAATACGATATTAATATATTCATTACATATTATTACATATTTATTATTGTTTAAATTTGCCGCTGCTGCATTATTAAATAGGCAAGCGCCCTAAAGTTTACTATTCAGCACTGAATATAGGCATACTTTTATTTACCTAAATAATAAAATATAGCATTTCCTCTTGCATTATTACATAATTATTACATAATTATTACATAATTAATTACATAATTAATTACATAATTAAAATAATATATTCGCTTAAAATTGTTTTATATATATAGGCATATGATGGGTTATTATTCCGTATATTTTTTCCTCTCAAAAATAAAAACCTCTTTAATCACTTAATAGGCATAAAATATGTGAAAAAATTATTTTTTACTTTTTAAGGAAAATTAATAAAGTTCTATTCTTATATAAAAAATTAAATAAAGTAAAATTATTATTTTATTTTTTTTTAAATTCTAAATATGTTGAAATTTTCCATTTGAAAAACAAAATGTATATAAGGCATAGAGAGAAATGTCACTACCAATTTGTTTTCAGTTTAGGGCATACAAAATAGAATGGGAATTGAATTTATCATATAGGCAAACATAAATGTGTTTTTATTTATACAATAGAGGAAATTAATTAATTTGTTATGTGTTTGTTTTTTTTTATTTTTTTTCCAACCTTTTTTTAACTTAACAAGTCATTCAAAACGTTCTTAAAAAAGGGTTATACATTTCTCAAACAATTTAAATCAATTAAAAATGATAAGAAAAATATATGACATGTAGAATAATATCATGTGTTGTGTCATTTAAAAATATACACTATCGTATTAGCGGAAAATATATTTCCATAATTTAGTTACAGTCGTTTACGCTTCCTGCATTTTCTACATTTCCTACGTTTACTACGCGTTTGCCATTCCTTTTTTTCAACCTTTCCCCAGCATTTATAACGTTTTAAAATTTTGCAAAATGCAAGGCCAAAAGTCAAACAAAAATATAATATGAAAATATTTTTTTTTGTGATTTTTTGTATCTTCTCACAACTTAGTAATATATACAACATAAAGATATTTGAAAAAAATAAAAATTATATAAATAATTATGAAATAGGAAATATAAAAAGGAACTATAATTTTGTAAATTATACGAATACTAATATGTTATATGATACGAAAAAAAATAAAATAAAATTGTATACTCAAAATAAGGTAAATGAAAATAAATTATCAGGTTGTGAAAAATTAACAAATATAATTTTAGTTATCGATTATGATGGAACAAATTATAATGGATGGACAGGCATTGAGAATAGTAGTCCTGTTTATTTAAATGCTGTTAATGGATTTAAAAATGTAAAAAATTCGAATATTTGTAAAGACACAGTTTTTGAACAATCAGAAGATAGTGAAACGAGTTACAACAGTTTAAAAAACAAAAATGAAAATAAATATAATACTATCCAAAATTGTATACTTAATTGTTTATTAAAAATACATGGATATGGAGAAAATCCAAATAGTATTATTGATCAAAAAGAAAATGATTCTAAACCATTTGAATTCATAGGTGTTAGTAGAACAGATAAAGGTGTCCATGCTAAGGAATATGTATGTCAATATATATCATATAAAAAATTGCCACCATTCAATGGTAATTTAGAAAAAATTAAATTATCTTTAAATCGTTTACTAAATAAAGATATAAAAGTTCTGGGAGTCTTTAATGCGCCTTTCAATAGTTTTAATGTAAGATTTCATAATTTAGGAAAAATATATACCTACAATATTGATCTTAGAAAACCTTCCCAACCTTTAGAAAAAAATTTTTCTTGGCAATTATATGATGATTCACGATTCTCATTTCTTTTGAAAAATAAATTAACAAAATATGAAACATCTGTAAAAGGAAATAAAAAAAATTCAAATAAAAATTTATATGACACAAATTTAACTTCCCTTTTTGATGACCATCATAATAATGTGGACAAGGACGATTGTGACAATTTTGCTACTTGCAGCTCCAACGATGAAGATGAAAACAGTTTGGATCTCTCAAAAAGTGCTGACACCGTTGAAGAAGAACAACATAACATCGAACATATCGAAAGAAATGCTAACGACTTAATTATTAAAGAACGAATTGAAGGGATCATAAAAAAAGAAAAAGAAACAAACGGACCAGATAAAATAATACACTCATTAAATATAATAAATGGAAAAAACGAATTTAAATCTTCTATTTTATGTGATATAGATAAAATTAAAGAATGCTCAAAACTATTTATAGGTTATCATAATTTCGAATGTTTTCGAGGAACAGTTAAAGGAACAGAAAAACAAAGAACTATCAATACTTTTTGTAATATACATTTTTTAGATATATATAAAGTAAAAGATAATTTATATCAATTTATAATTCAAGGGGATCGATTTTTATATCATATGATTAGAATAATTGTTGGAGCTTTAATACAAGTAGGTGTTGGTATCTTAAATATTCAAGATGTTAAAGATGCTTTATATAATTGTAAACCACTTAGAGTTAAATTATGTGCACCTGCTCAAGGTTTATGTTTAAAAAAAATATTATTCCCAACAGAAATTGAGAATCTTGTAAATTCAGCAATCTTCCCTGAATAAGCCAAATTTTAAACAACAAAAAAACAAGTTTTAACACCCCTTTTGTGTAAAACATCCACATGTTGACACCATATCTATTCATAGCTTTTCATCATTCAAAAGGGTAAGCGGTTAAAAAGTGGGAAGTTAATAAAAAATGAAAAAAAATAACGAATATACAAGCACATGCAGATGAAGTATGTTCGTATTCCTACTATTTTTATGCGATGCACTGTTGAAAAAAAAATGCAATTTCTAGAACCGACTTAGACTAATTTTTCGGTCCATAAGGGAAGAAGAGTAGCCCTTGGATTTCATTTCACTTTCATTTGATGAACTATCATATTCTTCATTATCATTTCTATTTGAAAATAAATTAAATGACATATATTGTTTTTGTGTTCTTATATTTTTTTTTCGTTTTTCGGTATCACTATCACTACTATCTGTATTTTCATTAGAACTGCTGGTTGTGATATTTGCACATTTTCGTTGTTTTAAAATGTTATATTTTTTTAAAAAGTTTTCAAAAGATTTTAAATTTAAATTATTTAGACCTCCATTTATATTATTAATTAAATTACATATTTGGTGCATACAAGTACCGTTATAATATATTAAGATCGTTGGCAATTTATTTTCAGGATAATTTTCAATAATTTTATTGTACACCCCTTTAGTAAATTTTATATATTTATGTTTAATTGCTATTTCTTTTAATATCTGATTTAAAATTTTACATGCAATAACATTATCAGAGTATAGGTGTAGGACAACATAAGTTCCAGTTTTTTTTTTTTCTTTAAGTTCATTTGTTTCTTCACTATTATTAAGAGGGTTGCTTTTACTGCCTTCATTAATTTGTGTAATAAATGTTTCCTTTGATATTTCATAAACTTCTCCATATCTATCTAATAATCTATTTTTATTTATTTCATTTATTCTATCCATTTTATATTTATTAATTATTTTTAAATACTCATCATCTTGATGTTCTTCTTCTAATATTTTTAATTCTTCCAAATTTTTATTTTCAAAAATATTTTCATTTTCAATTCTATCAATAGTTTTTAAATATATCTCTTCTTCCTTTATTTCTTTTTCTAAAGGTGGAAGATTTCCAAACTTCCTTTGCAAATCATCCCACTCAGTTGTTTCGATAGTTGGATTCGTTGTTGACATTGTTTAAACTTTTTTATTTCAATAAATAGAATGACACTTCTCTATATTTGTGTGTTTTTAATACTGACTAAGCTTAGATCGGCTTGTGAAAATATAATATTCAAACACACAAAAACATTTTATATATCAAATGTGTTACCGGATAATAAATACCACACCATAAGGCTATGATAAAAAATTTTCAAGCAAAGAATATAATTAATATTTTATCATAAAAAATGCATAAAATTTATAAAATATATATATACTCCTAAAATTATACAGCATATGTACACGCTTGAAAATCATGAAGTTGTGCTATTTAGCAAAAAAAAAAAAATATACTTAAAAAAACGGGCGATTACTTACATAAGCATACACATATAAATATATGTGTAAAGAATATTTATATAATGATAAAAATATATAGGCATAAATTTTTCATAATTTGAAAGTATTAATTCTTCATTTTGTTTATCATTTATTTCCAATACAAATGAGCATAAATTTTTATGACTAGCCAAAATTGCAATTTCAGTTTTTTTTTTTTTTTTTTTTTTTTTTTTAATTTGTTTTTATGGCTAGTGCCCATGTGCATATATAAGTAATCACATTTTTTATTTTATATATATTTAACTCCTATCATTCATTAATGGTATTTTTACATATTTCTACAAACTACACAACATAGTGGGTTATTTTCCTATTTATGTACATTTTTAACACCGCAACATTCCAACTGTAAATGTTTTCAAGCATATGAATGCACAAATAATTCGATATTTTTATTATGCTACTTTAAAATTAAGTACTAGGGAATATAAACATGCAAATAAAATAAATATCTTAACTTAAATTTAAAAGGAATAAAGGAAAAGGCTTACGCTTGTATTCTATTACACAACTATGTGTATTTTTTTTTTATGTCTTCATCCATGTTTGTAAAATTGGAATAATTATTAACAGGTCATAAATATTAATAAAAAATATGAACAAAAAAAAATACATCCAAAGTTATTTCAAAATGATATTTATATGGTATTTCTGCGTTTTTCGTTCTTTTGGTAATTGAAAAAAATTAAAATAGTAATGAGCTAAGTTAAAAAGGACAAATGAAATAGTAGGCGAATGAAAATCAAAAGGATATTTGGATATGTAAAAATGTGTAGAGTATGTACACTTTTTTTTTTGTCTAGTTAACTAAATGACTTAATAATATAAAAAATGGTATTTTCCAATTTTGGGCATATAATATTCCATGTATCCAAATTGAGAAATATGTAATAAAAGACATAAACATACAAATATTTAAATCTATGAATGTTGATATGTCTATATATATATATTTCAACTAATCTTGTTTTTTAACGGTTAATTTAAGAATTATATAAAAAGTTTTTTTTTGTTTTGTAAGTTATTAATAACTAATTTTTTTTTACTATTCGAACCAATTTTTTAATTATTTCTTGTTACTATATATCTGAGGATATAAATAAAAAAAAATAAAAAGTAGCACTGAAATAAAATGGAAGTAACTTCGACCTTATTACAGAAAAGCCAAATGTTTGCAGATGATTCATCTGATGGGTTTCCTACAACAAAAAAATTTTTTGTTTCATCTATTGGTATTATATATTTCCATTTTGTTCTGAAAATTATAAGAATAAAGTTAATTCATAATAATTTGTTTATCTATTACGACTTTATTTAATCGGTCTTTGCCATTTTCTCACCCTTTTCAGGCAAGGCCCATTTAATAAATTCTCTCTATGGAATCGGCTACACAATACAGATAGCTATGCTTCCTTACCTGGTAAGTCCTATCATGTAAATCTATGAAATGATGACCCGAACTATTTATTATTTATTTTTTTCCTAAAAAATTATCAAAATAATACCTTAAAAAAGGGAGATAACATATAATCCTAATGCTTATGTGTAATGGATGGAAATACATATAGGGGTGGATATTGCTTATAACAATAAATGCATTTTTATTTTTGTTCCTTTTCAGCTAATAAGTTCCAATGCAGGGATTGAGCACAATGGATATCTATTAACTTTGTTCTCTCTATTACAATTTATTGGGTCTATATTTTTCGGGCGAATAGCAGATATGTTAGTATACGAAGAAAAATAAAAATAATTCTATAGTGACAATGAAAAATGATTAGCATATATATATTGGTACAAATAGCCTTTTATTAAAATACGTGTATATTTTGTTTCATTGCACAGATGGGGAGTAAAGAAATCCTTTTATTTGTCTTTGGTATCTTCCAGTATGATGTATTTAATGGTGAGACTAAATGAAGTTTATTTTAATAATAAGAAAATATAAAAAAAGGTTGATATAAGCAATTACACTTTCCCAATACGTTTATGCTTTCTTCTGCACACGTTAATAAATAATATCAACGTGCACATGTACATATTTGTTTTATTCTTTAATAGCTAACTATATCCAAGTCTATGTTGGGATACTATATCAGTTTTGTTCCATCCTTTTTTATGCAAACATTTCAAGTTTCGTCACTTTTAGTTTGTTTAAAAACGGAAAATGATAATAGGACGGCAGCTATTGGATATTTAAATTTAAGTTATGGAATAGGTATAATATTTGGAAGTATTTTAGCGGGTATGTTGGTAAATATATTAGGACCAAGAGGAAATTTATTTGTTGCATTTTTATCTCAAGTGTTAGCATTATATATTTCAAAAAGTTTGGAAGAAGACCCAAAATTATTAGTTAATAATAATATCGAAAAAATAAAATTAAAAGACTTATTTACAACTGCCCAAAATGAATGTACAAGATTATTCAAATTATTTCAAAAAACATATGGAATTTGTTTATTAATAATATTTGGCTTGTTACCTATATTAATGACTAAATTTGCTTTTGCTCCCGTTGTTGTAGATATGTTTAAGTTAACACCTGCACACACATCATATTTGATGACTTATGCAGGTATTATTACAATTATCGCAGAAGGCTTATTAGCTCCATATTTAAGTACCTTATTAGGTGATATGATTTGTTGTAAATTTGCAATACCTTTAACATTGTCAGGATTTTTATTATTATCTTTATGTGGTGCAAATGAAATGTTTGTTCTTTTATTTATGATCATCCCATTATGTGGTGGCGCTTTATTATATATATGTGGAACTAGCCAAATGACAAAACGAGTTGACGAGTCAGAACTTGGATCAATCATAGGTTTAAATACTTCCATTTTTTATGCCGTTACAATAATGGCTCCCTATTTGGCATTCAAGTCTTACATTGCCTTAGGACTGGGGCTATATTGGTTCAAAAAAAAAAAAAATACACATGCTCATATTATTAAAAATAGCTAGCTACACACATGTTCATATTATTAGAAATAGCTAGCTGCACACATGTTCATATTATCAAAAAAAGCTAGCTGCACATATTTCATTTTCCTTTTTCCCCTTTTTAGGCTTCTTTGTGCTTTCATTTGTTTTGTGATTACAATCTACATTTTTGTACTGGACCAATCGACATTGAAAATTTTTGAAGACGATGCGGATAGTTTAGAGACCATGTTCTCTAGTATAAAATTATCGTTATAGAATATTTTTGTCAAATGTTTTTATTTTCCTTTTTTTAATCACAAATTTTGTATCGATATATGCCATAAAATTTATTTGAAAAAATAAATAATCTGGCTGTACTATTTCTTTTACATTTTATTGTCTTTTTTTTTTTTTGAATATTTTTTTATTTAATTGTAACCCTTGATATAAGGAATACACCTTATTGGGTTTGAAAGAAGTTGGTGTTTTTCACAAAAAAATTGTAGCAAATAAAAAGATATGCATTTTGTATGAATTATTTGGTGTAAATAAAATAGGTAAATAATGATGGATAAATAAATAGTATTAACAAAGCCAACGAACATATAAATATCAATTAAACAAAAATTAACAAATAAAAAATATGATAAAAAAATAAAAAAAAATTCATGTCAAGCTAGATATTAAGCCAATTAAAAAATCAGTATGCACATAAATAAGATTGTGCAAAAGTAAATGGTGGTTTTTAAAAATTAAAAAAATAATAATAAGTAAAATTCACACACTACCCAATTATCGAAACCCCGCTGAATCAGCTATGCGTAAACAAACGCATATATGCATCATAGAATTGTGATACTTTTCTCCAAACAATGTTTAATTATAACATAAAATAGGTATTGACATTGTGTGCAGGTTGAAAGAAGTAAACATGGATGTACAAAATGTCAAACCTTGTAAGGGGTAGTGAAGGGGTTATTCTTCTTCATATGCTTCAATAATATCACCTGAATTAAAATCAGTAAAATTTTCAAAGGCCATTCCACATTCTTCATTTTGATTTACTTGAGCTCTTTCTTCTTTCACAACTTTTAAAGATATAATTTTCCCAACATATATAACATGACCATCTCTCAATATTCTTACGTTACTATTATTTTTAATAGTACCATTAATAACACTGCAACCTGATATTTTTCCCAATTTAGATATATTAAAAATTTTCAAAATTTTTGCTTTTCCTATATATTTTCCAGTTGGTTTTTTACTTAATCGTTTGGTCATTTCATTTTCAACATTTTCTATTAATTCATATAAAACATTTGAAAAAATAAATTGAGAATTTCCATTATTTTTCGAGCTTTTTACATTTTTAGCTATTTTAACATTAAATCCTATGATAATGGCATCAAAGCTAAGTGCATAATTTATATCGCTTGATGATATATCTCCAATATTTGCATATATAATTTTATTTCTAATTCTATATATAGTATCTTCTTTAGATAGTTTTAAAATCGAATTTTTTAAAATATCTATAGTACCTTGTTTATCACATTTGATAAAATAATTTATATATACATCCTTTAACTTGTTTTCATCGTCATTCGGTTCAGCATCGTTTTCATGTGTGTCACTATTTTTATCGCTAGATTGCTGAGTCTCTGCATTGTTTTGATCGCTGATGTCATTTCCGCTTGTTTCCTCAGGATTGATGATAAAATTTTCATACTTATCGAGTGTTGGCATTGAGTAATTAAAGTCGTTAATTTGGGAACTTAGGATGGTGTCCTTATTGTGTTCAGAAATTTCTTTTGCAATTGTTTCGGATTCAACTACATGGAATTTATCTCCAGCAATTGGAAGAGAATTTTTATTGTACCCTATAATTATAACGGGATCAGAAGGGTATGCACATTTTATATTTTTATTCATATAATTTTTTAAAACTTTTATTTTTCCATAAGACGATCCAGTATAAAAATTATCATTTAATTTGAGTACCCCTTTTTGCAACAAATTAATTGATACAATACCATTTTTACCAACATATGAATCTAATACTACACCTTCTGCTTTTTCATTATCTTTTATAGATAAATCAATAAATTCGGATTCTAAATATATTGCATCTAATAATTTATTAATAGAATCTTCTTTATATATAGAACATTCAACTACTTGAATTTCACCACCATTTATTTCAGTTGATATATCATAATATAATAAATCATTTATTATTCTATTTACATCTATATTTGGTATATCAGTTTTTGTTATAGCAATTATAATTTTTATATTTAATTCTTTTATTAATTTTATACATTCTATAGTTTGTGCTTGAATTCCTTCTTCCCCTGATATAACTAATATACTTAAATCTGAAATTTGAATACCTCTTTGTCTTATTGGAATAAAAGCTTCATGACCAGGAGTATCTATAAATGTACAAACTGAATTCTCATTTATATTTGCTTTAAAAGCTCTTATATTTTGTGTTATTAATCCGTGTTCTTTATTTCGTTCATTTGTTTTGCATATATAATCAAATAAAGATGTTTTTCCATGATTAATATGACCTATAAATGTAACAACTATATTTCGTTTCTTTTCCTTTTCATCCATCAGTTTATTTTTGATATCTTCACCAGGTTCCATTTTCAAACTAACACTATTCGAGGTTGATATCAAACTCGGGCTACTTTTATTTTCTACACTCTCAATTGCATTTACTGAAGTGGTGTCAATTTCATTTACTGAAGCGGTGTCAATTTCATTCGATTTTTCATGGGATATGGCTGGCAATACTGAGCTATGCTGAATCTCAAAATAATCACAAGCCTTTTTTATTTGATCTAAAGTTAATTCAGAATTAAAACTAAATTCTTTTTTTTCATTTATTATAAAGAATTTTTTTAAAGAAGATGGTGATATTTTAATAATTTTTGAAAGCATAGACAAGTTAATAATATTATTATTAGGCAATTGATATGTTTTTGTTAATTTTTCTTTTTCTTTATCTTTTTTTTTTTTTTTTTTTTTTACAGAATTTTCAAAGTTTTCATTTATTTTGTTTTTTTCTTTTTTCATTAATATCTTATCATCTTCTAAATTGTAAATAGTTTTATTATTTTTTTTTTTTTTTTGAATATTAATATAATCATTGGATGTGTTTAAAATTGTATCTTTCATAATTTCTTTTCCATCAATGTTAGTAAAGTCGTCTAAATTTTGCTGAGGATTATCATTTATTTTTTTCTTTACATTTAGGATTCCTTTTGGAGATATATGTGTTGAGTTTTCTTGTTTATTTCCTGAGGTGGTTGGATTCATTTGACTTTGTTTGTAACCCGATTGGGCATATTCTAGAACCCGTTTAAATGTATTTGTTTCTTTGGGTATCGTTAAAATATAACTTGAACTTAAATTTTGTTCCGATTTAGATAATATTTCTATATCTATTATATCCCATATTTTAAATATGTTTTGAAACTGTATCAATTTTGTTAGCTTGCTTTGCATCTCTAAACTTGTTACATCTAAAAGGGATTCAAAACTTAAGTCATTATTATTTAAGTTAGCTGATTCACTTTTTTTTGTATCGTCTAAATTGTTTAAAATGTAATTATTGAGAAATCTTATTTTCGATCGATGTAAATATCCTACACTTCCATTTTTTAATATTTTGATAAAACAATAGGATTCACATATTTTTGTTATCAAACCTTTTGATCGATCCCCTTTTTCTAATATTATATCTTTATTATATTTTATTATATTCCCTAGATAATATATATTTTTTTTTAAATTTACACCCAAAATTTTAACAGTAACTTTCTGATTTACTTTAAAATAGTTATTCATATCTTCTATATCATTACCTAAGTTTGATTTATTTTTAAATAATACACCAAAACTGTTTAAATCGGAAATTTTTATATATGCTGCTCCTTCATTAACAGAAGATACAATTCCTTCAAAAGATTTCCCAATATTCGATTCTTTTATTGGTTCAACATATTGATTATTGCTTGATAATCCATTTTTAGGGGCATATTTCGTCTGTTTTTTTTCACTATGTTTATAGGAACTATTGTTATTAGTCGGGGTTGTATACACATCGTCATTTATTTTATTACTTGATTTTTCTAAAGTAGACGACGAATTTTCTTTATTTTTTTTTCTCGTTGATTTTTTTCCTTTTGTGTAGTCTATTTCTTCTAAGCTTAGTTTAGTTTTATCTACCTTTTTGGGGCTATCTCGTTTTTTCTTTACACCAGTATTTTTTTTTATATCACTTTCGATTTGCTCATTATTTATTTCACTTTTTGTATTATCTTCCTCTTGATTGGTATTATTCGATTCTGATATTTTTTTTTTATTTCCACTAGTCTTATTTTTTCCCACTATTTTATTCGTTTTTTTTTTCTCCGATTTTTCATTTTGTCCCTTCTTATCTTCTTCATTATCACTTTTTGACTTTACTTGTATTTTTATTTTGTTTTTGTAATTCCATTTACATAAATATCCTTTATCTTCTAATGCTTGTTCATAATTTTTGTCCCATACATTTTGATATAGCCCTATACTCGAAGGGTTAAAGTAATAAAGGGGGAAAATATTTGATATGACTTTTTTATTATTCAGTACATTTAGCTTGTTAAAAAATTTTAAATAATTATTTCGTATTGTATTTCGAGGGAAGTAATGATTTTTGATTTTTCTCAGTCTCCCGGTTTTGTATTCATTTGTTTTTGTTATAACATAATTGTTATGGGAAATATAATTCAATTTATTGTTTTTCAAATTTATACAAAAACATCGTTTTATTTTTATTAATATTATTATAAACCATATTAGCGGCCATGTAGCTAAAAAAAGCCTAAGCTTATAAGACATTACTTCATCATAAAAAAAAAAGAAAACAAATAAATATCTACATAAACAATTATAAACATTAAAAAATTACATTTTTGTATTTGATAAAAGAAAATGTGTATTTTGACGGAAATCAAAATATGTGGGCATATTAATGAAATATTTTTTTATGACAACTTAATATTTTTTTTTTCCAACTATTCTGTAAGCATTTTATCAATATAGCTATATGAAAAAAAAAAAAAAAAAAAAAAAAAAAACAATGTCCACATATAATAAGCTGAAAAACTTCTGAACAAATAATTTAATCGCTTATATACGGCCTATTTAAAATGATAGAATGATGTAAATATATGGATAACAAATATATTCACAAAATTATTGTTAATTCATTGAGTTATAGGTCCCCCAATTGATATACATTTTCAATATCTATTTATATACATACAATAGTAAATTTTACAATTTTTATAGTTGAAAAAAATATCGGATTAAACAAAAAAAATAAATATTATATATACAGCTTATGCTCCAATCGAGAGACCGAAATGTATGAACGTGCAGGCGAAAAGCGATATTTTTTTTATTTTGTATTTTTTCGTATTTTTCCGTTTTTTGTGTACTTTTGTATAGTATAGCGTCGAAAAAATGGAAAACGTCTTATTTTTTGAACATTTCAAAGAATAATATGAACTATGAAACCATAAAAAAGATGAATATTGGTTCTTAAATATATGACATGTTTAATATGTTCATGGTGTAACATGGTCATACATATATGCATATAATATGTTTTTTTTTCTATGTTTAAAAAAAAAATATATATATTATTTAAATATTTTCTATAGATAGGTTATATGCTAAAATGAAAGGTAATATAGGAGAAATAATGTAATAGTAAAATAGAATAAAATATACGATACAAATGTGGTGCCTCTCTATACATTACACATAATATTAATTATAAAAATTAATAAATAGTATATGGGATACACATTAGGAAAATAAAAAAGATATTCGTTTTAGCTTAAAAAAAATAATAAATAAAATTTAAAAATAATTGAACAAATATATAGCGACAAAATAAATAAGCTAATAAAAGGAATTGCAAAAAAATTCGCCAATACGTATAATCACAATATTGGAATAAATAAAATAATAATAAAATAAAATAATAAATTATACATATAATACTTAATAATAGGTTATCTATTTTTGTGTTTATTACTTAATATTTTATTTTAATTTTTTTTTTTTTTGATTTTCCCTACTTTGTATTTTATTATTTTATTTTTATTTTATACTTTTTAATATTAAAGATATTACAATTTTTAACAAAATCATATGTTATGGAAATATTTAAACACCATATATTTCCATTTGTGAATATTCATTGAATAGAATATATTGACTTGTTACCATAATTGTATGATGGAATATTTAATGCTTTAAAATTACTTTTTTATAGTTATATGATTGTGTAAATATGAACTACATGACAGTGTATAAATGATATAACTAGAATTAATAATATACATATATATGAAATAACGACGTATAATTTCATATTTTAATCAGAAAAAAGAAAAGTTTTTCGAATATGACACCAAGATACTCATAGAATATATTATTTGGAGAGTTTTTTTTTGCATATAAATAATTTACAAAAAAAAATGAGCTCTCTATCGAATATAAGTTCAAACAAAAATGTCCTACTGGATAACATACAAATTTCTAATCTTTTTAAAATATTTGATACTTTACCCTTTGAGCCAAAAAATGAAAATGAAATATGGTATGCTTGCTTTTAAATATGTTAGTAGAATGTGTGTGCAACTAGCCATTATATTTTTTTTTTTTTTTTTTTTTTTTTTATTAATTTAGCTATTTCCTATTTTTTTTTGCACATTTTTTTTCCTTCCATAGGTATATAATAAACAAAGATTTCATAGACAATTTACGAAACTATGAATCTGGGAAAAATACATCCTATGATAGTTTGATAAATAATAAAATATTTATAGAAGATTGTGATAGCGATGTCAATATAAGGACTCGGCTTTTAAAAGAATATGAAAATGGCAATGGCATAAGTTTTGTTTTATATCCTGAAAAAGCTATTGAAATATTGGAAAAACATTTCCAGTTTGACGTAAAAATACCAAGATCAGTTTATCAACATAAAACAAAAAGAAAAGATAAAATAATTTTTAAAGTGGATATCCAACCGCTTAAAGTTGTTGTTTATTCAAAAAATACAAATGAGCACTCAAACCCCCCCCAAATGAAAATCGTTATTTTACGTAGCGATACCATAGAAAATGTTCTCAAGGAGGTGAGTAGCATGTTGTGGTTTTCTGATTCTTCACGTGTTAACACTTGTTATATATATCTATATATCACGATATATATTTTTCCTTTTTCTTTATAGATAATCAACGATTTTGATCCCCAAAATTTCAAAAAGCATTTATTTTATGCGGAAGATCTCGGGGAAAACAAAGAAAAAAACTGGAACTGCTTATACATAAGTAATAGCAATGATTACCCTTTGGATAAAAAAGTATATGAATACGACATAGATGAAATGAGCTGTTTATTAATAACTAATGAAAGGGTTGATGTAAAATGTTTAACATATGATAATGAATATAGTGAATATAATATGACAAGCAATAATTTGTCAGGAAGTGTAGATAATGATACACCAAATAACCCCAAATCTATTAATTATATATTTGAAAATGGTGGTGATAGAGGGTTAATAAATTTAGGTAACACATGTTTTTTAAATTCATCTTTACAATGTTTATCAAAAATTTTAAAATTTACAAATTATTTTTTAAGTGGAACATTTTGGGATCATATAAATTATTGTAACCCAGTTGGGCAACATGGGCGACTAGCTAAAGCATATTATGAAACATTATTAGAAATGTGGAAAATAAATAAAAAAGGGAAGCCATATGCTCCTAAAGCTTTAAAACAGGCAATAAGTGAAAAGAGAGATGAATTTTATGGATATCAACAACATGATTCACAAGAGCTTTTAGCATTTTTATTAGATGGGCTTCATGAAGATTTAAATTTAATACAAAAAAAACCATATTATGAAGAAAAATTACAAGGCGGACTTGATAGACCAGATATAGAAGTTGCAGAAGCTTCATGGAAAAGACATAAAGAAATTAACAATTCAATAATTGTCGATTTATTTCAAGGACAATATAGATCAAGATTACAATGCCCACAATGTAATAAACTTAGTATAACATTCGATCCATTTATGTATTTATCAATTCCATTACCACCTAAAAAAAATCATAGAATATGGTTTCATGTTATGTTAAGTAGAGAAGTTCAAATCTCTTTGCGATTTTCTTCTATTTTTAGTGGCTCTCAAGAAGTGTTAAAATTAAAACAGTATTTTATAAATATTATAAAAAGTTTAAAAAATAAAAGGAATTCTATACTTTTACATACAAAAAATATTATAAAAAATAATAAATATTCACATGAAAATGCGAATGCTTTTAATTTTCACACCAAATTTATGGATGAAACAAATGATAATTATGAAACAAGTAATGAAGGAAGTCCTGGAAATGGTATGAATAATAAAAATAATATAGATGGTAGTAATTATATGAGAGCTTTAAAAAATAAATCAAAAATAAAAAACACATTAAATGAAGAAGATATAAATAATATATATGATGATATTTGTCATATGTGTAATATAAACACAATAGATGATGTGGAAGTTGGTAATTTATTCTTTTTATATACAAGATTTAAAAATTTAGCATGTAATAATTTTTTTCAAATTTTAAATAATAATGATCTTATCGCTGAACCACATGCAAGAACAGGAAAAGGTATTAGTCATATTTTTGTTTTTATGGTTCCTCAAAATTGGCCACATCTAATTGATAATAATAAAAATGGAAATAATTATGATGAAAGTGGAAAAATAAGAACCCCTGATAGTTTAATTTCTTCAACAGGTTCTGTTGGAAAAGTAAGAAATAACAATTTAAAAGATGAAGATATGTATGTAAAAAATGAATCACCAAGTAGTATTGATAAAAAATATAATCAAAATAAATCACATAGTAATAAGTTAGGCAAAAAAAGAAAAGGCAGTCTAACTTCATCTTCAAATCCTTTAAGAAAAGGAGAAAAATCACATTTAGATAATGAAATAGGAAAATTAGATGATTTAGAAAATTCAAATGATACTACAACTGAAGATACAAAAAATGGAATTCCCAATAATAGTAGTAATATTGATGAAGGAAATAGTATGGAAGATCCAAAAGTAGCTGATTTAGAAAAAGAAAAATTTACAAATAGTAGCAACAACACTAGCTTGAGTAATAAGCCTTTATACTTACTAATCGTACCTCTATGTAAAGATGAACAATTGCTATGTAAAATGAAAAATAATGACTTACCTCTTTTAGTAAATACTACATGTAATATGACAGCAAAGGAGTTGTATGATAAAGTAAAAAGTGCATATAAAAAAAATTCAAAAAGCGATAGCAACAAAATGAATCAGAACCGAAGTAGAAGTAACAGTGTTAATAGTCCGTCTTATGGAAATGGGTATGGAGAGAAACGATTAAAAAATGGAGATACTGAAATAGGATATTATAATGAAAATGATAATAATAATAAATTATATCATAAAAATAAAAATATATCTAATTTTGATAGTAGTAAAAAAGATAATAGTCCAGATATCGGATTAAATTATTCTATTAATAGTAATAGTACAAATATTGAAGAGAATTCCAATTTTTATGAAAATAAAAATACAAATGATTATTGTGAAAGTTATTTAGATAAAATACAGTTATATATACCTTCATACAATTTAAAAGAGAATTGGGATGCAAAAGATAATTTAGGATTTGCTTTAAAATATGATGAAACATATATATCCGATTATATTCAAATTACAGAAGAAAATAAACTTTTTATTATACATCTAGATAGTAATTCAATAAAGGAAGAATTATCAGTTGATATTAAAACATTAACATTAATGGACTTAGAAGAAAAATATAGTGTCGATACATGTTTAAAATTATTTTCGGAAGAAGAACATTTAGATGAAGATAACACATGGTATTGTAGTAATTGTAAATTACATGTACAGGCATATAAAAAATTAGATTTATTTCGTATGCCTATTGTATTAATCTTACATCTAAAAAGATTCAATAATTCAAATAGATGGTTAAGAACGAAAATAGATTCATATGTTTATTATCCCCATAAAGAAAATGAATATCTTGATATGGCCCCATATATATTAGAAGATGGATTAAAGCATATGAAAAGTTTTGATCCATCTTATTTACCTTTATATGAATTAATAGGAGTTAATTGTCATACTGGGGGGTTAGGTGGAGGACATTATTTTGCTTATGCTAAATTAAATGGACAATGGTATAATTTTAATGATACATATGTTACAACAATTGACGAATCTCAAATTAATACAAAAAATGCATATCTTTTATTTTATCAACTTCATACATATAAAAATGAAAAGTTTACCGATATAGCTCAACATCGAAACATAGCGGAAGAGGAAGCTATTCGAATGGCAAATGCAAGTTACTATAATTAAATTTGGTTCAGCTTTTACAGTACTTTAATAAATGAAGAAAATATCAAGCTAATACTGAACATATATACTTGATAAAGCCGCTTCAGCTTATTTCATTATTAACAATGTGGTGTATATATCCACATATTTACTAGTCAAGGGTGGGCATACATTTATTCCATTTTGAAGGTCATTGCACACATATTGTTAACCGAATTATATGCCTTTCCTATACTACTTCATTTTTGCTACAATTTTTTAATATTTTAATTAATTAGTATGATTTTAACGAAAAAAAAAGCTTTGTATTTTAATAAACATATGTGTGTACAAAGTTTATACAGGTACCCATATGTTCTAAAGCAACAATCATAGGAAACCCCACATATCCCATTAAAGATATATAGGCAATACATATATACGTGTATCTTTACAAGCCCATAAAAATAAACACATATATTTTATGCTTATTAATTTTATTACTATATATATATAATATTATTTATGTATATCAAATTTTCCGAATTTGTCACTCCCTATAATAATTATTCAATTAATTCATAAAAATAAACATAGAAATAATTTCATTCCTATTTATGTATAAATTTTTTTCATTTTCATACTTTCATTTTTTATTACTAGAAAATTTATTTCTAAACCTTTATTTGTCGTGCCATTGTCATTTTGTTTGTATTCACTGTCACCAATTGTCATTGAATGCCGATATTACTATTATAATTTTTTATTATTGTAACTACATAGAAATTAGTCCTAAAACATTTTCAAACTAGTTAAACTATTAAAAACATTTTCATCAAATATAAAAGAAAAAACATGAAATAAATAAATATGTAATATATAAATATATATATTAAAAAAAACTGCAAATATAAAAATTTATTTGTAAAAATGGAAACATAAAAATGAAAAGCGTAAATATAAAGTGTAAAAGATAAAGCCCTCAAATCTGAGAATTACTTTCACTTGTCAAATGTGGTACCCTTACATGAGTAGACAAATATAAATAAATAAATGCTTATGTACAAAAAAAAAAAAAACAAATAGAAAAAAATGAACATGGTCATATAACAATGCATATATCACCTTTTTTATATTAACAATATGCATATACATATATAATAATAATAATAAAAGAATATGAACATATGTCTACATACAGCTAATACTACAATAATAGCTATTTGTGTGCAAAAAAAAAAAAAAAAAAATAGCTATTATGTTAATTTTTACATTACTGATTAATATTTTTCTTAGTAATATATGAACATACATAAATAAATATATCATATGCACATGTATATATATAACTATAAATGTATTATTAAAAAAAATATTGAAGAAAAAAATCATCATCGTGGATTAACGGAAGGGAATGTTATGCATAAGTTTGTATAGTTACTACCAAATAGTTGCATTATTGTTTAATTGCATTAGTATATAATTGATGGTTGTATGCTCGTGCGTGGTCTGGTAAATTTTCAGGGGTAGTGCTATGCTCCTATCTTAACGCCCAATAGTTGTGAAATTATTTTTTTTCTCTTATTGCTTTTGTCCATGCAAGAATGGATACGAAAAGTGACTAACCAGATTAAAATCATTGAAATATTAAAGATGAAAACTTGTCGAGCTCGTTTGTATTTCTAAAGGTATTGTGTGCATAGTAAGAATAATTATTTTTCAATTTTTTTGTTATAACTGTTAATGAGTTTAATAGCTCTTTTTGTTTTTCTTCATTATATAAACTTGGTATTTTTTTAATCTCTAAATTTTGTGCTAAGACTTTTAAAAGAAAAAAAATATCATCATAGCATGTTGAATCATTTACATATCTATTTAAATAATGAATAGCCATATAATATTCTTGAAATGTTATATTTTGTAAATCATATGCTAGATTTGATAAGCAATTATCTCGTAAGTCTTGTAAAATATATTTAATTGTTCCTTTTTGAAACTTTAAAATATTTTCTGATAAATAATATAAAGATAATAAAGAAGGTGATGGATATTTTGTAGAGCTATTCAAATTATTTTCATTTATACCTCCTTCTTTATTTTCTTCTTTTTCTTCTTCATCGATTCCATTTTTGAATGTACTATGACATATACTGTCTGATCCTTTATCATATGTATACCCCCAATTGTGATTATTTAATTTCCTCAGCTTATTGTAATTATTTATTTCTGCAATATTTCTAAATAAATTATTTCCATTCGTTTTAGAATCAATTGGAAAGTATTTAATTTTGTCGATATTATTTTCAATTTTCTTTTTGTTTATATTATATTCATTAAAATCGGTTAATAGTGTGTTAGACTTGTGCAGACTCCCAGCATTATCAACATGCTCCGATAAATTTATATATTCTCCCGATTTCTTATTGGCAATTTTTTTAAGCGCATCATTACAGTGTTTCTTTTGTTTTGCATTATCAAGGAAGGTTAAAACATTATTACAATAATTGCTATTTACAGTGTTTGCTGAATTAATATCGTTACAGTTACTATTCGCACTGTTATCACCATAATAATAATAATCATTGTTTGAATTGGGAAAGGGATGACCTATATTATTGTGATTGGCATTGTTGTTTCGAAGGGAATTACTAGAAGCTGGTGTAGTAACACTTTCTTTTTTGGCTTTGATTTTTTTTCCTTTTTTACTATCTAAATAATAACCATCTTTTTTTTCATCATTTTCAAATAAGCTTATATAATATTCTTTAGGAAATATTGTAGTTTCAAAATCGATATCTTCAATATCATTAGTATCTGTATTATTCTCAGGATTTTTTTTTAATTTTTTATATAAGTTATATGCTTTTCTACATTCTATAGCCATTTTTTTTGCTTCTAAATATCCATATTGTTTTATAGGATAATATTTTGCACATCTTCTTCCATTTGATGTATACCAAGTTGCTTTCCATCGATATTGCTTTCTGTCATAATGCACACCAACTATTCTTGAATTTATATCATCACCATTCTCATCATTTTCTTTATTCATATTTTCAGTTGAATTATGAACAGTATTACTATCATTTATATTTAATGCTTTATCAATATTTTGAAATCCTCCTAAATTATTAATTATATCTTTATATTTATTTATATTTTTAATATCATCAATTTTGTTACGATACGTTTCGCCATTCTCTATATTTTGATTTCCAATTGGATTCACAATTCGACCATCCTCTGATTTTATAAATCGATTTTCATTAACCCCAGTAGAGGATGACAAACTTTCCTTTCGAATGGCATCAGTTTTAGAATTTCCTGATATATTGGATCCTTCATATTTTCCTATCCATTTATTCGAAACTTGTGATTCTTTTTCGTCAGCTAAATTATCATTATTATTATGTGCAATATGATTTTCTTTAAAGTCAGGATAAACATTATTTGATGACAATTGTTCCAAATTTTTGTAACATGATGAAGCAGAAGATATACAAGAAGCAGACGATTTTAATGATGATGTCCCTGTAGAGGTGCATGTTATATTTTTTTTATTTAATCCGTTTTTTTTTACACCTTTTTTTATTTTATTTGATTTTTCTTCACTTCTTTCATCTTCTATATCATGATTCATAGTATTTAATTTGGTAGTCAAATTATTTTTAGATGCTAATTGATTTACCTTTTGAATGGCACTACTATTTTCTTTGGCTACCCCATTTAATAAGTTTATATTTTCTAAATCGTATAATTCATTTTGAACTTTATTTGAAATATTTTTTTTTTTTTTTTTTTGAATTTTTTCTATCTCTATTTTATCTAAGTCACCCAAGACATTAGCTTGATAATTTGCATCATTACCCCATTCGAACAAACTCATTTGTTTATTATTGTCAAGATCAATGTTTGGTTCGCCACTATTTAATTGTTTATTCTTTATCAAATTTAATAATTGTGTTTCACCATTTATAGAATTTTGTAAATCATTCTTCTTAATGGTATTCACATTTGCACTATACATTTTGTTAATTTTAAAGATGTCAATATTATCATGTCTTTGTAAATTTTTTAAAATATTTCCAGCAAGTAATTCTTCAGAATGGGAATTACTTCGAATAGATCCATTTATGGAATCAGAAAGTAAATTATTATTTTGATCAAAAAATGGATTATACTTCCTAGCTTCACTATTATTATCACTACTATATCCATTTTCATTATTCATAATTTTCTTAGATATATCTTGAATATTTTCTAAATTTTCCCATATTTTTCCATTATTTTGTATAAAAGGAGTATCACTATTTTTATCATTGTGATGTGTAAGATTTCTTTTTTTTGTAACATTCGAACTATTTAATGTTTCATCTTCTGAATTTTGTTTAATTAAAATATTTCGTTTTTTTAAATTTCTTTTATTATTCTTTTTACTGGTTTCACCATTATTTTCAATTTCTCCCGTTTTTGAATTCTCTCGATTTTCAGACTTGGATTTATTATTTTGATGTTTGGCTCGATAAGCTTGTTCAAATATTAAAGCTTCTTCAGGTATTTTTTGATAATTTTTACAATAAATAGCTAATCTACGAGCATAATCAAATCCAAATAATTTAATTGGGAAATATTTTGCAACTCTTTTACCATCTTCATTCCAATTGACACTCCATCTTTGTTGATATCTATCAAAATAAACTCCTTGAACTAATGGAAATTTTTTAGCTCTCTTAACCATCTCTTCAGTTAATATAGCTTTATGTAATTTATATTGTGCCCCTCCTTTTTTACTAGGTAGATGTCTTAATATATCTAAATATTTAAACATTTCTCTTTCATCCATATTTCGATTAAATAATATAGGTATTTCTTCATTCTCTTGTTCGATTTCTGTTATATTTTCATTTTTATTCAATTTTTTATTTTTTTTATTTTTTTTTTTTTGTTTATCATCTTTTTCATCATCAATTCCTTCTTCATTATTTTCCCAATCTATTTTATTAAGATATGTTCCTTCCTTTTTTTCTTTTTCTTTTTCTTTTTTCTTTAATAATTTTTCTTCCCTTTTTGAATCTACTCCACTATTTTTACCCTTATCTTGTAGCCCATACATTTTGTCCGATTTTTTTTTTAATTCTTCAGACCATAAGTTTATGCATTTTCTTGCTGCATTTCGTTGTGGTCTTTTTGAATAAACTTCATTAGGTATGCTGGGGGGAGGGTATGTTGGTATATCATTATCAATCGATGGTGCAGGTTCGCTCCCATTTACATCATTTGTTCTGGCATCGTCTGATGCACTGATTTCATTTTTAACTTCAACAATAAGTCCTTTACAATCATCAACATAATTATTGTCACGCTCAGATTCTTTTTCATATATATCACCATCATCTTCAATATTTTCATTTTTTCGACTTGTTTGATATAAAGGGGATCGAACAATTTGGGAAAGCCCATTGTTGATCACTGCATTTTCATTATAATTTTCTGAAACGTCACTCTCAATTTTTACAATATTTTTTATATTAATTTGGTCACTACTTAATAAGCCAATTTGTTCGTTAACTGCATGGTCAGAATTAATTTTTCCCATTTCATTGTGATTAAAAAATTTTTGGGCTATCATTTGTTGGTGATTTGGATCTTCAACAGTTTCATTATTGTAAATATAATTTTTATAAGGATTTATAGAATTAATTTGTTTTTTAATATTAATATTATTTAATGTTATATTATCGTTAATTCTTTTTCTTTTTTTATTTTTTTTTTCATCATGGTCGGAAAGGTCATTATTGCTATTTAAGCAATTGGTATTCGTTTGTTCTAAATGTTGATCTTTAGGTTGTATTAAATCGTTTGAAGATAAGTTATTAATATTTTTAATATGCATAAGCATTGATTCTATTCCGTTTTTGGGTTCTACTTCTGTTTTTTCTTTATTTAAATCATGTTCTATATTTATGATGTTGTCAGTTGGGGGATCTACAAAATTGTAATTTCTTGATATTTTTTTTTTCTGTATTTTACTACAAAATTTATTTAATTTATTTGCCAATTCTGTATTATTTAATAAATCATATGTATTTTCATTTATTTCAAATTTATTTAAATTATTTGTATTTTTATTTTGTTCATTTAGGTCATAATTAATAATGCCATTATTTATTACTGTGTTAATATTATTTTTAGATTTTTTTAAATTATTTGAAAAATTGTTCTTACTAATATTATTGTATTCTTTATCAATTTTACAATTTTTATGGTTATCTATATTATTGTTATATATAATGCACTTTGTGTTTTCTGTATGTTCATAATTGTAATTTAATTTCGAATGGTTAGAAAAAAGTACAGTAGTACTACCCTTAGATGCATTATCTATATTGCCATTATTAACACTGTCGGAAAGTATATTTTCTTCTTTATCATATATATAATTTTCATTACAAATTTCTTTTATTTTACTAGGATTACTACCAAATTTATTATCATCTGTATTACTAAAAATATAATTTTCTGCATTTAAATTGTTTAAATCGCTAGATTGCCGTAAAAGTTTTGTATTTGTACAAGATGTAGAAGCAGAAATTGTTGTATCATTACTATCATTACATTTTATTAAAAAATCGACATTTAATTTTATATTATTTTTTATATTATTTGTTGTTTTATTACATAGATCATTATATTCTACATCACTGCTACAAACATTATTATAACATTCTAAATCAATTGTTTTACTATCAACATTTTTTTTTATTTCTCTTAAGGGGGGATCCATTTTGTTTACCTCGTCTCTCTTGTCTCGATCATCTTTATTATTCTTATTATTGTTATTATCGTTTTTGCTACTACTACTATTAGTAGTAGGAATATCATCACTATCACCTTCACCACTAACTATGCCATGGGCATATGTATCCATAGGTGCTTGAAATAGCTCTTTCGGGTTTTTATTTTTTAACTGACTAATATATATATCATAATCCTTTTGGTTAACCCCAATTTTTATACCCCCATCATTTGAACTGTTTATAATGCATTTATTTGGCAATACGCTGATTTGGCTAACTGTATGCATATAGGCTTCTTCGCCGATATTATCAAAGTTTTCGTCTTCAGGCTTCATGTTATTTTTTAATTTATGAAGCAATAAAATAAATAATAAAAATAAAGAACTAAAAGAATGTATAAATTGTATTACCACAATAGAGTAATCAATTTATTCAAATATATAGAAATAAAATTAATTTAAAAAAAATATGTTTTTTGCTTATAATTATGCAAACATACATATTTAAATTGTCTTTTTGTTTACTGCTACTTATTCATTGTTATTTTTGTAAGGGCAATAAAAATGTATTGATCTAAAAAACAAAATATAAATATACATTTACAAATATATGTAGTGTGGTAAAAAAAACTTTTTTTTTGTCTTTATCTTTTATAAAAAATTTTAAAACAGGAAATTCTTAATTATATATCCCATTTTTATATGTATGCATAAACACATTCTCACATAAATGCATAAATACAAATAAGTGAAAACTAAAATACAAAGGAAATATTAATTAATGTACATATATTCTTAATAATAAAATATGCACATTTGAGAAATAGAAGGGTTATCCCAAAAAAAATAAGTAGGCACTAAAAAATATAAATTATACTATTCTTATGTAATAACATACAGATAGAAATTTATTAAAACTGTATGAACAGTTCTTATTAAATAAAAAATTATCAAGATACTATATATCATATATATAGTAAGTATTATTCAAACATACAAATTAGTATATTACAAAAAAAAATTATATTATTTTATATAATCTTCTCCATTTTATAATTTTTCAACTGGTTGATCTATCATTCCAGAATAACTCTAATTATGTATTTTTTTAAATTTATATATCACAAAAAAAAATGCTACTATTGAACAATATATAATAAAAACATTGTTATAAATATGTATAATCATATATACTACTTTTGTAAATCAACCAATATGTATGCATGCATATATTAATGTATACACTAAATTTGATGTCTAGATTTTGTTATATTCGTATAGCGATCCACGAAACTTAATGTAGCTCATGAAAAAAAAAAAAAAATGAAATAATTTTGTAAATTGAATGCAAAGAATATTATACTATTTTTCACTTGTCTGCGAAATAAGTACAATATAAACATATGAGTTGATAAAATTTATTACAAATGTATGTTTCGTGTTTACAAAATAATAAACATCAAATTTAATCATTGATTTGTGAATGTATTTTTTATTTTCATTTATACATAAATATGAAATATAATACATTATTTCACACTAATATCGTTTTATTATCACTACATATAAAAATAAATTATGTGTATAAGAATATCCTGCTATATACATATAAATACTTGTGCATACGTTGTGTAAATATATTTATATATGATTATTTTTAAATTGAGAAATATAAATATGCATATGCTTGTATAGAAAAATATATATCTATGTACAAAATGGTGTATGACTGTACATAAAATATAAATATTTTTTTTTATAAACTTGGCTTTTTATATGAACAGTTCAGAAAAAAAAAATATATATATATAAGATTTTAGCTATATAAATAAACATTTTTTTATGTGGCAATTTATCAAGCTTATATCTCAAATGTGGAAAATTGTAAATATAGATATATTTGATAAGAGAGTTATTGTAGGCAATTAGAAAATAATCCACATTGAAACAAATAAAAATATATATTATCCTCATAAAATTTATTTCATATATTTCATGTAATCACACATTTATCTTGGAAAAAAATATAAATAATATAAAATAAAGGTACATATGCATATGCATGCATCCAATAAATATATGTTATGTGTAAAGAAGGAACATACGATTTTGTGTGTATTTTTATTATATATATTTATTGTGCTATTTTGAGTTTTATTTATTTTTTTAACTATTTTACAATAATTTTAATATGTAATAAATATATACACACGCAAGAATAACAAATATAATATTGTGTAAATGGGACAATATAACTATATGCTCATAGATATGCTCACTAGTCAATGTGTAATTTATAATTGCATAGCATCTGTCATTGTCAAGCAAGATTTTTATTCTAAAAATTTACACTAAAAAAAATATAAAAAAAAATTTAATCGAACAGATAAACAATATACATATAAATTAAATTTTTATATACATAAATTTCTTAATATCTTACTGTCTTAATTACATACATGCCTTTCTTTTTTTTCATATATATTCTACCCATAAAATTTATATCATTATAATGTATTATCAAACTTGTTAAGAAAAAAACATAAAATAAAGAACGAAAAGAATTTATGTAATAATACACATTTGTTACACGCAAAACCTAGAAAAAAAAAATGCATACACAAAAAGTAAAGAAATTAGGATAATTACCTTAATTACTTACACATTCTTCTTTTTATATAAAAATGATAAAATAAGAAGATATGATATAAATTTCTTACATACAAAAGGTAATTTTTTTTTGTTTAAACGTAATACACATATGTTTACATACACAATATAATGTTCCACTTGTCATAATATTGAAGCTCACAAAAAAAAAATATTATAAAACTCTGATACTTTAAAAAAGCACCTTTGCTTTCGTGTGCATGCGTTAAAATGAAATGGAAAAAAAAACAAAATTACAAAATATGAAAATCTTATGTGCAAGTTGCACATGTGTTACCAATCTTTTGAGACGTTCTTATTTGAAAGGAAAATATATTTTTAACACATTCACACATATTTATGTATATATAATTTATCTTTATAAGAAAATAACAAGAAATAAATTTTCTGCGAATAAAACCACTTATTAATAAGATCTTTGTAGTACACAATTAAGAAATATACAATAGATGCATAATTAAGCATATAGCATTCGAATTATTTTATTTTTTTTTTTTCATAATATGTATATATTTATATGGACACAGATGTGCATAAGGTATTGTTCGTTTTAAAAAAGATACAAGATATTTTTTTAATAGTTTATAAATATGGAAAATTTTAAATAATACAAGCTATGTGCATATATTAGAAAAAAAAAGGAGAATATGCATATACATTGTTTATATACATATTATACGTGTACATACACACCAATATTTTTATTATTTCCATTTATTGGATAATATCAAAAATATTGTCCCTTTTATCTTTTTGTGGAAAATTCCATAAAAGGATGAAAAAAATAAAAAAAGATAAAACTTGCTAATATAATAAAACAACGTATAGTTGCTATATGATAAAAAAAAAGTGGGCATAAAATTATATGAACAGCATGGTATTTCGAGGCTCAATATAATTTCCAATTTTAATCTATATATACAATATGGAACATTTTCAAAAACCCCTGAATTTTATTTAAACTTAAATAGTGTGTGTAATGCAATTTTACTACATAAGCATAAGCATAAACATCAATTGTTGAATGTCCTTGTGAAATTAATGCTCATATTCTTTTCGTCAATATGTCCAAGCTAGCTAACTATATGGATAAAATAAAAAAAATATGACCATTCATATGCATATTTTTGGATAGGAAAATGGTGAAAGATTTTGTGGTTCATCATAGCTTGTACTATTTTAAGGAAGTAATTACACGTTTCTTATTTTCCATAAAATTATTAGAGAGATACAAAAAGGAAATGTAATTTTAAAAAAATTGTATTTATATTTTTAAGTTTTATGCATTTTCATCCATAAAAATTGTAATAAAATTTTGTTCTATGTCATTTTTTAAAGAAGTATAATAGTAAATATATTTTATTACTACTACAGTTTGGCTAATTCCCTTTTTACTTAGGGAATACATATTCGTTTACAAATTATATGCATACTGCATAATATGCAAAGTTACATATATTTTTTTAAATAAAATATTTAATATATTTTAAAATTTATTATTATTCCTTTATTTATAACTATACATGTATACATAAGTTGAATATTAGGAAAAAAAATTTTATGCTTATGTTGAAAAAAACATGCATTATGTACAATATGCAGCTATCTCTAATAAAATATAAATCAGAAAAAATTAGTATATAAATATGCTCTTGCATTCGACCACTATGTTATATACATCAATAAAAATAAATGTAAATGATGGTATGCATATCCATACATCCCTATCATTACGTTTTTTTGCCATATTTCATGCATGTATATATTTTTTGTCTCTTTAATAAAACGTATTCCAAAAATAGGTCTATGAAATATATCGAGCGTTTTGAATATATGTATATATGCTCATATACGGAAATGGTTCATTGAAACTGGTATGGAATCACAACACTTTGTAATAGCATTACGCATGTTTGTGTTTAGAATTTCTTTTTATTTTGTCATGTCATTTAGGTGGGTTATTTCTTTATGGTTCATGGGGAAAGAAAGGGCATAGATATATTATATTTAATTTTCTGATTTACCAACTAATTTTGTTTTTTTTGCACCTCTTAATAAACCTGTTCTTCTAGCAGCTATTAAACCAACTTTTTGTCCAGCAGGAGCACTTCGAGATACAGTTGATGGATGACCAATATGTTGATGGTTACCACCACCATGAGGATGGTCTACTGGGTTCATAGCCACACCTCTAACTTTAGGCCAGCAATTTCTTTTAACTCTATATTTATGGTGAGCAACACCTGCTTTTAAGATTGGCTTATCAATACGACCTCCAGCACCGACAACACCAACCATAGCTCTTGCTCTTGCATCAATTGTTTTTTTTGCACCTGATGGTAATCTAATTTTTGTTTTTTTTCCATCTTCCGATTGACCTACAACAGTAGCATAACATCCTGATGCTTTAACTAATGTTCCTCTATTTCCAGCCATATGTTCTAAATTACATATTAAAGTACCTTCAGGCATTTTTCCAATAGGTAATACATTTCCTACAGATAATGGTGCTTTAGTTCCACAAGAAATATATTGACCTGTAAACATACCTTCAGCAGCTACCATTAATTCTTCCTTTTTTCCATATTTTTCAGTTTTTTTAAATAATATTTTTGCTAATGGTGCTCCTCTACCTGGGTCATGAATAATATCCTTTATCAATCCCTTTATATATCCTTTCTTTTCACAAAAATCTAAGTGTCGTAATTTTGCTGCACCTTTTCTATGATGACTATGAGACTTGAAAATCGAGCCTCTTCCCTTCCTTTGTCCTGTAAGCAAAAATTAAAAAAAAAAAAAATAATATATGTTAAAATTTATATATAGAATAATATAGAGCATTTTTATATAAGCTCTTTCCCAATTTATAATAATAAATAAGGTAAACATATATAAATAAAAAATAATGAAAAAATAAATAAACTAACAAACATACTATTTGTTTTTTTATATTACCTCTTATAACTCTTCCCATTTTAAGAAAAACTTTTTTTTTATGTTTTTAATATAATTTTACAAATTCGCAAAAAATTTAATGTAACTTAACTCATTTATTTTCCGAAAAGAGAATAAAATAAATTCTCTTCTTTTTCTGCTTAACTTTTTTTATATAAAAATAAATTTTTTTATTTTATTTTTTATTATTAAATTTTTATTTTTACAATTAATAATTTTTGTTCCTATTTTTCGCTTCGTTATTGTAACCGCATATTAATTTATATTTTTTTTAAGTAGGTAGAGCCATAAAAATAGGGATACCAATTTAGTGTATTATAAATATGTTATGCATATAGTAACATTTTAAATGCGTTCATTAAAGGGCATGCCACCTCACATATGCATAATACCTCGCATAAATATTATATAAAATGCGTATACATATATTTTTATAAGGTACTATATAATATTATACTATTTTATATATATATATATATATATAGGTATTATAATATTTATACTATTTTTATGCAGGCACTACAATGCGTATATAAAATGTTCGCGCCCTGAAACCCCCGTATCCTTTTTTATGCCAATATATTTTTTTTAATATCAAGTGATTTAAGAGGTTAAATATGCCCCTAAAAAATTTTAAAATATTTATACCTACTTAAAAAAATAACATAATAATATATAAAATTAATTTAACCATGTTGTATAAATTTTTTTAACACTATTTATGTATAATAATTATTTTGGAAATTTAATTAAAAAATTAAATACATAAATTTGGCAACTAAAATGAAAAAAATGAAAAAAATGAAAAAAATGTTTAGTACAATTTTCCCAAATTATGTTTATAAACTATTTATATTTTATTTTTGAATTTCCATATTTATTATCCATTCTGAGACAATCTCTTAATTTGTCAGAATTATTATGAAGATCATATTGTTCATTTAAAATTGTAATGCATATATTTGTATGCAATTTATAACAATATAAGAAATGTAATAGGTTTAATGCATGTAGAATGTGTATAAGCTGAGAACAAACAAGTCGTTTTACTACTCTCGATTAAAGCATGTTTGCAACACGGAAAAGGTATAAAATATATTGTCATCATTATCAGCATTGTCAGCATTGCCACCATTGTTGACGACCCTTTTCGCTATGCAATAATATAGTAGCCTAACTTTTGCCATAAGGGCTTATAGGAAAGATAGTTTATTTGGCTACTCGTTTTTTGCATTATTGCAAAGGCGATATCATAGGCATTGCTTAAAAGAGAGGAGGATACTTATTTTTTTATAGTAAAAAATATTTTTAATAGTTAAAAAGGTTCTATTATTATATATAAGTTTTTAATTACAAGATGGGAAAAAAATATGTATGTTCATGAACAAAAATGATGAAATAGTTATATGTATATTTATAAGGTAATAAATATTTCTAGCTTTTTGTCTTCTCATTTTTTGTATATGCTAAAAGCATAGTTATCCATATTTTGGATTCTTTCCCAATGATTGCTGCATTTTTTTAAATATAATTGTAAAAAGTTTAATTATCAGGAACATCAATATCTCCATTGTCTATCATTTCTTGAATGGTAGTTGGTTTTTTTCCATCGACAGTACATCCTATTGAATTGCAAGTACCTAAGATTTCTTTTACAGTTCCTCTAAATTCTTTAGCTCTTGATTTTTCTTTCATAGCTCTTGCAATAGAATAAACTTGCTCAATTTTTAAATTACCATTATGTTTTATATTTTTTACTTTTTTTCGATCTCTTGGAGCTTCATTTAATTCTTTTAAAACCATAGAAGCCGATGTTGGTACAACTTCTATTTTTGCTTGTCTGTTTTGAATAGTTAATTTAACACAAATTTTCAATCCTTTCCATGATTGGGTTTCTTTAGCTATATCGTCACCAATTTTTTTGGGAGATAAACCTAAGGGACCTAATTTTGGGGACAAAACTGATGATGCTCCAACTTCTCCTCCGACTTGTCGGATATAAACTGTTATACAAAAGAAAAAGAAAAGGGTTAGTGAATATATATTAAAATGTATATACAATATTTGATCATGCATATTTCATTCCAGCTAGGAGATACATATTTCCCCTCTTTGTACATTCATAAATTCATAATTAAATATGATATGAAAAAATAAAACATTTACATAAAATAATATGACATAAATAAGAAGAAAATTATAAAAAATAATAATGAATAATAAACATATTTATATTACCATATCTTATTTCATTTGGATCTGGTCTTTTAGCCATTTTTATTTATTTATTTTTATTATTGTAAAAAATTAAAGATATTTTTTTAAAAAAGTTGTTATATATTTTTTGTGGAAAATAACAAAAAAATAAAATAAATATTAAAAAAAATAATAATATTTAATTTTTCTTTTTTCTATTTTATTATTATAAAGAATTGAAAATTGATTAAAAATTTAAGTATATTTTTTTTAAAGGCAAATAACAAAAAAGGGATATTTTATACATACTATTTTTTGAAAGGGTTAGTAAATTTTTTTTTTTTTTTTGTATAGGCATGTTTGGTTTTAGTAGGCTATATTATATACCCTATTTTTTTTACGTGCCCAAATATTTTTCATATATATATACACTCCCATTTCAGGGCCAATATAGGATTACTATTTTATTATTTATTATGAGCCTATGTTGGTTTGTAAGTATGTAGTATATGCATACATATTTATGTATGAAACATAAGGTGCAAAAGGGAAAGAAGCATATACATAATATATTGAAGCCAAATAATTTTTTATCAAGGCTGACTCTAAAATGGTTGATGGGCATGCTATATGCAAATTAATACGTAGTATATAATACCCCCTTTTTTTGAACTATTTAAATTTCCTTAAATTGTATACTATTTTTTTATATTATATTAGCAAAAAAAACGTCATAAAAAATGTCATAAAAATTTAGGTGGGCTAATAATATTTTCATTTTTTATTTTATTAATTTAGTAATTTATTAGGAGATATGTTATTTTTATTTTTTTAAATAAGTTTTAAAAATATGCCATATTTATAACAATTTATATAAAAAGTAGGAATTTTTTAAGCAAGCACAAATATATATATATATATACATTGGCTTCTTTACACTTGCAAACTAGCCGTTGCAACAAATGCATGTGTGCCATTCCAGCATAGTACTTTTCACATTTTTAACAATCGAAAGGAAACCCATTTATATGCAACCTCTACTACTTAAACTCTTTCTCTTTTGTCGCTCAATTTGGAGCATACATTTGCAAGCCAACTTTTGAAAAGTCAACATGCTCTACCTTCCCAAAATGGAAAACGAAACAAAGCTTAGCAAAGGTTAGAAAATTAGCAAAATAAAATACAGTTGCCAAATGTAAGGCTGCAACGGCTGCAACGGCTGCAACGGCTGCAACCATCGAATGGTTAACATGGTTTGTAAAAAAAGAAAACGAAAAAAACAAATGTATTATATATAATTCACAAAATGATGTGCACTATTCAAAGGGACGAAGGTTTACCCTTTCCAAAAGTAAAAACATAAAAATGTAACGTAAAAAAATATAGGAAACGATATGCTCCATTTCTATGTTAGCTGATTAGTTCGCTTTTTGTTGTCGCCCTCAAGGAGGTCACAAATGTTATGCTTCATAAAAATATGTCTATATTTCCAAGGAATATATTTATATTTATATTGAATAAAATTTGTACAATCAACTATAACTTGGTTGAGCATATAATTTACAAATTGTACTTGATCATTTTGTATAAAATTAGTTTTATTTGCATTTTTAAACTTTAAAATTAAATTAATAAATTTTATAATATGTTTATTATTATTTAAATGGGATATATTATTTTTTATATTAAATATTATATTCTCTAAACTTGTATAATCATAATAATCATTTTTTAGTGACACATTTAAAATATGTAATTCGTCTTCTACTTTTATATCTATACACCTTTTATTATATTGTTTGAATAGGGATTGCAAAAAGGGTATAAATTTATCTTTATTATATATATCAGTATTGTTAATTTTGTTCTCTTTCAACATCCTATTATTTATTGTAAAAAAATAAAATAAAAAACTTCTTATCTGTACAGGAGAGTATATAGATATTGTTCTGCTTATATGCTTCATCAACTTGTCATACATTTCAATTTGATTATTTAATATTATATAATTTTTTTCAAACAAGCAAAACAAGACAAAGTGTGATACTTCCTTATTTGTTAAGTCTAAATTGGTTGTAATATTTTTATATATCTGTTGTAAATAATCATTTTGTATTTTTATTTCTTTTGTGATATACCTATTAATTTTTTTTTTTTTTTTTAAATATATATGATAGGAATTTAAAAAGAGTACCAAATCGGATGGTATCATATGATTTATATTTTTTAAAATATTTTCAATTAAAAGTTTTAACACATTATAAGAATAACAATCATTTAAAATTAAAAGCTTAAATAATATTACAACATCATTTATACTTATATTATCCCATAAATTTTCCACATTATTACACTTATTTTTTAATATATTCTGTTCTAATATATAACACTCTATATATTTTAATAATTTTTTCCGTCGTTTTTTATTTTTATCAAACATCTTTATTTTTAACATCCCATATAATAAACGAAGTACATCCTGAGGACTAAACTCGGGTAGTAAAACCATTGCTTTGTCCATAAGTTGATAAACCTGTTTAAATATTTCATTTTGATTTATTTTATCACAAATTGGATCTCTTCTTCTTTTATATTTACTTAACTCTGATCTGAATTCATTATTTTTTTTTATTTTCAATAAATTGTTATAATACTTTTTTCTCTCTCCTGGTTTTACTATTTTATATTTACATATATCAAATATATGCTCACACACATTTTCAAAATGTTTCAACAAATGTCCAGAACTTATTTTTTTTAAATTCACACTCGGAGTTAATTTTTGAACTAGCATCGACGAAATTGTATTCATTTTTCAATAGACAAAAAAATTAGCAAACTAATAAATATTAAAATGGAAATATTACGAAATAACCAAATGATATCTTTAACTTCAATTTTTGATTATCCCTTTTTTTTTATATAAACCTAGTATCTCTTAACTATATCTTCTTCCCCTTTCTTTGCATATTCATTTGTTTATCTACTATCCATTTTGTCGTCATCATTGCCAAATTATATACTGATATGGATTATCACATTCTATAACTGATTTAACCATACTTAGGCACTAAATTGGGTAAAGAAAAATATCATGCAATTTAAAAGAAAGTAAAATAAGAGAGTTTACAAAAATGCAAACAAAAATAAAATCCTTTTTTTTATGCATATATATGTACCCCCTACAAAAGTTATTATCAGGAATTAATTGAAATCGGATTGAATGAAAAAAATGGAAAATAGATCGTGCAAAATAATATAACAACATAAATATTTTTAAAAAAACAATGTACTTTGAAAAGTACCTAACTGGTTAGTATGTAGCCAAATTTGTAGTATTATCTACATACTAAAAAATATATGAAAAATTAATAAAAATAGGAAAAAACAAAAATACATATATATTTGTACATATAATAATGCACAAAAAAATGGGGGGCTCAGAAATGGCTTGAATCTATGTAGGCACTGCCAATTATTCTTTATATTTATAAAAATTTTATTTGCATTTTTTTACATTTTTAAGAAGCATTATCAACGTGAAAATGGCAATCCATGGATACGAATTTATACTTTTCTCGATTTAAGAAAAATATAATTTTATAAAAATGCGAATCACCCAAATCAACAGTAGTTAAGAAAAAAATAAATATTTTCAATAATTCGGAGCAAACTTTGGTCACCCAGGCCAAGACAAAACATAAATCTATAAATAAGTATGCATATGTAATAAGCTTCTTTCAATTCTTTGTCGTACTTATGCTCCCATTTAATTTTCCCTGTTTAGT